>NC_047139.1:3052063-3652063 GCF_009829125.3 Periophthalmus magnuspinnatus | reverse complement strand
AATTGAACATTTGTGCTTCTTACGCCTGATCTTCAGACATGAGTGTTTAGTGTTTAGTGAGTTTTGTGTCTATTCTTTGTGTAATCGGACCAAAACACACATTCTGGTATTTCCAAACCCATTCACAAATCTGATTCTAAATTTTACTCAGTATCCAAGTTGTTTCCCCAAATACTTCATAGTTTCTTCTTTTTAGTCATTATTTTTTGCCATTACTTTGAGTATTATTATTATTTTAAAGTGACATTACATCGGCTCGTCACAATAGTTGACATATCACCTTATTGTTCATTACATCTAGAGCTGGAACCATCATTTTTGTGGGTCCTCTTTCTTTGTAGTGTGGACTATTTGTCATTTTTCTGTACTACGATTAGATTTGAACTTTAGATTGTTCAATAAATAACTTCTACGACTCATTATAGATACAAACAAACTACTTAAGTGTTTCATTCTGCAATTTTTAGCATTTTTTGTAAACATATAATTTTGTTTTAGGGTTATTGAGTCAGTTAGTTTCAATATTATCACGTATCATCTATATTTATTTAAGCAATACATCACACTTGGGTTTTTGTTATCATGACAGACCTAACTCTTTCTTAAGTCCCATTTTTGCCTGTTCTCCCCCCTCTGTTCATCGTACAGTACAGTCTGCCTCACCTGCAGTTGACACGTTGAACTCTCACGCCTGTTTGTGCCTTTTTCCTCCTAATACATTGGCCAAAATCAGCCAGTTTGATCCTGATCGGCTCGTTTCTACACACTCAGAGACTTTCCAACATGACGCGAGTGTGAATTATGTCTTTGGACCCCAGAGAATGTAAAGCTGTTGCCGTCTTTTAACCAGTTCTCACCTGTTGGACAATGGCCTGGATGTCTCTTAATAGTAGAGGATTGTGTCTTTCCACAGTGTCTTACCCCCACCAAGTTCACGCTCAGCTCCTCCGACACGAGAACCTCCCCGCGGCTGGTTTGCAAAACTTGACCATGAACACTCAAACTGATCATGAAGTCCTGAAAATGTGTTGTTTTAAATCCTTTTTTGCAATCAATCAATGCAATCTGTCAAATCCACTTTAAGCATTATTTAAGTTTACCTCCCGCTTAGTCTTATTGTTTGAATACGGCGACTTGATCGTCACAATCTCACTCGTGTCCAGTTGCCGACATTTGCAAAACCGACCGAACTTTCCATCCCCCAGCATTTCGGTCACTTTGTAACCTTCAGGGAGAATGTGTTCGATCTTACGGGTGAACAGCTTGTTGCACTCACTGAGAATGGAAAAAAATATATAAATAAAGTCACGTAATCTTGATTTTTTTCCCATTATTATAAGATGATTTTTATTTTTTTACTTGTCATCTTCCTCGTCCACGCATCGTTCCGTTGTGCTGCTCTCAGGTGACTTCACTGGAGACACAATATTGACAGAAAAAATAGTTTAGTTCATGTTCATCAAATGTCCCAACTAATATTTTATAGGGTCAAGTTGAGAGATTTACATTGAAAATACAGTTTTAAAAGTGTTGGTTTTCTGGCTAATTTAAACCTTCATCTTACAAAATAAAAGAATGTCATTTTCTATTTTCTTTAGTCTAATCATAATTTCGTAATTTACACAGTTTGAGACTTTATATAATGGTTGGCTCAGTCACAGTTAACCCCTCGGTTTGTCACACGCCGTGTCCAACCAGGAAGTAAAATTACGCTGCAAGATTTTGAGTTAAATCTTAAATATAATGTGTAAAGTAAAATGAGTAGTCTAACCAGTCATGTGCACTTTGTTCATTCTATATTAAGGCTAATTAAGGTGCAGTTATTATAAAGTACAGCTGACTCTATAGACTTACCCTTCACCACAGACAAACGGATGTTGGAGGATTTCTGATGGTGTAATTCTTTTATCTGGATCCATTTACCAAGCAGAAGTACGGCTGCTTCTAGCTCTCTGTCCTCCAGGTTTGACAGTTTCTTAACCTGACAATTGACAAATGAGGTGACTCCATGTTAAGGTTAAGATACACTTTATGAAGTATCGACCCAGATGCAATGTTATTAGGCTGCCAGAGAGAGGGCTTAAGTTAACAGTAAAGAAAAGTATAGAATTTTGTAAGTACTTAGCAAACATTCAGACTTCTTACAGTGAAAAACGACTTTACAAGCAACTTCTAAGGTACATTTCGATTGTCCCTGTAGAAACATTTGATCTGCATTCGACTGCAACGCCATGAAACCCATCTCCAGAGTTTGAGCTCAGCAATGATCGGACAGTAAATAGTTTTTCCCCTCAAAAATGTGCCAATAACAGGTGAAAGTTTGGTTATGGAAGTTTACCAGAGCAAGTGATGTTTGAAACTTGTCTAGCAACTTTCCACTGCATCAAAAATCTGCATTGACATGACAAACCTGTCTCTTTGACAAACATATAAACCTCTACAAATGCCATTTATCAGGTCAAAACACACAAAAATACACGTAGTACCTTACCTGTGTGACCTCAAAACACAAAAATAGCTGTTTTTGAGTTGTTTTTTGTTGTTCTGTTTCTCTAACGTAAAGTGCGTCCTCTGCAGTGTCCAGGCACAAAATGAGCTGTCCAAAGCTTTGACATCCACTACTTCTATGTGGACGTGACCTGATGACGTCATTAAGCATGTCATTCCGGCACTCGCCACATTCATGTTGTCATTAGCAAAAGACGTTTATTTTTTTAAATACTGTGCAGTTTTGCAGTGTTCCTTTTGTCCTCAGAGGTCGGATTTTTAACTCAACGACTTGTACATGACACCTGGAACGCCCCGTGAACGTGAAATTTCTATGGGAAAAGTCGGAGAACATTTCAGAGACCGAGTTCCAACCAAATCCAACATGGCTGCACCCTGCGCTTGGTGAAAGTAAAACAAAAATCAGACAAATTCACATATGAAAACCGTACTATTAATCTCTTTACTTGGAGGTCGTAGGCTCTTCTTTTGGCTCTTCCGTTAACTCCTCACTCCTCAGATACGCTCTTGTCCTCGGCGATGATGTATCTAGTGCAGATATAATAAACTTGCTATTATATCAAATGGATTTCTGTGGCGATTTCCTATCAGGAGTTTCATTATATATCTATGGACGAGCTTATTAACATGTCATGAGGGACAGGTGAAAGTTACGTCGGAGAAGATGCGGTCGCTGTTAAATTATTTGCTGTTTTTGTGCGGCCCGGTAGCAAATGCATAAGAGAGTGGTACCGCCCCCCCGGCCCGACGGTTGGTGTGCACTGCCCTAAACAACAATAACATGTTAATTGTGCAATATATAATCAATAAATAATAGTCCTTTAGTAGTCATTAGGTATTCTGCTTTAAAGTTAGAAGTGTTTGTCATCCGTTATATTTAAGTAGACACATTGTAACATCAAAACAGAGGAATAAAACAATAGTTCCCTGTCCATGCTATTATTATTTGACTCTAAACGCAACTCTGAGCGAGCTAAATAAAGTATTTGAGCTAAACATTTGCTATAGCAGCTTGTGTCTTCTTACAGCTCATTTGCAAAGACACAATCTAACAGGAATATTTACATGTTTGTGTAGCTGCTCGTACTGTTACCATCTCCACTGAAAATGCATAAGACACAGCCTGTGGTAACGGGACTGGCTCCTGAAGACCACAGTGTTCATTCTTCCTAGTTGTTCGAACATAAGGTTCCAGCTCCTGGTCCCTGGCTCTGCTCCTGACCCCGCGCTCCCGCTCCGGTACAGTTTACTCCCTGTCTTCACCTCCTTGTCTCGTCCTGGCTCCACGTCTCCCACTCTGGCTCCCGTTCTTCGGATTGCTCCTGCTCGGTTTCTTCTGGCTCCGTCCCCGGTCCTGTCCTCGCTCCGGTCCTGGCTGTTCCCTGTTCCCGTCTCGCCCCTGCTCCTCACTCCTTGTCGGTTTAATGAACTCTTGTTTGATATTGCACAAACTGTAAATAAACACTGTAAATCTGCCCCGAGTTCTGCACCTCTTTGGTCCACACCAGTGTTACGACGAGCTGAGACGATCCATTGCTCCACAGCGCCCCCTTGAAATTGTGAATGGGATCCAAAAAATTTTACATTGTCAAAAACATTTGAAATCTGGAATGGACATTCCCATACTGAACAAAAAATCCAATGAGAACATAGCTCCATTGAAAAGTGCGTTGCCATGGTAACGTCTGACATTTCTCATTGAAACAGAAGGGTTTTTATCTGGGATGAAAAAAATGACTTTGTCATAGACTTTTGAAATTTGCTACACATGAAAATGTGAGAAATGCTCATTGGAATGAATGGAGTCACTGATTTTGGGGGGAGGGTCAGTGTGAGAATGAGAGACAAGAGCTCCACGGTGCCATGTACCGCGCGGACGCAAGGGGTGGCGAGGGCCTTTATCACTGCTTGCAGTTTTAATTATTATTATTATAGCTAACCTGCTAGCCGCCACGTTCCCACTTCAGGCTCCACCGACTCTGGCTCCAATTCTCTTTACATTGAAAAACCGTCGCTCCTCTCTCTGTCTCTGCTGCTTCAGACTCATTTTGGTCTTAAATGTTCCGTATTAACCCTCTACATGATCCTGGGGTTTTTATTTCACTTTTGTGTCTGTGAATCAAGATATGAACATTAAACAGGCAAACCGGCATTAGCCTTAGCAACAGGTTTGATTGACAGCGTTGCTAAGGGCCCTGTGCTAAACCAGTGGTGTGAGCTGGAAGGGGCGTTACCTTCTCCTGATTGGCTCTTTGGTTGCTATGATGCCGTCTATCTTGCATTTATTACTGACAGTGGGGTCGCCTCTCCACAGATCTGACCTGTACCTTGACTTGGAGGCATCTCTTGCTCACTTACATGGACTTAAGTAAAAACAGACACTACTCACTTACTCTAACTGAGGGATTACGCAGATAGACAAAGATACGTTTAATGCCGTACTGTGAAACATCTCCATGGACGCTAGCAGATGTCACTGAACCAGAAAAGTTCCATAGTACATCTTTAAACGGAGAAAGACCAAGACACATACGTTTAATGTGTTAAATTACAGATTGCAGTTGTGAAAATGATAGATTTTCTCGCCGCCTTAAAGTTTTTGTTTTTTTTCAGAGCTTGTATTTTAAATTTTTTTTAATATTTGGACTTTTTCCGAACAGGTTTAGCTGCAGAACACTCGAGCGTGTCTGCTTCACTCCTATAAATAACGCCTCTTTACTCCGCTCACGTTCCACCGACAGACGCTGAATACACAACTCCGCACATCCGTCATGCGCTTGAGCCGAGCACCTGCAGGGGGCAACGTTTTCAGTGCAATCTCAGGATCTCTCCGAGCTTTTTTCACTCTGTTTTATTTATTTACGACACCAAACTTACCCGTGTTCTCAAGATCTCTCACTCCATCCATTATCTTCCACTTATGCCAGACTTTCCCCACCCCAGACACTTCCTTCTGCTCCTCCGGTGGGGCGTTCCCAGTGACGACAATCCAGGACAATGGGATTTCAGTCTTTGATTTGCTTTATTTTCCTCTAAAACTCGAGAACCAAAACATTATGTGGACCAGTTCTCATAATATTGGTGAGATAATCCGGTAACTACACCTTAATAAGCCTTAGTAAAGCATGAACTAATACTTAATAATGAACGAATATCAGTGTGATCCCATTGTAGGAGTGACGGCGTTTGGCTGCTAGTAATGACTACATAAAGCCACAGTATGTAACTTTTTTGCCAAACAATAGACTATAGACCTGTTCTAGTCCTGATTTAGTCCTGGTTTAGTCCCGATTTAATGCTGGTTTAGTCCTGGTTTAGTCCTGGTTTGGTCTTGTGTTAGTCCTGATTTATTCCTGGTTTAGTCCCGGTTTACACCTGATTTAGTCCTGGTTTAGTCCTGGTTTAGTCCTGGTTTAGACCAGGTTTAATGCTGGTTTAGTCCCGGTTTAGACCCGGTTTAGTCCTGGTTTAGTCCTGGTTTAGTCCCGGTTTAGTCCCGGTTTAGTCCCGGTTTAGTCCCGGTTTAGTCCCGGTTTAGTCCCGGTTTAGTCCCGGTTTAGTCCCGGTTTAGTCCTGGTTTAGACTAGGTTTAGTCCTGGTTTAGTCCTGGTTTAGTCCTGGTTTAATCCTAGTTTAGCCCTGGTTTAGCCCTGGTTTAGTCTTGTTTTAGTCCTGTTCTAGTCCTAGTTTAGTCCTGGTTTAGTCCTGGTTTAGTCCTGGTTTAGCCCTGGTTTAGTCTTGTTTTAGTCCTGTTTTACACCTGATTTAGTCCCGGTTTAGCCCTGGTTTAGACCAGGTTTAGACCTGGTTTAGACCTGGTTTAGTCCTGGTTTAATCCTGGTTCAGTCTCGGTTTAATCCTGGTTTGTATTTTGTTAATGTCGTGTTATAATCCCATCGACACAATAATAAAATAGTTAATTCATTGCACTCATTTGGTGAGATTAAAAACACGTTGAGCGTTTGACCAGAGCTGCTTCTGTTTCGTCTTTTTGTGGAGCTCGAGTTGTTGATCTCTGAAAATCTGGAAGCTCTGATCCCAGAATAAAAATGTGTAAAACTCAGAGTGAAACCGTCATAAATGTGGTGCAGGTCAGAGCTGCTTTTCCTGATCAGCTCTGGCTCGATTCACTTTCACGTTTGTTTACATCAACATGACTGCGCTAAAACACCGAACCACGCGTCGCACACACACTATTTCACATTTAATTACATCGTGCAAACACCAACGTGTGCAGGAGCGACGCCTTGGCCCCCTGCCAGCGCCACCATCTGTCCAAGCTGCACCACTGACACAGATGTAGCACAGATGTCATTTAAACCCGAGGCGCAGTTAGCTTAGCGTCAAAGCGAACGTCATCGTCGCTGCGTTTACAGACGACATTCAAGCAACAGTATTTGTGGAAAAGTATTTGTTTGAATTGTCCAAAAGGCAAATAAACGTTGAATCTGATCATTTCTGTTAGCGACAAGAACATAGTCGCCCACAGCGTTCGGCTAAAGTCAAACGAAGCTAATCGACGCTAGCGGTTAGCGGCTAATTTGGAGCGGAGTTTCACATTTGGAATTCTGACCATTTGGACATTTTAGGCAAAGACTCGTGCGTCTTTTCTCGTGTAGAGGTTTATACGAAGCCGCACGATCGTCTCCATGGAGATGTTAATGCTTCGTCTGACATGTTTCACAGTACGGCATTAAACGTATCTTTTAATCTTAAGCGTGATCTTTCTTTTTCACGTCTGCTGTGTTTTGTCTAAATGTGTAACTTGTGTTGAGATGGAGAAAGTGTTTTGAAATTTATTATTATTATTATTATTTCTGTGATTATTATGAGCTCTGGCACCTTTGGTATTTCACTTTACATCAAAACTCTGCAGTGTTTGAGGCTGAAATTTTGTTGGTTTCTAATGAAATCTTAAATCTTGAATGTAAAATGTCGACACCAATGTGCATAGACTTGTGTTGTTTTTTAATGTGCAATAGTTTTTTGTTTAGTATTTTTTAGTTTTACCCGTGTGTTTATTTAAAATCAGAACTATTCTGCAAAATGGTCTTTTCAAAGCGTTTAACCATGTTCTAGCTCAGGGGTCGTGACCTTTAACCCCCAAAGAGCCATTTGGACCAGTTTCCACAGAAAAGAAAACACTACTGCAAATACTTTTTGGCTCTAAAATGAAGATAACGCTGTAGATATTGTTTTTTTTGTTTTGTTTTGGTTTTTTTACCTTTACGCTTTGTATAAACTACTATAGTGTGTTGCTTATGAAATCCATGAAGTGCTGCAGAGAAAATGACGTTTTATTTATGTCACAAACACATTTTGAACTATTAAATGAATTATAAAAAAAAAAAAAAAAACACGGTGAGTTGAAGGTCTCTTTCAAATGAATTAAAAAGCTGAATTTAAATGATCCATGTAGAAAACAAAAAATGCCGTGAGCCTTATTTTTTATCACCTTTGTGCGTTGGGAGCGTGAGGCGGAGCCTAAATGGCGGGTAAACTGGCGTCTGCGAGTGTAAAATATACTTTTATTTTAATATTTCAAGATCACAATAATCTTCCAATTTAAACTACAATTTAAAAAAAAGAATAAAGAATAAAATAAAAGAATAAAGAATAAAATACACTTCAATTAAACACTATTACGATTTTCCCGTAGCCACACAGAGAGTGTAAAGATGAAACCCCTCGTCCAGGTGTTTCCTTCACCTTGAGTTATTTTTGGACTGATTCATTTTTGAGTTTTTTTTTTTGCCGATCAACCCGTTTTCACCTCCACCTGTCCCCGCCCACTGTCACCTACTTACTTCTCTGAAAGCATGATTTTTAGTTTAGACCTGATTTAGTCCCGGTTTAGTCCCAGTTTAGTCAGAGTTTAGTTCCGGTTTAGTCCCGATTTAGTCCTGGTTTGGTCCTGTTTTAGACCTGGTTTAGTCCTGGATTAGTCCCGGTTTAGCCCCGGTTTAGTCCTTGATTAGTCCCGTTTTAGTCCCGGTTTAGTCCTTGATTAGTCCCGGTTTAGCCCCGGTTTAGTCCTTGATTAGTCCCGGTTTAGCCCCAGTATAGTCTCGTTTTAGTCCTTGATTAGTCCCGGTTTAGCCCCGGTTTAGTCCTTGATTAGTCCCGGTTTAGGCCCATTTTAGTCTTGGTTTAGTCCTTGATTAGTCCTGGTTTAGGCCCATTTTAGTCTTGGTTTAGTCCTTGATTAGTCCCGGTTTAGTCCCGGTTTCGTTCTCTGAAAGCCTGAGTTTTCCTTCACTCTTAAACTTGAGTTGTTTGTGTCTTAAACGTTGAGTTGAACTTGTTTCTCTGTAAAAATGTGACAAACTTATTTTAAGTCGTCTTCACTAGAACCAGCCGCTTCAGTCACATGACACTGGTTTTCCTCTTCAGGTTGACAAAAGGTCTAGTCATCCATCTTTTTAGTGACGTATTCTACTTCTCTGTGAACAGATAACTATACATCCCTTTGTGACTTTGTACGGACAGAATGTAAAACGAGTCAAGTCCTTATAAGTTCTATAGAAAGTACCGTGAAGAGGCTTTAAGTGCTGGAAAACTCCTCAGTCCAACAGTCTGTAATTCCTTTCAACTCTCTACCTGATCTGCAATCTCTTCCTTCACGATTACATTCTCCAACTGTTTTTTTCTTAACCAGATTCGGTAACATCCTGTAATTATTTTGGTACAAATAAAAAAAATAAACCCCTCCGCTCTCTGGTGTGACGTTCTCGCCGACGTCAGCTCCCGGTGGCCACGTTAACTGTTTATTCAATACAATACACGCGTCATATTCCCCCGTCTCCACCTACGTCGCAGTAGTGGAGTAGTATGTAACACCACACACAGCTGATTCGCGCTGACTTTCCCGTGCGTCCTCTGTGGGAACGAGCCGCTCCTCCTCCTCCTCCTCCTCCTCCTCCTCCTCCTCCTCACAGAGCCTGTCATTCCGCTGTATTCTCCGGCTTTGTTGGTCTCTTCTGCGCTCATCAAAAATTCATCGGGCAGAACAAGATTACCATTTCAAGCGACCGAACCGAATCTGGCTCCGCGCCTCCCCCCCTGCGCCTCCCCCCCTGCGCCTCCCCCCTGTGCCTCCCCCCTGCGTCTCGCCTTATCTTTGCGCCCGTATGTTTCCTGTCTCCTCCATTTTAGACTCATTTTAGATGTTTCCCCATTGTTAAAAAAAAACAAAAAACCTCTTTGTCTTGCGCCGCGTTGCTAATTTATTCGTTCATTTATTCATATTCTGTCTCTGAACTTTTAAAGGTGCACTGTGGTACTTTTCTGGTGCAGTGTCAGCCACCTGCTGGAGATATGAATGTTTCACAGTACGGCATTAAACATATCTGTGATTCCTCAGTTAGAGTAAGTGAGTAGTGTCTGTTTTTACTCATCTGTGGAGAGGCTCAGTAATAAATGCAAAACAGGTTTAATACCACACTATGGAACATTTTAGACAAAGCAGTAACAGTGGAGGCCCCGACAGAGAGCCGAAAGATCGTCTCCATGGAGATGTTATTGCTTTGTCTGACATGTTCCACAGTACGGAATTGAAAATAGATGTAACTGTTTGTTCAATGCAGTTATTTTTGTGTAATTTTTGTGTATGAGCAGGACTAGACCAGGACTAGACCAGGACTAGACCAGGACTAGACCAGGACTAGACCAGGACTAGACCGGGACTAGACCGGGACTAGACCAGGACTAGACCAGGACTAGACCAGGACTGTCCATCCATCCATTTTCTTCCTTTTATCCAGGGCCGAGTCGCGGGGGCAGCAGTCTAAGCAGGGACTCTCAAACTTCCCTCACCCCAGACGCGTCCTCCAGCTCCTCCGAGAGCTTTGCCTTTGGGCTCAGCTCCTTCTTCACCACAACGGACCGATACAGCGACCGCATCACTGCAGACGCTGAACAAGACCCCGAGATACTTGAACTCCTCCACTTGAGTCAGGAGTCCAGGACTAAACCAGGACTAACGTGGGGCTGATCTTTCTGATCTGTTCTAATGTTGTTTCCTTGTCACAAACAAACCTGGAGTTGTGTTTTGTTTCGTTCTCACATGTTTAACGCACAAAAAGTTCTTCTCTCGAACAGAAAACACTCTGTTCCACCCTGCGACGAGAAAACATTCCAATATAAATCATAAAATACGAGCCTTTAACACCAAATTTCACGCTTAAATCCATATAAACATGTTTTTTTTAACCGTGATCAGCCTTTCCACAGATCTGACTGTACACACCTAAACCGAACACAATGCGCAACAACAACGACAATGAACGCCCTGCAAGAAACATTAGACAGAAAAGTGACAAACGCTCCAGCTCCATGTGAACACGTGGGCCGCCGCCTGGACCGGCACCGCGGCGCTAATTGCGGCTAATGAGGAAATAGCAGTGTGGAAATCCGCCTCTGCAGCTGATCAGGCGGAGTAATTAACATGATGGAGGCAGCGGACGCCGCGTTTAGGTCGCATCAGTCTCCAGCGAGACTTTGAGATGAGGGTCAGAAAACAGCGGCGGAAGCTTTTACGCTCTGGAAACGCTCTCGGATAACCACTCTGTTTAATACGGAAATTGGCTTCGGAATAACCCTTTTAAACGGCAAAACGCAGCATAATGAACTCCTGTGTACACACGCCGTTTGGTAATGCACACGCTACGCCTTCAGTAATGAGCGGGTTTCAGAGGTTACGGCGCTGGATTTTAAAGCTGCATGATGTAACTTTTCTGCCGCAGAGTCTAAAGTCGTCCGTTCTCCATCGAAAGTGAGGTTTAGTGAAGTTTGAGGCGTGTTCTAATGTTGTTCCTCATGAAAAACAGACCTGGAGTTGTGTTTTTATTATTAGTCTGTCACATCTCCAAACCTCAAAACGCTCTGTTCCACCTCGTGATGTCATCAAGTGGTAGTTTTTTCAAGTTAACGGTTACATTTAGTTTTTGTTCAGCAGAGATCGGCAATTCCAGAGCTGAAATGACCCAAATGATTCTATAAATGAAGGTGTGTGGAGTTTAAAAACACAGTGGAGCACTTCCTGTATCACCACATGATGACATCACAAGGTGGAACAGAGTGTTTTCAGTTTGAGAGAAGAACTCAGCTTAAATCTGCAGGTTTGTTTGTGTTAAACATGTGAATGAAACAAAACACGAGGAGGAAATGACACGGACTAAACTAGGACTAAACCAGGACTAAACCAGGACTAAACCAGGACTAAACCAGGACTAAACCAGGACTAAACCAGGACTAAACATGGACTAAACATGGACTAAACCAGGACTAAACCAGGACTAAACCAGGACTAAACCAGGACTAAACATGGACTAAACATGGACTAAACCAGGTCTAAACATGGACTAAACATGGACTAAACCAGGACTAAACCAGGACTAAACCAGGACTAAACCAGGACTAAACTAGGACTAAACCAGGACTAAACCAGGACTAAACCAGGACTAAACTAGGACTAAACCAGGGACTAAACCAGGACTAAACCAGGACTAAACCAGGACTAAACCAGGACTAGAACTGGACCAAAACACGTTTGTTTGTGACGAGGAAACATTATAACAGTAAATATCGAAATGCGGCGCTTTAACCACAGTCTCGTCTTTTAAAACCTCGTCGACACGTTCAAACCTACGGGGGAAAACCTTCATCGTGTTTCGCTCCAAACTCCAGCGTTTCGTTTGAGAGTTCTGGGTCTGTTTCCTGGAGGTTTTCCGGGGAGGAATGCTGTGAGGAGCTGTCTGGAACGCGTCAAACCTCACACCGCGCCGAACGTCGTTTTCCAGACTTGCCACCAAACGGGAAAAAAAAGAGCGGAACGCCAACAAGCTACTCCCTCAAGAACCCGAGGAAAGTTTAAACTCCTGAAAACTTTTGTGCGAGAGTTCTGTCATTAAGGCTCTGCGGATTTGTGGGGAATTTATGAACTGGGAAAAAGAGAAAACGACTCCAAGGTTAAAGCGATAAAAGTCAATATTTGGTATAATGTGGTTTTGATAGATGGGTCTAGTTTATGTCCTTCAAAAGTTGGCAGCGTGGATTCAGTTTGGGACCACGGGGGAGCGATAAGACCGGAGCTCGAGCCGGACTTTATGTTCCCCAGTATGGCTTTAAAACGATCCCCGCGGAGACGAAGGAGAGATGATGTCGCCGAGCCGAGTTACGGGTCAGGACTGCGAGGAAGCGACGCCGTCCACGCTGGGAATGCAGGTTTTTTTTGACGTATTTTTGAGTAATACAAAAAAAACTATAGTTGAATAAATGCAACTACGTCTTTCCCTTAAGAAAAGTTACACAGTTCAGCTTTAAATCGTCTGCGTTGACCGTGCTCTCCAAAAATCAGCACAAGATCTTGGGTAAAAAGGAAAAAAAATCTGTCTTAAATGTTAAATAAATGTCATCAGTTCAGCAAAATGTAATTTACACACGACCTACATTTAAAAAAAAAAATAATCCGCAAAGTCTCAGCTTTATTTTTTGGTCTATTTGTTTATTATTGTTTATTTTTATTTATTTATTTATTTATTTTTTTTATGTTTTTGTCTGTCAAACCCCTCACCACACACTTTATACACTTTTCTCACACAGGCGTTCACATTTTCTCACATTTCTCTCGTTTATCAGATGTATTTGTCTGACGGAGAGGTGGAGGGGGCGGGGTTTGGAGGGGGAAGGGGCGGGGCTTTGTCATCAGAGTAGCGCTACTTTCATAAATACAGTGGAAAATACAGCTGCGTCCAGGTTCTGAAGGGTTTTATCTGTTTTTTTCATACGCTCTTGTGCAGGTTGGGTCAGTGAAACCTCGTGACCCTGGGTATAATCTATTTTTAGTTTATTTTTAGTCTATTTTTTAAATTATTTTAAGCTTTTTATCTATTATCTTGTTTTATTGCATGTGCCATTTTCCTTCTGTTCTTTAACTGTGCGGTGCAACACTGGAATTTCCCCACTGTGGGACTAATAAAGGCAGATCTTAACTGTCTGTGAGTTAATTTTGGGAACATGTCACTGAACATGTCGTTATAATTCAACATAATCCACTGGAAAAATGATGTTTTTTAGCTGTGAAAGATGCAATATTATAGAAAAATGACTCTTGTGAGGTTTGAGTCGTGTTCTAATGTTTCCTCATCAAAAACAGACCTGGAGTTGTGTTTTGTTTCATTCACACATGTTTGAGTCACACTTTATTATTAGTCTGTTACATCTACAAAGCTCAAAATGCTCTGTTCCACCTCGTGATGTCATCAAGTGGTAGGTTTTTTTTCAAATTAAAAGCAACATTTAGTTTTTGTTCAGCAGAGATCAGCAACTCCAATGATCCAAATCCAGACTAAAACTGGACTAAACCAGGACTAAACCAGGTCTAAACCAGGACTAAAACATAACTAAATCAGGACTAAACCAGGTCTAAACCAGGTCTAAACCAGGTCTAAACCAGGTCTAAACCAGGTCTAAAACATAACTAAATCAGGACTAAACCAGGTCTAAACCAGGTCTAAACCAGGTCTAAACCAGGTCTAAACCAGGTCTAAACCAGGACTAAACCAGGTGTGTGGGCTGATCCACCTGCAGCGTGGCGTTCGCTGCATCGATTGCGGTCCGTTCCTAAGTGTATGCATTGAAAGAGCTTTGCTTTGTCGTCTTATTGACGGCCCTAAAATACATAAACAGGACATTTACTGATGAACAAAAGACTCCAGTGAGTTTATAACATCAGAACAGCCCCGAGAGAGAAAGTCACACGTCCAGATGCAAATCAATACAGTGCAGTGTGATATTTAAGTTCATGTTTATGGAAGATTCAGACCAGCGTTAATGTGTCCATCGATTTTACTGCTCCACTTTAGATTTTATTACAGCTAAACCGTTCTACTGTAGCTGGGGTTTGTTAGCTGTCAAAACATACACCTTATCGTAGTTTTTAAAGGTGTATTTTGTAACTTTTTTAGTGGAAAATCTGCGACCTACTTGGCTGCATCCAGTGTCGTATTTTCCAGATTATGAGTCGCACTTTTTTCATCGTTTGGCCAAGGGTTCGACTTATACTCAGATGTGATTTATATGTGATATTTATGTTGTTTTTCTTCATTATTATGCATTTTCTGACTGACATACTCTGGAAAATATGGTAATGTTCCACACTATGGCATGGACCTTCTCTATCTCCATGGAGACGAGCAGACAACACCTCCAAGCAAATTTACAAGTCAAATCTGAGTGTTGTTCTTTAGCTAAAATACCTGCAATTGGTTAACGAGATCAGTATGTTTAATGCCACACTTAGGAACATTCTAGGCGATGCAATAACATGTTAACTGGCAGAATCTACACCAGAAAAGTTACTCAGTGAAGCTTTAAATGCCCTTTGACCCAGTCTTAAAATGATTGTGAATGAAAAAATATGTTCTTTTTCCACGTCTTTTTTTTAAAACGCCCTCCGCTGGTGATAATGTGAAGTGACGCAGTTTGAAATGACAAATTAGCAGCATGCTAAATGTAGCAATCCTGCAGCAGAACCACCAGCCCCTCCAGCCACTCCTCTCCACCCCTCACTGTAAACTGTTTAAAGTTAAATTAGTCAAAAACAGAAAATGTGGTATTTGCGGATTTATCGGACACAAAAACTCGTCTGGAGTCGCTGAGTTGCTGCGGTCACCACATACGACTTAATTTGATCTCAAAGGGGCCGGACCAGAAAACTCACAGCATAAATACTAAAAAAATAGCAATAAGTAGAAACATTTGTGCAGAGAAACATGTAAAATATTTGTATTGAAGAGAACTGTTCCTTTATAAAATATTAAGAACAACCTGAAACTGTCTCATTTTTTTTTTTTGCAGTACATTTCAATACAGTAATTTAGAAAAAAAAAAAAAAAACATTTAGATTTTCTTAGAGCATGTGCAGATTAATGCAGAAATGATCCAACTCCACATTCTGCACATACAAACAAAACAAAAGAAAAGATCCAGACCTAAAATCATCAGCATTTTACCTTTTTATTTGACAGGATTTAGTCGCTTTGTTTTGATCCATAAACGTGGCGTCTTTTAGCTCAAGTGCATCAATATCAGGCGTCACATCCCGAGTAGCTGCCGATTTGAAAATGTCATTTAAGTGCTTGTGTTTTAGATTTGAGCGCAGCTTTTTTTTTTAAGGTTCATTATTGAGAAAACTTGCTCACAAAGATAAGTAGTCCTGAACATGCACAGAGTTTTGCACTGTTAATTTAGGTTACCCTGGTGGAAGACACTGATAAAATGTGTCCAATCCCAGTCCAGATTATATTCCTTTAGCACCACCACACCAAGCACGCCGGTTTACCATTAAACTCCAAGAACAAATAGGAATTGGTCCATTTCTCCTAAAAAATCCGACAGACGATGTCCACTTTTCTCTTTTTTGACAGACATTTCGCTGATTATGGTGTCACAGACAATGACCAAAGGACGTGTTAACTGCCTTAAAAAACAGACGTTGGTCGGCTCTGGTGAGAGGGAGCGGACGTGAGCGGCGGGACGGACGTCAGTTTGTTTTTAAAAGTGCCTCCCCGGTGTAAATGACACCTATGAGCAGCGGCTGCAGCAGAGCAGTGCGCGTGCGTTGCATGATGTCGGGAAGAAATTATTATTTTTATTATTTTTTTTAATTCTACGTTTAGCAAAAATAAATATGGGCACAACTAAATGGTATATTCATCTACATTTTTTATGAGCCTTAAAAATTACGATTTTATTTAAAAAAAAGAGAAAAATGCTTGTGTGTGAGTGTATTTTTATTACAAATCAGCTGAGGGCCAGATCGAGTCTGTAGGCGGGCCAGATCCGGCCCCTGGGCCACATGATTGACACCCCTGTTTTAGACAATTCCTTCAAAATTAACCAACAGATGAGCCAGGTCCGATCTGACTTTTACCGACTGCGTTTAAACGGTAAACACGGTCACCTTTTTATACAGCGCTTCCACTCTTTCACTCGGCCCTTCGTTTCATTACAAAACAACAAAACTGAGCCAGAAAAGACGCCGTTATTCGTGGTTTTGCTTCATAAAAATGGAACACACTCCAAGGAAAAGTAAAACTGGATACGCTAGTGACGCAATCTCAATTTAATAATCTGGTGACAAACTTTAATCCACAGGCCTGCTCCTGTTTTTAATGTTTTATATGGATTTATGTCCACGTTTCAAACAGGGCGCACACACATAGAGTCCACACATCCACAGGTTCCAAACAAAGATAACGAACGAAAGAATCATATCGGATTTCACAAAACAAGGCGTCAGCTCGGCGTTAATCCGGGCTCAAGACTCCGAAATCCAGCTATAATTGGTAACATCAACGCTCGCCCATCGCCCCGTTGTTCCTTTGAATCGTAACAATGCAGACAGTAGTTTCAAATCCAGATTAAGTGTGTCGTGCCTTGAGAATACAGCAGACTGTACAAAGCAGCCGTGTCCTGGAGAGAAGATTAGAGACCCGCAATCGCATTATCAGCCTGCCGTGAAAAACATCAAGAGATCTGATGTGTGCAGATAGATATTAGCCCCGAAACGAGCATCCGCACAAAGCGACGGGAGCGGCTCGCCATTGTAGCTTAAAAGTCGAGCCGAAGCGTAGACCCGAGCCTTAGATGAACCGTCTGACACAGGAACGAGCGATTCACTTCATCAGGACGGCAGGAAATGAATATACAGTTACAGTTGTCCCTCGCTAAATATATATATCGTGGTTCATCTTTCGCGGTTTCGCTGTTTCGTGGATTTTTTCATTGCAATTCTACGTTTTTTTTTACGTCGTGTGAACGTGCCGAGTGTTGATATGTTGTTATAAATGCTGTTTTGTGTTTAGATTTAAAGATTTAATAGTTGATTTATAAACATAAGCTACATTTATGTTATTGCCTCCATGTTGATGTTAAAATATCTGTTATGAACTGTTATTAGTTGTTTCACGTAAATATGTTACCGTCACTTTAAGAGCGACAGCACGTACGAGGAAAAGAGCACACGCCTGGGAAACGTGCTGAGTTGAGGCGGCGCGTAAAGACGGAGACAAATGTGTTTCTTACCGTAGTTTAGTTTATTTTTGAGACTTTGTTTGATTATTTCTGTAAAAAAGGAGTTTGCAAAGCTGTGAATTAAAATGTCGTAACTCTCTTTTTACGTCAGAGTCCAGCGGAAGTTATTTTGTCTTCAATAAAAACACACGAATTAAACTAGTGGACGACACAAAACCAGGCCTCAACCCGCGCAGAATGTGAGAAAATGTTAATGTCTGTGTGGGAAAAGTGTATAAAGTGTGTGGTGAGGGGTTTTACAGACAAAAACATAGAGAATAATTGTAAAAAATAGGCTAAATCTGTGAAGTATCAGCTTTATCGCGGGTTATTTTTAGAACGTGACCCCCGCGATAAACGAGGGACCGCTGTATGTCCAGTACAAACTCGGAAAAAGAAACCGTTTTAAACCCCATCCCTGTGTCCCATTTGAACACCGGTGTAAAACTCAAGACTCAAGGTAAATTAAAGGCACGACCGTCACTTTAAAATCAGTCTGTGCTTCTTGAATCTTTGCACTGACCATAAACTAATGAGATTTTCCCAACGAGCGGAACTGAGAAACATTTGCAAATAACTGTAATTTTGAAGAAAGCGACTGCGGAAGAAGAGGTAGAGAGTTGAGAGAAGTTTTATCTGATCAGATGAACGAAGCTACAGACGGTAAACGAATTCAACTCCAGGTTTAAGAGTAAAACAAATGAAAACAAATGATCCCAAAATGTTCAGGAAGTGGAAAATGTTCGGCAGTTTTTAAGAAAGGTGAAGGTGAATCCGAGTTTGTGCTTCGAGGAGAAAAACCCGTCTGTTTTTTCGTGTTATGAGGTCAGTTGCGAAAGAGTATAATCTACGTCGGCGCGGAGCTAAGTATGCACAAGTTAGCCTTCAAGAAAAACAACAAACTGGACAATAATTACAAGGCGGTAATCACAGTTCATAAAAATGTCAGTTTATCCGGGGATACACAGTCATATTTTGCACCTTGAATGAGTAATAAATACAGAAAGAAGTTATTTAACAAGTTACTAAATGCAACCAAGTGTCATGTGAAATAAACTTAACTGCTTTTTTGACATTTATATCGCCTCACAGTTACGTCTGGCCCATTTTGCTGATGTGGCACTGAGCGAAAGTGAGTTTGACACCGCTGCATTAGAACATAACTTTAAAAAATCAGCTCTATTGTGCTCGTGTCGCTCTGCGGTTATAATCTCTGACACTCGTGGATCATTAGGTTGTAATTTTGACATTTTAAATCGTAATATTCACCTGAAACGACTTAACGAAAGAAACGAGTCCGCTGCTGACTTCTGCGTTACGAAACCGCGGTGTCCAATGGGAGCTGACGTCGCCGTGAACGTCATCGCAACGAAAGTGGGCGTGTGCCGTTGGCGGTGACTGATGGGCGATATGGCGTCTTGAAATAAGAGATTAAAGACTGATGAAACGTTGAAAAACTGTCCTCTCTCTGTACCTGCGTCTGTCAGACTCGTCATTTTGGTCTTAAATGTTTGAATTAACCCTCTACATGATCCTGGGGTTTTTATTTCACTTTTGTGTCTGTAAATCAAGATCTGAACATTAAAAACAGACGAATCAGGCGCCTTCTTTCCCCGAGGTCACTCCTGCTAGCGTTAGCAACAGGTTTGATTGACAGCGTTGCTAAGACAGCAGTGTGGGCGGGGCTTTGGGTGACGCCAAGCAGTAACTTTCAAACATGGATCACTCTAAAAACAACTTTGAGAGGAAAAAATGAGAAGGAAACAACTAGAACATGGTTAAACGCTCTGAAAAGTGAATTTTTGCAGAATAGGCTTGATTTAAATGCTTTGTTTTATGTTGCTTTTTAATAAAATGTGAAAAACATATCATAAAAGAATTCTATGCGCGCATTTGACCCAATCTTTAAAGCCACTGGAGCAACTTCACTGCAACATCCGTGATCCAAAACATAACAAGTCCATGTGTGAGCTGCTCCAGACATATTAACCTCTATAGACTCAAATATTTAATCGCTGCATGCTAGTTGCTGTTAGCCTTACCATAAATCTCTGCACTGGTCTCTAAGAGTTCGTAAAAATCCTCATAAACTTCCCGATTTGCACTACTCCTGCCCCATGTTTTGCTTCCCGTCCTGCTCTTCCCCTCCTCCTGGCTCCTCCCACGTGCACCTGCAGCTCATCAGCGCAACCACCACCACCACCTGCTGTGGATAAGAGGAGCCAGGACCAGACACTCGGGGCTAGATCGTCTGCGTGTCTACATCCTGCTCACGGGGCCAGATCATCCCGTTCCCTGGTTCCTCCCGGCTCCTGCGCTCCCGGCTCCGTTCCAGTCCTGGTATTGTCTTGTCTCGTCTTGTTCCCGGTATCTCATGTCTCTGGACCCCGCTCCCCGCCAGATCAACCTGCACTTTTGTACTTTATTTCACTAATTGTAAATAAAAACTGTAACCTCTTCCAAGTTCTGCACTATTTGGTCCCATTTGCCTGCCATTACGACAAAATCGTAACCATCGTGGTGAATAATGACAATGCTCCGTATGCATGAGGTAAGTGACATAGACTTGGACATGGCTAACGGTGCGTTCATTGACAAATCGTCTCCTCTCTCTGTCTCTGCTGCTGTCAGACTCATTTTTGGTCTTAAATGTTCGTATTAACCCTCTACATGATCCTTGTGCTTTTATTTCACTGTTGTGTCCGTAAATCAAGATGTGAAAATTAATAACGGACGAATCAGCTGCCTTCTTTCTCCGAGATCACTCCCGCTAGCGTTAGCAACAGGTTTGATTGACAGCGTTGCCAAGCGCCTACACCAAGCTAAAACAGCGGTGTGGGCAGGAAAAGGCATTACATTCATTAGCCTCGCTCCGGATTGGCTCGTTGGTTGCTATGATACTCACGGTCAGAAATTTTAGGATGGTACTCGGCTCCAAATTCGCCGCTAAAACTGCTAGCCTCGATTAGCGTCATTGGACAGGAGCCAAACGCTGAAGGAGGAATAACTTTGGACCTCTGCAAACCGTCTAAAATGAACAAGTTTTTCACGTTTTTAAGACAAATCAGGTACAGAGAGAAACTTATTGGGGAAAAAGTGTCGTTTACAATCTCGTTTTCAGAGATAATATTTACTTTACAGACTCTTTGTTCTGAGGCTTTTCTGTCTAAAATCAACAACGCGTGAGACATTAAGATTTTCAATGAAAGTAAAAAGACACAGCCCACAGTTTATCAGCACAAAACGTTTTCGTCTTCATCACGTCCAGGCTCCTGTGGGCGCATTCTTCGACCAGCAGTTCAATTAAATAAGACTGCTTTCATTTAGACGGAGCTAATCAGATAGCGGAGCCGACGTAGCGCTAATCGGCTCATCTCTGCGATCTGACTGCGATCTGCCTTTTTTTTCCCCTGCGTTAAAACAAAAACGGGATTATCTCATAAAGACAGAATGCTTTAACTAGATTAGAGCTGCCGCAGTTAAACGCAGAGGAGAGGCTTCTCATTAGTTTGATGGTGGAAATTGAATAAAATACATAATGGGCATTAGGCTCATTCTGAACAGGGGCCTCTGGAACGTCGCGTTTCTGCATCGTTTATTTTACTCAGGATTTAACGGCCCATGTTACGCTAATTTATGATCTATATTACAATGTTTTTACCTTATTTTTTACTGGTTTAGTCCTGGTTTAGTCCTGGTTTAGTCCTGGTTTAGTCCTGGTTTAGTCCTGGTTTAGTCCTGGTTTAGTCCTGGTTTAGTCCTGGTTTAGTGCTAATTTAGTCCTGGCTTAGTCCTGGTTTAGTCCTGATTTAGTCTTAATTTAGTCCTGTTCTAGTCCTAGTTTAGTCCTGGTTTAGTCTTGGTTTAGTCTTGGTTTAGTCTTGGTTTAGTCCTGGCTTAGTCCTGGTTTAGTCTTAATTTAGTCCTGTTCTAGTTCTGGTTTAGTCCTGGTTTAGTCCTGGTTTAGTCCTGGTTTAGTCCTGGCTTAGTCTTAATTTAGTCCTGTTCTAGTTCTGGTTTAGTCCTGGTTTAGTCCTGGTTTAGTCCTGGTTTAGTCCTGGTTTAGTCCTGGTTTAGTCCTGGTTTAGTCCTGGTCAAATCCTGATTTAGTCCTGTTCTTGTCCTGCTTTCATCCTGGTTTAGTCTTAATTTAGTCCTGTTCTAGTTCTGGTTTAGTCCCGGTTATTCCATGTCGTTTCCTCGTCACACACAGACCTGGAGTTGTGTTTTGTTTCATTCACACATGTTTAACACAAACAAACCTGCAGATTCAGGCTGAGTTCTTCTCTCAAACTGAAAACACTCTGTTCCACCTTGTGATGTCATGATGTGGTGATACAGGAAGTGCCCCACTGTGTTTTTAAACTCCACACACCTTCATTTATAGAATCATTTGGGTCATTTCAGTCCTGGAGTTGTCAATCTCCACTGAACAAAAGGTTAAAAAGGAGCTGTTCACTTGAAAACGACCACTTCATGACATCACGAGGTGGAACAGAGCGTTTTGAGCTTTGGAGATGTTACAGACTAATAATAAAGTGTGACTCAAACATGTGTGAATGAAACAAAACACAACTCCAGGTCTGTTTTTGATGAGGTAATAACATTATAACGTGACTTAAACCTCATAAGACTCAGTTTTGTGTGATATCGAACCTTTAAATTCTATCTGCGTTTATTTAATCACATGTGCACATGATGCCGCCTCTCCACAGATACTGACCTGTAACTCAGCCTGGTGACGTCTCTGGATATAGACTCACTTAATGCCGTACTGTGAAAATAAATAAAAAATTACACAGTGTACCTAGCTATGTTTTTCAGAATGACGACAAATTGGGCTGTTGCCATGACAACGGTAATAAACAATTTGAGATTCCTGCCTTAAACAGCATTTTGACGACTTTTTTCCAATTAAAATCTTCAAATTGCCTCTAATCGCTATAGCAACAGTCCAAACTTTTCTTTTCTAACGGGATAGTAGAATATATCTTTACTTTTGAGCATGAGGTGGGGTTAGAAATTGTTAAAAATAAATAAAATATATAGAATGTTGTAATCCAAACAGTAACATGATCAGTTGTTTAATATCTGTGCCGTGGCTGCGCTCCAGCGCCTCCACCTGCTCGGCGCCTCGCCACTTTGATCGAGATTGTCTTTTTAATATTGTAGGAACATCAGATTTCTCCGCGTTTTGGCTGTTGCTAGGTGACACTCGAATTTTAATCGCCACCAGCCAGTGATCAGAAAATATGTGCCAAGTGCAAAGTTTAATTAAAGATTTATCTGGTTTTGAAAATGCTGGCAGGAACATTACGAGGAGAAGGAGAATCATCGAAAAGCTCTTTGCAGTTCGTGGCGTTGGTTAGTCGCCAGTTTATGGAGTGTAACCAGTTTGAAACGTCTACATCAGGACTAACCGCGCACAGAAACGTGGACTGAGAACCAGGAGAATCCATCTGAGAGGGAAAAGGGGAGATGTGTTTTCACGATCAAATATGAAAGGTTCACTGTCAAAACCAGACTAAGAGAGACTTATCCCTCCAAACGAGCCTTAAGACGGAACATCCAGAACATCCAGAACATCCAGAACACTGCTGCTCGGGTCAGGACTAGAACCAGGAAGTACTTCACACATGTGTCCTGTGGCTCAGTCTCTGGCTCCTGTGGCTCAGAGACTTTAAAGCAGCTCAGTGTGAACAAGTCTCTCCATGGACCAGCACCAAAGAACATCTCCCACATGAGGAGGACTAAACCAGGACTAAACCAGGACTAAACCAGGACTAAACCAGGACTAAACCAGGACTAAACCAGGACTAAAACAGGGCTAAACCAGGGCTAAACCAGGGCTAAACCAGGACTAAACCAGGACTAAACCAGGACTAAACCAGGACTAAACCAGGACTAAAACAGGACTAAAACAGGACTAAACCAGGGCTAAACCAGGGCTAAACCAGGGCTAAACCAGGACTAAACCAGGACTAAACCAGGTCTAACTCAAGACTAAACCAGGACTAAAGCAGGTCTAACTCAAGACTAGTCCTGGTTTAGTCCTGGTTTAGTCCTGCTTTAGCCCTGATTTTGTCCTGTTTTAGTCCTGTCTTAGTCCTGGTTTAGTCCTGGTTTAGCCCTGGTTTAAACCAGGACTGAACCTGGACTAAACATGGGGACACAGTGTTTCAATTTTGTGCAGCTAAAACCTGAAACATTCTTCTTGAAGATGTGACTCAGGCCTCGACTTTGTCTTTAAATTCAGGCTCAAACGGTTCTGTTCATAAGACTAAAAGGGGTTTATTCTGCACTTTTCTCCTTTTATGTTAATTTTTGATGATTATTTGTGATTACTTACTTATTTGAATTGTTTTACTGTTATTTGAATGTCTTTTTTATCTTGTAAAGCACTTTGAATTACCTTGTGTACAAATTATGCCGTACAAATAAACCCGCCTTCTTTTGTGTTTTCGTGAGTCACAAAGATCGTTCGCAGACGCAGTGAGAAAACGGCTCACTCTGAGACTCTTGACATCAGTCGCGGCTCGTCTTCGGTCGTTCCTCTTTGTCTCGCTCTCACTGTCGGACGTATGACCCACGATTTTTAGCTACGAGTCGAGATCTTCTCCCGAATCATAACTGTTTCATCGCAGACGGCCAAAATCGAGCAGACATCCAAGTTTAGACGCAGAGAGAACATGAAAAACTCGCCACGTAAAGGCCCACCGTCGCGAATCGAACCCCGGACCTTCTTGTTGTGAGGCAGGTAAACAAACCACGATGGTATCACGTCATATTCAGTGTAAATACAGCTTTATTATCATATAAATAAAGCGATGCGTGTTACTTTCACCATCGTCGTGTTCTGTTTCTGTTGTTTCTCTCTTTATTTACTCAGATGATGCGTTTGGACCCGTTATTACCGAGTTCGAGAAAACGTTTCCCGATCCCCAATCAGGCCCAGCCCCGCTTAGCTCCAGAGATCGGACGTGATCGCGCATTCTGATGTCGCTACGGCTGTTAAACTCTCAAATAAAACAAAAACGCTGTCTGCGAAGTAACAGCAGAAACAGCTGAGGGTTGTTTTTGTTTACGAGAGCAGCGGCGGAATATGCAGAGTGCACATATCTGCCGAATACTCTTTGCTCGACAATATCGCACCAGGCGGATTATTGATTTCATTATCACGGCATTAGCTCAGATAAACCCGCTCTGCCCCGACGCTGTTTGGTTTGGACCGAAATCAAGACGCGGGACATTCAGCAAAGCACGGGATGTTTTCTGCAAGGACGAAGCAACTAACCTGAAGCAAGAAAGAAGACGACTAAAGTTTGACAGATTGTGATGGGCTAAAGCTAGCAAAACGAAACTTTTTGTGCGCACGTTACACAATATTTGGTTGGCGAACTGCTTGTTATAGACTCACATTAAATCAAAAGAAAAACAAATTACGAAATGAGATTCATAATTTGTTTTAGACGGGGGCAGATTTTTGTTACACAGTGAGTTCTTGGGTCTAGTTCAGGGGTCAGTCAGCAACCTTTAACCCCCAAAGAGCAATTTGGACCGGGTTTCCACAGCTTTTCGCATCTAAAATGAAGATAACACTGTATATATTTTCTTTTTTTTGTTTGTTTTTTTTACCTTCACACTTTGTATAAACAACTACAGTGTGCTGCTTATTAAAATATCTGCATTATTTTTATTTTTCCTGGTTAATGTGACTTCTGCTGCTGAACCTCTGCACAGCGTCTGCAAATCAATGCTGTACGAAGTCACTTTTATCATTCTGCAGGACTGAGCTGTGTTTTTGAAGTAGTTCATGGTGGAGAAAAGCTGCTCACAAATGCAACTGGGTGTGAACATCAGCACGACTCAAATGCAGATTTCTTCATGTTTATGTCGGGGACGGAAAGTCTCGATAAATGCAGATGATTATTGTGATTATTTATGTTTTGATTTAATAATAATACATTTTATTTATACAGCGCTTTTCAAGATACTCAAAGACGTTTTACATAGAAGAACAATTTGAAAAAGTACGAAGATACAAACATTTAAAATCAATACTCATAATAATTAAAGATTAAAAGCAGCTTTAAACAGGTGAGTCTTTAGGTGTTTTTTGAAGATGATGAGGTCGGTGCAGTCTCGGAGTTGTTGTAGTGGAGTGTTCCAGAGGGTGGGGGCAGCGATGGAGAAGGTTCTGTCTCCCCAGGTTCGGAGCTTGGTCCTACAGGGGAGCGAGAGGGAACGTGGTGACGGAGCAGATCTGTGAGGCAGGAGGGGGCCAGGATTTGTTGGATTGTGATTTTAATGTCTTCCTGTCAAAATCACACGTTTTCCCTCTGCCCTTCTGTATCTACGTCTGGAGTTGGGCGGAGATTCTGGCTCCTCCCACGCACACCTGCAACTAATCACTAATCAAGCTGCACCTGGGGACGACAAAGGGACCGTGGACCTGACACTCGGCGCCAGATCGTTCTCGTATCCACAGCGGTACAGCTCTGCTCGGCTCAGTCTCACGTTTTTTGCGTTTGTGACTCGTTTCTAAGTTGGATGTTTTCGCTCCCTGGACCCGCTCAGCTCCTCTGTCTCCGACCCAGCCCTCCACGAACCCAGCTCACCTCATCTCCGACCCCGCTGCCCACGATCTACCTCCTGCAAACAACCCCCGCTCTCATCTATCCGCTCAGTCTACCTTCATTTGCACATTTCAAACTGTAAATAAGCTTTGGATTTACTTTGCATACAAACCGTGCTGTTTAAATAAACTTACTTTGCCTTGCCACGACGTTTTGGCGGGTATACGGGCTTACGCGAGTGCAACGCTTACGAAAAACGATCAAATATAATGTTATTTTAATATTTCATGATCACAGTAATCTTCCGGTTTAGAACTACAATAAAAAAAACGAACAAACGCAGATAAAATAAACTTGAATAAAAGACTTATCATTTATTTTTCCAAGCCACACAGAGCCTCAGTTTAAGGATAAAAGAGCCGACTCCTGCTCTAGTCGCTAATAGAAATAATCAGGTTGAGCGTTTGTGCGTTTACCTTTTGGATATTGGCTCTTTCCATCTGGGAGATCGTTTCATTCTACAAACTGAACAAAAACACGTCTACTTCCTCAGCTCTGAAAGCAGAAGCAGGAGTAGATAGCAGGTGGTCTGTGGGGGCTCCGCGGCGCTGGTTAAGTGTATAAAGCCCCTCCGAGGGTCATTGAGATGCACCGGAGGTTTTCGGGGAGAAGCGTTCCGGACTTTTCCATTAATGCCATATTTACTTTAGCCGGGATCCTCGCGGTTGGAAATTAAACCTTGTGCTTCGGATCTAATCGCAGCAGGCTCCGCTCAAGCTGCTGCTAATTCTGCAATTATCCTGAAAACACAAAGCCATTAGGCCCCGCGTTTAACAAGCCCTGCTTTAATTTCCCAGAAGGCACCGGGAGGAAAATGTTGATTCAGTTCATGAAGAGAGAAAAGGGAGTTTATGGCGAACATCATGAGGCGTGCTATAGGCGTACGGACGGTGGGATTTTATGTCCCGCCAGCAACAAAACGCACGGGAGGTTGTGTTTTTTTGGGGTTTTTGGTGGTAATTTTAGCGAAAACGAGGTGTATTGACTTTAAAGTGCGGATACCTGTTCGACCAATCACGCTGCTCCTTCTACCTCCAGACCCCGCCCCTCCTCATCCTTCAGTCTATTTAAAATGTGGTTGTGTTTAGTCCCAGTGTAAATGAGCACTGTGTAACTTTTCTGATGAATGTTGTCGGTGTTATTGCCGTGCCTGGAATGTTTCAGAGCGTGGCATTACTCTCAGCTATCAAAACAGATCAAAATAATGTAGGAACAAAAATGCAGAGGGAGGAAAGAGCTTAGCAACGCTGAAAATCACACCTGTTGGACCCGTGTTGAACGAACGAGACAAACTTTGTGTGAATATGTTGATGTACTTCTCTGTAAAAACGTCGTTCCTGTCAGCGCTGTGGTGATTCCAGGTGAAAATGGTTTGCAGATTCAGAAAGACGAGCGCTGCAGCTTTCATTTGAGGTGTAGATTGTTTGTGTGGCTGATGCAGAGGTTTATGCACATATCATGATAATATCGTTAATCGCGATTATTTTGGCCACGATAATCGTGAGTCTAAAATTTAACATGGTCCCATCCCTACAAATGGTCACTTCCTGTTTGGAGCGTGGCGGCTAGCAGGTTAGCAATGTTCATTTAAAAGTTGTCAATAGTCATGGTGCATAAGCCCCACCCTCTTTTCTATAAAGGGGCGGAGTCACGTCAGAGGCCAGTTTATTTGTACAGCACAATTCGTACACGAGGTAATTCAAAGTGCTTTACAGAATGAAAAGGAGATTAAAATCACAATACAACAAATCAAAACATAAATAATCGTCATAAAAGAAACATTTAGCGAGAAAAGTGCAGAATAAACCCCTTTCAGTCGTATTCACAGATAAACAGAACCGTTTGAGTCTGGATTTAAACATTGTCAAAGTCGAGGTCTGAGTCACATCTTCAGGAAGAATGTTCCAGGATTAAACTGCAGAAAAAAAGAAACACTGATTCAGCATGTTTAGACCTGATTTAGTCCTGGTTTAGTCCTGGTTTAGACCCGGTTTAGTCCCGCTTCAGTCCCGGTTCAGTCCCGGTTTAGTCCCGGTTTAGTCCCGGTTTAGTCCCGGTTTAGTCCCGGTTCAGTCCCGGTTCAGTCCCGGTTTAGTCCCGGTTTAGTCCCGGTTTAGTCCTGGTTCAGTCCTGGTTTAGACCTGGTTCAGTCCTGGTTCAGTCCTGGTTTAGTCCTGGTTTAGTCCTGGTTTAGTCCTGGTTCAGTCCTGGATTAGACCCGGTTTAGTCCTGGTTTAGTTCTGGTTTAGTCCTGGTTTAGACCTGGTTCAGTCCTGGTTCAGTCCTGGATTAGACCCGGTTTAGTCCTGGTTTAGTCCTGGTTCAGTCCCGGTTTAGACCTGGTTCAGTCCTGGTTTAGTCCTCAGAGTGGTTCATGTGGTTCTCATATTTCTTTTGTTACATGGTGAGGCCTTCACTGACTGATAATCTTCCCGGGACGTTGTATTTGGGCTGATTTTCTCCGTACGTTCCCGTGTTCCTCTGGGGAAATTCGAGTGTGGCCTCGAACGCGTCGTGTCGTCTGATGTGGAGAAAATTGCCGGGTGAGCGCGGAGGGACTTTGGCTGTAAATGCAGTTATTGACTTGATGAGACTCCTGTGAATATCGTGGAGCGAATTAGACCCATTTTCTTTCAACGAATACGACCCCTGGATGTGTCTGCTGCAGCCCAAAATCAACGAGAAAACTAAGGTGCACGAACTTTTCTGGAGAGGGTTCCAACACTTGTCTGCTCTGTCTGGAATGTTACACAATGTGACTTTAAAGTCGACCTATATGTATAAATATTAAATCATAATTTTAATGCAATATGACGCAAAACCGACTCTTAAGTTTAAGTCATGTTCTAATGTTGTTACCTCATCAAAATCAGGCCTCGAGTCGTGTTTTGTTTCATTCACACATGTTTGAGTCGCACTTTATTATTTGTCTGTAACATCTCCAAAGCTCAAAATGCTCTGCTCCACCTTGTGATGTCATGAAGTGGACGTTTTCAAGTGAACTCGAGCTGCGTTTCACTTTTAGTTCAGCAGAAGAAAGAGCGGAAATAATAGAATTAACTGAGAAATGAAGGTGTGTGGAGTTTAAAAACACAGTGGAGCACTTCCTGTATCACCACATGATGACATCACAAAGTGCAACAGAGTGTTTTCTAAACCAGGACTAAACCAGGACTAAACCAGGACTAAACCAGGGCTAAACCAGGTCTAAACCAGGTCTAAACCAGGTCTAAACCAGGACTAAACCAGGTCTAAACCAGGACTAAACCAGGACTAAACCAGGTCTAAACCAGGACTAAACCAGGACTAAACCAGGTCTAAACCAGGACTAAACCAGGACTAAACCAGGAGTAAACTAGGACTAAACCAGGACTAAACCAGGACTAAACCAGGTCTAATCCAGGACTGAACCAGGACTAAACCAGGAGTAAACTAGGACTAAACCAGGAGTAAACCAGGACTAAACCAGGTCTAATCCAGGACTGAACCAGGAGTAAACCAGGACTAAACCAGGACTAAACCAGGTCTAATCCAGGACTGAACCAGGACTAAACCAGGAGTAAACCAGGACTAAACCAGGTCTAAACCAGGTCTAAACCAGGACTGAACCAGGACTGAACCAGGACTGAACCAGGACTGAACCAGGACTGAACCAGGACTAAATCTGCAGGTGTATTTGTGCATTAAACAATGAAACAAAACACAACTCCACATCTATTTGCGACGACGAAACTACATTTTATTTCACACTTTTCCCTATAAAACCTAAAGGAATTGATAGTTTTATTGCAGGGTTCATTCTTAAAGTCACAGTGCGTAACATTAGCTGTCTGATAAAGCCCCTGCGTCGCGTCGCACACACGTGTTTATCCTCTGAGCGGCTCCAGAGTCTCGACGTGAAGCATTGGCCGTAATGATCAGCCCTTTGTTTACAGCCAAACACAAACTAATAACAGAGCGGAGCTGTGATGTGTTCAGTGGGCAGAGTAAATAAGGCTGATTTATGTGTGAATAAAAAGGTGTCACGGTGCGTTCGTGGGAGGATTTATGAGTAGGAGTTTATAGATTCACGCTTTGAAGATTAAACGTATTTAATCAGAGCCAAAACAATCAGAGTCTCATTAATTAAAGTGAGAGAGATTCATTTAAACCTGCAGCGTGAGAATTAACAGCTCCACAAAAGATCAGCGCGAAACACAACGGATGTACTGTTTTTACACAGACGCACAAACGCACAATCGCACAAGCACAGTGGACTTACTGTTACACACACACACACACATAGACGCACACAAACACACAACTAAATAAACACACAGCTCCACAAAAGATCAGTGCGAAACACAACGGATTTACTGTTACAAAGACACACACAGATGAAGAGCTGCACAATTACACAACCGCACAAACACAGCAGATTTACTGTTACACCGGGCACAGACGCACAAACACACAGCCACACAAATACACAAACACACAGCCACACAAATACACAAACACACAGCCACACAAACACACAAATACACAAACACACATCCACACAAACACACAGCCACACAAACACACAGCCACACAAATACACAAACACACAGCCACACAAATACACAAACACACAGCCACACAAACACACAAATACACAAACACACATCCACACAAACACACAGCCACACAAACACACAGCCACACAAATACACAAACTTTTTTTTATGATTTTTTATTTATTTTTAATGAATTTTATTATTTGATTTATTTTATATTTTTTCATTTATTTTATTTTGTTTTTTCATTTTTTAATTTAATTTATTTCATTTTATTATTATTTATTTTTATTTCATTTTATTATTTTATTTATTTGTTTGCTATTTATGTTTTATTTCTTTTATTATTTTATTTCATTTATTTTAGTATTTTTTATTGATATTTTATTTATTTTATTATTTTATTTCATTTATTTTGTTATTTGTTCATTTTAATTTAATTTCATTATTTTATTTCATTTATTTTAATCATTTATTCTTTTTTTTTTATTTGTTAAATGAATCTTTAAACTTCCAGAAAAAAAAAAAATAAATAAATAAATAAATTCCATTCATGGTGTTTCTTCATGAACTGAATCTAACTGGTTAAAAACAGGAGCAGGTTTATTCACTACAGAAAACTCATTTAAAATCAGAAAAACACAGAACCAGTAAAAGAGAAACAGGTGATAATAGAAAGAGAGAGAGAGAGAGAGAGAGAGAGAGAGAGAGAGTTATTTCACATGAAGCTGAAACACGTGGGATTAGAGACACATCCAGGTCCAGATTAACCTCACGTTTTTCTCGTCTATAACTTTACTTCAGTATTTCCCCCAAACTGGAGCGGCGGCGTGCGGAGCTTTTCAGATACAGATCTCAGTTTGACTTTTCCATTTCTTATTTTCTTATTTTGTGTGTTGTTGATAACCTGAGGATCTCTGGTGACCTCGGCCGCAGACAGGTGAGCAGATACACATCTCCAATGCACAGCTCCAGAATCAATCCTCCGCCTGCAGAAACGATAAGAACCAACCGCATTTGACACAAGCGCCACCCGCGTCGGCAAAGGCAAGTCGAGTGTTTAACCCGGACAGACGGAGCGACGGGTCTCCGCGCCTTTTGTAATTACGGTTTCTAGGTAACGGTTATCGGCTGCGTCTGTGCGTCCGTGTGTTCAACCAGGAAGTGAAGCTACTACGGCGATTTTACCGCTCAAAAATGTCAAGGAAATCATGTGTTCTTGCTCGCCTCTCAGCAGATCTGACTTGTAACCATAGACTGTATGTATAAACGGACATAGCTAACCTGCTAGCCGTCGTGTTTCAAACAGGAAGTGAGCACGGGCTGCGCTTTCGGCTCCATCGACTCTTTGGTTGCTACAAAACTGCGGTTAACGTAAAGTGTAAATCATCACATCAAAGCGCCGTGGAGCTGCTAGCGCCCCCTATTGATAGCTGTAGATCACGCTAGCAAGCAGTGGATTTTTTTTAAATCTAAAAAAAATTTCGTCGTCATTTCTAAAATGACGACGCGACGCTGCCGAATCCCACGAGTATCACTGATTAAGAAAATATAATTGGACGAAATAAGTCCGTCACAGTGGGCGTGTACCGTTGGTGGAAATATGGCGTCGATTAACGATTGCTCAAACGTTGAAAAATTGTCGCTCCTCTCCAAATAACTGTCAGAATCGTCATTTCGGTCTTAAATGTTCGTATTAACCCGCTCTACGTGATCCTGGCGTTTTTATTTCGCCATTTTGTTTTTGTTATACAAGATATGAACATGAATAACAGACGAATCAAGCGTCTCCTTTCCCCAAAGTCGCTCCCGCTAGCGTTAGCAACAGGTTTGATTGACAGCGTTGCTAAGGAACAGTGGGTGCGGGCGGGAAGGAGCGTTACCTTTATCAGCCTCGCTCCTGATTGGCTCTTTGGTTGCTATGTTACTCGCGGTCGGAATTCCAAATATGGAAATCGGCTACAAATTCGCCGCTATAACTGCTAGCCTCGATTAGCATCATTTGACTTTAGCGAACAAAACACCGTAACACAATATACCGTAAAAAAAATGAAATGTAGCAATCATTTTACTGTTTTTATGTCTTGTTTCTATTTCACAGACGACGTCAAATGGGTCCCCAAAACGCTCTTATGGCCACAACGGAGCGCACGTCGACGCTACATCGCTTACGTTACGTCACCTAGCAACCACGACGACTGCTTTTCATTCCAATTTTAACAGTTTCATGTCGCACTGTTGTAGCGCGTACGTTTAAAAGGGTATTCCGTAGCGGCGGCGGCGGACTTCGTTTTCTCCCGTAGAGAAGAAGTGACGCGTGGTGCATGATGGGAAATCGAAGGGCGCAAAGTCTGCTCGGATACACGCTTCGTTCGTGGCTGATCTCCATGGCAACGCAGGTACATTTGTCGGCCGTTTTCATCGGATGCATGAAATGGGACAGGTCTTGTCGCGCCGGAAGTGACGTAAGTGTTCTTTAAATGCAGCGGACGGAGTGGGAAACCGTCGAACTGTGACACTTTCTTGTTTTCAAAGAGATACATATGTTTAATGCCGTACTGTGGAATATTCCAGGCACAGCAATAACCTCGCCTGGCCTGTATTTAAAGCAGAACAGAGTGTGCTACATCGTTATAATCTCTGACACCGGTGGATCGTTATGTTTCTAGGTTGGACTCCTGCGGTGCCGTCCTCGTCGGGAGCCGTGTCAGGAGCCTGTAAAAGCCTCAGCACATTCAGAACGGCGCCCCCGGGTGCTGAGGAGGCGCAAATACGACCACATGACTCCTCTGCTCCGGTCACTTCACCGGCTGCACGTCCAAAACCAGTGTAAACTCGCCACGTACCAGAGCCGACGTGGAGCTGCTCCTGCCTGCCTCCACCTCACAACGCCTCCGCTCCACCACCTCCTCCTAAAGTGTCCACCACCTCCTCCTCCTACTGCGTCTAACATCTCCTCTTAATGTTTTCACCACCTCCTCCTACTGCCTCCATGACCTCCTCCGACTGCTGTCTCCACCACCTCCTCAACCTGTTGTCTCCACCACCTCCTACTCCTTCCACCACTACCTCCTTCTACTGCCTCCACTTCCTCCTCCTTCTACTGCCTCCACCAGCTCCTCCTCCTAATCTTTCCATCACTTCTTACGACCTCCTCCACCTCCTCCTACTGTCCCCACCTCCTCCTCTTACTCCCTCCTCCATCCACGTCCTCCTACTGACTCCACAACCTCTTCCTACTGCCTACACCTCCTCCTCCTGTTGTCTCCACCACCTCCTTATACTGCTTTCACCACCACCTACTCCTTTCACCACAACCTCCTCCTACTGCCTCCACCACCTCTTACTACCTCCTCCACATCCTCCTACTGCCTCCTCCCTCCACGTCCTCCTACTACCTCCACCTCCTCCTCCTGCTGCCTCCACCAACTCCTCCTCCTAATCTTTCCACCACCTCTTACCACCTCCTCCGCATCCTCCTACTGCCTCCTCCTCCCTCCACCTCTTCCTAGTTCCTCCTCCCTCCACCTCCTCCTACTGCTTCCACCTCCTTCTACTGCCTCTACCTCCTCCTCCTACTGCCTCCTGCCTCCACCTCTTCCCTCCACCAGCCCAGGATCTCTCCACTCTGGGAGCTCAGGGCACTTCAGTTCACTCAGAGTCTGAACGTCACTTTAAACGTCACCACCACAAAGCGCCGCACGCCGTCAGCGCCCCCTATGGCCCGCTGCACTTCACAAACCCCTTTTTCCTTTTTGTTCTTTTTTTCATTTGTACCAAAAAGACGACGCGGCGGTAAATGAGCACTGGCTAAGAGCTCTTAAAAGTGTTTTTTGCAGAATAGGGCCTGCTTTAAATCCGAGCCATAAGCAGCACAGTAAAGCTTTCACGGGTTTGGATTGTATTTGAAAAAGCCTCCTGCATTTTCCCCTGTTCCATTACTGCTCGCCACGTCTGAAAAAGCACTGTTCCTTTGGCATTCATGATTTCAAATAAAGCTTGATATTTCCAAAATGAACAGCATTAGTTGGTCCACAGCGCCCGGGCCTGGCGTTTGATTGGAGCAGTGGGTTCCCGTAACACACACACACACCTTTATTATGTGGAATAGATCAGAGCAGCTGCCCTCCGCTGATAAAACGCGCTCAAAAGCAGGATCAGGGACGCCATTTCGAAAACTAAGCTGCATGTGACCACTGCATCAGCCCCGCGAAAAAAAACAACAAAAAAAACAACACATCACAACAGCACACGGAGCGCAGCTGACGCGGGTTTAAAAGTGACCAATTTGACCAGAAATCATGGAGAAATTTAGCGGTAAAAATTGGAATGAAAACGATTTGTTTCTCGCAGTGGGAAGGATAAATTGCAGTGTCGTGTTGCCGTCAGCGGTGCAAAATGTAACTTTGTGAACGAAAGGTTAGACCGCTTGCTTGAATTAACGCAGCGAGAATGCGTAAAGTTGTTGTTTAAGTTGTTTTGGAGAGTTTACGGTGAGAAGAAGCAGCTGCTACAAGACCAAGAACGAAGTATATTGACGCGCTAAAAGGACAAACAATCGCTAGCGCCGGTTGACGTCGCGTACGCGTTTGACGTGGTTGGAAGCAGCGGAAATGGTACTAAAAACGCCCTGTCCTGTTTCTCGTGAGGGGTGTCGTCTGCGTAATCCCTCAGTCGTCCAAGTATGAGCCGCGGCAAAAGAAAAATCCCATTCTGTCAACCGAACAAAAAAAAACTCGCCGTACGTCTCCGTCTCAAAGCGTCGAGCCGCTCCCGTGAAGATAGTGACGTGCAGATCGCTACCAAAGAAAAGAAATGGTTTGAGAGGTGAGGCGATCCATCTTTGCGCAGAAATGGGAGCCTTAGACATCACCAAATATCACCAAATATCACCAAATGTCACCAAATGTCACCAAAATCATTGTGTGGGTTTCTATGAATAAAACGAGACAGTTTTCCCCATTGATTACATTGTACTTTGCCATGAATTATCCATCCATCCATTTTTTTTTAACGCTTATCCGAGGTAGGGTCGCGCGGGCAGCAGGCTAAGCAAGGGACTCCCGGACTTCCCTCACCCCAGACACGTCCTCCAGCTCCTCCGGTGAGACTCCCACGCGTTGCCAGACCAGCCCTCCATATATATATATATATCCAAAAGGTAAATTTGCAAATGTTGAACTTGATCATATTCGTGACTAGACCCATGAACTCGCACGATCACGTCACAAATCTGTACTTTCACGATAATTTTAGCCGCCGTCATGCGTGTTAAATATTATTGGACTAGAACGGTAAATGATGACGTTTTTATACAGCGGTCCCTCGTTTATCGCTGGATTTGTCTGTTATTAATGTTCATATCTTGATTTACAGACGGAATAAAACACCAGGATCATGTTAAGATGTAATGACGAGTTTAACAGCGGGATGAGGGAGATTGGCGACAGTTTTCGAGTCGATGGAGCCGGGAGCGCGACCATGATCACTTCCTGTTTGGAACTAGCTGCGTCCGTTCATATCATAGTCTTTGGTTTTCCATGTGGTGGTAAGTTGCTATTGAAGCCGCAGTTGCCCTGAGGTAGACTAAATCCGGCTCGTCGGCCGCTCCAATCGCCATCATCCCCCGTCGTTTATAGGCGAAGTGCGTGAAGCGTTCTTCCCGCCGTCCCGTTGTTTTGCGCGGCGTCCTTGTCGTTTCGCGTCCCAGTGTTACAGATGTTGATTAATCCGTACTGTCCCCACAAAAGGAAAAAGAAAAAACAAAGAAAAAAAATGGAGAAAGTGAAGAATGGTCAGGTAAAACAGGCAAGAGTAACTCAAAATAGAGCTCGAGAACTGAGTGACGAAGAACCGAGGGCCGATGTTACGCCGTTAACGTTCGAAAAATAACCCGCAATAGGCGAAATCCGTGAAGTATTCGCTTTATTTTTTACAATTATTCTATATGTTTTGCAGCTGTAAAACCCCACACCACACACTTTATACACTTTTCTATTGCAACGCTCTCTATGCAGGGATTAACTAAGCTGGACTTCACCGCTTAAGGCTCGTGCAAAATGCTGCAGCTCGTCTCCTCACGAACAGTCGCGAACACGATCACATCACCCCTGTCCTGTCTTTGCACTGGCTCCCTGTCCACTTCAGAATTCATTTTAAAATTGTAATGTTTGTTTTTAAAGCACTAAATGGCCTTGCACCTTCTTATCTCTGTGACATTTTGACCCCTCACCGACCCAGCAGAGTCTACGATCTGCTGGAGGTCCCCCCGGTCCCGGTACAAACAGTGGGGCGATCGATCTTTTGCAGCGGCGGGTCCAAAACTCTGGAAATCATTGCCCACAGAGTTGCGTTCCATCTCTGACCTGCCTCTGTTTAAAGCCAAACTGAAAACTTATTTATTTAGAACGGCTTTTAACACTTAGCCCTGTGACTCTTTATTTTAATGATGTAATATGCTTTGTTGATTTGTATGAAGTTTATTGTTTTTAATCGTGTTTTTTAACGTTGTACAGCACTTTGGGCAGCCTGGGTTGTTAGAAGGTGCTATAGAAATAAAGTTTGATTGATTGATTGATTGATTTTTCTCATATTTCTCTTTTTTCAATGACAATATTCATCTGTGAGAGCTGGAATCGCATCGCCAACCTGCAGATCTGACCGCGATGTTTATGTAAAGACTTTGCCGACCGAGCTACTGCGACGCCATCGACTGAAACCAACTAAAACAGATTTGATTGTGTTAAAAACATCGATTTACACGCCTCCGAACAATTCTCCAAGAAACGCTCAGGCAGCTGCTTCCACTTCGTTCGTTTCCAACAAAATGTCTTCTAAAAATGCATTGGAGATGTAGTTGAGTCTCTTTTAACCGCTGTACATAAAACACTGCACTGAGTAAACTGTCTTTTTCTGAACTATAAGCAGAACATGAAGAAAAAAAACATCAGATATAGGGTCTTTAATACGGCATCGCAAACTAACTGAAAAAGCGTAAAAAACTGACCTTGTTTAACCAGTGCGTCTGTCCATTATGCAGTTAAAATGAAGTTTAAAGCTAAAAAATTCTGCCTTTGAAATCCTTCTCTATTCCATCCTTAATAAATCTGATTTTGTTGTGCCACCGAAATGATGAAACGCCCATAAAAGATTGGCTTTGTGAGATTGAAAGAGAATTCTGCATAAAAAAAAAACAACACGTGGAGCTCCTTTTGTGTGTTTAAAATTCAGACTTTTGTTACGTCCAATTGTTCAGTAAATTACGGTACTATCTGAAATCACAGGGAGAAAATGAGCTCTGATTAGTCAATAGTTAATTGGCCCCAGTCTGGAGCAGGCCCATTATAACATTACACTAGTGTGACCTTGTGTTAATGCGGCGCACTTCACTTGTTAAATCAGATGCAGAAAATGGTTAAAATGTTAAAAGCAAAGTACATGATTTTTCCTGGCCTAAAAACACGACAAACTGAATAAATTTTAAAAGGTTTGCAGGGGTCCAAAGTTATTCCACACTTACACATTCTGAGCATCTTAATTATTCACTGCAGTTACCACATTTTACAGATTATAAATTGCACTTTTTTTCGTAGTTTGGCCAGGAGTGCGACTTATATGTTTCACATATAAATCACATCTGAGTATGTTTTTTTTTTCTTCATTATTATGCATTTTTTGGCTGGTGCGACTTATACTCCGGTACGACTTATACTTCAGTGCGACTTATACTCAGGTGCGACTTATACTTTGGTGCAACTTATATTTATTTTTCAATAGAAAGTGCATTGGAGGCGAGAGTCGATGGAGCTGGAAGCACGCACATGATCACTTCCTGTTTGGAACGCGGCGGCTAGCAGGTTAGCTATGTCCATTTATATATACAGACTATGATAAATTAGCAATCAAAAACAAAAACAAACGCGTAGAAGTGACCGGACGTGTATATGACTTGGGGAAAGCGACAACGTTAGCAAAAAAAACCATAAGACTGTATAAATATATCAAAAGATAATAACATACTAATAACATGTTCAAATGTTTTTTATATAACCCGTTAAACATCTATTTGTGAGCATGTTTTGGCGAGCGGTTCACATCGGAGCACTAAAGGTCACCAATGTTATTAAAGCCAGATTTTCCCTACCACTTTACGCCATAAGAGCAGCACGAAAAGTTCATTGTATGTGCCAAATCTACATAATGGATGTTTTCTAAATGCCACCGAGAAGTGCCGTCTCCCTCAAGGGCCCTACGCAGCAGACGTGTTATTCGGAATGATGGGGCTGCGTTTGGGTGATGGATGTGGCGGTGGAGGAGGGTGGCTGTCTTGCTGCTGTTTTGGTTCCTTCTAATTAAATGACAAATAGTCGTCCCACAAGATGCCCCGCGTGTTATTCCCGTCTCTGATTTGTTTTGTTTTTTTTGTCTGCGCCTGTGCTGAAGATGTATGCGCATGAGGGACAGGTACAAATATAAATCAAAATGGCTTCCCCGCGTCGCGCCGTGCCTCGCTTGTACGCATGGGTTTCAGCTTACTGTTTACTGTTTATGGGCGCCATTTTGAGTACTTTTCACCGTTCAAAAGTTATAATATTTCGTAAGATGTGTTTAAATTTATTAAGTGTTGAATCTTACCTTTTTTTTTACTTTTTTGAGACTCGCTCCACAAATTTTTCCGTATTAATCTTGAGGTTTAAATGACTTTGAGTGAGTGTGGCGTCGCCCGTAGTGTTCGGCTCCAGTCAAACGAAGCTCGCCGAGGCTAGCAGCTATAGCGGCTAACTTGGATCCGAGTTTGATATATGGATTTCCGACCACGAGTATCATAGCAACCAACGAGCCAATCCAGAGCGAGGCTGTTGAAGATCACGCCCCTCCTCACCTGCACCGCTGGTTTAGCTAGTTTAGCAGTGCTGTCAATCAAAACAGTTGCTAGCGCTAGCAGGGAACGAAGGTGCCTAGCAAAATAAAAACACCAGGATCATGTAGAGGGTTAATACGAACATTTAAGACCAAAATGATGAGTCTGACAGCAGCAGGTACAGAGAGAGGAGCGAGGGTTTTTCAATAGAAAGTGAATTGGAGCCAGAGTCGATGGAGCAGGAAGTGCGCCCATGATCACTTCCTGTTTGGAACATTGCAGCTAGCAGGTTAGCTCTGTCCATTTTATAAATAGTCTATGCTTTGAACTGACACAATCACGTCTTTAAGGTTGAATAACGACTTTTTGAAGCTGCAGCTCGATCTGTTTCTTTTGGTTTTGGTTTCTTTTGTACATGGTCCCTGACAAAAAAATAAAGAAAGAAAGAAAAAATAAATCCAGTTATGATTACGCTGAGAGAGAAAAGATCGCACTGTGTTTCATGGGGGTCATGTTTACCTTGGGTCATGTCAACCTGCTCCAACTGGGATTTCTAGCTAGCAGCAAAGCTAATTGTTATTTTGGAGCAGTTAGCTTAAATATTACAGCTCAAACCGTTATAACTGCGCTGGCTGCGAATAAACTTATTTTTCTGGACAAGTGTGACATTTCTTACTAAACAATGTACTGTATTTTCTGGACTATAAGTCGGACTTTTGTTCATAGTTTGTCGGGGGGTGCGATAATATCTTACGTTAACAAACCAGACACGTGTTCAGTTCTGTCTGTGCTTCATGGAGCTGAATAAATATAAATGTGTTACGTTAGCGTGATGTACTGATATTCAGCCTGTTGTTCCACATTTTATTATTATTATTATAACTTGACTTTAAAATATAAAATGTCTGTTCTTGGTTTTGGAATTTGTAAAATTAATTTCCCCCAAAAACGTGACTTATATGTTTTTTTCTTCATTTTTCTTCATTTTTGGCTGGTGCGACTTATACTCCAGAGCGACGTATAGTCCAGAAAATACGGTAAACCTTTTTTTTTTTAAAACTAGCTCCACAGTCTCGTGCGATTTGAAGACGTGAGGAGATTTTCCCACCTGTTTATCACAGGAAAAATGTGTAAAATATAAAAAATTCGCTCCAAAACAAAACTTTATTGTGTTTAGTTTTATATTCAGGATATCGATTCAGCCAATTCTCTTTTGCGGCCTGTAAAGTGTATTTAACGTACGGACTCTATGAACTGTGGGTACGACATACGACATTATGCATTAATCCTTGGATGGCTAATTTCTATGGCAACGCTTGAAGTTCAGAAGTTACTGTAGCTCTGGTTTAATTTTCCAGAAGAATCCGTCTAATTCCAGTCCAGGTCATAGTTACATTCTGCTACGACACAGAAAACAGATTGTTTTTATGTTTTTCAGAACTGTATTAAATTTCAATTGTTAAAATAAATCCGAATATTGATTTTTTTTTTTTAGTAAAAGCTATGACTGAATTGTTAAACAAACAACATTTTATTTTTGATTGGGAAAAGAATCCTGTGGCATGTTTTTTTTTTTTTGGGCAGAAATTGTCCCGGGTTCCTGTTTCAAAGTGTTGTTTTTTAGTGTTCGCTCTTTGCTGGAGGCAGTCTGTTCAAAACATCTTTTATTTCTCTAAAGCAGTGTGAGGCGGCGCGTGGTCATAAATCACACTGAACGCCCCCTGGAGGTCAACTCTGTTACTGTTGTTGTGGTTCAAAAATGTATTTCCCTTAAGGTACAAACATCTGAACTTTGGAAAATCTGTAAAGTCCTTAGTACAAGAAGAAAATCGAATGGTACAGTTTGAGCTGCTGGACCGGTGGAAAGTGTACGGTCTGAAAATGGACGATAGTTTTAGAAGGAACTGGACTCAAGTTATGAAATCTACACTGAGGTGGACGGCATAACATGTGTTTAATGCTACACAGTGTGGCATTAAACATGTGTATCTTTTATTTATTAAAATGCAACAAGTGGCGGGAACTAAAGCCTCACAGACAGAATCCAGGGCCGTCCCACCTCGTCTAACAGGACTAAACCAGGACTAAATCAGGACTAAATCAGGATTAAATCAGGACTAAATCAGGATTAAATCAGGACTAAACCAGGACTAAACCAGGACTAAATCAGGACTAAATCAGGACTAAATCAGGACTAAACCAGGACTAAACCAGGACTAAATCAGGACTAAACCAGGACTAAATCAGGACTAAACCAGGACTAAACCAGGACTAAATCAGGACTAAACCAGGACTAAACCAGGACTAAATCAGGACTAAACCAGGACTAAACCAAGACTAAACCAAGACTAAACCAGGACTAAACCAGGACTAAACCAGGACTAAACCAGGACTAAATCAGGACTAAACCAGGACTAAATCAGGACTAAACCAGGATTAAATCAGGACTAAACCAGGACTAAATCAGGACTAAACCAGGGCTAAACCAGGGCTAAATCAGGACTTAACCAGGATTAAATCAGGACTAAACCAGGACTAAACCAGGACTAAATCAGGACTAAATCAGGACTAAATCAGGACTAAACCAGGGCTAAACCAGGATTAAATCAGGACTAAACAAGGACTAAATCAGGATTTAATCAGGATTTAATCAGGACTAAACAAGGACTAAATCAGGACTAAACCAGGACTAAACCAGGACTAAATCAGGACTAAACCAGGATTAAATCAGGACTAAACCAGGACTAAATCGAGACTAAACCAGGGCTAAATCAGGACTAAACCAGGGCTAAACCAGGACTACACATGGACTAAAACAGGACTAACAATGTTACGATGTAACATAAGAGAAGTAACGTGAGCGCACAGAGGTTGCCGTACGCTCCGTGGTGTGGGCCTGTCCCATGAGGCCACAGAGGAGCACTCTTCTTCTTCTTCTTCTTCTTCTTCTTCGTCTTCGGCACTTGGACCGGGGCTCAGACATGTGCGACCGTCGAATTGACAAATCAGTACATGAGTAAATGCCTTTCTGGCCGTAGCTGTCTTCAGAGCAGAAGTAGATTATTCATGTTTTCGCAGGATTATCAGTAAATACGGGGGCCATAGAGCGTTAAGCACAGCCCTATATCCAGAGGGTTACAGGTTTTAAAGCACCTATGACTCTGCAGTGGTACAGAGTGAAGAGAGGGACATTTTATCTGTCTGAAAGTTGGACACTTTTTGTTGAGGTCTTTTCTGTTTCGAGTAGCCTTAGAGAGGCTTTCTGTAACCATGGAGATGTGCTCACAGTGTGTTGACAGAAAAAACATCTTCATAAATGGAGGCAGAGGAAGTTTTATACAAGATAAATCTTAGTGCAGGATTGTTCTAACGTCCTGTTTGTTCTTTTTCTGTAGTTAATTTACTCTTAAACTGGACAGATCCTGGAGGACTAAAGAAAAAAGTGAGTCTCTGTGAGTTCTGAGTCGTTCCAGTCAAAGGTGGAGGAACTGGACCAACTGTAACTCCCACCTCCACATAAAGTTCCAGGTTTATTTCTGTTTTAATTCCAGGTTTAGATCCTGGTTTAATTTGGCGTTTAACTCTGTGCTTACCTCCGGGTTTAGTTCCACATTTAGTTTGGGGTTTAGTTCTATGTTTAGTTTGTTGTTTAATTGCAGGTTTAGTTCCGGGATTAGTTTGGGGCTTAGTTACAAGTTTAGTTCCAGGTTTAGTTCCAGGTTTAGTTTGTTGTTTAGTTCCAGGATTAGTTTGGGGTTTAGTTCCAGGTTCAGTTCTGGTTTTAGTGAGTTGTTTAGTTCCAGGTTTAATTCCGAGTTTAGTTCCAGGTTTAGTTCCGAATTTAGTTCCACATTTAGTTTGGGGTTTAGTTCCAGGTTTAGTTCCGGGTTTAGTTTGGGGTTTAGTTCCAGGTTTAGTTCCGGGTTTAGTTTGGGGTTTAGTTCCAGGTTTAATTCCGAGTTTAGTTCCAGTTTTAGTTCCAGGTTTAGTTCCACATTTAGTTTGGGGTTTATTTCCAGGTTTAGTTCCAAGTTTAATTCCTCAGTTTAGTCCTAATTTTGGTGTCATGACTGAACTCTTTTGGACACTATTCATGGATGTTCTCAGGTGACTTGGTGCACATGTCCAGAGCGAACCCTCCGTGCCCTGAGCGCATTAGTTATGAGTTTGAAGGAGCTGACCGAGACGGAGCCAAGGATCTGTGGACTCGACTTGACGGAAATAAAGTTCCAACAATTTGAGATGAACATTCAGAAGGAAGGATCCCAGGAACTGTCTGTGTGTTCAGGAAGTCCAACTGAGAACAGGATCTCGGCTCTTCTGGTACGTGAGTTGTTTCAGTTGAAAGTTGGAGGAACTGTTTCATAATTGGTTAAACTCCCACCTCCCCATTTTGCGAGGACACTTTTGAACCTTGTGAAGATCATGACTCCTCGTTTTGGAATTATTAAGTCACATCTGTTTCCCGTGTCCAACTAGGAAGTAAATATCACATGTAAAAAAACTTTCCTTTCAAGTTTGTGTCGGTTTTTGTTTGATGCCGACGGGTAATTAAAGAAATACAAAGAGAGTTTACATCCCGGGAACTGTCTACGTGTCCAGGAAGTCCGACTAAGAGCAGAACTGTGTCTTCTGGTGCGTTCATCTCGAGTCTTTTGGTCTGTGAGATCAGAAGGAGATGAGGAGAAGCTGTTTGCTTTTTAACAGGTAAAATATGTCGTTGTAATATGTTTTTTTTTTGTAATTCTCAGCCCTTCCTGTGGTAAATCTGGCTGATATAAACCTCCTAAAGCCAAAACAGTCTTAGTCTTTTGTGTTAGTCAATAGACAGACGATGGAGTTCACATTTCGTCGTCTGCAGTTGGTGCTACGTTGATGGTAGCAGCTACTTATTGTGCCTCTTTTAAACTGCTTCTCTCCTCAGTGTGCCAGCAGGGGGAGCCATTACACCGTGTGATCAGCTTTGTTACTTGGTCAAACTGAATGTAAACCCACTGCTCACTGTGCAGTCGGGTGGAGTCCTTTTCTCAGACAGGTAAAGTATAAAGTTTAGGGTTAAGGTTAAGCTGCTTTATAATCATAGACTAAATAAATAAATGATTCAGGGTTTAGTTCCGCACTTAGTTTGGGGTTTAGTTACGGGTTTAGTTTGGGATTTAGTTCAATGTTTAGTTTGGGGTTTGTTTGGGGTTTAGTTCCTGGTTTAGTTCTGGGTTTAAATCCTGGTTTAGTTTGGGGTTTAGTTCCATGTTTAGATCCGGGTTTAGTTCTGCATTTAGTTCCACGTTTAGTTCTGGGTTTAGTTCGGGGTTTAGTTCCACTTTTAGTTTCGGATTTAGTTCTGGGTTTAGTTCTATGTTTAGTTCGGGGTTTAGTTTGGGGTTTAGTTTGCGGTTTAGCTTCATGTTTAGTTCCAGGTTTAGTTTGGGGTTTAGTTCCATGTTTAGATCCGGGTTTAGTTCTGCATTTAGTTCCACATTTAGTTCTGGGTTTAGTTCGGGGTTTAGTTCCGCTTTTAGTTTCGGATTTAGTTCTGGGTTTAGTTCTATGTTTAGTTCTGGGTTTAGTTCTATGTTTAGTTCCTGGTTTAGTTTGGAGTTAGTTTGCGGTTTAGCTTCATGTTTATGTAACCCAGGTGTAAAATCCACTTATCTGTAACAGTATAAATTCCTATTTTCTGTATATCAGTAAACGCGCCATATAACTTCCGCCCCCTCACATGACCACCTCAGCCAATCACGCGCTAATAGCCCTTCATAAAGTGCAGCTGCTCCTCTCCGGTCAGAGCTGGAGGACGTGCATCAGGGCAGCTGCACAGGTAAAGTGTCTCTGCTACTTTTGCAATAACTAAACACCATCCGTCTTCTAAAACTACTGTTACATGTTTTAAACTCACAGGAGCCACTACTATTATCACGGACGCTGAGTAAAGACCGCGGGTTCTGACGCAAACACGGGGATTTGGTGAGTCTGTTTGGTTGTTTTGGTGTTTCGAAGTATTAGCATTTCAAATATGTCTGTTAATAGACCGAGCATTACTGTGTCAATATAGTCAATTTAAACTGTATTGTATTTGTACAAACAGTATTATTTACCTGGAATTTTGTGTACATTAAACTAAGAGCTAATACTAAAAGCAATAGCCCTTTTTTTTGCTAAAAGTAAATTCTCCCACAGACTCAAACATTCACATTCATAACCTCAAACCCTCTTATCAATACACGGACTAAAAGGGACATTTTATGGACACTTAAGCCCACGTCAGTAACAAACTCATTTATTAATTTTCTGTTGTGTGCCTCCATTTTGTGCGTTGATACCGAGTGCTGCATTATGTGTTGTGTTGTGTAACGTGCACTTCCTTTGTCTTACTCTAAAGGTAAAATACTGAGACTGACACTGAAATTCTGCAGATTTTGTAAATATTGTGTGTTTTATGTTTTTTCTTGCAGTACATGGCACCAGCCGCCAAAAGTAAATGTGTTTGTCTGGTTTATTACACTGCTCTCCCACCTCCCAGTGAGCCGATACGTAATTCTTCTGATTTAGCCCGACTCAATATCCAAAATTTAAATTCACCCCCTTTTCTGAGCCACATGCTACGTTTAGTTTGGGGTTTAGTTCCAGGTTTAGTTCTGTATTTAGTTCCACGTTTAGTTCCACATTTAGTTTGGGGTTTAGTTCCAGGTTTAGTTCCGCATTTAGTTCCACATTTAGTTTGGGATTTAGCTTCATGTTTAGTTCCACATTTAGTTCCACATTTAGTTTGAGGTTTAGTTCCACATTTAGTTCCACGTTTAGTTCCACATTTAGTTTGAGGTTTAGTTCCACATTTAGTTCCACGTTTAGTTCCACATTTAGTTTGAGGTTTAGTTCCGCATTTAGTTCCGCATTTAGTTTGGGATTTAGCTTCATGTTTAGTTCCACATTTAGTTTGAGGTTTAGTTCCAGGTTTAGTTCCGCATTTAGTTCCACATTTAGTTTGGGGTTTAGTTCCGCATTTAGTTCCAGGTTTAGTTCCGCATTTAGTTCCACATTTAGTTTGGGATTTAGCTTCATGTTTAGTTCCACATTTAGTTCCACATTTAGTTTGAGGTTTAGTTCCGCATTTAGTTCCAGGTTTAGTTCCGCATTTAGTTCCACATTTAGTTCCACATTTAGTTCCACATTTAGTTTGAGGTTTAGTTCCGCATTTAGTTCCAGGTTTAGTTCCGCATTTAGTTCCACATTTAGTTCCACATTTAGTTCCACATTTAGTTCCGGGTTTATTTCAGAAAGACACTGGTGCCATTTTGAGCGTTTCATTGTTCAAAAGATAAAACTTAGCAATACCGACGGTGCGAATCTTGCATCAGTTTGAAACCCAAAGAGAGAGACTTTTTAATCCCCATCACTCACTTCACCAGTTTGATTTTTAAGATAAGGAAAAGTTTGAGAGTTCAGTTTGTTCTTGTTTCACAGTAAACAAAAGGAAACAGGCCAATCACACATTTCAAGTGTAGAGTGGCTCCAAAATCTGCATTTATTAGCCATGATTACTGTGACTGCTCCACAAAATCTGCATAGATTTGCCTCTAAATATGCGTCATGAAGAGACTCGACAGAGGCCAGAGCAACAAGAAAACATGTCACACCAGAACAGACGAACGAGTCGGCTCTTTGGAACGGAACGTGAACAACTGGAACCGGATCTCGTTTTTTAAAAGCTGAATCTTTTTCTTTCAATATTTATGCTTTTTTTTTTACTGATTTAACCGGGAACCATCACAAGAACCAGCACAGACGCAGAGCAAGCGACACAAGAGAGAGATTTGTGCACAAAAAAACATGTTTGGCATCATATTAACTGTTAGATTTTAACATTATTATTATGGCAGTACAGTGTTTGATTCAGATTATTCATCATTTCAAAGCACAAACACTCTCCCACTCTCAGTTTGAACCATTTTAAACACATTTAAGCCTTGTTTGTGTCTCTCAGTGACTATTCTGCAGTTAAAATGAGTTTTCACGTTGGCTTCTGTCACAAACACATAGTAAAAGGCCCAGCTCTTTGAAATGAACAGATCTAACAGAGTCAGATCCCCTAAAAGAGTCGAAAGTCCCATCACTGACACTGTGTTGTGACTAATGCATTAATCGAAAAAGGCTGGATAATCGGTACTAAACCCAACAATTCTGACTTTAAAAACAATAGAACTGGAGAGAAAATGTCAAGAACATTAAGATAAGATAAATCCATGTGTGTCCCACAGTGAGGAAGTTACAATGTTGCAACGTAAAAGTGAAGAAGAGCAGGAAAACGCATCTCTCTAACCCTAACCCATTGAAATAAACGGGATTCTCACTGAACGAGAAGTGCCACTACAAAGAAAGTGCCGTTTAGGAGCGTTTAGAGGGAAAGTGGGCGGAGCTGAGTAAGGTTAATGAAGATTTATGAAAGACAAAAGTGACTGTAAATGTGGTTAGAGCTGCGTATGAACAGATTAAATAAATAATGAGCCGGGGAGTGACTTGAGTGAAGTGAAGTGTTCAAACAGGTTGTCGGAGGCTGAGGTGTTCGAAACTGTCGTAGGAAGCTGGGGTGGAGGCTGAGGTGTTCGAAACAGTCGTAGGAAGCTTGGGCGGAAGCTGAAGTGTTCGAACAGGTTGTAGGAAGCTGGGTCGGAGGCTGAGGTGCTTGAAACAGTCGTAGGAAGCTTGGGCGGAGGCTGAGGTGTTCGAAACAGTCGTAGGAAGCTTGGGCAGAAGCTGAAGTGTTCGAACAGGTTGTAGGAAGCTGGGTCGGAGGCTGAGGCGTTCGAAACAGTCATAGGAAGCTTGGGCGGAGGCTGAAGTGTTCAAAACAGTTGTAGGAAGCTGGGGCGGAGGCTGAGGTGTTCGAAACAGTCGTAGGAAGCGGAGGCGGAGGTACAAGGTGGGTCCAAGAAACTGGATCACGGAGGATACACTGATGATCTGGCGGCGTGTGTAGGATCCTTGGTCCCTTTGTCCTTCAGGGGTGGAGGCTGCAGGTGTGTAGTGGGGGCGGTGCCAGAGTCTCCTCCCAGCTCCAGACACAGAACACACAGACAGCCTGGGATCTTGACATTACTACAGGTTGTAACCATAGACTGTTTATATAAATGGACATAGCTAACCTGCTAGCCGTTGCATTCCAAACAGGAAGCACGGCATGGGTCCAGCTCCATTGACTCTGGCTCCGATTCACTTTCTATTGAAAAACTGTCCCTCTCTCTGTAACCGCTGCTGTCAGAGTCGTCATTTTGGTCTTTAAATGTTCATGTCCTGGGGTTTATTTCGCAATTTTGTCCCAAAATCAAGATATGAGCCTTAATAATAGACAAATGAGGCATCTTCTTTCCCTGAGGTCGCTCTCGTTAGCGTTAGCAACAGGTTTGATTGACAGCACTGCTACGTGCCAACGCCTTGCTAAACCAGCGGTGCGGACAGGAAGTGCCGTTGACTCCAGATTGGCTCTTTGGTTGCTATGATACTCGTGGTCAGAACTCTAAATATAGGATCGGCTTCAGATTTCCTCTGTCTTAGCCAAAATATAGATTCTGATATAGACACTGTTAGCATCGCTGACCTTTGACCCATCGCCACATCGAGAAGTAACGGGGGGGTGGGCCACAAAAAGACCAATCATCTCTCATCACACGGCTCTTTCTAACATGTTTGTGACTGTTTTACAATGAGATTAATACTTTTTTAAATTTTTCTGCTTTTACACTTTATGGGGGAAAACAGAAAAGTTGCGTAATTCAGCTTTAATGAGTCATATCTCAGTGCGGCTCATCTCTCCCGCTCCGGCCGTGACCCGTGGGCCACCAGCAAAGTGAAAGTGATGACTTAAACATGCCTCTCACCTCATCGTCCCAGACAAAAGCATTACTGCAGCGTAGTTTAGCATTGCTAATTCACAGCTAACGGCAGCCGAATGCTAATCAGCTGCTCCTTTGGGAATTAGCCTAGCGCTGGTTCAAGTTCACTGTTACCAATTTACACTCAATCTGCTTAAAGAGGGAAATGAATTCAGATCAGAGGACGGCACATTCTAACAGAGCTGCACGGTAACACGCTCAAGCTCGCCACGCACAGGACCTGACTTGTACTCAACGACTTTAGGGGTGTGGCCTAACCTTGGATCCTCGTACGCCGTTTTGATAGGATGATTAAAGTTGTTACGAATGTGAATAATTATAAGTTTAACAGAGAATATTATGGATGCGCAGGGCCGTTGATAGAAATTTGGAGGCCCCGGGGCGAAAAATGTTAACGCCTGTGTGAGAAAAGTGTATAAAGTGTATAAAGTGTGTGGTGAGGGGTTTTACAGACTTAAATCATAAATTAAACCCCACTACTTCGTGGATTTCGCCTATTGCGGGTTATTTTTTAGAATGATAAACGAGGAACTACTGTATATAACTCTGCTACTTAAATCAACCCTCTGTCTCTTTATATTAGACATTGTAACTTCAAAATCCGTTTTATCAAAATGAATTTCCTCCATAGAGACAGAAGAACTTTACGACACTAAACAAAAGATTTTGTCAAAACGTGCACAAGGATTTTATCAAGTTGGATTTATTCAAGTTTTAACTCCAAAAAATGAGGTGAAATTTGAATTTTATGGGAATTTTTTAGGCAAATGTTTTATCAAATATCCAAAATCCTCTGCATATTTTTAGTATCTGATATGTCAACAAAAAGAAGCAAGAAATTCAAATCTGGCTCTTCGTGTTTCCCAAATTCAGTTAAAATGACCAAAATGTCCCAAATATGGTCAGTTTTCGTCATTTTTACACATAAAACAACTTATTTTTATATGAAAACGTTACATGATGAAAAACTTGTAATACATTTGTCTCTTACATTTATATAAACAAATTACACGGACAAAGACGCCTATGAAGGTTTGAACTTAGAGAGAGTTTAAACGAGAGAAATGTGAGAAAATGTCAATGCCTGTGTGAGAAAAGTGTATAAAGTGTGTGGTGAGGGGTTTTACAGACAAAAAACACATAGAATAACTGTAAAAAATAAAGCTGATACTTCGCGGATTTCGCCTATTCGCCCGCGATAAACGAGGGACCACTGTAATACAAATTAATAGGAAGAGTTCTGTCAATTCTGGGCCCCCTAAGACCCTGGGGCCCCCGGACAACAGACCCCGTTTGTCCCTCTTATTGACTCCCCTGTGGATACGTTGTTTTTGTGGCGATTATCACGATCATGATTATATAAAATGTCCCACGAACGATATTGTCGTTTACTGTTCCATCCTTGTCCGTTTTGTATCGGCGCGACAAAACATCACCACGGCAACAGCCAATAAAAACGGAGCGTCGGGAGCGGATGGAGAGACGGACACGGAGACGCAAGAAGTGGCTAAAATAATGAGACGACTTCACGACTCAGGGCTGGTAAACCTCCGTAAATAATGATGGGAAGTTCACAAAAAAAACGCCGTTAATCCAGTTTGAAGAGTTCTTTAAAAAGTGACACACGGCGAGGATCGGGCTGAAGCGGCGGCAGATTAGCTATTGTGATTCTACTTCCTGTGTCGTTTATCTCCAGCCTTCTGCGCATTAAACACATTTATCTGAACGACTGCACCGCATTTCACAAATAACAACACAACTCTGACTTGGATCTAAACTAAACGTGCAACGCTCTGATCTTTTCAACACTCAGCTGACGCCAGTGCGCTCGCTGTGTTGGCTCGTTTTTTGTTGTTTTTTTGGCCTATCTTGTCGCTGAGATTTAAAAAAACGTAAACGATTCTCCTGGTGTTTGTCGTGTGTGCGTTTTGTTGCCTGTTAAAATGTCGTATGTTACACAAAAATGATTAATCTGAGCTTTGAGTCGTGTTATAATGTTATTAGTTCATCAAAAACACACCTGGAGTTGTGTTTTGTTTCATTCACACATGTTTGAGTCGCACTTTATTATTAGTCTGTTACATCTCCAAAGCTCAAAATGCGACGTTCCACCTTGTGATGTCATGAAGTGGTAGTTTTCAAGTTAGCAGCTACTTTTTTACCTTTTGTTCAGCAGAGATAAGCAATTCCGGAGCTGAAATGATCCAAATGATTCTAGAAATGAAGGTGTGTGGAGTTTAAAAACACAGTGGAGCACTTCCTGTATCACCACATGATGACGTCACAAGGTGGAACAGAGTGTTTTCAGTTTGAGAGAAGAACTCAGCCTAAATCTGCAGAGTTTGTGTGTTAAACATGTGTGAATGAAACAAAATAGTGATCAGAAAATAAGGTAATATGGGCCTTTAAACAGTGTAATATGGGCCTTTAAACAGTGTAATATGGGCCTTTAAACAGTGTAATATGGGCCTTTAAACACTGTAATATGGGCCTTTAAACAGTGTAATATGGGCCTTTAAACAGTGTAATGTGGGCCTTTAAACAGTGTAATGTGGGCCTTTAAACAGTGTAATATGGGCCCTTTAAACAGTGTAATATGGGCCTTTAAACACTGTAATATGGGCCTTTAAACAGTGTAATATGGGCCTTTAAACAGTGTAATGTGGGCCTTTAAACAGTGTAATATGGGCCCTTTAAACAGTGTAATATGGGCCCTTTAAACAGTGCAATATGGGCCCTTTAAACAGTGTAATGTGGGCCTTTAAACAGTGTAATATGGGCCTTTAAACAGTGTAATATGGGCCTTTAAACAGTGTAATATGGGCCCTTTAAACACTGTAATATGGGCCTTTAAACAGTGTAATATGGGCCTTTAAACAGTGTAATGTGGGCCTTTAAACAGTGTAATATGGGCCCTTTAAACAGTGTAATGTGGGCCTTTAAACAGTGTAATATGGGCCCTTTAAACAGTGTAATGTGGGCCTTTAAACAGTGTAATATGGGCCTTTAAACAGTGTAATATGGGCCTTTAAACAGTGTAATGTGGGCCTTTAAACAGTGTAATATGGGCCCTTTAAACAGTGTAATGTGGGCCTTTAAACAGTGTAATATGGGCCCTTTAAACAGTGTAATGTGGGCCTTTAAACAGTGTAATATGGGCCTTTAAACAGTGTAATGTGGGCCTTTAAACAGTGTAATATGGGCCCTTTAAACAGTGTAATATGGGCCCTTTAAACAGTGCAATATGGGCCCTTTAAACAGTGTAATGTGGGCCCTTTAAACAGTGTAATATGGGCCCTTTAAACAGTGTAATATGGGCCCTTTAAACAGTGTAATATGGGCCCTTTAAACAGTGTAATACGGGCCCTTTAAACAGTGTAATATGGGCCTTTAAACAGTGTAATATGGGCCTTTAAACAGTGTAATATGGGCCTTTAAACAGTGTAATATGGGCCCTTTAAACGGTGTAATATGGGCCCTTTAAACAGTGTAATATGGGCCCTTTAAACAGTGTAATATGGGCCTTTAAACAGTGTAATATGGGCCCTTTAAAAGTTGTTTAAGTCTGAAAAATCCTGCAGTGTGTCGGGCTTTAGGCTCCTTTATTTCCCCCGTGTAACTAATTGATGAAGAGGTAAATTATGGTTTGAACGCTGATCTGTTGTTTCAGGACTGGAGCTAAATGTTTACAAATATATTAATAATAAAAATAATATATGAGATGATATTAACACCAGGACTTTAGCTACAAACTCTGGCCCAAAATGACAAACTACTTTCGGAACTTATTAATAGAATGTGTCTTTTGGAAGCTGGTGGGTCTGATTTTCCCGTTTCAAACCAGGAAAAGAGTATTTTTTTGTAGTTTAAAGTGAAGCTTGATGTGCGACGCAGGATTGGACCACCCCCAGCTCCTTGTCGTCCCACGGTGTAAAATGCAGCGCTCGCAAATCCTCACTCCAGAGCTGCCGTCGATAAAAAACTACTGCAGACGGCACGCTTTGGATTTGTGACGACGTGCTGCCGAACTGGAAACTGCTTTGTTACGAGCATAGACTGTTTATATGAATGGACAGAGCTAACCTGCTAGCCTCCGCGATCCAAGTCGGAAGTGATCATCCTCCTTTGGCTCAAATTCACTTCAGACTTTTGAAAATTTGTCTAATCTCTCTGTACCTGCTGCTGTTCGTATTAACCCTCTACATGATCCTGGGGTTTTTATTTCACTTTTGTGTCTGTAAATCAAGATATGAACATTAAAAACAGACGAATCAGGCGCCTTATTTCCCCGAGGCTCCTCCCGCTAGCGTTAGCAACAGGTTTGATTGACAGCGTTGCTAAGGGCCCGCTCCCTCCAAAACCAGCGGTGTGGGCGGGAAGCGGCGTTGCCTTCAACAGCCTCGCTCCGGATTGGCTGTTTGGTTGCTATGATACTCACTTGGCTCCAAATTAGCCGCTATGACTATGCTAGCCTCCGTGAGCTTCATTTGACCGTTGGGGGGGCGTCACACTCACTTAGTCGACTTCTTTATAGAGTTTATGTTTACGCGGAATAAAGTTGATGACGCTGTGACTGAATGTGACGTGTTTTCTTGTTTTTCTAATTCCTTTGTTTCTATGGTAAATGTTTGTCGTTTCAGGAAGTAGCGCGGCGTAAAAAAATTGGATCTCTTTATACACGTCATCAATCCAAAACGAAGGGATTTACCTGCATAGAACCTGGTTTCAATATTATTTGTAATTCATTCATTCATTTTTATTTATTTGTTTGTCAAATTATGGCGTAAAATATGACGCCTCTTTGGACTGAGCGAGTTTGACGTCACCCACGGCGTCCGGCTCCAGTCAAATGAAGCTCATCGACGCTAGCAGTTACAGCGGCTAATTTGGAGCCGAGTTCCATATTTAAAACTCCGATCGGGAGAATCATAGCAACCAAAGAGCCAATCCGGAGCGAGGCTGATAAAGGTAACACCCCTTCCCGCCCGCACCGCTCTTCCTTAGCAACGCTGTCAATCAAACCTGTCGCTAACGTTAGAGGGAGCGACGTCAGGGAAAGAAAGCAGCCGATTTGTCTGTTTTTAATGTTCATATCTTGATTGACGCTTTAATGACTGAGCACGTTATAGATCATTATATCTCGTCTAGACTTTTATTCTTTTTTTATCCATAAAAATCCCGTTAAAGGAAGTATCAGAACGTACTGCATTTTTTCACACAACTTCCTCTATTTCGAATAACGTCGAATAACTGACTGGGAGAATCGCGGCGGCACCTGCGCTCTGATTGGTCGTCTTCGAGTGACATCATGCTTTGAGACGCCGTTTGAATTTACATGAAGCACAATCAATTAGTTACGGTCATGGAAAGTCCGCAACCGCGAGTCTATCTGCGACGCTAGCATCCGACGCTACAGGGTTAAAGGACACGATAACAAAATAAAAACACCAGGATCAACCAAGTAAAACTCCACACTTTACAAAAATTATAAAGGTAGGAAAAACAAAAAGTAAGATTTTAGTGAGATGTGTTTTCTGTCTCGTCATATTCGCTGTAAACTATTTTCTTCATGAATTGGTTCAGCTTCAGTTTCGTTGAGTTGACGCTCGAGGCACATCCCGTATCACTCGCTGGATCTGTTCTATGTTTACTCTGAATGTCGAATGCGGAGGGTCAAGCTGAGACTTTATCAGGCAATTTTACCGCCGTGTGTTCGCAGCGGAGCGGGAACAAAGAGAGAAACAACCGCCAGGGGTCACGCGTAAACTCGTAACGGGAGACGAAAGGGCTGGAGGCGAACACTTTGAAAAGAACATGAAAAGAACGCTTTAAAATAAAAAAATAAAAAAAATAAAATAACAGCTGATACCTTTCCATGACAAAACGCTTACTACTGCAGGTATGTCTATGGCGGGATGTTCGGCGGTTACCGTGACGACGCGGCGCACGCATTAGCAAACGTGGCCGGATACGTTTTAAGATCCAAGTCTGGAAACTCGAGAAAAAAAAACACGATTTAGAAAGATTTTAAAAACACATGTTCAGGAGCCTGCGATCAATACGAGCGTTCAGGTTTCCTTAGAAAAGAAGAGACAAAGTTTAAATCCGTCAACAAATCCGACAAATCGTTGTAGGAGTGAAGACGTTTCGCTGCTCGTCCAAGCCGCTTCTTCAGTTCTGGTCAGATCACTGCTGGACACTGCCTTATCGTCTCCAGTTTCAGCCTTAAAGACCCTGTTCAACCTTTAATGGCCCTCCTAATGTTCTCTTTGTTTCTTTTTGTTTGCTTTGGGTCTGCTGTGGAATCGTAGATCTGTGAGAGATTATGTCCAAAGCCCCCAGTCCCGTTCATGATCCCGTTTAGGAGTTTTTTCAACAAAACCGTGAGAGCGGCTAACAGAAAAAACGTCGGCTAACGCTAGCTAGCATGCGACTGTAATGTTATTCGAGAGGCGCTTGTTTAACGGTCGGCTACAACGTCAGCTCAGATGTCGTAGTTCTGAATAGGTCAGTCGTTTATGGTCGTTTGATTGTGTTGAAATAAAGATCAAATTAAAGTCTAAGTTAAGTAACAACGCGTCAGACAGAGCAGTGCCTACAGTTAGCATCACACTCACAGGGAATGTTGACGTCAGCCGCAGAGGTGAAGAGACGCTGGAAAGTTGCAGTTAAGTTACATAAACGTGTATATCGTCACGTGTTTCCTTGCAAACAAAATCCCTTGAAAAACACGCGTCCTTACAGCTCAGATCTACTCTCCGCAGATCTGAGCTGTAAATCGCCCTCATCCGCTTGTTTCCACGGAGATACGTTAACGCCATAGCGGGAGGCGAAGTAGAAACGCGTCAAAACATGTCAGATGAGGGTCCCTCGCTGCAAAACCAGACGATAACCAAAACATTTCGGTCCATGATCGTGTCCTGAAGAGCTCGGCCGACTGGCAGCGAAAGTTTGTCCAAGAAAAACTCATTTAAACTTCGCGTTCACTCCCTGCGTTATTTTCTCATTCTGCCTGAAAGCCTCGCCCGCTGTACCATATATCTCCTCTCTGATCTAATCACATCTCCAGAAAATTACTGCTACATTAGAGAAACAGGGAACCTTTAAATGACTTTATAAAATGCAGATAAGACGTTCGCCAGTTTAATAAGTTTTTCCTGTAGCTTTTGGAGTCAGCGTTTTATCGGCGATCTCATCTTTAATCTGCAGTTGGGCCAAAAATAAGCGCGTGGCCCATTGGTTCGTGTTGATGGAGAAAAGAGTGTGTTTTTGTAGATAGCGGTCGCTAATCAGATTTAGCTCGTGGCTCTGTCCTTGTTAGCTCTGAGCCGCTCCACAGAAACACAAGCTACAAATGCACCAGGATTCACATTAACCCCGCGGTCGCCCGGGGGCCCTCCAGGGGCCCTCCAGGGGCCTTTTAAGGACACTTATGTTACAACAATCAATATTTCTGGCTGTGCTGAGGTCGGTCATGGGAAATTTCCCCAAAGTGTCATGGAATTTTAAAATGGCAGCCTGATTTTTGATGTCACATGTTCAGGTCAAAGGCCGGACACAGAGGAACTTCATAAAACCCACATGTGTTTATTTTTACACTTTTAAAACTCAGATCTTTTCATCTACTTATGTCTATTCATGTGCACACTTTGTCATTTTTTATTTATTTTATTTATTTGTTTATCTATACAAGACCATTTTGCCATAAAATTGCATCAAAAAAGAATCATAAAAACATTTTTAAAAATAAAATTGCACCGTCATAAAAATTGCATCCAAAGTGAACCATAAAAATATCGAAAAAATAAATAAATAAAATTACATCCAACCATAAAAACTGCACCCAAAGTGAACCATAAATCAACCATAAAAAATAAATTTAAAAAAAAAAAAAAGTGTTTTTTTTTTTTGTTTTTTTTTTATTCAAAGAGTGAAGTGGAAAACTTGAGCTAAATTTCTTTATAAATGTAGTTTATCCCAGTATCTTTTACTAATCCCTGGTGGGAGAGGATTATGTTAAAGTCCCATTTGTCCTTTCAGACCCTCCATCTTTAAATGGTTATAAACTCTACATACATTCAGATTTTTTTCTACTTTCAAAACACAAAACTCTTCATCTACTTCTGCTCCACTCACACGTGTGCACACTTTATACTTTATATATATATGGTATATTTTTTACATTAAAGGGTAATTTTGCCATAAAAGTTACACCCTGAGTAAACAATAAAAAGTGGAAAAGTGGAGTTAAATTTATTAGAGCTGAGTTCAGGTGGATAATTCTCCTCAGTGCTCATCAGATAAGAACGTCCCACACACTCCACTCATTTTTACACATATTTATTTACTATTATATTTATTTTTTAAAGTGTCAAAGTCGCAGGGTCAGTGTCTCCATCTTCACCTCAAACCAGAACACCCAGGGCACTTTTGTCCTGATTTCAGTTCATTTCATTCTGATGTTTCATGTGTTTATGAAAGTCTCTCATTAAAACACAGAAATGCACCAAATGTTTTTAGAAATATTGACATAAACTCGGCTCTAATTCATTCAGCTCGTTTCCACTTCACTCTTTTCATTTTGGATTTTTTTTTTTAGTTTTCTTCAGCCTCATAAAGTAAAAACTACGCCTCATATTCAGTATAAAGTTTGCACAAGTACAAGCAGAAGCAGCAGATCTGAGTTTTGAAAGCAGAAAAAAATATGAATCTCCGTGGATTTTACGTCCGTTTAAACGTGCGACCTCCAGCGTCTCCACGGCGATAAGCGGCGAACACATTATGCAGTTTACAAACGGCTGAATATTTGTTAGTTTAATGATTTCGATTACAACATTTGACATAAAAAAAAAGCGACATAAGGGAAATTAAAGGTGTAACTGTGCAACTTTTTCCAGTAAGTATCTGTCACCTGTTTGTTTCCATGGCGATATTGCTGCTTTTTCCTGGGGCGTTTCGTACTATTAAACTCATCTGTCTCGTTTGTATTTCATTGAGGATGTTTTTTGACGCCACCGAGACAAAAGTTCACATTTTTTTTAACAAGAATCTGAACTAACGAAAAAAAACAAACACGAGAATCACACTTCAGAACATTTTTGAACAGATCGAAACGACAGAACGGCGAGTTTTCGTGCCGGGTATTTTTCACGGAGGGAGTTGCGGTACTTTAAAAAATAGCCACGTTGAAAAATGACACGTTGATGCGGCACCTTTAAAGTGTCTTAGCGCGTGTGTGTGTTTAAGGAAATGAGACGTTTTCTTTTGGGCGTAAACACACGGCGCTCTCGGCCTCTTCGTTGTGAGATATACGCTGTGTGTCGGGTAAACAGAGCGGCGGAGAGAGCGCACACACACGACTTCCTTTTGGTTTTGGAGGATGTCGTGAATCAGTCTCCATGGAAACAGACACAGACGCTCCTAAGTGCCCACATCTGAAAAAAAAAAAAATAAATAAATACAGAAATAAAATAAAATTGTTCAAAAAGCCGTACGGTTCGAGAAAAGTACCTTGAGTCGGAGCAAAGATGAAACGGCAGCAGTCGTCACATTCACGCTGGAATAATTGGGCATTTAAAGGGACGCTCTGTAAGATTTGGGGCGTCCTTGGCAACAAAAAACAAGCGGCTCCACCAAACCGAGACTTTTTTTTTTTTTTGGTCGTAAAAAACGGCTGTAATTGGAAAGATGAAAGCGTTAAGTTCATACAGAAAGAACAAAGTCGGAGGTAAGTTATGTGGAAGTAAACGGCAAATTAAAATAAAAGTGGAACAAAGGCGGCGTCTGCGTTTGAGGGTCGGACGCAGGGATCTTTTGAACCAGCAGGGGGCCCTCTGCGAGTTTTGACTTTGAAAAATCAAGGGTGTAAATCATGGAAAATTTAACTTCTAAATGTTTTCGGACTAAGATGTGAAAATGCGGGACATAAAAACACTCAATCGTTCAGTCAGAGGTACGCCCGACCGTTATCCCGATCTGGACCGTTATCCTGATCTGGACCGTTATCCTGACGCTTTTAGAAAGGAAAAGAAAGGAATTTTTTACTTCTGTGGAAAAGACACACTTATTTAAAGGTTCGATATATTACACAAATATGTTTATGATCCTTAAAAACAGACCTCGAGTTGTGTTTTGTTTCATTCACACATGTTTGAGTAACTCTTTATTATCAGTCTGTAACATCTCCAAAGCTCAAAACGCTCTGTTCCACCTCGTGATGTCATCAAGTGGTCGTTTTCGTACCTTTTTATTTTTTGTATTAGTAGACGTCTGCCACTCCAGAGCTGAAATGATCCAAATGATTCTAGAAATGAAGGTGTGTTGAGTTTAAAAACACAGTGGAGCACTTCCTGTATCACCACATGATGACATCACAAGGTGGAACAGAGAGAAGAGTGTCTGTGTGAAGTTTGCATGTTCTGCCTCTGTCTATGTGGAGTTTACATGTTCTCCCCGTGTCTTTGGTGTGGAGTTTGCATGTTCTCCCTGTGTCTGTAGTGTGGAGTTTGCATGTTCTCCTTATGTCTGTGGTGTGGAGTTTACATGTTCTTCCTGTGTCTTTGGTGTGGAGTTTACATGTTCTCCCTGTGTCTTTGGTGTGGAGTTTGCATGTTCTCCCTGTGTCTGTAGTGTGGAGTTTGCATGTTCTCCTTATGTCTGTGGTGTGGAGTTTACATGTTCTCCCTGTGTCTTTGGTGTGGAGTTTACATGTTCGTCCTGTGTCTTTGGTGTTGAGTTTGCATGTTCTCCCTGTGTCTTTGGTGTTGAGTTTGCATGTTCTCCCTCTGTCTTTGGTGTGGAGTTTGCATGTTCTTCTTGTGTCTTTGGTGTGGAGTTTGCATGTTCTCCCTGTGTCTGTACACGATCCAGAGTTGGGTCCCACTGCTCCTGACCGTAGTCCCATTGAAGGATGGGTCAAAATGCAGAGGTCAAACTTCCCTACAATAAAATAAAGTGTAACCCTGTAACTTTTCTGGTGAAGTGTCCACCACCTGCTCGTCTCCATGGAGATGTTCAGAAATTAAAAGCGCAAAAACATTAAAATCACACACAAACACATCAGAGAGAGACGACCGCACTCATTTTTTCAACGTTTTTATTGTCCCAAAACGAAATTGGTAAGAAGTCGGAGCGAGTGTTAACGAGCGAAAATCAGATTAATGCCACGCCGCGGAACATGTTTCTTATAATTTGATCGACAGCCGCGTATCCCCCCGTTCCTTTCCTCGTCTTTTTCCCGCTCGCCGTCTCGTTCCCGTCGGCTGAAATCCCATTACAAAGCTCTCCTGTCTCCTCCACATGTTTCTGCTTCTGTCTGCGCTCAAGTCGTCTCTAAATAAACCTCATCAATCTGCACTTCCTCCCCGTCTTCAGAGAGCTCCCATCATGCACTGCTGCCTCTCCACCGGCAGCTCGGCCAATCGGAGAGAGCGCAAATCCGAATCCAAAGACCAGATTGTGCTGAAAATAAACCGTGATCCAGGTACGAGACTCCGGCGGCTGTAAAAAGCGTCCCAGATTTGCTTTGTTTTGTATGAAATGTACCACAGTGTAGCTCCTCAGTTCTGCTCGAGAAATGTACGTTTTTTTGTGTTTTTGTTTTGTATATACCCCACAGAAGTAAATACCTCCTCTTTAATACCCCACAGAAGTAAATACCTCCTCTTTAATACCCCGTAGAAGTAAATACCTCCTCTTTAATACCCCACAGAAGTAAAAACCTCCTCTTTAATACCCCGTAGAAGTAAAAACCTCCTCTTTAATACCCCACAGAAGTAAATACCTCCTCTTTAATACCCCGTAGAAGTAAATACCTCCTCTTTAATACCCCACAGAAGTAAATACCTCCTCTTTAATACCCCACAGAAGTAAAAACCTCCTCTTTAATACCCCACAGAAGTAAAAACCTCCTCTTTAATACCCCACAGAAGTAAAAACCTCCTCTTTAATACCCCACAGAAGTAAATACCTCCTCTTTAATACCCCACAGAAGTAAAAACCTCCTCTTTAATACCCCGTAGAAGTAAATACCGCCTCTTTAATACCCCACAGAAGTAAAAACCTCCTCTTTAATACCCCGTAGAAGTAAATACCTCCTCTTTAATACCCCGTAGAAGTAAATACCTCCTCTTTAATACCCCGTAGAAGTAAATACCTCCTCTTTAATACCCCACAGAAGTAAATACCTCCTCTTTAATACCCCGTAGAAGTAAATACCTCCTCTTTAATACCCCACAGAAGTAAAAACCTCCTCTTTAATACCCCACAGAAGTAAATACCTCCTCTTTAATACCCCACAGAAGTAAAAACCTCCTCTTAATACCCCGTAGAAGTAAATACCTCCTCTTTAATACCCCACAGAAGTAAATACCTCCTCTTTAATACCCCACAGAAGTAAATACCTCCTCTTTAATACCCCGTAGAAGTAAATACCTCCTCTTTAATACCCCACAGAAGTAAATACCTCCTCTTTAAAGTCAATACATTTTCATTTTATCATAACGACTTTCAATTTACTTAAGCTGCAGTTTATCAGCCATTGTGTCATTTGGCAAGGCGCTCTGATATAGATCAAGACCACTGCATTCAATTTATTTATTTTTATTTTTATTTTTTTCTTTCACCAGCGATACTTCACATGAGTATTTAATTTTATTTTCATATCTGGGAACCATTTTTACACCATTTTTTCCTGCACTATAATTCAAATTGTGAGTAACAGACATTTTATTACATCGTTTAACACGACACAAAAACCACATACACGTCCAAATATTCCATTCCAGGGTTCCCTTCATTAAGAGATGTTTTTGGTCCCTAAAAATAATTTTAAAAATGGAGTCCAGGTCTCTAAAAACTGCTGCATGGTCCTATTAAAAGTGGATCTTATTTTTCTGTATTTTCAAAAGACACACAATGTCTCTTATCCATCGAACGAAAGTAGGTGGGGATTTTGTTTCCAATGAAATATAATGCAGTCCGAGCATATATTCCTGTGCTCAGGTCCCTGCATGGGCTTTTTTTGGGCATATGCGACTGAAGAAAGTGTGAAACAAACTAAAAACATATTGAAAAAGCTTTAAAATCTCCATGGAGACAAACAAACGGCTGAGTCTCCACCTGAATCCTACACCTTCAATTGAATAAATCAGAGATGGAGTAACGCTGCCATAAGTTTAATGCCATAACTTGAACAATTCCCAGACAGAGCATTATCTCCACGGAAACAAGCAGGTGGCGAGCTTTCCCCCAAAAAAGTTACACAGTGCAGCTTAAACAGTGACCGTTGTGAGCCCAAAGATCAGGTTAAACAGTTTATTATTATTGTTACTCACGTCAGTCAACACCGGACTAGACATGGGACGATTATCACGGCCAAAATAACCGCGATTAACGATTATATCACGATAACGATTAAAGTCGCTGACAGTTTAAAAATGTTACGGATATGAATAATTATAATTTTAACGTTATGTTAATGTATAAGTTCCGTGTCTTTGTTATCAGTGAAAACAACTACGATCTAGCGGAGAACATTGTGAATAAACAGGGGCGTCTACAAAAATTTGGGGGCCCGGGTCAAGAAGCCTCACAATTCTGGGGCCCCCTAAAACCCTGGGGCCCCGGACGACAGACGACACACCCCTTTGCCCCCCCCACACATCGACTCCCCTGTGGATAAGTAGCTTTTTCCTGCACATTCTGGTGATACGGCGATTATTTTTGTATCACAATTATGTAAAATGTCGATTATTGTGTTCCTTTTTATCACGATAAACGATATTATTGTGTATCGCCCCACAGGATCCATCATTTCTTGACCCCACACGTCTGCGGTCATAATTATAAACCGCGTAAAGGTAAATACAGAGTACGGGTATAACGCAAAGCCCGTTAAACCCTGAGCTTATGTCCAAAATAACCTGCTCAGATCCATCAGGGCGTCTTTGATATCTTTGTCTCGTCTCCGTATCGAGCGCTCCCTGAACGCTCCGCGGACATGACGGGTCCCCGGAGGTTGGAGCTGTAATGATTCCAGCGCTGCAGATTTCCTGTCAGCTCGCTGCCGCCGTCCCCGCTGAAGCCCGACGGGTTAAATGCCTCGCTACAAATATGTGGCTATCGACGGACGCGGTATCGATCCGGCATCGAATGGAAGTCTGTTAGCCCGTGATCTCTGACAGCGGAGGGGGGGTAAGTGGATTTGTATTGCCTCAAAAGCACTTTTTTTTTTCGCCGCAGACTTGGCTCCCGTGTGTGAGTAATGTGTGCTTCTGCTGGGTTTAGAGCGAGGTGGATGAAGTACTCGGCTGTGTAGTGCAGATACTGAGGTTAAAAGTTACTCAGCTAAAAAAAAAAACCACACACTTAAGCGAAAGTATTTAAGAACCTGTTAAACCTGTGATGTTCATTTATTAAAGTTTAGGCATATTTTGGTCAACAATAAGAATACAAATCCATTTCTTAGATTTTTCTCTTTTTATATTTTGTGTATTTATTTTTGTATGTTTGTGAATTTTTTGTGTTTTTATTTGTATTATTTGCTATTTATTATTTTTTTATTTTATTATTTGGATTATTTTATTCTTATTTTAATGTTATTGTTTTAATTTTTATTTTTTATTCTTTATTTTGTGTATTTATTTTTTATTTGTTCATGAATTTTGTGTATTTATTTTTTATTTGTTTATGAATTTTGTGTATTTATTTCTGTTTTGCTCAAAGCCAAAGCTTGAACTCAAAAACTTTAGTCAGGATGTTTACACGAACATGGTAAAAATAACCCCTCAAATCATATGAAAAGTACTTTTTACTTTTCAGTCCTGTTCAAAAACCTAATGGAGTAGAAAGTACAGATACTGCTCTGAAATGTAGTGAAGTAAAAGTCAAAAGTATCTACTGTAAAATGTACTTAAATGTACTTTTGTACTTTTAATTTAGATGAATTTTTTTGGATGAAAAGTGGTAGTAACAGATGTTGTGTTGTTTTTTTTTCATGTTTTTGTTTCATGAGTGGACACTAGGGATGGAACAATAAACAAAAATATCGTTTATCGTGATAAAACACAATAAGCTAAAACCTGGAACATTCTTCCTGAAGATGTGACTCAGACCTCGACTTCGACAAAGTTTAAATCCAGACTCAGACGGTTCTGTTCATCTGTGAATACGACTGAAAGGGGTTTATTCTGCACTTTTCTCTTTTAATGTTAATTTTAAGATGATTATTTATGTTTTGATTTGTTGTATTGTGATTTTAACGTCTTTCTTATTCTGTAAAACACTTTGAATCCGGCGCCTTCTTTCCCTGAGGTCGCTCCCGTTAGCGTTAGCAACAGATTTGATTGACAGTGTTACTAAGCGCCCGCTAGCTCCTAAACAAACCAGTGTTGCGGGCGGGAATGGGCGTTACCTTCAATAACCTCGCTCCTGATTGGCTCTTCGGTTGCTATGACACTCGAAGTCGGAATTCCAAATATGAAACTCGGCTCTAAATTCGCCGCTATAACCGCTCATTTGACTGGAGTTAAACGCTGCGGGCGACGTCACACTCGCTCAGTCCACTTCACATGACACATTCAAACGGCGGGTGGAAAATATTCAAGTTCGGAAAACCAACTCTCGGCATTAAAAGCACGTGGAATCGCATCCCTTCAACAGCCAGCTCCGCCTTTGACAGACCTGGATCAGAAACGCCTTAAACGCTCATTTTGCTCTTTGTTTTATTTAGAAGTTCTGTGTTTGCGTTGGCGCCCCTCGCTGTTTTTCCTCCGACCTCCCGCTGTTCGTGAGAGAATGAATGTGTAGACTCAGCAGAAGGCGGGGGCTGCGGCGGAGCGGCGGTGCACGGGGGAGGGGGGGGGGGGGCTTACAGACGCAGGTGTGAGACTTTTAACTAAACTACCTGAATGTGCTCGGTCTGATCATCATTATACGCCCGTGTTTTGACAGACGCTCCGGTGACACCTGCTCGGGAACGGGGCTTGTTTTTATTCGAGATCAAGGTCTGTTTAGTCCCGGATGGGTACGAGGATTTCAAAAACAAGTCAGGAGTTGAAAGCGTGGCCTGTTTTGATGGGGAAGTACAGCCAAATCGCTTTTGTTGAGACGGGATTTTTGTGGTGTAAGCGGTGAACGTTATTCCACCATAAAAACCCCAGCCCATGTGTAAGTTCAGACAGTAACATGCCTCAGGTTGTACCATCTCGCAAAGCTCATATTGGGTTTTCTGATCCGTTCTAATGTCGTTTCTTCGTCACAAACAGACCTGAAGTCGTGTTTTGCTTCATTCACTCATGTTTAACACACAAACCTGCAGATTTAGGCTGTGTTCTTCGCTCAAACTGAAAACACTCCGTTCCACCTTGTGATGTCATCATGTGGTGATACAGGAAGTGCGCCGCTGTGTTTTTAAACTCCACACACCTTCATTTCAAGAAGAGTTTGGATCATTTCAGCTCTGGAATTGCCAATCTCTGCTGAACAAAAGGTAAAAAGGTAGATTTTAACTTGAAAACTACCACTTGATGACATCACAAGGTGGAACAGAGCATTTTGAGCTTTGGAGATGTAACAGACTAATAATAAAGTGTTACTCAAACCTGTGTGAATGAAACAAAACACAACTCCAGGCATGTTTTCGGGGAGGTAACAGCGTTAGAACACATCTTGAAGCCCATAAGAGTCCGTTTTGTGTAAAATCGGTCCGTTAATCGTCAAACTCCAAATGGACCTCAGGCTTTGAACGGAGTGAGTGATGTTAAGGTTTTGCCAGACGACTTTTAAAGGCGTCCAAAGTCAGGCTTTTTCGACGTAGGTTCCACTCTGGGACAGTGCCGTTACGTCTCTAGGCCTTAAGTTGTTTTCATTGTTTGTATTTGTCCATTTTGTTTCCCGTGTGTCCCTGAATCTGTCCCTTTCCTTGAGAAACCCTGGCTGTGTGAGCTCCTGCTGATGATTGGACGACTGACTGTTTGGCCAATCCTGCAGCCGCCTCACCCCATTTAAGAAGATTCACTTTGTTGTTCTGGACTTGGGGTCAGGTCACTACATTGGAAGTGACTCTGTTTTTGTTTGTTTGTTGAGATTTTGTTATGTTATTGTAAAATGTGTGTCTTAGTTAAACTTAACCTTTGTTTCTTTTGTTTAAACCTTCTGTTGTATCTTCTGTTTTAGATCCTTTTGGTTTAGTTTACCGTCTACAACCCTGTTTATGAAATTATTTCTTACTTTACCATTTTTCCATCCTGTTTTTTTGTTACTTCCCTGATCCTAAATGAGCTGGGTTGTCACAGATACATGGAAGTTTGCTTTTTTTTTTAAACTAGACCGTATTAGGCTTTAAAGTCCGATACTGGTGTGGATCATTAGATGGTTTGGTTTGTTCAGCTGAGTTTGTTGGTAACTTCAGGAGAAATCTTGTATGTTGATACTGTAAATTTTGGATTATAGCGCGCGAGTATAAGCCAGTAAAAGAAAATACACTTTGTACATGTATAAGCTGCAGGTTTTCATCTTGTAACATGAGATATTTACACAGAAAGATGGTACACATTTTTTTGTTTTTTTTGTTTTGTTTTTTAATTTAAAGCTTTTTTTCAAACTGTGCCTGAAAATAGACAAAGAAAGGGGGGGCTTGAGGGGGCCCTAGTCTCCCCTAAAATGCCATATTTTTGCACATCCAATCTCGATAAAAAATGCTGAAGTGGCACCCACAGCATGTTCAAAATGTCCATATTCTTTTCCATAAATCAGTACAGGGGTTAACTACATTTAAACTGGTTTAAAACAGCGACTCAAACAGGGCAGGTTGAGGGACGTTGAAGAATTTAGCCCCTCATGGCTCCAAACAAAACGTCTGGCACCGCCCCTGGTGTGAAGTATCACAGAATGTACTTTTTATTTTGTGACAACAAATGTGCCAACCTAAATATTTTGTAGTAAGTTGTAGCAGTCAGTGAGAAAAAAAATGATTTTATTTTTATTTGTATTTATTTTATTTTTGACCTAAAAATCGAAGCTAGACCATGTCAAAATAATTAAAGAGGAGGTATTTTACTTCTATGGGGTATTAAAGAGGAGGTATTTACTTCTGTGGGGTATTAAAGAGGAGGTATTTACTATTATGGGGTATTAAAGAGGAGGTATTTACTTCTATGGGGTATTAAAGGGGAGGTATTTACTATTATGGGGTATTAAAGAGGAGGTATTTACTTCTGTGGGGTATTAAAGAGGAGGTATTTTACTTCTATGGGGTATTAAAGAGGAGGTATTTTACTTCTATGGGGTATTAACGAGGAGGTATTTTACTTCTATGGGGTATTAAAGAGGAGGTATTTTACTTCTATGGGGTATTAACGAGGAGGTATTTACTTCTATGGGGTATTAAAGAGGAGGTGTTTTACTTTCATTGGGTATTAAAGAAGGTGTATTTTACTTTTTATTTTTTATTTTTATTTTTTTTAACCTAAAATAAAAGCCAGATCATTTCAAAATAAAGTCTCTCTGGACAAATTATCTTTATTTAATAGTAAACGAAACATTCTTTTCTATCAACTGCACAAAAAGTTATTAAAGTGAAGACTTTTTCTGCTCGTCTAAGCCGTTTCTTCAGTTCTATTTGGTTTTATGTAATAGTAGTTTTATTTAACAGTATAAAAAAAGAACAGTTTCACATTTGTGTTGCAAATATAATTCTTATTTGCTGACTTGACAATAGAGCCGAGTTCCCGAGGGCGAGTTGTCAGCGAGTCCCTGCAGCTGATACGAGTCTACAACACAGCGCCCCCAGCCGCCTCGCCGCGCGCCGCTCTCATCCTGACAGAAAACTTTCAGCGATATTATTTTTTTTTTCCCCATCCCTGAATAACAGTATACTTAGTTTTACCGCAGACGTCTCAGAGGTGGGTTTAACCGTTTCGTTTCCCTCTGTGCGGCGCAGGTGAAGGTCTCCTCGTGCTAATGAGCGCTGCATTCCTAGCGTTGCTGTTGTCATGGCGACAGGTACGGCGCCGAAAGGTCCCAACCTCCGGCAGTAAATTAGAACAAGAACAGGTTTTTACATCAAACTCTGATTTTAAAAACAATGTGGTAAATAAGACGGATCTGGAATTTCACACATTTTACAGAGGACGTGTTTTACCTCTATGGGGCATTAAAGAGGAGGTATTTCACTTCTACGGGGCATTAAAGAGGAGGTATTTACTTCTATGGGGCATTAAAGAGGAGGTATTTACTTCTATGGGGTATTAAAGAGGAGGTATTTACTTCTATGGGGTATTAAAGAGGAGGCATTTACTTCTAAGGGGTATTAAAGAGGAGGTATTTACTTCTATGGGGTATTAAAGAGGAGGTACTTACTATTATGGGGTATTAAACAGGAGGTATTTACTTCTATGGGGTATTAAAGAGGAGGTATTTACATCTACGGGGCATTAACTGTAACACATCACATATTTAAATCATCATGTTTCCTTTTATTGTTTTGAAAATGTTATATTCATCCAAAACGTCTTTACACGTTTTATAAGTTTCACTTTCATTTTTAATGCTCTGAGTCTCCCCTCTGTTTGCTCTCTGTGCTAAGTCCCTCCCCCTTCAGAGCTCTATCACAACACAATCAGCTGCATCGCACTAATGAAACTACTGCACATCACATCAGGTTTGTGAAGTTGTAGTGTACAGTTTTGCATCGTGAGTTGTCGAGCAGGAGCATGGGTGATGTAAGACTTGTGGGCGGAGCTTTGTACAGAATCTTACAGCTAACCATAAAGAGGGTTCAAATTGGGTTCGGGAGAGATCGCTAGATTACTCAAACATGCATGGATGAAACCTAAAACCTCTATTTTTGATGAGGAAACATTGTGACGTGGAAGAAAGCTAAAAAAAACAACCTTGAATCAGTGTTATCGGCAGCGCGGCCATGCTAACTCCTCATTTAGCACGTTAGCTATGTCCATATAGATGTGCCACTCTTTAAACTTTTTGATAATAAACGTAAAATGCCACTGTTTTTGCAAATCGACTTCTTGTTAACGCAGATGTCCGGCTTGGTCTTCTTGAAAAACGATCACGCGCGACGCTCTCAAACTGTTTCGCGCGCGCAGACAAACGTGTGGTGTAACGCAAAGGCCACTCGCCAAACCGTAACTGAAGGCATTTTCAGGCAAATACCATAGTTGTCATGACTACTTTTCTGTTCAGCGTTTTATTACGTGACGCCTAATTATAGTCAGTACCAGCGGCTTCAAATGCGCAGTGTGACCCCTTTGTGCATTTGCCGTGTAAGAAGGCGATGTCTCACAGCAAAAACAGTCTTTAATTCCCCCGTCTACGTTCAAATAATTGACCTCAAGCTGTTCGCGTACTTAATATGTCGCTCCCAAGCACAAAGAAACGCAGAAACGTATGGGCATTTAACGGGCACTCGAAACGGTTATTCTGAACGCCAACCTGTGAATAATGTAAGGTTTACTTTAATAATCCCCCATAAGGAAATCCATTCTCTGCATTTGACCCTATTTTTCCACTGGCTAACAGCAGGGGGCGACACATTTTCAGATCTTGACCCCGATTTGGTGAGGACTACCTATCTGCATGTTGTGTTCACGTTGTAAAAAATGTGTAAAGATGCTGACTAAGCGAGTTTGATGTCACCCACGGCGTTCGGCTCCAGTCAAATCAAGCTAATCGAGGCTAGCAGTTATAGCGGCGAATCTGGAGCCGAGTTCCGTGTTAGGAATTCCGACTTCGAGTATCATAGCAACCAAAGAACCAATCTGGAGCGAGGTGGTTGAAGGTAACGCCTCTTCCCGCACGCACCATCGGTTTAGAAGGGAGCGGGCGCTTAGCAACACTGTCAATCAAAGCTGTTGCTAACGCTAGCGACCTCAAGGAAAAGAAAGCGCCTGATTTGTCTGTTGTTAATGTTCATATCTTCAGTTACAGACATGGAAATAAAAACTCCAGGATCACGTAGAGCGGGTTAATACGAACATTTAAGACCAAAATGACGAGTCTGACAGCCGCTAAAGTTGATGATCACTTCCTATTTGTAACGCGGTGGCTAGCAGGTTAGCTATGTCCATTTAAATATACAGTCTGTGATTTAATCTTGTTATCGTAAAGGAATTGGCTCCACTAGATCTTTTTTTCACAGTTTGAAAACAATATGAACGGTGCACAGAGCCTTTAACCAGAGTTATCCGTTATGGACACGAGTAAAGTTTGTATGTGGATGATCCCGATGTGTGACAGCAGGGCGGCCATCTTGTGTTTTCTCTGAGTGAATTAACAGCTGCTACAAACACACAGCACCGAGAGCAAAGTCTGCGGCGCACCACAGGATATTGGGCCCGGTTTCAGGGAGGCGTGATCCGACTTTGGCCGTTTGAGCAACTCTGAACTCGTCTATATCGTAACCACAAAACATCACCACGGCAACAGCCATAAAACCGAGCGCCGGGGGCAGACGGAGATTGACACAGAGGTGCAAGATACAAACTCAAGAAATGGTGAAAATAATTTAAAGACGACTTACTCGGGTCTTGTAAATTTGTGAAGTTAAACGGCGGCGTTCGTGTCCATATTATCTGCAAGTAAAGACAACCAGTTCTCAAAAAAAAGCGCTATTAATCCAGTTTGAAGAGTTCTTTAAAAAGTGAAGTGGACAGTAGTATCGTCACGTGTGTCTGTTTACATCCACACGGCGAGGATCGGGCTGAAGCGGCGGCAGCTTAGCTATTGTGACTCTACTTCCTGTGTCATTTATCTCCAGCCTTCTGCGCATTAAGCACATTTATCTGAACGACTGCGCCGCATTTCACAAATAACAATAACACAACTCCGACTTGCATATAAACTAGAACTTTCAACACTTGAGTCTCAAAGCGAGCCGTTTTACTCTGAAAAGGAAACTCCTGACATGGGATACGCTCACAACTTTTAGCTTGTAGTGTACGGTCTCTTCGCTGAGGTCTTTGCCATTTTAAATCCCACCTGATTCTCCTCATGTCTGTGGTCTTTTTTTCACTGGTGGCAGGTGATTGACAAAAGTTCCGTTTGCAACTTGCCCTTAACCCTCAAAACAGGGTCAAAATTTTAAGTATTTCAAAAGTCCTATAGTTTCAGACTTGTGCTAGGGAACTCTGGAGCACGCCGTAAGGTCACAGTAACAGACAATAGGTGGAATATATTCGATTTGGGACCCAATTTAGGGCTCAATTTGGGACCCGACTTGGGAACCGATTTGCTTCTCTCAGATTTCAGGGAGGCGTGACCCGACTTTTTGGATGTTCGAGCAACTCTGAGCTCCTCCATATCGTAACTACAAAACATCACCGCGGCTAACCTGTTTGCAACGTGCCCTTAACTCAAAATGGACCAAACTTTTAAGTATTTTAAATCCTGTAGTTTCAGACTTGTGCCGGGGAACTCTGTAGAATGCCTTAAGGTAATGTAAGGAGCTCTGGTTCTTTGAATATACAAAGAACCAGACACAGTAACAGACAATAGATGGAATATATTCGATTTGGGACCCGATTCGCTTCTTTCCAATTTCAAGAAGGCGTGACCCAACTTTGAGTGTTTGAGCAACTCTGAGCTCCTCCATATTATAACTACAAAACATTACCATGACTCCAGACATAAAACCTGTTTGCAAACCTGCCCTTAACCCAAAACAGGGCCAAAATTGTAAGTATTTTAAATCTTGGAGTTTCAGACTTGTGCCAGGGAACTCTGTAGCCCGCCTTAAGGTAAAGTAAGGCACTTTAACCTCCTGAGACCCGAGCTTTAATCAAATAAAATAATTTAAAAAAGTAAATAAAATAAAAAAACTAATAAAAATACAAAAAAATAAAAATAAAAACAAATAAAAAATAAAATAATTAAATAAAAAAATTAAATAAAAAAATAAACAAAATAAATAAATATTCTAAACTCTTAGAAATATTCAAAATTGAACATGTTCTTGTTGCTGTTCTTTTAAAAATTTGCACTGTGGCCTAAACAATCCAAAATGTGTTGTCCACAGATGAGGACACCGGGTCTCAGGAGGTTAAGTCACAGTAACTGACAATAGATGGAATATATATTTACAAAAGGTGTGGTTTTGTATTGTTTTAGATTAGAGGACATGTGCTGAGTCTTTTCAACCAAAAAACTGTGCCCCAACTCAAACAAGTTTAAAAGATCATTTAACTCTGGATCAAAAGAAATTTGTGTAAGTTTATGTAAACAAATTTTCGCTCCATTTGCTCAAAGTATCATGATTTACTTTTCTGAGTGTACATAATCGAAATGGAAAATGCTCACATAATCCCATGAATCAGTTGCCTCTGAGCTCAACAAAGCAGACAGCTTTGATGAAACTCCATGTAAGAGAGAGGAGATGGATAATTGCTGCAGGTCTCAGTCTGTTGAGCTGGTAATGAGAAGGTGAGAATCTGCCGCAGCATCTGGGAGTGCAGTAATGAAGCTTTATACAAGAAACAGACGTCTATGGAGATTTATGCACCTCACAGAATCCAATATGATTCAATACAGCAGATGGTGGGTTCAAATAACGTCTTCATCCTCAACAAACGGACCATATCATCTGACGTTTACATATTAACACCGCGGACACCTTCACGTCAATGTGTTTTCTACTCTTCATTGGATTATATGATCGAAAAACATGAACTTGGATGTGAATCTTGATGTAAAAAAAGCAAGAATAGTCGAAGTTTAATTGAATCGCGATACCCAAACCATAGACGTGCGTGAAAAAGTGGACTGAGTGAGCGTTGACGTCACCCGCAGCGTTCAGCTCCAGCCAAATGAAGCTCATCGACGCTAGAGCAGGTATAGCGGCGATTTTAGAGCCGTGTTCTGACTGCGAGTTCCATGGCAACCAAAGAGCTGTCAATCAAACCTGTTGCTAACGCTATAGGGAGTGACCTCGGGGAAAGAAGGCGCCTCATTGGTCTGTTTATTATGAAGTTTGTTTTGGTTGTTTGCATTTTTTTTTTAACATTTTTTCTTCATTTTCTTCATTAATTACAACCAAAAAAAGGATTGGGCTGAAGCGGTGCACTCAGGTAAGTCCATCCTGACCGACACTCCACAATATTACTTTAATCTATCTTAAACACAGATGCGACCCATATAAACCCACAGCAATGTATATGTATGAATGAATGAATTAATGTTTTACAGTTGTTTTTTTTTATTTAGACAGTTTGAATTAACTTAAATTCATCATCGCGCTCATTCCAAAGTCTTATTCCTCAAACAGACACATCTTTTCCTCACGTTAGTTCTTATTTTAAGCAAACCTCTTAAATTACAGCGACTTTTTCTTCATTTAAAGAAGGACCGATGCTGATGGGACTGTCCTTGTTCACAACACAAAACAGAACTGTCAACTTTTTTTTTAAACTTAACTATGTCCGTAAATTTTAATATACTCGATTTTATAAATAGTTCATTAGAATCACAGAATCCTGCTTTATTAATTATTCTTATTGCCCTCTTCTGTAGTTTAATTATAGGATCTATGTTTGTTTTACGGCGTTTCGACAAATTTCTGAGCAATAAGATGAAAATGGAAGCGGAAGTGATGTTATTAATGTTCATATCTTGATTTATAGACACAACACGGTGTTAATACGAACATTTTAAGACCGAAATGACGAGTCTGGCAGCAGCAGTTAAGTGGAGCGAGAGTCGTTGAAGCCGGAAGCGGGCCCATGATCACTTCCTGTTTGGCTAGCAGGTTAGCTATGTCCGCTTACATTTACAGTCTATGGGCCAAACCACTTTGCATTAGCGTTGACGGGAAATGTTAACTTTGGAGATATGTTATTTCACTGCCAATATGCGTCATCGGCTCCTCCTCACGCACACATCATACTCACACTGTAGGTGGGTGAAGTGTCTTGCCCAAGGACACAACAACTGACCTTCGGATTGGTGGATGAGAGCGCTAACCACCGAGATGCTAAATTTTAAAAAAAAGCAACGTTACTCAGGAGCGTGTTTACGGCTTAATAACAATACAAACGTCTAATTGATATCTCTATGGTGGAATGTTCAGCGGTTACCATGGTGACACAACGCACACGTTAGCAAACGCTGCCAAAAAAGTTTTAAGATTGTCGGAAAACTCACGAAAAAAATACAAAATGGATTCAAACAGCACATTTCCGAGAGCTTGTGGTCAATCCCAGCGTTCATGGTCATGTTTAGGAGTTTGATTTTCAACAAAAACGTGATTGTGACTAACCGAAAAACTGTTGGCTAATGCTAATGCTAATGCTAATGCTAGCTAGCTTGTGACTGTAATGTTATTTGAGAGGGACTTGTTTAACAGTAAAAATCAGCTCACCTGTTGTAGCACCAACTAGGTTAGCTCTTTCTAGTCAGCTCTTTCTAGCGTTAGCGCTTCAGACGGCGTAACGCTTTTAGTTAGCATCGTGCCCACAGAGATATCAGCTGCAAAGTATTAATACATGGACTTTAAAGGTGAGAATTGTTGCGTTAATTTGACCGACTCTTCAACCAATCATCTGGAGTGGCGTCTCGAGACCTTTACCCAAATACTGAGCCGTAAATTGCGGTTTTGGAGCACCGTATCTGGAGGATTAGCCAATACCGCGCAGATTTCACGTTATTAAGCTATTCTCAAATAACTGTGTGTCTTGATTCAATCTTGTTCAAAAAACCGCAAAGCTCTCCTCCTAATCTCTGCGTGTGCGGCTTCGGCCTGACGTCGGAGCTCCCCCTTTCTGCGTGGAGGTCAGAGTGCGCAGATTAGCCACATTACACAGCGGACGGGACGCTCCCTCAGACACTAATCCAGGACTGCTCTATCCTCCGAAAGCCCCGGCATGTTGTGACAATTCAATCTGCTCCGAGACGAACGGCATGAATTATGGATGAGAGAGGAACGTGGAGGGGACTGTCTGATGGAGAGGCGGCTTCATAACCAGAGGATTTCAAATAAGTCAGAAAAATACCTCCCTAATGCGCCAGGCGAAGGAAGGAAGCCGAGGCCACAGAGGCTCCGTACGACAGTCTGCACGGTATCACTGGATCTGACAGCGCTAATGTAATGCTGCGCGAGACGTTTTTTTATTGGTAAAATAGTATTGAATTTGAACACGTGGAGTGAATGGTTTATGACGGTGGGCAAGGATAAAGGGCTGTCTCCTTAACCAGAGGGTTGATGGTTTGAATCCCGCTCTTCCATTTGTATAATAGGTGTTCATGTCGAATTTCAGAAGGAGGGATCTTGGCCCACGTCATCAGAGGTATAATACTCCCTACTATAGATGGGACGATATACGAGAATGTGGCTAAACGTAATCAAAAAAGGTCCGCAATTAATCGTTTGTGGCATTTTTTAATAATTGCGATCATTGCAAACGACTATAATCGCCTTTACGGCACCAGACTGCCTCATGTTTCCAGTTTCAATGCAATGTTTAGATGTTAGTTCTGGAGTTTTCCCACAAGGGGGCGCTCTATCATAGAAATTAAACTTGTTAGCTTCTGTCCCTGTTCTGAGTTGAGGATGGTTCTTCACCGTCAGGTTTCGTGGGCAGTGGATCTGCATCCGGATGACGCCACACATTTATATCCTCCATTCAAAAAGGTGAACTCGGATGTGTGGAATTGTTACGGCTTTGAAACGCAAGACCAACAAGATGAGCCACCAATGTGCCCTCGGAGCCACAACTTTTTTTTGGCAGGCTTTGCAAACACGAGAAACTTACACGCACATTTACGACACAACCATCCTGCATCGTTTGACAAACTTGAGTCGAAAATCTCCATCGTAAATGAAATAAACTGTTGAATGTAGTTTGTGTTAGTTTGGATTTGCATAAATAATGGCATGTGTTTGTGTCGACTTTGCTATCGCTAGGTTAGCACTAGCTAAATAGCATTTTGCACAGCTGATGGAAGGCCAACATATTCTTTATCATGTTCTTTTTTTCTGGGACTTTCTCAGTTTGTTTCATGTGCTTTTTATAGTCAAGAGTTTTATAATTGACACAATTATTAAGACAACAATGCCATCAGAACTCATTTGTCTGCAGATATGTTCTCAATTCATTGTTAATTTCACTTGTAGCAAACAAAAAAACAAGAAACAATAACAGTGATTGCTCTGACACCTGCAAATTGTCTGGTGAATCAACTTCCTGCGTTGAAATTGCAGCCTGCCTCTTCTGCCAGTAGTTTATACACACAATAAAAAAGACACATACCCATTTTTTTCTCACTGTCTGAAATGAAATCAGCCTAAACTTTTCCTGTTTTAGATCAGTTAGGATCACCAAAATTATTTCTATTCGCTAAATCCCAGAATAATGAGAGAGGGATTTTTTTAGACAATTTTTCATGACTTTTTTCAAACATATTTTCGCTTGACTCACCGAACTTGCCATATTAAATGTATGTATTTTATATATTAATAAAATCCCGAGTTTTACCGTATTAGACGAGAGCGTTTCTATTGAGATATTCAGTCATTTTTATAGCTCGGATAGAGATGGGGGTCTGCTTGCTAATAACAATCTATAATTTGTTAAAAGGTTCATAAAAATGGCGATTGTTCCATTTCAGACCTACGTGTATTGTCACAGAAAACACAATCTGCCTATTATTGCAACCCTTTTATTCCCTAGTGTCAGAATTCATAGCTGTGCGGAGGGGGGAAAAAAAAGCATTTAACCACGCTCTGCCATCTCTGATAAACAATTACTACACATCAGTCCACTTAGGCAAACAATGTAGAAATGAAAGCCATCGATTTGCGAGCAGTGTTTCGGTGGCGGGCGTAATCTCGTCAGGTGCGCTCGGGCTAACAAAAGACGGGGAACAAAAAGGTCGCCATGCAAAACGGGAGAATTACAAAGGGTTTAATGAAAAGGTTAGCTCCCCGACCTCTGTGCCGCATCCCATTAGAAGAGCTGACGAGCGTTTGTTCAAGAGCGGCCTCCGCATTAGCAAAGCGCCAAGCCTTCATTAAAATGGGACTAGTGAGATTTAAACTAATATTATTCCACTGCATGAATTCAAATGCCTTCTGACTGTGGACCTGTTAATTGATAGGTTTAGCTGTGACACTGAGATATTGGACGAAGGAAGCTTATTTTGGTGGATTACATAAAAAAATAAAAAATAAAATAAAAAAATCCCAACAAAATACTAGGCAAGGCAAAGCAAGTTTATTTGTATAGCACAATTCTTACGCAAAGTAATTCAAAAAAATACATTAAAATCACAATACAACAAATCAAAACATAAATAATCACAAATGATCATCATACAATTAACATTAAAAGAGAAAAAGTGCAGAATAAACCCCTTTCAGTCATATGCACAGCTAAAAAGAACTGTTTGGAGTCCTGGTTTAGTCCTGGTTTAGTCCTGGTTTAGCCCTGGTTTAGCCCTGGCTTAGTCCTGGTTTAGCCCTGGTTTAGTCCTGGTTTAGTCCTGGTTTAGCCCTGGTTTAGTCCTGGTTTAGTCCTGGTTTAGTCCTGGTTTAGCCCTGGCTTAGTCCTGGTTTAGCCCTGGTTTAGTCCTGGTTTAGCCCTGGTTTAGTCCTGGTTTAGACCTGGTTTAGCCCTGGTTTAGTCCTGGTTTAGCCCTGGTTTAGCCCTGGCTTAGTCCTGGCTTAGTCCTGGCTGAGTCCTGGTTTAGCCCTGGTTTAGCCCTGGTTTAGTCCTGGTTTAGACCTGGTTTAGTCCGTAGTTCACTCTTACTTCCAGTAAGAGTGAAGATAATTCGTTGCTCATCCAAGCCGCTTCTTCAGTTCGAAACAACTACAACTTTTTGTCCGGTTGACAGATTTTCCTTTTGGCTTTTACTCTGGATCAGACCTGGACACACAGACGTCATTCCAAAGTCTTATTCCTAAAACAGACACATTTTTACCTCACATTAGTTCTTATTTTACTAGATTCAAACAGATTCTTTCTTAATTTAAAGAAGCATTGATATGGGGCTGCACTTCTTCACAAAACAGAACTGTCCAAATGTTTTACTTAACTATGTCCGTAAATTTTAATATATTTGATTTTATAAGTAGTTCATTAGTAGAATCATGGAGTCCTACTTTATTAATTATTCTTATTGCCCTTTTCTGTAGTTTAATTATAAGATCTACATTTGTTTTACGGTGTTTCCCCAAGATTTTGAGCAATGACCAAATATTGATTCAAGTAGAGACAGATCTATAATCAGACATTTAAGAAAAAACAACTCTTCGTTATCACCACTCAGTTTCTATAGTTTAATTCTGTGTTAAAATCTAAGAAACGTCAGAACTGTTAACACTGCAGCTTCACCTCCATGGAAAAAATATCTTATTAAAAAAATTATTACATTATATTCCAAAAAAAAAAAAAAGAAAAAAGGCCTTTGCTCAGTCGCCTTTTCTTTTCAAACCATCAGAGGAATCAGCTCCAGACTCTGAAATGTTCTGTAGATTTGAGTCATTTTACTAGAAATCTGAAAAAAGTACATTATAGATAATCAAATGTGTCGACACCAGTGTGGTTCATTTGTTCTGTTTCACTGTAAAAACCTGCACAGAATGATTTTTACACTGTAGGAAACATCACGTACTGGACATGAGGCCATTTTATTGTGTTTTACTGCTAATTTTAATGATAAACTGACTGTTTTATAATGTAATTGTGATGAAATGTGTGTTTTTAATGTGTCCAGAGGCTGCAGAGGGAAAGCAGCAGCAGCTAAATCTGGTACAAATCATCTTTTCTTTTAGTAAGATTAATACGTTTGTACATGGTCCTTGACAAATAAAGAAGAAACAAAGAGAAAGAAATATCGTTTGGTTGATATTTGCACTTTCTCTATCGGTTTTCAACCTTCAGCTCAGATTGATAGTTTGTTTTGGTTGATCTGCTGCATAAAAATACACACAAAACTTTATTTTAACACTTAAATGCAAATAACTAATAATTAATAACTTGTAGTTTGAACTATGTATTGAACATTTTGCACTTGTACATTGTCTTTAGTTTGGCACTTTTTATATGTGAATTGTTTTTTAATGTTTGTGACACAGGCCTACAGATGGAAATGAGCATTTTGCTAAATCTGGTGCAGCCATCTTTAATGTATCTGCACACTGTCCTTCAAAATAAAAACAAATAAATAAATAGGTGAGTTTGTTGCAAATTAAAAGTACAGTTGTCCGTCACTATATCGCGGTTCACCTTTCGCGGTTTCACGGATTTTTTTGCTGCATTTTTTCATGCTTTTTTCCCACTGTATGATCGTGCATTGTGTTCTGCGTCCTGATTGGCTAAGGGACTGTAGACCATTGTCCATCACTGTCAATTTTTTTTTTTTTTTTGCTATTTTGAGTTCTTTTTTTTTTTAGTTTATTTTTAACTTTTTTTTTAATTTTGAGGTTTTTTTTTTTGGTTGTTTTTGGTTATTTTGAGTTAATTTTTCTATATATTTTTTTTATTTATTTTGAATTTTTGTTTTGTTTTTTGTGTCCTCTCTCTAACTGCTGCTGTCAGACTCGTCATTATGGTCTTAGGGACTGTAGACCATTGTGTCGTGCGTCCTGATTGGCTGTTGGACTGTAGACCATTGTGCCGTGCGTCCTGATTGGCTGTTGGACTGTAGACCATTGTGTCGTGCGTCCTGATTGGCTGTTGGACTGTAGACCATTGTGTCGTGCGTCCTGATTGGCTGTTGGACTGTAGACCATTGTCCATCAGTCTCCTCCGTGCCGTGTCTCCTGTCCAGTACAGAATGTGTTCAGACAAATTTACATAAACGTTGGATCTCAGTGTGACTCTGAAGTGCTGTACGTTTGCGATTTGTTTTCTCCCCGACAAAACCCACAATGTCGATGAAACGTTCTGCACCGACAAAGACACCAACGAAGGTTTGAACTTTGAGAGAGTTTAAACGAGAGAGAAATGTGAGAAAACGTCAATGCCTGATTATATATGTCCTGCAGCTGTATTTTTCCAGACTACTTCAAAATAAAATGAATAAAGTGTGTGTTATTACTATCGCCACAAAAACTACATTTTGTCAGTATTCTAATAGCTTTCTTTGGTCAATGTCGCTCCCTTAAATTCTGTGGTAGTTACTTTTCTAAAACTCAAAAGAACACATTCGCTTTATGCTTGTTGCTGGTGATGCAACTTTCAACTCTTTTATGGGATCTGAATCTTTTGGATCCCTTCATTTCAAAGAGCCGTTGGTATTTATTTAAGCCTATATGACAAAATCCAAGGTGAGAACTCATTTTATCTACAAACCATGGCTTAAATGTGTTTAAAATGGTTCAAACTGAGAGCGGGAGTGCATTTACTCACTGAAACAACACCCAAACAACAAAAATACTTCAAAAACTAACCGTTACCATGATGCCAAATATGTTTTTTTGTGCTGAAATCTCTCACTCGCGTCGGCCGCTCTGCTTCTGAACTGATCGCTGCGATGGTTCAACGTTAATCTGGACAAAAAAATGCGTAAAAATTAGACAAGAAAAGGTTTGGTTCTTTTAAAAATGTAGATCTAGATCCAAAAGAACCACGAACATCACATCACTACTTGTTGCACCGAACGTAAAGCTGTATTAATCGCCGCAACTCGATGTAAAAGTAACGGAATACATTCAAAATACATTATAATGCCGGTATTCTGTCATTAAAAACAAGTATTCTAACCTCCGTTGCTGTTTACGTGTTATAAATTACACAAGACCCAACCTGCTGCAACTATCTCCAGCTCCCAGTCGCTCACCGCAACAACAACCAGCCAAAAAAAAAAACTAATAATAAAAATCTCTGAAGACTTATTGAGGATTTCATTTCTTGCCTGAGCACCAAACCCAATCTCCCGTGTCAGCCGGTCTTGTTCTCTCACGGTGATTTACAGTGAACCTTAAAGCGCTTGTCTCCGCGGCTCGTCTCCGCAGGACTGATGCAACGCGGCGCCATCAAACGTCTCCAGGAGTCAACAGGAAAATACAACTTCAACAATAAAGACTTTAACCGTCAACGCCAAAATCCTTCCACCGAGGCCGGACCGTTAATCACAACTGCACCGAAATTGGAATACGTCAGTTTGGCGATGATTAGCTTCACTCCGCTGACCTGAACGCGATCGGAAAATGCGGAACGATTATCTGGATCTGATTGGGCTGACAGCGGAAAAGGACAAAAAAATAAAATTAAAAATCAAACTTTGAGTGCTTTTCTCTCAACAGGATGTAACCAAAGATCTGACCTTCTGCGCGATTTTTACAAACTAAACAATCAGTATTTCTAAACAAACGGTATCGGCATCAGCATCGGACATGAAAAAACCCATATCGATCGGGAAGTAGCTAAATACATGTACAGTGTTACCTCGTTTTATCGCAGGGGGTCACGTTATATAAAAATAATCCGCAACAGACGAAATCCGCGAAGTATCAGCTTTATTTTTTACATTATTCTCTCTGTTTTCGTCTGTAAAACCCCTCACCACACACTTTATACACTTTTCTCACACAGGCGTTAACATTTTCTCACATTTCTCTCTCGTTTAAACTCTCTCAAAGTTCAAACCTTCGTAGGCGTCTTTGTCGGTGCAGAACGTTTCATCGACATTGTGGGTTTTGTCGGGGAGAAAACAAATCGCAAACGTACAGCACTTCAGAGTCACACTGAGATCCAACGTTTATGTAAATTTGTCTGAACACATTCTGTACTGGACAGGAGACACGGCACGGAGGAGACTGATGGACAATGGTCTACAGTCCAACAGCCAATCAGGACGCACGACACAATGGTCTACAGTCCAACAGCCAATCAGGACGCACGACACAATGCACGTTCATACGCTGTAAAAAAGCATCCAAAATTGCGCTAAAAAATCTGCAAAACATCGAAAGGTGAACCGCGATATAGCGAGCGACCACTGTAGTCTAAAATAGTATTTAGCGAACTCGTTTTGCGTAACTGCTTCCCAGTACAGCTCCTTTAATTTTTGTGGTAGTTACTTTTCTGAAAATCTAAAAATGCTTGTTGCTAGTGATGGAATGTTTGGCTCTTTTATGGGATCTGAATCTGAATCCGTTCATTTCAAAAGAGAGTCTTTTTTTTAGTACTTATTTAGCCCTATACGACAGAAGTATTTCGCTAAAAGTTCGTCTGACGGCGTCGCCTTGTTTGCTTTGGTTAATTTGAGCGAGTCGCCTTTAACTTCCGCACAATCGTCAACGCTGCTTTGTGATTGGTCGGCTCGTTTAACCTTACAGAGATACACCAAGATGGAGTTTCACAATATTTGTTCACAAACTCACAACAATCCAATGTTACTGTACAAGGTTACCACTGAAAACCATCCACAGAGATCGAAATGTTGTGTCTTCTTGGGATTTATTTGTGTATAAACTCTGATAAACACATCTGCAGACGGTAAAAACACATGTGCAGCTGTGTGTGTTATTAAGATGAACGTTCAAGTGTCTAATTTGTCCATCTAAAGTCTACTCTCGTCATTATATTCGAACCTTTTTAAGACACGAGTCCATACCGCCTCTAATGTTATTTACGTTTGACATTTACAATCTGGACTGAGGTGAACGCGGGCCGCCTGTTCGGAAAGTTATAGCTAAAACTTCCAAACGCAAACTGAATGAATGTCCCGACGCTTTGAACTAAAAATCAAAATGCAAATCTTGGGAACTCGCTAAAACTCGCCATTCTGCTCCAAATGCAGAAATCTGGCTGAACCTGAGCTGGGAGTACAGAGCAGGCTGGGGGGTATTTGTTATAGCGGCTTGTGCGATTAGTTTTAAAAGAGTGTGAAACTAGGCTACTGAAGCTCATTACAGTGTGTGACTCCGACGAGAAAACACACATCCAGCGTTTACGTATGACAGCGTTGAATAAGGTCGTGTCACATCAGGCAGCCGGACGTGCGCCTATAGCACTTCACTGTTGTTTAGTCACTGTTTTATTAGATTTTTTAAGCCTGCAGACACGTACATGGAGCCTATAAATTATGAATCTGGCTCTTTTCCCTTCAATAAAATGACCAAACTGCCACACACACTCTACACGTTTGTGAATGAAACATGCTCCTTTACTGTGGTCAATGTGTCTCTGTCCATTCCTTGCGCAAACGATCCAAATGTGCACAAAACAACCAGAAAATAAAAAGGCCCAACTCAATACGTGGCCTTAAAGAGCCGCCGTGTAACATTTCTGGTGCAGGGTTGTTATCGCTTTATTTATTTATGTTCCACTGTGTTGATGTTAAACTAGATCTACCTCCAGGTAACGTCAATCCAAGATACAAGTTAGATCTATAAGTACAATGAGTAAAAATAGAGGAAAAAAAACAAAAAAAAAAAAAAAAAAACAAACACCTGTAATTGAATAAAGGGAATGCAAAATTGATGGATAAATGTCATACTGTGGAACATCCTTGGAAAAGTAATGTATCTCCATGGAGACAACCGAGTAACATCAATCCACGTGACAAGTTAGACCTGTAAGTAGAATAAGTAAAAATTGTAAAAAAAAAAAAACAAAACCAAAAAACCCCAAGCAAACAAAAAAAACAAACACCTGTAATTGAAAAAAATAAATGCAACATAGACTATGATAAATGCCACACTGTGGAACATTCTTGGCAAAGCAATCTGTCTCCATGGAGTCTCACCCAATCAGAAAATGTCACAATGCACTTTACTCTGCAGACTGTATGGCTGTGTTCAGTGTGTGCAGTATATGTGTGGTATGTGTGCAGTTTGTGTTGTATATGTGCAGTGTGTGCACAGTAAATGCAGTATATGTGCAGTGTGTTCAGTATATGTGCAGTATATGCGCAGTCTGTTCAGTCTGTGTGCAGTGTGTTCAGTATGTGTGCAGTATATGCGCAGTATATGCGCAGTCTGTGCGCAGTGTGCGCAGTCTGTGCAGTGTTGCCCCCTCCTGACCCGTGGGGCTGTGGGCGGCAGGTCGCTCCCTCTAGCGGCAGAGAGCTCGCCTGTTGGCCGCGGCGGATCGTCACAGCCTCGGTCCGTCCTCCCGAGCCTGAGTGAAAGTTGTCCCCGCCTGGAAGTGCGTCGCTGCGGGATTACTGCGCCCGTCCACCGCCGCTGTTGGCCTGGTTCTTTCCCCGGAGAGAGACGCAGCGAGATGAGGCGGAAGGAGAAGAGACTACTGCAAATCGCGGGTCTGCTCATCGTCGCTCTGCTTTTCTTCCCAAATGTGGGACTATGGGCTTTGTACAGGGACCGAGTGTTCGACCACTCTCCGGAGAACACGGCGGAGGGAGCGGGCGCCTTCCCCGCGGTACAGGTGAGTGAAGCCCGGGCAGGCTGTGACGGTTAGCCCCGCTGTTACCCTCGGCTCTGGAGCGGCTGTGCGGGGTGTTTTTAGTCCGCAGTGATTGTGAACTACGTGTGTTTCGGCGGTTTCACGTTACTCTTTGGACATTCCTGTACAAATGATTAAACCAAACACATTTAAAACCGTGTTGTCGTGCCCGGTTTAAGCTAACAGCGGCGGGGCTAGGCGGTTTGTGTCGTGGCTGTTGTAAAGTTACCGATTGACTTCAGGAAGTTGTGAGGAGGCGGTGGACTCGGGTCTGACGGGCTCCCAGCAGCTCCTCCGCCTCATCATCTCCACATCTCCCCGGGTTCGGGCTGCTGTGGGCGGCGTTGGGTCCCCCGGGGGCCCCGCTGGAGGACCGCACGGACGTGAGGAGGACGTAAGGAGCGCGCGAGCCCACGTTTATGTGGTCACGTGGGGTTTGGCCTGACAGTACGAGGGGACAGCACTTTGAAGATAAAAGACTTTAAATCCTGACGAGTCATGGGACTTTTAGGCTCTTTTATGGGAGCCGGATCTTTTGGATGTGTTGGTTTCAAAGAGCCGTTCAGTAAATTGGCTCTTTTATGGTTTATTTATCTGACAGAAGTTGACAATAATCGTTCATGGGACATTTTATATAATAGTAATTGTGATAATCGGCATCATATCATCAGAAAAATCGACTTAACCGCAGGAGAGTCGACAGGGGGGGACAAATGGGTCTGTTATCAGGGCCTCAGGGTTTTAGGGGGCCCATATTTGTGAGGCGTCTTGACCCGGGCCCCCAAATTTATGTGGACGGCCCTGTTTATTCATAATTTTCTTTGCTATTTTATTTTCTCTGATGACAAAGTACAACATACCGAAGTTGTTTAAACATGGAACTTATTAAAATTATAATTATTCACATCCATAACATTTCTAAACTGTCAGCGACTTTAATCGTTATCGTGATATAATCGTTAATCGCACTCGTTTTGGCCGTGATAATCGCAACACAAAATTTCAATATCGTCTCAGGCCTAATGTGTATATATGTGTGTAATATATATTCTTTTTTTTAAATCTGTGGTTTAATCTGTGGTTTAATGGAAAATAGAGGTGGGATTTAATACATTTTATTTTTCCCACTTTTTTTTTTTAGCTTAAATAAAAATAAATAAATAAATAAATGAACTGTTTATTAAGCTGTACTGGATACATGCGTTCATTAATCTGCTCGACATAAATAAATAAATAATAATAAAAAATAAAATAGTTATAGTAAGAAAATTATACATACATAATAAAAAATAAATAAATAATAATAATAATAATGATTTTAAGAGTAAACTAATCAGAGAGAAATGATCGAGGCTTAAATGTGTGTAAAATATGTGTTTATATGGTTCAAACTGAGAATGGGAATGTGTTTGCCCTTTGGAATTATGTTTAATCTAAATACATTTGAATAAATAATTTTAAAACAAGCTGTTATTAAGATGTCAGATATGTTTTTGTGCACAAAGCTCTCACTCCTGTCCAGATCCTGATCCAACTGTTCCTCGTTTCCAACTAATCCTCATTTTTTTTTCCAAATAAAGGACCAAAGGTTTGTAGTTCTGGCTCTAATGTCATTACACAAATTCAGTAATGAACAGGAAGAACTTTCTAATTACCGTCATGTGTTTTTGTCTGTGTAGTGTCGGTAAATCATCAAACACCGAGTGACATTGTGTCCTCGGGCAAGACACGTTGGCTTGTTGTAAAATTTAAGTTGCTGACAGTTTAAAATGTTCTGGATATGAACAATTATAATTTTAATCTCATGAATAAGTTATTTAAAGAATATTGTGCTTTGTCATCAGTGAAAACAACTTTGATTTAGCGGAGAATATTCTGGAAGAGCAGGGCTGTTGACTGAAATTTGGGGGCCCGGGTCAAGAAGTCTCACATGGGCCCCCTCTAATACATATTAATAGGGAGAGAGTCCAATTCGGGGCTCCTAAACCCCGGGACAACAGACCTCTTTGTCCCCCCCGTTAACTCCCCTGCAGTTCAGTAGTTTGTTTTTTTTCTGAACATTCTGGTGATACGATGCGGTTTATCTTTGTCGGCGATTATCACGATTATATACAATATCCCAGGAACGATTCTTTTTGACTCTTTTTATCGCGATAAACGATATTGTTGTTCATTGTCCCTAGTTTGTTGTGGCTCACTGTAGGAAAAGCCGTTGCATGAAGTTTGACTAAAGAGACGGATGGAATAATATCAGTATAATATAAGTTATAATTTATGGCTCCGTCTGCAGCCCCAGGAAGTAGAAAAGCAGGAGCAAGAAATAAACTTTTACGGGGAATCAAACATGTAGTGAACTTTGTGGCTTTATAATATTTATTTTTATTATTTTGTAATTTTGTAAGATTAGTTTTAAAGGTTTTGTGTAACAGCAGCCGCATTATCGAAGTGCGTGGTCTCATTAAGATGTCATAGGTCGAGTGACATCGCGTCTTCAGTAAGGCTGGGTATCGTTAAGATTTTGGCGATACGATACATATCTTGATACATAGGCCACGATACGATACATAACTCGATATATAAGCCTCGATACGATACTTATCTCACAAAAGCCACGATATGATTCATACTTCGATACGTAGGCCACTATACGATACATACCTCGATAGATAGGTCACGATACGATACATATCTCACATAAGCCATGATACGATACATAGGCCACGATACGATACATACCTCGATAGATAGGCCACGATACGATACATATCTCGATACACAGGCCACGACACGATGCATATCTTGATAGATAGGTCATGATACTATACATATCTCACATAAGCCATGATACGATACATAGGCCACGATACGATACATAACTTGATATATAGGTCACGATACTATACATATCTCGATACACAGGCCACAATACAATACATATATCACATAAGCCATGATACGAGACATAGGCCACGATATAATACATACCTCGATAGGTCACGATACATATCTCGATACACAGGCCATGATACGATGCACATCTCGATACAGTACTTTTTTGATTCAATATGATACGATATATTTCAAATAAATTCGATACAATTCAGTGAAAAATATAGGCTTTCGTGACCCTTAATGATCAACCCCATTTTCACAAAAAATAAACGTTAATGGTGCATTTATCTTCTGTTTACTGAAGATGAATGAACATAAAGTGCATTTTGTTTAGCGCATTTTGCTAATTAGAAGAACAGACTGTCACGTGTGTCAGTATTATTCATCCACGGTTTATACGAGCTCCATATTTACATTTACACAAAGACGTGCAGTTTAACGACTCTGAAGGATCAAAACATACCGACTAAAACAACTGAGTTTTTGTTGAACCACTTCCTGTGCAAAGCTAATATGAAATACACCAGTTTTAATCAACAAAACAGAGAATCAAATGTCCAATGTTCTGGATAAACAAGTTTCTTTCCTCTAAACAAGCCACACAACAGCATTGGAACAGAATAATTAGGTAAAATACACGAAAAAATATATCGATACAGCAGCCCACGATATTGATTCTGCATCATTAAATTAAACAACGCGACGTATATTGATATTTTGATATTTTTGCACGTCCCTCGTCTTCGGGCAGGACACTTTGGCTCGATGTGACTCACTGTAGGACGTTTGAAGTTTAACTAAAGAGACGGATGGAATAATAACACCTTGTAAAACCTACCTCGTGTAAAGTCCAAATTGATTACCTTTTACAGCTCCATGTGCGGTCCCGGGAAGTACAAAAGCCGAGTCAAGGCCGACACTGTGTATATTATGTGGAATCAAACACGTAGTGAACTTTGGGGTTGTATTCTACTTAAGTTTTTCATAATTTTGTTTGTGTAATTTGGTCTGATTTGTGTAAAAGATATTTTGTAACCCCAGCTCCTATGTTATAAATCTCTCTTGTTTACATGTAAGAGATTTTAACGGGCCTCGATTATGCACTGCTAGCATGCTACTTGTCGTTAGCATTGCAGTGACGACAGCGTTGGCTCCTGGAAGTTGTGTAACGCTCAATTAATTCAGCGCGGTGACTAATTTAAATCCAGTGACATAACTCTGCGCCTCTGTAAACCAGTTACAGTACTACTAATCCTGTTTTTTCACATTTTTAAAATCGTCAACAAAGATAATCGCTGTTGTATCGCCTGAATGTGCAGAAAGAAAATCTACTTATCCACGGGCGAGTCGACAGGTCTGTTGTCTGGGGCCTCAGGGTTTTAGGGGGGCCCAGAATTGTGAGGCTTCTTGACCCGGGCCCCCCAAATTTCCACGGACAGCCCTGTTTATTCATAATGGCCTGCGCTAGATCATAGTTGTTTTCACTGGTGACAAAAGTACAGTTAGATAAAAGTCGTTTAAACACGGAACGGATTCATAACCATAACATTTTTAATCGTCATTGTGATACACTGGTCCCTCGTTTATCGCGGGGGTCACGTTCTAAAAATAACCTGCAAAAGGTGAAATCCGTGAAGTATCAGCTTTATTTTTTACATTATTCTCTCTGTTTTTGTCTGTAAAACCCCTCACCACACACTTTATACACTTTTCTCACACAGGCGTTAACGTTTTCTCACATTTCTCTCTCGTTTAAACTCTCTCAAAGTTCAAACCTTCGTCGGCGTCTTTGTCGGTGCAGAACGTTTCATCGACATTGTGGGTTTTGTCGGGAAGAAAACAAATTGCAAACGTACAGCACTTCAGAGTCACACTGCGATCCAACGTTTATGTAAATTTGTCTAAACAGCGCGACTGCGAAAGGTGAACTGTACGGAACTTGGGTCTCTCTCTCGTCTCTCTGTCGTCTCTCTCTCTCGTCTCTCTCTCATCTCTCTCTCGTCTTTCTCTTGTCTCTCTCGTCTCTCTCGTGTCTCTTCTCTCTGGTGTCTCTCATCTCTCTCTCGTCTCTCTTGTCTCTCATCTCTTTCTCGTCTTTTTCTTGTCTCTCTCATCTCTCTCGTGTCTCTCATCTCTCTCTCTCGTGTCTCTCATCTTTCTCTCGTCTCTCTGTCGTCTCTCTCTTCTCTCTTGTCTTTCTCTCGTCTCTCTCTCATCTCTCTCTCGTCTCTCTCTTCTCTCTTGTCTCTATCGTTTCATCGACATTGTGGGTTTTGTCGGGGAGAAAACAAATTGCAAACGTACAGCACTTCAGAGTCACACTGAGATCCAACGTTTATGTAAAATTGGCTGAAGAGCGAGACTGCGAAAGGCAAACCACAACATACTGTATAATCGTTAATCGCAATAATTTTGCCCACGATAATCAATTTGACGCACAGTTTCAATGTGCGCACACTGGTGTATGAATGTGTGTGTGTTTTCTTGACGTAAAGTTCTTCGAGTGCCTATAAAAATGTGACACCTTTCAAAATATTTAAAAAAAACGTTAACGAGGACAAACCAATCCCCGTCCCTTTTCCGATTCTTAATTTTGTTGTTCTTAGTTTATCTCGAGTTTTCAGATTTGTGGATTCTCGCTTTTTTATTTCGTGAAACGCGTATTGAGACGGGCCATCACGAGTATTGTTATAATTCACATAATTCCTCTGTAGACGAAGCCCGGAGGAGGACAATGGCCGTCGCTCCGATTCAATGAGTGAGAAAGTTGAATGGGGCTGTTTGAATGGAGCGGAGCGAGACTCGAGGAGGAGCGGGGTTGAGGGGGCGACGCCGATTCAACAAACCGCCGTGGGAATGTATAGAATCACTCCTCAATTATGATTTATTACCGCTCATTGTGGTTTTCTGCAGCGTAAGATGGATTTCTAGATAGAGACGGACAAACTGGGGCTGCAGCTGTTTTGACGCTACTATCAAAACTTAGACAGAAACGTTACGGACATTTTTCAAACTTTATTTTTTCATTTTCTTCACGTTGAACCGTTATGTTGCTGTTTCATTTTGATTTTAAATTACCGTTGTCTGCGTTTGTCCGCCGATCCGAAGTTTGGTCGTTCGAATCCCAATCTCGACATAAACGCCAACGGTCGAGCGCTCGGATCCGGTGTCCCACAGGTTGACGGTGCGATTCCAGCTCTCACAGATGAATACTGTTGTTGCGTCCTTGAGCAAGACACTTAAAGCGCTTTACGTCAAGGAACCGCTCTCTTAAGTGAGTTGAAAATGGAAAGGCGCTGTATAAAAATGTGACCGTTTACTATGTACCATTAAAATTGGGAAATATTATCGTACTGCTCATCAATTATTTAGGATTATTCTGATTATTTTGAAGCACAATAAACGCTACTACGACTAAATGAGAGGATATTAACGCCTGTAGACTGTTTAAAGACGTGGAGTGAGTTTGACGTCACCCACGGCGTTCAGCTCCAGTCAAATGAAGCTAACCGAGGCTAGAGCAGTTATAGCGGCGGATCTGGAGTCGATTTCCATGTTTGAAATTCCGACCGCGAGTATCATAGCAACCGAAGAGCCAATCAGGAGCGAGGCTGTTGAAGGTAACGCCTCTTCCCGCCCGCATCGCTGGTTTAGCAGGGAGCAGGCGCTTAGAAAGTGTGTAAAAATGTCTGAAGAAGCTAATCTACAGCCAGATTATGATGCAGATTGGGTTGACACTAATGCGATGCTAGAACTTTGATACTTAAGAAAATGTTTAATACTGATTTTTACGAAACTCTTTTAGGCCCTTTTTTGTTTTATGTTTTTGTTTCTTTTTTGTTGTATTATTCAGTGTTTTATGTTGCACGTTATCACCGAAAAAGTTCCTAGTTTGCGAAGTTGTGTTCACCGACAATGCCAGTAAAAGTATTTTGATTCAGATTTCTTTAAAACGTCAATGTCGTATTTACAAAAGTTAAATAAAACTGTTCAGGAAAGATCACAGACTGTAAAGAAGAAGTGGATTAAGTGAGTGCGACGTCACCCACAGCGTTCAGCTCCAGTCAGATGAAGCTAACCGAGGCTAGAGCAGTTATAGCGGCTAATCTGGAGTCGATTTCCATGTTTGAAATTCCGACCGCGAGTATCATAGCAACCAAAGAGCCAATCAGCGAAGCCCATGATCACTTCCTGTTTAGAGCACAGCGGCTACTGGGTTAGCTATGTCCATTTACATATACCAGGGCCACATCAGCAAAATGGCTGCTCTGAAAGGGCCAGATGTAAAATAAATCTAGCTACTTTTTTAATTTGTTCATTAACTGTTTCTGTATTTATAACTTATTCAAGTTACAAATATTGCATGTGCATTTGCCTAGATGTAAAAATGGCTGTGTAACTGCATGTCTCCTGGTAAAAGGACATTTTAAATCGATCAAACCTTTTAATTTACCCTGTCGAGGGCCGTATAAAATGATGTGGAGGGCCATATTTGGCTCGTGGGCCTTGAGTTTGACACATACAGTCTTTCCTCACAGCAAGACGGTGATTTTACGTGATCTTAAGTGATTTTAATTGACAGTAGTTGGGAATTTACACAACATTGTTTTGCAGTTTTGAAACACTAGGGCAGCTCCGCGAAATGATTGAGCAACTGCGTACGCTAGCAACGTTAGCAATTATTTTGTAACAGCGCGCACACAATTATAGGCCTGTCCGCGAGCTCGGAGAGGGAGATACTGATGAAAATGTATATCTTTTTCTCTTTGGAGTGTTCCCATAAGGCTAAGAGAAATATCTGAGTCTGAAGATACTTTTGGAAATGAGAAAAGCAAGAACAAAAACACAAGAGTTGGTTACTGTGCAAATTGTGTCTCGGAAAACAACAGGTTATTTTGTGCGTCTTAAAATAACTTCATCAAGACTCCAGTTTAATTTGCCTTTGAATAAATCTCTCTGTGAAGCCGTAGTTAACTCCATTAACCCCTGCCCTGTCCTGTGTGTGTGTGTGTGTCTCTGTGTGTGTATTTACTCAGCTCCTGTTGTTTTTTGACCGTATGAAGCATCACACGACACCAGCAGCTCATTTGCACATTTCAAAGAGCCGAGGTTAAACGCAGGGCAGAGGAGAGCGAGGAGCGAGGGTCCCACATGGTCAGAGGACGCACACATCACATGTTCAGGGGACGCACACATCACATGTTCAGAGGACGCACACATCACATGTTCAGGGGACGCACACATCACATGTTCAGGGGACGCACACATCACATGTTCAGGGGACGCACACATCACATGTGTATGTGTATATGTGTGAATGTGTGTGTGTTGGGGTGTATCTGTGTGTGTGTTGTATGTATATGTGTGTTTGTGTGTATCTGTGTGTGTTGTATGTTGCTGTGTGTGTGTTGTATGTTGTTGTATGTATGTATATGTGTGTTTGTGTGTCTGTGTATGTTGCTGTTTGTGTGTTGTATGTTGCTGTATGTATATGTGTGTGTCTGTGTGTGTTTTGTATGTTGCTGTGTGTGTGTTGTATGTTGCTGTGTGTGTATCTGTGTGTATGTTGTATGTTGCTGTATGTGTGTGTGTTTGTGTGTGCGTTTGTGTGTGTGTTGTATGTTACTGTGTGTGATTTTCTGCTAAACAAACAAACTCCATGTTGCAAATCAGAATTATTCATGAATATTTTGTTTTTTTCTGTCGGACTCGTCTGTGACAGTGAAAACATGAAGGACGTTAAGGCGCCACATAAGATCACAACACAATCTGTGTGTAACATGAGAAAGTCCTGTACACACATACACACACACACACACACACAGCCTGTTTCTGTGTCTGTGTTTATAGACCGTCCTTTTTAAAGTTGTAGTAAACACAAATAAACTTTTCACTTTTGTTGAAATATTTCCAACTGTTTTGAATAATTATCTTTTCATGTCCAATAATGAAAGTGCCTCTGACAGCGTTTGTGCGTTTTAGTGTTTTACTGTGTGTTTTACTGTGTGTTTCACTGTGTGTTTCGCCGTGTGTTTTACTGTGTGTTTCGCCGTGTGTTTTACTGTGTGTTTCGCCGTGTGTTTTACTGTGTGTTTCGCCGTGTGTTTTACTGTGTGTTTCGCTGTGTGTTTCGCTGTGTGTTTCGCCGTGAGGTTCGTCTCTTGCATCTTCGTCTAGACTCACATGAATCATGGGAATGAGTCAGAACCTTTTGTTTGTGCAACAAGAAAATGTCCACAGAGATCAGGTCTAATGAGGCCAGCAGAGGGCGCAACATCACAGTTTGCACAATATTAGCACGTTTGTTACACACTTAGCACACACACGTCGCACAATTTAAGCCTTTAAATGAACGACAGATAAACGTGTGAGAGTTTTGTGCTTTTTTTTCTTTGTGTTGACGTTTGTTCTGTTGAAGATTAAAGATACAGTGGGGAAAGTCCAATTCTGTAAAGAAAAGTTTAAGAAAAGCAAGAGAATAGAAATAGTCACAAAAAATATACATCAATATTAGAAAATAGACTTGAACACAGCGCTGTCAGTCAAATTGTACAAAAGTGTCTCTGAAAGTGTCAGCGTTTATCTAAATTTGACTGAACAGCACAACCGCGATAAAACGAGGGACAACTGTACAGAACGTGTGTCCAACTTCTCCTCCTGCTCTGGCGTCGAGGAGCTTCATCTGGAGCTGAAGGCGACGTCTCAGACTCTGGTCTCAGACTCTGGTCTCAGACTCTGGTCTCAGACTCTGGTCTCAGACTCTGGTCTCAGACTCTGGTCTCAGACTCTGGTCTCTTACAGGTTTATGTTTTCTCGCATTTTCAAATATCGGCGTCACTTTTTGCACCTGCGTCAGTCTTGGTGTGGTGGAAACGTCCTCTCGTCTCTCTCGTCTCTCTCGTGTCTCGTCTCTCTCATCTCTCTCGTCTCCCTCGTGTCTCATCTCTCGTGTCTCTCTTGTCTCTCTCTTGTTTCTTTCTCGTCTCTCTCGTCTCTCTCTTGTCTCTCGTCTCCCTCTCATCTCTCTCGTCTCCCTCTCGTCTCTCGTGTCTCGTTTCTCTCTTGTCTCTCTCGTCTCTCCCGTCTCTCATCTCTGTCCTTCTCTCGCTCGTGTCTCTCATCTCTCTCGTCTCTCGTTTCTCTCGTCTCTCTCTCATCTCTCTCTCGTCTCTCGTCTCTTTCGTCTCTCTCTCATCTCTCTCTCGTCTCTTTCGTCACGCTCTCATCTCTCGTCTCTCTCTTGTCTCTCATCTTTCGTCTCTCTCTTATCTTGTCTCTCGTCTCTCTCTCGTCTGTCTCTCGTCTCTCATCTCTCTCTCGTGTCTCGTCTCTCTTGTCACTCTCTCATCTCTTTCTCGTCTCTCTCTTGTCTCAGCCAATCAGGACAAAGAACACAATGCACGTTCATACACTGTAAAAAAAGCAGGTCAAATTGGAATAAAGTCACAAATAATCATCAATAATCATCATAAAACTCACAGTGTGTCGGGCCAAGGCTGATTCACAACACCGTAGGAAAGAAATCAGGAAATCGAAATCATTGCACGACAAAGAAAACAGCGGCCTCTTCACTTTTCCCTCTAACTGCACGTGATAATAAAGACTTTGTGTGGTTTTCTCAAAAGGAAGTGCGTGAGTTTGGTCCGATTGCAGCTCCACATCCATCACTTGAGGCTCCTGGACGCGCTGTGCTTTGAGCGTTCAGGGGAAGGTCACAGAGCTCGAAATAATGAGAGCGGTAAACAAGGACATCCACGAGGAGCGTCAGGACACGGCCAGCGCCCTCTGCAGACCGCAGCCGGTAAAACAACAACAAACGACAAAATACAGCAAGATTATTTATGACAAAATGAGCTGCTTTGGGAGTGTGGCCAACCAGGAAGTGTTTACACGCAAGAAAGTTTAGTTTTTTAGTCGGGCTGTTTTATTGTCAGGTGGTTTGCGTGGTGATGTGAGGCGGCGTAAAGTCAGATGCCCTCCCCTTCCTAGACTATATCACTGTTCACCTTTCTCGCACCGACAAAGACGCCTACGAAGGTTTGAACTTTGAGAGAGTTTAAACGAGAGAAAATGTGAGAAAATGTTAACGCCTGTGTGAGAAAAGTGTATAAAGCACGTGTCAAACTCAAGGCCCGGGGGCCAAATGCGGCCCGCCATGTCATTTTATGTGCCCCGCTACAAGGTAAATTTAAATGTATGTCATGTTAAAATGTCAGTTTATCAGAAGTTATGCAGTTACACAGACATATTTTTTTATATTTTTGCAAATTTGACACGAAGCATTTTGCTGATGTGGCCCTCAGTGAAATTGAGTTTGACCCCGCCCCTGGTATAAAGTGTGTGGTGAGGGGTTTTACAGCAAAAACATTAAGAATAACTGCAACCAAAGAGCCAATCCGGAGTGAGACTGTGGAAAGCAACGCCCCTTTTTGCCCCACACCACTGTTTTGGTTTAGCGGGGGTCAATCAAACCTGTTGCTAACGCTAGCGGGAGTTGCCTGATTTGTCTGTTATTAATGTTGATTAATCTTGATTTATGGACAAAATAGAGAAATAAAAACCCCAGGATCATGTAGAGCAGGTTAATACGAACATTTAAGACCAAAATGACGAGTCTGACAGCAGCAGGGACAGAGAGAGGAGACTATTTTGAGCCGGGACACGTCCATGATCACTTCCTGTTTGGAGCGCGGTGGCTAGCAGGTTAGCTATGTCCATTTACATAAACAGTCTATGGTAAAAGTTTGGATCAAAACTTGGATGAGGCCAACACTGATTGACTGATTGACACATGATTTTTGCTTCGATCTTTCTGCGTACACGTCTGTTTCTGCGACCCAGCTCTAGATACAGTGGAAGAAAATGGATGGATGGATTTTTTTTTGTTATCATTTAAAAAAGTAATTCAGGACTTTTAAATAGTGCAGTGTTTTAACGATGGTCAGATTTCTTCCTGCTGTTATTGTCAGAAGATCAGCTGTGGTCCTTTCAAATAAAAAGCTTTAAGTTTATCATTGACGACTGATTGGATCTAGATTCGACTTTAATCCGATTAGTCGCCCAGACAAACCCGAGACAGTCCCATTTGCAGATTTACAGATTCCCACAGACGGTGATATTTCCGCTCTCGGTCCCGCACCAGCTGCTGTTTACTCCGTATTTAAAAACAGAAAATGAATAAGTTATAGAGGCTGTTTATACGGCTCAAAAGGACAGGTGTGTGACGGCCGGTGTTCGGAGGGCCCTCGGGAGCACGGAGGACGCGCGGGTCAAGAAAAGATGGGATTTGCATTGAGCCGGTGAAGGAACACGACGGAGAAACCGGCCCCGGAATACGGGATGAGGAGGGACCCGACTGTATGTAAATGACAGAAACTAAACATGTCCGCTTCAGCATAAATGTGGAGTTGTTTTCTTGTTTTTTTTTTTTTTCTTGGAGCATCCCGTCAAAAGAAGCTCATCGAGGTTTTTTGGAGCTGATTTTCATATGAGGAATTCTGACCACGAGTATCATAGCAACCAAAGAGCCAATCCAGAGTGAGGATGTTGAAAGTAACGCCTCTTCCCGCCCGCAGCACTGGTTTAGCAGGGACCAGGCGCTTAGCAACGCTGTCAATCAAACCTGTTGCTAAGGCAAGCGGGAGCGACCTCGAGGGAAGACGTCGCCTGATTTGTCTGTTTTTAATGTTCATATCTTCACAGACACAAAAGTGAAATAAAACCCCAGGATCATGTAGAGGGTTAATACGAACATTTAAGACTCTCTCTCGTCTATCTCCTCTCTTGTCTTTCCCTCGTCTTGTCTGTCTCTTGTCTCTCTCGTCTCTTTCATCTCTTTCGTCTCTCTCTCGTCTCTTGTCTTTCTCTCATCTCTCTCTCGTCTCTTTCATCTCTTTCGTCTCTCTCTCGTCTCTTGTCTTTCTCTCATCTCTCTCTCGTCTCTTTCATCTCTTTCGTCTCTCTCTCGTCTCTTGTCTTTCTCTCATCTCTCTCTCGTCTCTCTTTCATCTCTTTTATCTCGTCTTTCTCTTTTCTCTCGTCTCTCTCTCGTCTCTCATCTCTTGTCTCTCTCTCGTATCTCTCTCGTTTCTTGTCTCTCGTCTCTTGTCTCTCTCGTGTCTCTCGTCTCTCTCATCTCTTGTCTCTCGTCTCTCTCTCATCTCTTGTCTCTTTCTCGTCTCTCATTTCTTGTCTCTCGTCCCTTGTCTCCCGTCTCTCTCTCGTCTCTCGTTTCTTGTCTCTCGTCTCTATCTCATCTCTCTCGTCTTTCTCTTGTCTCTCTCTCTCGTCTCTCATCTCTTGTCTCTCGTCTCTATCTCATCTCTCTCATCTCTTGTCTCTCTCGTCTCTCTCATCTCTTGTCTCTCTCTCGTCTCTCATCTCTCGTCTCTTTCTCGTCTCTTGTTTCTTGTCTCTCGTCACTTGTCTCTCGTCTCTCTCCTGTCTCTCTCTCGTCTCTCGTTTCTTGTCTCTCTCTCGTCTCTCTCGTTTCTTGTCTCTCGTTTCTTGTCTCTCGTTTCTTGTCTCTCGTTTCTTGTCTCTCGTCTCTCTCTCGTCTCTCGTTTTTTGTCTCTCTCCCATCTCTCTCTCATTTCTTGTCTCTCGTCTCTTGTCTCTCGTCTCTATCTCATCTCTCTCGTCTCTCTCTTGTCTCTCTCTCTCGTCTCTCATCTCTTGTCTCTCGTCTCTATCTCATCTCTCTCATCTCTTGTCTCTCTCTCGTCTCTCTCATCTCTTGTCTCTCTCTCATCTCTCATCTCTCGTCTCTTTCTCGTCTCTTGTTTCTTGTCTCTCGTCACTTGTCTCTCGTCTCTGTCCTGTCTCTCGTTTCTTGTCTCTCTCTCGTCTCTCTGGTTTCTTGTCTCTCGTTTCTTGTCTCTCGTCTCTCTCGTCTCTCGTTTTTTGTCTCTCTCCCATCTCTCTCTCGTTTCTTGTCTCTCGTCACTTGTCTCTCGTTTCTTGTCTCTCGTTTCTCGTCTCTCGTCTCTGAGCCGATACATTTCCCTAATTGCCGCTGCCTCCCTCTGTTCTCCGTCTCTGGGTTTACGCTGCGCCCACAGGAGTGTTTAAATTTAACGTCTTGTTTTAGTTTTTTTTTCTTGCTGAGGTGTGGGCTCGAGCAGCTCTCGTCTCCCACACGGTGTCAACAAAGGCGGAACAACAGATTTTCACAGATCCATGGGCTAAACTCAGTAGCAGAGAGGTTCAGCGCAACAGCACAACTAATTTCTTTGTTTTCCGATAACTGTTTGGCTCAGTTCCTGGAATTTTAGCGTCTCACCTGTGAAGAAAACAGAAGGTCTCGGAGAGGAGAGAATTTTAAATACTTTGTCCAACTTTAAGCATCTAAAGTAATTCAGTGTAATAACGACTATTTTGACATCCCTGTTGTTGTTAAGGCTGTCGCTGTAGTTACTTTTAGCGATATTCCGTGCCGATATTTACCTTTTTTAGCTTATAGGTTATCGGCTTTTCATTTCCAGCTGAGCCCGATATTTTGTTTTAGTCAATCTGCTGCCAAAAAGATGCATCGGGGCGACAGTGGCTCAGCTGGTAGAGCGTTTGTCCACTGATCCGAAGGTTAGCGATGCGATTCCAGCTCCCACAGATGAACGCTGTCGTCGTGTCCTTGGGCAAGACGCTTCCACCTCGCCCCCAGCGTTTATTTACACTAAAGTATGAATATATGTGTGATTGTGTGAGTTGTTCCTTCATTTAAAGCGTTTTGAGCCTTGAACTTTGAAAAGTGCTGTATAAAAATGTGACAATTTACAATTTTTACCGTTTATATTGACATTTTAAACGAAGATACAGCTGTGCAAAACATGAATACACAGCTCTCTTATAGGTCTGTAGTTAAAAAAAGGGACTTGGATGGAGTTTGTAGTACATTTAATTACATCATTTGAGGAAAATAATCAATTTCGGACCAACATATTGACAGAATTTATCGACAATCGGTTGCTCTGGATTCTAAACAATCGGTCGAGCTCTAGCCGTGAGCTTTAAATCACGTTCTAATGTTGTTTCTTCCTCAAAAACAGACCTGGTGTTGTGTTTTGTTTCATTCACACATGAAGTAATGAATTTATTATTAGTCTGTTATATCTCCACCGCTCAAAATGCTCTGCTCCACCTTTTGTTTAGTAGAAATTCACAAAATCCAGAGCTGAAATGACCCAAATGATTCTAGAAATGAAGGTGTGTGGAGTTTAAAAACACAGTGGAGCACTTCCTGTATCACCACATGATGACATCACAAGGTGGAACAGAGTGTTTTCAGTTTGAGAGAAGAACTCAGGTCTGTTTGTGACGAGGAAACGCCATTATAACGTACGATAGATCAGAAAATAGTGTAAAATGGGCCTTTAAACAGTGTAATATGGGCCTTTAAACAGTGTAATATGGGCCCTTTAAACAGTGTAATATGGGCCTTTAAACAGTGTAATACGGGCCCTTTAAACAGTGTAATATGGGCCTTTAAACAGTGTAATACGGGCCCTTTAAACAGTGTAATATGGGCCTTTAAACAGTGTAATACGGGCCCTTTAAACAGCGTAATATGGGCCCTTTAAACAGTGTAATATGGGCCCTTTAAACAGTGTAATACGGGCCCTTTAAACAGTGTAATACGGGCCCTTTAAACAGTGTAATACGGGCCCTTTAAACAGTGTAATATAGGCCCTTTAAACAGTGTAATACGGGCCCTTTAAACAGTGTAATATGGGCCCTTTAAACAGTGTAATATGGGCCCTTTAAACAGTGTAATATGGGCCCTTTAAACAGTGTAATGTGGGCCCTTTAAACAGTGTAATATGGGCCCTTTAAACAGTGTAATACGGGCCCTTTAAACAGTGTAATACGGGCCCTTTAAACAGTGTAATATGGGCCCTTTAAACAGTGTAATACGGGCCCTTTAAACAGTGTAATATGGGCCTTTAAACAGTGTAATACGGGCCCTTTAAACAGTGTAATATGGGCCCTTTAAACAGTGTAATACGGACCATTTAAACAGTGTAATATGGGCCCTTTAAACAGTGTAATATGGGCCTTTAAACAGTGTAATATGGGCCCTTTAAACAGTGTAATATGGGCCTTTAAACAGTGTAATATGGGCCCTTTAAACAGTGTAATATGGGCCTTTAAACAGTGTAATGTGGGCCCTTTAAACAGTGTAATATGGGCCCTTTAAACAGTGTAATATGGGCCTTTAAACGGTGTAATATGGGCCCTTTAAATGGTGTAATATGGGCCCCTTAAACAGTGTAATATGGGCCTTTAAACAGTGTAATATGGGCCCCTTAAACAGTGTAATATGGGCCTTTAAACAGTGTAATATGGGCCCTTTAAACAGTGTAATATGGGCCCTTTAAACAGTGTAATATGGGCCCTTTAAACAGTGTAATATGGGCCTTTAAACAGTGTAATATGGGCCCTTTAAACAGTGTAATATGGGCCCTTTAAACAGTCGGACTAAACTCCAGCTAAACGTGGACAGAAATATGTCAAAGATCTTGATTAGAACTGAGCTTGAACCTTTTCCAACAATAACACGTTCTTATCAGGACTTACTATTCACCTTTCTCTGGAAGTTCCATGGGCAACGCCTTCGTCATTAGGGTTGTACTATTTTGCGTGGAGCTGACAATCTTGACAGTAAATAAGTTCTACAGGGACAGAACCGTTTTAAAGCCTCCAGAGAATCGCTGCAGTGTCGACTTGTCGGTCACATGAACATAGAACAGTTTACACAAATCAACACGACTTTAAATCTGGTTTTGGCGGCAAAACGTTTCCCAAATTTCCCATATTGTCGATTGGAATGAATGGAATTAACGCTTAACTGGAAGAGCCACCACAAAGACTTTGGAGTATTTGTGGTAAAAGTGGGCGGGGCCTGATAAGGTCAATATTAGCCTGTGTACTATGTTTTCCTGCAGTTTCAGACATAAAAATGAATATCTCTTTATATATTTTTCTTTTATCATGATGACGATATTGCTAAGAGGCATCTGTAAATGTCTTGCTTCAGGTTCAATAATCCAAAAAAAGATAATGGACTGTAAAACTGGACAGAATGCAAAATTTGAACTTTAATATTTACTCGAAAAATTCCGCCGCAAGTTTGTTTTAACTATATCTTTCATTTTTAAAAATAGTTTGTTTTTTGATAATATATTCTTTATCATTTGACATTCTCCAACAAGTCCGGTCGGCTATATCCCCCTCCGTTGGGTCGTCAAAATGATCGAAAATCAGATATTTAATTGACAATAAAACTAGTATCGAAACTAGATACTCATTTTAGCAAGAACTGATAGCAAAAAAATCATATTTACAGGATAGAAATGAACCTTTTCCTGCTTTAGAACGGTCTGGATTTGTATCAGAACAAGTATAAAGCCACATAAACTAGTATACGCCCTAAAAAGAAAGAAAAGAAAGTATTATTTAATGTAAAAAATCACACTCTATCGTCTAAACAGAGACACCACTGTTGATAAATCAGTTTTGTAGTTACACAGGAGAAAATGAGGCACACACATAATGTAATAATACCATAACATTTGAAATATCTTGCGTTTAAATGTCATGTCTTTAAGAAATAAGCGAGTTCTCTTCGCTGAAACCCAGTGGCAGCGTGAGGCGCAGGTCAGGAGGAGCAGAGAGGGCGTTTTGTTCTGTTCCCTGCTCTGTATTCACTGCCACGGTCCAGCCCAGGGACAGGTGCTGCACACAGAAACCACTTTTAATTACCGTCTCGTGAAGCAGGAGGCTGGCTTTTCACGATTACACCCATCCCAGGACGCCCGTTTGGCTCCGCGTGAGACTAAAGTGCGAGCTGACATGGGCGGAGGAGGTTAAATAAAGGCGCTGTTTCAATATTTAAAGTGCGAGCGACGGGTTAGACCGCTCACTTCCTGGTTGGACCGCAGACAGGCAGAAGACGTGGCTGCTATAACCGTTAGCCGAGCAGTAATGACGCTAGCCAAACCTGCTTTCTGAACGACAGCTGTATCGACAGGCCGTCAAATGTGCACATACGGCTGTCACGCTAACGAAATATTGCAATATGATCAATAACACCGCGCAAAGGCTCAAGTCACCAGGTCCATTTTGCATTTTAATGAGTGAGAAATGAGTAATTTTACTATTCAAGTATGAACCAATTCGTGTTTACGCGGCTCGAAGCTGCAGCAGTGAAAGTCCAACAGCCGCTCAGGCATCAACATCAGTAAGTTTGTTTTTAAATAACAGAGCTGTCACGCCAAACAATGCTGCCACACTAACGCAAACTGTAAATCACATGAAAATACTTTACCCAAAAGTTAAAACCAAGGGGGATTTTTCAGAGGATGACTTAACATGAGCAGTGTTGTCCAAAAAGTGAACGAGTCCAGCATCTACTGTCAGGCTGGACTATCACGTCTTCTCTGAGTCCTGTCCAACACCAACAGGATCCTCCGCCTCGTATAATGACCCAGGGTTCAAGATCTGCAGAAACGACAGATCTAATGGGAGAGTGGCAGGTTTTTCCTACAAAAACTACACTGTGGACTGTAAGGGTAGACTGCGGACTGTAAGGGTACACTACGGACTGTAAGGGTACACTGCGGACTGTAGGGGTACACTGTGGACTGTAAAGGTACACTGTGGACTGTAAAGGTACACTGTGGACCGTAAGGGTACACTGTGGACCGTAAGGGTACACTGTGGACTTTAAGGGTACACTGTGGACTGTAAGGGTACACTGCGGATCGTAGGGGTACACTGCGGACTGTAGGGGTACACTGCGGACTGTAGGGGTACACTGCGGACTGTAGGGGTACACTGCGGACTGTAAGGGTACACTGCGGACTGTAGGGGTACACTGTGGACTGTAGGGGTACACTGCGGACTGTAGGGGTACACTGCGGATTGTAGGGGTACACTGCGGACTGTAAGGGTACACTGCGGACTGTAAGGGTACACTGTGGACTGTAAGGGTACACTGCCGACTTTAAGGATACACTGCGGACTTTAGGGGTACACTGCCGACTGTAGGGGTACACTACGGACTGTAAGGGTACACTACGGACTGTAAGGGTACACTGTGGACTGTAAGGGTAGACTGCGGACTGTAAGGGTACACTGCGGACTGTAAGGGTACACTGCGGACTGTAAGGGTACACTGCGGACTGTAAGGGTACACTGCGGACTGTAGGGGTACACTGCGGACTGTAGGGGTACACTGCGGACTGTAAGGGTACACTGCGGACTGTAAGGGTACACTGCGGACTGTACGTGGACACCAAACCCCTGAGCGGCTGCTGCTGTCTTCTTTTCTACACATCGATCAGTGGTAGCGTTCTACTTTGAGCTGCGTTGGCCGCTGTGGCTCTGAGTAACAGGATTAGGTCTATTCGTGGCGTCCTCACCTCGAGATCAACAATCCATGCACAAAACGTTACTACTACACGGCAAGGCAAGTTTATGTGTATAACGCAATTGGTACACAAAGTAATTCAAAATGCTTTATGGAATAAGAAAGGCATTAAAATTAGAATTCAACAAATCAAAACATAAATAATCATAAGAGAAACGTGCAGATTAAAGCCCTTTCAGTCATATGCACAGCTAGACTGAACCGTTTAGTGTCTAAATTTAAAAATTTTCAAACTAGAGGCCTGTACTATTACTTTTCTACTTAGGAAAGAATCTGTATAATTTCAATCCATGCATTGCACAGTTGTAATAAGTCCATTCTGTGACCTATAATCAGTGAACGGTCCCCTCCCTCACCTCTGACCTGTTTATTCATACGGACTGACTTCATTACCATACGTCTGACTAAAGTGTCTGTGCCATCTGGAAATGCATAATGCTCTCATCACTCACGCTATAGTTCATCTCGCGCTCTGTATCAAAACTGCAATTTTCCAATCAATGTGGGTTTGTGGAGGGGAGCCAGGGGACACGCCACAGTGCAGCGAGGTCTAGTGCTGTACCATATAGAGCTCAGTGTAAATCAATGTGTTCTTTGTTCTTCTTTATCTCCCTGTCGTTCCTTACACGCTCGGTTTAATCACTCACGACCTTTGAACCCTCATTATCGGCACTTGATTAAAAGCTATTTTCTCCAGTCAAGACGGCAAGAAAAGTACTTACCAGGTCTTCTGTTGGGGATAAGCCATGATAAATGAAACTAGATACCAGGAAATAGTCCAAGGCCAATGACACGCTGGTGGTGGAGACATTATAGGCTGTTTTCAAAGATGTGGCGTTTTATTTGGATATAATAATGGTGTTACTACTTCATTTCTTGTCCAGCTTGGGCCTGATGCAATGACTTAACTTTAAAGAGGTGGTATTATGTTAAATAGACTTTTAAAAACTGTGTTATAATGTCATTCCCTCATCAAAAACATGTCTAAAGATGTTTGTGTATTTTAGCGATCTCTCCTGCCCCTGCGTCATGATTGTCCCTGAATCGCTATTGTCCCCGAATCACGATTGTCCCTGAATCATCATTGTCCCTGAATCATGATTGTCCCTGAATCACGATCGTCCCTGAATCATCATTGTCCCCGCCTTGTCACCGCCGTTGAAACGTGACCACCCCTCAGTTGCGACCCGTGTCAATTTTCCAACACTTTGCGTCTGTCGTTGGTACCACCGCAGTTACAGCTGTAATTCTCTCACTGAAGTCAATGGCTTGGAACCAGCAACCTTCAGAATAATACAGCTGCGAAATAATTGACTTTTTTTTTGCATGTTCTGAGGCCCAGAATGTATTGCCCAAGTTTGTGAGTCGTTGTGAGTGTAGCTGCGGCGAGTGTCGTTGTTGTAAGTGTAGTTGTTGTAAGTGTAGTTGTTGTAAGTGTAGTTGTGGCGAGTGTAGTTGTTGTAAGTGTAGTTGTGGTGAGTGTAGTTGTGGTGAGTGTAGTTGTTGTAAGTGTAGTTGTGGTGAGTGTCGTTGTTGTAAGTGTAGTTGTGGTGAGTGTAGTTGTGGCGAGTGTAGTTGTTGTAAGTGTAGTTGTGGCGAGTGTAGTTGTTGTAAGTGTAGTTGTGGTGAGTGTAGTTGTTGTAAGTGTAGTTGTTGTAAGTGTAGTTGTGGCGAGTGTAGTTGTTGTAAGTGTAGTTGTGGTGAGTGTAGTTGTTGTAAGTGTAGTTGTTGTAAGTGTAGTTGTGGCGAGTGTAGTTGTTGTAAGTGTAGTTGTGGTGAGTGTAGTTGTTGTAAGTGTAGTTGTTGTAAGTGTAGTTGTGGCGAGTGTAGTTGTTGTAAGTGTAGTTGTGGTGAGTGTAGTTGTTGTAAGTGTAGTTGTTGTAAGTGTAGTTGTGGCGAGTGTAGTTGTTGTAAGTGTAGTTGTGGTGAGTGTAGTTGTTGTGTCGTTGTAAGTGTAGTTGTTGTAAGTGTAGTTGTGGTTAGTGTCGTTGTTGTAAGTGTAGTTGTGGTGAGTGTTGTTGTTGTGAGTGTCGTTATTGTAAGTGTAGTTGTGTCGACTGTAGTTGGTGCTTTTGCCAAAGATTTTTTTTTTAACAATTACTAACAATAAGTGCAGTGAAATTTAAAGCTGCACTATGTGACTCTTCCAGTGGAGTCTACCTGCACCTTCTCGTCTCCATAGTGATGTTATGATGTGACTTAGTGGAACAGTCCGGCCGTCTCCTCTCTGAACACAGTCTGTCTATGAAGTTTACAGACGCGACAGAACGAACCTGGAATGAAATGGAAACATTTTGCATCGTGGGAAATTACGTCATTTTTAAAGCCCTGAACCTCGTTATGAAAGAAAACTGCAAACTCACTGCACTTAGATGTGGAAATGAGGTTTGTTAATCTGTTTACGGTTATAAATATACAAATAGGACACGGGAGCTGTTACTGCGACTTCCGATAATGTCCGAAAAATCCCTGTCCCTTGTTCTACACGACATCATCATTTGAATCACGTAGAAGATGGAGCCATGATTCACGTCTCGCTTTAAACCTCAACAAACCGCAGCTGCGTATTATTTTGTCAACAAATGCAAAAACGTCATGTTTCTCCAGTGCGTCTGTAAATGAAGTGAGCGGAATGTGACAGAGTTCAGATTCTTGGGCGTCGCTCTCACCGAAAACACATCAAACTGTTGTGCCAAAGCCTCAAATACAACATCCAAAAACATTTAAACGCTTCAGGAACTCACCGACACGAGAAGCGACTCAAACGTTTTTCAATGCACCGACTGTGACATCAGAGACACGTGTTTTATTATGAAAAATATACAAAATAAAATAAAATAGTATCAGAATATTTTAGTCAGTAATTGTGAATAATAATAATAATAATAATAATAATAATAATAATAATAATAATAATAATAATAATAAAAAATCGCAATATTTTTTCTCACAATCATTGTAACTCAAAAAATGTATTTGGGATATATATGGTGGATATATTGTGAGCTTAAGTTTATATATTTTATTTATTTTAAAAACGTACAAAACTCATCTGACCAAAACTGGCTTTTCCCATAAAGAGAAGTTATTATGAAAAATCGACCCTTTGGAGCTTTATTATAAACATCCCTGAAGACGTTTTAAATCCGTCTGAGTATTTGTCAAAAAACGAAAGTGAAACTTATAAAACACGTTAATACAAATTTGGCATTTTCAAAACAATAAAAGGAAACTTGTTGATCTAAATATGTGTAAATGTGCCTTTAATACTCCACAAGATGAATTAAATTTGTTTGTGTTTCATTTGTTCATTGCAAATGTTTTGACAGCTGAAAAGCACCGTAAGATTCTTATTGTTGTCATGGTTTCCTCTGGCAGCAAAACCTGGAGATTAATGAGGTCAAGTGTCAACAGTGATGTAAAATTGATGTGTGTGTTTTTTTTTTTTTAACCACACAAGAGTATGAACACAGCCCAACACTACAGCACTACACAACACCACAGAACACAGCCCAACACTACAGCCCCAACACCACAGAACACAGCCCAACACTACAGCCCAACACCACAGAACACAGCCCAACACCACAGCACTACACAACACCACAGAACACAGCCCAACACCACAGAACACAGCCCAACACCACAGAACACAGCCCAACACCACCACAGAACACAGCCCAACGCCACAGAACACAGCCCAACACCACCACAGAACACAGCCCAACGCCACAGAACACAGCCCAACACCACAGCCCAACGCCACAGAACACAGCCCAACACCACAGCTCAACGCCACAGAACACAGCCCAACGCCACAGAACACAGCTCAACGCCACAGAACACAGCTCAACGCCACAGAACACAGCTCAACGCCACAGAACACAGCCCAACGCCACAGAACACAGCCCAACGCCACAGAACACAGCCCAACGCCACAGAACACAGCTCAACGCCACAGAACACAGCCCAACGCCACAGAACACAGCCCAACGCCACAGGCCAACACTACAGCACTACACAACACCACAGAACACTGCCCAACGCCACAGAACACAGCCCAACACCACAGCCCAACGCCACAGAACACAGCCCAACGCCACAGCCCAACGCCACAGCCCAACGCCACAGCCCAACGCCACAGCCCAACGCCACAGCCCAACGCCACAGCCCAACGCCACAGCCCAACGCCACAGCCCAACGCCACAGCCCAACACTGTAGCCCAATGCCACGGCCCAACGCCACAGGCTAACACCACAGTCCAATGCCACAGCCCAACACTACAGAACACAGCCCAACACCTTTTTGTGTCTCCTCTATTTGACTCAAAGTACAAAGGGGCCGTTCACCTGTAGCTCTGGCAGTGCGTCTTGTGCGTCCTTTGCATCCTGTGCGTCTTGTGTGTCTTGTGTGTCTTGTGCGTCTTGTGCGTCTTGTGTGTCTTGTATGTCTTGTGCGTCCTGTGCGTCTTGTGCGTCTTGTATGTCTTGTGTGTCTTGTGCGTCCTGTGTGTCTTGTGCGTCCTGTGCGTCTTGTGCGTCTTGTGCGTCCTGTGCGTCCTGTGTGTCCTGTGTGTCCTGTGTGTCTTGTGCGTCTTGTGCGTCTTGTGCGTCTTGTGTGTCTTGTATGTCTTGTGCGTCCTGTGCGTCTTGTGCGTCTTGTGTGTCTTGTGTGTCTTGTGCGTCTTGTGCGTCTTGTGTGTCTTGTATGTCTTGTGCGTCCTGTGCGTCTTGTGCGTCTTGTATGTCTTGTGTGTCTTGTGCGTCCTGTGTGTCTTGTGCGTCCTGTGCGTCTTGTGCGTCTTGTGCGTCCTGTGTGTCCTGTGTGTCCTGTGCGTCCTGTGCGTCTTGTGCGTCTTGTGCGTCCTGTGCGTCCTGTGTGTCCTGTGTGTCCTGTGTGTCTTGTGCGTCTTGTGCGTCTTGTGTGTCTTGTGATATTCTGGCCTCTCCTCCTCTGAGATTACACTGTGTTCCTGCAGCAGAGGCTTTGAAGCATGAAGTGTGTGTCTCTGTTGGTTTTCACAGCGGGTTAAAGACTCGAGCTTTGTCTTCTCTCAGACATGAAACGCCGTGTGTGACTGTGACGTGGAGACACACAGGAGGTCGTGTGATGGGCAGATAAAATGACAGATGTTGAGCTTTTGTCCGTATTTGGATGTTTTTATTTTGCTCAGCTGCTTCTCTGTTTATGCCCAGTATCAGTCCTTCATCTTATTATGTTTTTCTCACTACAGACAAGCACCGTCTTATGGTTTTGCGTGTTCTCCTGATCGGTGTAGACTTCATCATCTTCATCAGACAAAACTTGCTCAGTGCAGCTCATCTTTTTGGCACGTTCATGTACTGGGCTGCAGTGATTAATTGCCATAATTATGACTTTTCCATTATTACAATAATTGTTATCTGGACAATACAGACTCTGAAACATGACAAAATCTGTTTTAGAACAAACACAGTGGCTTTATTAAATCAAACTGGCCAAAAACGAATAACCAATTTGCGATGTTTATGAAAAATACACTTTAAAATGACTTTGTGTCTTTATATTGACTTCTAGAGGAACCTGTGTCTTCTTTAAGTTCACACGTCGCATCAGGGGCGTTGAAATTAATCTGTTCTTAAAAGGATTATGATTCTGCGTCTTAATGACTCTGGATCGACTCCAAATTCTCAAAAAATCGATTTGAAATGACGTTAATGACAGTGTATTAGTGTCATTTAGTGTTAAAGGGGCGTTTTACTGCCGCAACAGAATGCCCCTTTAAATTCACCTGAGACGGTCTCTGTGGAGTTTATCGCGTTTCTCTCGGTCAGTAAACTGGGATAAGCCTCTGCGTCGCGTTAAATGTCTTCAAAAACACGTATTGTGCCACAACTTCATTAAAAACCGTTGTTGTCCTGGGCTTCAGGAGCTTCTGTGGGGGCTTCAGACGGGGTTTCTCAGGAGGTTTCCGAGGACGTACCCACAGACTTTGAACCACTTTTAGTTCTGTGCTGTGTTTGCCATGTTGTTGTTGTTAGCAGCAAAGGGAAGCTAACGCGCTAACGACAGCTACAACTTGTCGGAGTTAAAGGTTTATTATAAATGGGCTATAACGTTTATTAGAAAATATTTATAATTTCAAATAGGCCAACGTATTTACATTTGATCATAGTTTAATGCAGAATGGAATGAACTGGGCCTAGATAATGATGAAGGGGATGTATTATTTTTATTGAATGATGCATTAATAACATAATAAATACGAATAAATGCAGTTTCAAGTACCGTCTTTCAGATTTCTGTTACAGCAGGGAACTTGAAATGTGTCAAATAAATGTTTCTTAATAAATGAAATGCTCTAAATCGAATCGTGGCCCCAATAATTGACACTCTTCCTTTTGCGTTTGGTCGTTGCATCTGGTGAAATCCAAACGTCCGTCCCTCAGAGCGACTGACCAGTGGACGTGGAGTGGACAGGAGATGTGCCTGTTTGTGATGACAGAGCTGCATTTAAGAGAAAATCTAAAAAATCGGGATGTGACAGTTTTACCAAAATTGCAGATCGTCACGGGGATGAGACAATTTAATTAATTTTTTTCTAAATGAAACTTAAACACGGCTTTTTACACTAGTTCCGGGGCTCAAAGTTTTTCGTTGCTTTGACGCATTTCCATTAATTGGAGAAATAACGGCTGTAGAAGATCTAAATTGTGTCTGTTTCTGGCCGTGTGTCTTTCAAATCCACATTAGAGTTTAGATTCTCGCCGGGGTCCACTATCGTCCAGAGAGTGCGGGCCAAACTGCGCACTTTGTATTCATCCGCTGGCACGTAGAAGCGACCCCAGCTCGGCCATCGCTCTGTCTCCGCACAAAACGATGAACTCCCCGTGCGCATGGTGATCTAATACGCAGCGTGAAGGTAGAACTTAGAAGACTCGTGAAGGAAAGAGGGTGGAGTGTGCGGCGTAGAAAAGAGGAGCTCGAGATGAGAGGCCTGGAATCCACAGGTCTGGTCTTTCTATCCGTTAAAACAGGGGTGCCCAAACTATGGCCCGGGGGCAAAATGCGGCCCTCAGACCAATTTTTTTTGGCCCTCACGCCTTTAGTTTAAGTGGCCCAATTGATCATAATCAGTACTTTTTATAGCAAATTTGAGTAATCCTACCAATATAACCTAAATAACATCACATTGCATTGTTATACAGATGAATAATAATATTTTAAGCCTTATTTAAAGTATTTTAAATGCACCGATCTAAATTATCCACTGTATCGACGACTTCTCTGTGGCCCTCTGTGTTGATTATTCTTCACGACGTGGCCCTCAGTGAAAAGAGTTTGGGCACCTCGGCATTAAAACTACAACTGAATAAATGCAAGATGGATGTGTTTAATGTCGACACGGAAAACGCAAACCTGCCCCGCGCTGCCCCCACGTGAAAACACACGAGGCGACACTGCTCTAAAGTCATTTAAGAGACCGGAGATGACGCACCCAAATGACGTAGGACAGACTAAACACGCTGTTAAGTTAACCACAGACCGTCATGTTAACTGTCCGGAGTATAAACTGAAATTAGAACAAACGGCAGGCGTAAAAAGAGACGATTGACGGACTCGTGATGGCTGGAATAATTCATGAAACACTCTGAATATGTACATCCACGTCCACCGTCACGAAAACACCAGCATTGTTAAGTGTTTTGAAGAACTGTCTATGTCCCAGGTAATCTCTCTAGAGACAGGTGCAGACACTGGAGCGAATTTATGGTAAAAATGGGTTCAATTAACTACTAAAACGACGACTGACGAGAATTGCTTTGAGTGCACCTCGACTTGGACACAATTAACTACTGTGTCTGCCCCTTATCACACTGATACAGACATTTATTTTTGTATTTTTTTCTATTTATTTAACCTTTATTTTACCAGGAAAGCCCCATTGACATTACTCATGTCTCTTTCAAGGGAGTCCTGGCCAAGACAGCAGCACAGTTAGATCACACAACACATCACATAATGGATTCTTAAACATAGATTTAAACTAAACTATCGAAGTCAATTCTTGTAATTTCAAGACTTTTTGTAAATGATTCCATGTTGAAGGCGCAGAATATTGAAGTGCCACTTTACCAGTCTCTGTGCGGACACTTGGGACAGAAAGAAGCTGCAGTTTTGTGATGGCAGAGCACAGTGTCCATCTGTTTTATGTTGAAGACAAATTGTTTACGCACAAAACTTTCGATAGCACTGACAACTGTTAGCATTTAGACAAAGTGTTTTTTATAAAGATGTGCCGCTGAACTGGGCGGTTGGACACGCAAAATACACCGGTTTTGCGAGCGGGACAAACGATTTGCCGACTTTACTGACTCGCGTTGTAACAAAACATTAATGTCAGTGTAGTTTAGACAGATAAAAGACAATAATCTGACCAGAACTGAAGAAGCGGTTTGGACGAGCAGAGAAACGTCTTCACTCCAGCTTTTTGCCCAGTTGACAGATTTTATATTTTTCCTTTTGCTCTGGATCAGGCCTGGACGACTGAAGGATTACACAGATATTTTAAAAGACAAAAAAGAATAAAAAAAGATGGTCGCTCATGACGGACGAGCTCATTTTCAAAGTTTGCCTTGGACCCCCAACTTCCTGGAAGCAGCGTTGTGGTTAAACTCAGAGGAAGAAGTACTTTTATTACTTCGGTAAACGTACATTTTAAGATTTCAGTTAAATGTTTTTGGACTTTTTTTTGCTTTGCTTTTTTTTGCTTTTTATTTTGTTTTTTTGTTGCTTTTTTTAACTTTTTATTTTGTTTTTTTGTTGTTTTTTTTGCTTTACTTTTTTTGTCTTTTTTTTTTTTGCTGAATAATGAACAAGACATACACTTCAGGCGAAATTACAAAACCAAAACACCAAAAATCTGCCCGAAAACATGATCACAGTTTAATTAAAATTTGATTAACTGCAACTGATTTCGAGTGAAGATCTGGACAAGATTCCCCGGGCGCCACTTCTGACAGGCTGCTCGAAGGGAAACCGTCGACGGACCATTATCGCTCATTTAAAGCTATTCATAATGGTTTTAGTGGTTTGAGGTCATGTAACTCTATCTAACTTTAAAGTGTTCTCCGCTCTTAGCTTCCTGAGTGACGTTGGATTAATCTCTTGAGCGAGAATCCCGATTTCGCGCCTGTCTTGTCTTTTAAGTACCTGTCTTTTTTTTTTTTTCCCCAGCAGCTCTTTGAACATTTGAACGGCTCGTCTGCAGAAGAAATTGGTGCATTTTTTGGTTCGTTAGAGCGCGTCCCATCCTCGCACGGCGCAGCAGGTGAGGTCGCTGGTGGCATTCACGAATCTTTGATCACAACACGCACGACTCCCCCCGCCCCCCTCTACCCTTCTCCTGTCCGGCCTTTGTCTCCCGAAGCCGGCTCATTGGCGCCGATTGGGCGTGGAAAGTGGTCCGTGAAAAGACAAGCTGTTGCTCGGGGTAACGGCGAAGAAATCTGCCGGAAAAATACTGGGATTTTCTCCAAACTGGATGGAACTGATGCAACGGGGAAGCGGATTTGATTCTCTCGCACGCGCCGGTCTTCAGGGTTTTGAGTCGGGAGGGGGGGGGGTAACGGGAGTGGATGCGGAGTCGTGCGAGGTTTGGGTTCAGTTCAGATAAAATGGGAGCAAAGGGAGGCTAGATTAACGTTTTGACTCTTTTGTCCCACTTCAAAAGGAGCCACGGAGCGAAAAATACCCCTGGTAGACAGAGGCGGAGGCCTTCTGAAGTATCTCGTGTTGCTCTCTGATTGCCGTGTCCTGATGAAATGTTACTTCCATTCGAAAACGGCGGCGATTTGAAGCATTTAGAAACACTCCGTCGGGTTTAAAGCCTTTTGGTTCCCTTCACTGCTCGTCGGAACGGTCATAAAGGCAAACCGGTCGCGGTAATTGACATATTTTGTACCTCATGCCCTTCCCGCCACCGTGTTTTGTTGCTACTCTCGCTGAAACTTGGTGTCTTGCTCAAGGGCTGCGTTGAAGTTGGAAAGATCGACCAACTGTCTGCTCTCAAGGCCAATTCTAGCCCTGCGTAATTAGCTTTTTTTGCGTTTTAAAGCAGATATTTTGTGCTCGTGTCGCTCTATAGTTAAAATCTCTGACATCTGTGGATCGTTATGTTATAATTTTACACATCTTAAATCACAATATTCATCTAAAACGATTTGATAAAAGAAAATCTGTGGTGCCCAACGGAAACTGAAGTTGACATTAACGAAGGCGAGGGACGACATTGAAAGTTGAAAGTTGGTGTCACGATTATAATGGCCAAAATGATCACGATTAACGATTATATCACGATAATTATTAAAGTTACAGACAGTTTAAAAAGTGTTACGGATACGAATGAGTATAATTTGAATGGTTTGGACAGATTCAATGTTTAAACGACTTTGTTACACGTGACAACAAGGCATTGGCGTCCGTGTTTGTACGTTATAACTTGCGGTGCATTTTTTATTTTATTTTTTTGTTGTCACTATGAGCAGAAATTCAGTATTTTTAATAAAGACTGAATTGAACAGTGATCTAGAAGAGAATATCATGGAGAAGTAGGGTTTTTTTCTGCACATAATGGCGATTTCAGTGGTCCCTCGTTTATCGCGGGGGTCACGTTCTAAAAATAACCCGGGATAGGCGAAACTCGTGAAGTATAATTTATTTTTACTTTACTTTACTTTACTTTATTCTTTATTTGACAGGGACCATGTACAAATTCATTAATCTTACAAGGAAAAGATGATTTGTACCAGATTTAGCTCCTGCTACTTTCCATCTGCAGGTGAACACACATTAAAAAACACATATCAATTAACAATTACAATATACGACAACAATAACAATTAAATACAATAAAAAAATGACCCCATGTCCAGTACAGTCTGTCCCCCCCAGTCCAGACTAATATAAAAATCATTATGTGCAGGTTTATACAGTGAGGACAGAGCAGCACCGACTAACTAGACTGATGTGGACACGTTTGATTATTTAAAATGGACTTTTTCAAATTTCTAGTAAAACTATTAAAATCCACAGACAATTTCAGACGGTCTGGAGCTGATTCCACTGCCTCATGGTTTGATAAGAAAAAGGCGATTGAGCAAAGGCCGAGGATCTTTTTGGAACTATGCAATTTCGGTTGAATAATTTTCTTAGATTTGAATACAAAATTAAATTATTGAAACTGAACATTTTATATTTACTTACTTTTTACGTTATTCTCTATGTTTTTGTCTGTAAAACCCCTCACCACACACTTTATACACTTTTCTCACATTTCTCTCTCGTTTAAACTCTCTCAAAAGTTCAAACCTTCGTCGGTGCCGAACGTTTCATCGACATTGTGGGTTTTCCCGGAGAAAAGTAAGAGACTGATGGACAATGGTCTACAGTCCAACAGCCAATCAGGAGGCAGAACACAATGCACGTTCATACCGTGTTAAAAAACATGTAAAATTGCGCTAAAAAAATCCACGAAACAGTGAGACCGCGAAAGATGAACCGCGATGTAGCGAAGGACGACTGTGTTTTTGTTAGCATTTCTCACGATTATATAAAATCTCCCATGAACGATTATTGTCGACCCTTTTTATCACAAGAAACGTCATCACAACATCAGCGCCCCCTATGGACAGCTGCACGTCACACTAGCGAGCTGTGGATTGTTTTTTCATTTGTACCAAAATGACGACACGACGCTGCCAAATCTTAACAACGATTAAGTAAATAAAACTGGAGAAGGAAGTGCGTACGTCACAGTGGGCGTGTGCCGGAGCTGGTGAAAACGGGGATTGATCGGCAAAATGGCGTCTTGAAAATGGTAGATTAAAGATTACTCAAACATGAATCACTCGAAATACAACTTCAAGAGGGTAAATGAGAAGAAAACAACACAGTTAAAAGCTCCGAAAAGTCGATTTTGCAGATTAGATCTAGTTTAACTCCCATTTAAAGTATAAAAATGTTGTGTTTTGGCTTTGCTGTTAATTTTCTTCTTTCATAATGAACAGTTTTGATACGTGGTTTAAGTTCTCTGTGAGTTTAGGTTTGCAACTTTATGACCAACGCGGTGAACTAGAGTGAACCTGCCGCCATCTTTGTCTGGTGTCTGGACTAAACTGTGAAAGGTCAGCTGTCAGGACGCTTTACGGTCACGACATTTCACATATTATTTACTTAAAGGTCCATCATGTAACATTTTTGGTGGGGGGTTTGTCATGGGTGTTCTACAGGATGGCGCTAAACGTATCTGTTTTCCATTTATTCAGTTAAAAGTATTTTTATTTGGCAAAAATACCTTGAAAAACATGGATTCTTACAGTTAGTGGGATCGTTTTTTCACAGATCTGACTTGGTACTTAGCCTGGTACGGTAACTCTCGATTGTCTCCATGAAGATTGATAGGTTTAATGCCGTACAGTGGATAATTCCTGGCAAAACGAATATCTCTATGGAGACAAGGAGTTACACAGTGCGGCTTTTAAAATAGACCAACAATCCAACAACAGCTGTTCGCCACCTGCTTGGCTCCATTTTGTTTTTTGTTTTTTTCCTGGAATGTTTTACAGCATGGCGTTTAATTTAACTATCTCCGTGGAGACAAGCAGGCCGTGCCTTCATGCCAAGTTACAGGTCAGATCTGTGGAGAAGTGGACCCGCTCACCGTAATAATGCTGTTTTTTGTGGTCCATCCATCCATTTTCTTCCCCTTATCCTGGGCCGGGTCATGGGGGCAGCAGTCTAAGCAGTGACTCCCAGACTTCCCTCACCCCAGACACGTCCTCCAGCTCCTACTGTGGGACCCAAAGGCGTTCCCAGGCCAGCCCAGAGACATAGTTCCTCCAGCGTGTCCTAGGTCTTCCCTGGGGCCTCCTTCAGGTGGGACATGCCCAGAACACCTCTCCAGGCGTCCAGGAGGCATCTTAAACGGAGGTCCGAGCCACGTCAGCTGCTCCTCTCCTCACCTTATCTCTAAGAAAATCCATTTCGGCCGCTTGTATCCGCAATCTTGTCCTTTTGGTCATTACCCAGAGCTCGTGACCATAGGTGAGGAACGTAGATTGACCGGTAAATCGAGAGCTTCGCCTTTGGACTCAGCTCCTTCTTTACCACCACAGACTGATACAGCGACAGCTTCACTGCAGACGCTGTGCTGATCCTCCTGTCAATCTCACTGTTTTGGTGGTAGTTTTAAGAAATAGAAACACCTGTAATTGAAAACATGCAAGACATAATAGTGGCTTGCATCAAAGAGAGAGAGTCTTATAGAGAACTTTTATAGATGGAGCTAAGAAAACGGTCTCACCTCCAAAACGAAAGAGATGGTCATTGACTTTAGGCTCGACTCACCCCCTTTTCAAACTGTGACCATCAGGGGGGAAGATATGGAAACAGTGTCCACCTATAAACACCTGAGGATGCATCTGGACGACAAACTGACCCACACATACTGATGCACTTTACAGGAAAGACCAAACCCGGCTGTATTTTCTCACAAAGCGACGGTGTTTTAATGTAAACGATAAACTGCTGCACGTTTTATCTGCCGCTAATTCTGAGTTTTTTATGCTGCAGCCTCAGAAAAAGATATCTTTGGAGACTAGAAAAACAAATCGTGGTAAGGTTTTGCAGATACGATACATACCTCGATATATACGATATATTTCAAATCGATTCAAGACGATTCCGCGCATTAATGGTGCATTTATCTTCCGTTTATTGGAGATGAATGAACAAAACCAAGTGCGTATTTAGTTTAGTGCATTTTGCTAACTAGAAGCACACATCAGACTGTCACATGTGTCAGTATTATTCATCCACATTTACATTTACGGCTCTGAAGGATCAAAACATATCGACTAAAAAGACTGTGACACTAAAAGATTTTGTTGAACCACTGTCTGTGCGAATCTAATAAGAAATAAACCTATTTTAATCATCAAAACAGTGAATCAAATGTCACTTTCTTCCCTCTAAACAAGCCACAAGAATAAATGTCTGTGTAACTGTATCTCCTGATTAAGTGATATTTTCATACTTTTTAATTCACCTTGTCGCGGGGGCCACCTTTTGTTTATGTGTAGTTGTTATTTTTATGTGTTGCTATGACGACACGTTGACATGCAGGTTCCACTTCCAGTTGCTGGTCGGATTTGTAACTTATTAATGTTCATATCTTGAGCAACAAACACAATAGTGAAATAAAAAATGTTTTCCAAATGCATTCATTAAATGAATAATTAATTTATTAAATTTCAGTTAAATAAACAGCAGAAAAACTCACATTCAGTTTTATCATGTGCCAAAAGATCAACGACATGAAAAGGTAAATTGAACAAGGTTTACTTTTATCTATTTTAATATAATTTGGTCCTCCTCCACCCTTTGTCACTGGTTCTGTTCATTATATTTATGGACAGAATTTCTAGGCGCAGCCAGGGGCCGGAGGGGGTCTGGTTCAGGGGCCGGAGGGGGTTTGGTTCAGGGGCCGGAGGGGGTTTGGTTCAGGGGCCGGATGAATAAACCCAAAGGGCCACGTCTAGTGACAGATCAAATGTTATTCAGGAAAACCAAAAAGTCAGTCGTGTTTTAGTCCTGGTTTAGTCCTGTCTTAGTCCTGTCTTAGTCCTGGTTTAGTCCTGTCTTAGTCCTGTTTTAGTCCTGGTTTAGTCTTGGTTTAGTCCTACCTTTACAGACCTACAGCCATGTTAAAATGCTAGCACAGCCCTAGGTCTTTCTTAGTTCTGGTTTAGTCCTGTTTTAGTCCTGTCTTAGTCCTGGTTTAGTCCTGTCTTAGTCCTGTTTTAGTCCTGGTTTAGATCTGCTTTTAGTGACCATGTTAAACGCCAACATACCCCTAGGTCTATTCACAGATCAAACCTTATTTAGGACGGCCAAAAAGGCAGTCCTAGTTTAGTCCCGGCTTAGTCTCAGTTTAGTCCCGGTGCAGTCTTGGTTTGGTCCCGGTTTACTGCTCCAACCCTTCGTTCTCTTCCTGTAAAACGTCATTCAGAAACGTCACCATTTCTCTGCAGGCCAAGTAGAAGTACAGCTCCGTGTAAACTTTTTGTAGCGTCTCATTCTCTCGCCGCATTAGTTCATTTTCATGTTCCCGATTTAGATTTTTGACCAGCAACGGCTCCTGTTCTTTCTTCACCTTCCTCAATATGAAACGCTTCTTCTTTAAGTCGTCGTTTCTTTGACATTTTATCTTCTTGAGATCGTCGTTTACCGAGCGAGCCTCTTTGATTTCCCACTGCAGTTTATGAATTCCTCTGTACAAACTGTAGAGCCTTTCGTGCTGTTCTGTGTCACATCTCTGCTCCACTTCCTCAGACTCTCTAAGTTTGCGCAGTTCGCTGTGGATGTGGTGATGTTTCTCGAGCACTTCCTTTTTTTTAGCTTTCTTAAGCTCCAATTCCTGATCAATTCTCTTATGAGTGTCAGATATGACTGTACTGTTTATCATTTTGCTCTGCAGTTTGTCAATTTTTTGCTGGAGATCGTGATTGAATTTCTTTAGACGCTCTATCTCACAGAGTCTTTGGTTGTATTTGAGCGCTAGCAGTTTTTCTTCGTCGTAATCTTTAGTGACTTTGCAAAGATCATCCTTCATCTGTCGAAGTTTGCTTTTCAGGTCGTCGTTCTTCATCTCCAAGTCTGCGTATTTCTTCTTACAAACCTCGCAAACTTCCAAACCTTGCAAACTCGCTCTCGTTGCGTGAGATGGATCTTTATATTTGGCCATTAAGATTTGCTTAATCTTCAATAGTCTGGAGCCCTCTTTCTTTACGACGTATTTCCTTTGCATCAGCACCTTCTTCTCATTTTGTAGCATTTCCGAATGCACTTTTATCAGGCGAGGGTCTTTAATCTCCTTATTCAGCGTGTGGATTTCGTGAAGCAAGCCAGAGTACTCCATCCTCGCTTTATCCAAATCATTTGTATATTTCACCTTCTGAGACTCGACGATCTTCAGCTCGTGGCGAAGTTTCTCTTGTTCCTTTTGTAACTCGTTGATTTTGGCGTTGATCTTTGCCGTGTTCTTGTTACTGTCCTTACGACAATCGGACAAGGCTTTTAGGTGGATAATTTCGTTCTGCATCGATTCAGTTTCCTCCAGAACTTCATCATTAAAACACCGAAGATCCGATATCTGCAAGTGTTTTTCTTTATATTCAATTTCTATTATCTTGTCTATGTTGGTTTTTTTTGTCATTTTCAGAAGATGTTCCATTAACCGCTCATTTTCTTTAATCAAAACACCTTCCAGCTCTGCCAACGCTCCATTTTTTCGTGTCAAATTCCTCTCCACAGCCAGTTTCTGTGTCACGCTTGATATTTGTTCAGAGACACGTTTGGCATCTTCTAGATTCTGCTTGTACTCAGTTACTAACTCAAGGTGGCGCTGTTTCCATTCTTCACTTTGAGATAATTTGGATATCAAGCTCTCAAGCTCATCTCTCTGGCTTTTTAAGATCTCAATCTCATCTTCTGGTCGTTCTCTCACGGGTTCGTATTTTTGCAGGAGCTGCTCCTTCCTCTCTGTAAGGGCTTTGTTTTCTTTAAAAGCCGCTTCCACCGCAAGTTTGAGGAAAGTAAATGTCTCTCTCCCGCTACAAGCCTCTAGGATCTCTTGTCGTAGAGTGACATTTTTTTTCTCGAGAGAGTCCAGGATCGATTTAAAGACCTCACAAGAGTCGGTCAAGTCACTCGGATGTTGCTCCAAGGCTTGACCGATCAAATGTTTCACTTCGTCGTCTCCCATTTCTAAACGATAAATTTTTAGTGATGTTTTTCGACTCCGCTTTTGAATTTGTAGGTTAATATTTGACAAATAAATGCAAATATTGAATTAAAAGGTAAACTGACTCTGGGTAATATGAATTATCCTCAAGAATCGTGCTCGCTCTGCTCTGCTGTGTCAACTGTGGTGAGTTGATTGTTAGTGGTCTTGTCTCGGCACCTCACCCTTACTACGCAGCGGTAGTGATGTCTTTAAGTCCTTTGTGATGTCATAAAGGAAGCCGACCAATCAGAGAGCTCGGAGTTCTACCCGGTTTCCAAGCAACCGAGAGGCTGCGTTTCCATGACGTCGTCGAGAGCTCTGTGATTGGCCGTTTTCAGATTCTAGAACGCGACGACGTCATTCTCCCAAGAGTCAGATGAACATACAAAGATTTTGTTTTAAAATATTGAATCGCTATGGAAACAGTCAAACTTTTGCATTCATTCTGAAACCCAGTGATCGAAGTAATGTACAAAAACAGACGATTAAAACTAAAAATGCGTTTATTCGATGTATTGTAATGATCTGATGTGTTGTTTTTTTAGCGCAGGGTCCACACCTTTTGTTTGTTTATGTGTTGTTGTTATTTGTATGTGTTGCTATGACGACACGTTGACATGCAGGTTCCACTTCCAGTTGCTGGTCGGATTTGTAACTTATTAATGTTCATATCTTGAGCAACAAACACAATAGTGAAATAAAAAATGTTTTCAAATGCATTCATTAAATGAATAATTAATTTATTAAATTTCAGTTAAATAAACAGCAGAAAAACTCACATTCAGTTTTATCATGTGCCAAAAGATCAACGACATGAAAAGGTAAATTGAACAAGGTTTACTTTTATCTATTTTAATATAATTTGGTCCTCCTCCACCCTTTGTCACTGGTTCTGTTCATTATATTTATGGACAGAATTTCTAGGCGCAGCCAGAGGCCGGAGGGGGTCTGGTTCAGGGGCCGGAGGGGGTTTGGTTCAGGGGCCGGAGGGGGTTTGGTTCAGGGGCCGGAGGGGGTCTGGTTCAGGGGCCGGAGGGGGTCTGGTTCAGGGGCCGGAGGGGGTTTGGTTCAGGGGCCGGAGGGGGTCTGGTTCAGGGGCCGGAGGGGGTTTGGTTCAGGGGCCGGATGAATAAACCCAAAGGGCCACGTCTAGTGACAGATCAAATGTTATTCGGGAAAACCAAAAAGTCAGTCGTGTTTTAGTCCTGGTTTAGTCTTGGTTTAGTCCTGCCTTTACAGACCTACAGCCATGTTAAAATGCTAGCACAGCCCTAGGTCTTTCTTAGTTCTGGTTTAGTCCTGTTTTAGTCCTGGTTTAGTCCTGTCTTAGTCCTGGTTTAGTCCTGTCTTAGTCCTGTTTTAGTCCTGTTTTAGTCTTGGTTTAGTCCTGCCTTTACAGACCTACAGCCATGTTAAAATGCTAGCACAGCCCTAGGTCTTTCTTAGTTCTGGTTTAGTCCTGTCTTAGTCCTGTCTTAGTCCTGGTTTAGTCCTGTCTTAGTCCTGTTTTAGTCCTGTTTTAGTCTTGGTTTAGTCCTGCCTTTACAGACCTACAGCCATGTTAAAATGCTAGCATAGCCCTAGGTCTTTCTTAGTTCTGGTTTAGTCCTGTTTTAGTCCTGTTTTAGTCCTGTCTTAGTCCTGTTTTAGTCCTGGTTTAGATCTGCTTTTAGTGACCCACAGCCATGTTAAATGCCAACATACCCCGAGGTCTATTCACAGATCAAACCTTATTTAGGACGACCAAAAAGGCAGTCCTAGTTTAGTCCCGGCTTAGTCTCAGTTTAGTCATGGTGGAGTCTTGGTTTAGTCCCGGCTTAGTCCCGGTTTAGTCCCGGTGCAGTCTTGGTTTGGTCCCGGTTTACTGCTCCAACCCTCCGTTCTCTTCCTGTAATACGTCATTCATAAACGTCACCATTTCTCTGCAGTCGAGTTGGAAGAACAGCTCCGTGTAAACTTTTTCCATCGTTTCATTCTCTCGCCGCATTTGTTCATTTTCATGTTCCAGATTTTGATTTTTGACCAGCAACGGCTCCTGTTCTTTCTTCATCTTCCTCAATCTGAAACACTTCTTCTTTAAGTCGCCGTTTCTTTGACACTTAAACTTCTTGAAATCGTCGTTTACCGAGCGAGCCTCTTTGATTTCCCACTGCAGTTTATGAATTCCTCTGTACAAACTGTAGAGCCTTTCGTGCTGTTCTGTGTCACATCTCTGCTCCACTTCCTCAGACTCTCTAAGTTTGCGCAGTTCGTGGTGGATGTGGTGATGTTTCTCGAGCACTTCCTTTTTTTTAGCTTTCTTAAGCTCCAATTCCTGATCAATTCTCTTATGAGTGTCAGATATGACTTTACTGTTTATCATTTTACTCTGCAGTTCGTCAATTTCTTGCTGGAGATCGTGATTTAATTTCTTTAGACGCTCTATCTCACAGAGTCTTTGGTTGTATTTGAGCGCTCGCAGTTTTTTTTCTTTGTACTTTTCAGTGACTCTGCAAAGATCATCCTTCATCTGTCGAAGTTTGCTTTTCAGGTCGTCGTTCTTCATCTCCAAGTCTGCGTATTTCTTCTTCCAAACCTCGCAAACTTCCAAACCTTGCAAACTCACTCTCGTTGCGTGAGATGGACCTTTATCGTTGACCATTACGATTTGCTTAAGCTTCATTAGTGTCGAGCCCTCTGTCTTTACGACGTATTGTCTTTGCATCAGCACCTTCTTCTCATTTTGTAGCATTTCCGAATGCACTTTTATCAGGCGAGGGTCTTTAATCTCCTTATTCAGCGTGTGGATTTCGTGAAGCAAGCCAGAGTACTCCATCCTCGCTTTATCCAAATTGTTTGTATATTTCACCTTCTGAGACTGGACGATCTTCAGCTCGTGGCGAAGTTTCTCTTGTTCTTTCAGTAACTCGTTGATTTTGGCGTTGATCTTTGCCGTGTTCTTGTTTCTATCCTTACGACAATCGGACAAGGCTTTTAGGTGGATAATTTCGTTCTGCATCGATTCAATTTCCTCCAGAACTTCATCATTAAAACACCGAAGATCCGATATCTGCAAGTGTTTTTCTTTATATTCAATTTCTATTATCTTGTCTATGTTGTATTTTTTTCTTATTTTCAGAAGATGTTTCGTTAACCGCTCATTTTCTTTAATCAAAACACCTTCCAGCTTTGCCAACGCTCCATTTTTTCGTGTCAAATTCATCTCCACAGCCAGTTTCTGTGTCACGCTTGATATTTGGTCATAGACACGTTTGGCATCTTCTAGATTCTGCTTGTACTCAGTTACTAACTCAAGGTGGCGCTGTTTCCATTCTTCACATTGAGATAATTTGGATATCAAGCTCTCAAACTCAGCTCTCTGGCTTTTTAAGATCTCAATCTCATCTTCTGGTCGTTCTCTCACGGGTTTGTATTTTTTCGTGAGCTGCTCCTTCCTCTCTGTAAGGGCTTTGTTTTCTTTTAGAGCCGTTTCCGCCGCAGGTTTGTGGAAAGTAAATGTCTCTCTCCCGCTACAAGCCTCTAGGATCTCTTGTCGTAGAGTGACATTGTTTTCTTCGAAAGAGTCGGTCAAGTCACTCGGATGTTGCTCCAAGGCTTGTCCGATCGAATGTTTCACTTCGTCGTCTCCCATTTCTAAACGATCAATTTTTAGTGATGTTTTTCGACTCCGCTTTTGAATTTGTAGGTTAATATTTGACAAATAAATGCAAATATTGAATTAAAAGCTAAACTGACTCTGGGTAATATGAATTATCCTCAAGAATCGTGCTCGCTCTGCTCTGCTGTGTCAACTGTGGTGAGTTGATTGTTAGTGGTCTTGTCTCGGCACCTCACCCTTACTACGCAGCGGTAGTGATGTCTTTAAGTCCTTTGTGATGTCATAAAGGAAGCCGACCAATCAGAGAGCTCGGAGTTCTACCCGGTTTCCAAGCAACCGAGAGGCTGCGTTTCCATGACGTCGTCGAGAGCTCTGTGATTGGCCGTTTTCAGATTCTAGAACGCGACGACGTCATTCTCCCAAGAGTCAGATGAACATACAAAGATTCATTTTGTTTTAAAATATTGAATCGCTATGGAAACAGTCAAACTTTTGCATTCATTCTGAAACCCAGTGATCGAAGTAATGTACAAAAACAGACGATTAAAACTAAAAATGCGTTTATTCGATGTATTGTAATGATCTGATGTGTTGTTTTTTTAGCGCAGGGTCCACACCTTTTGTTTGTTTATGTGTCGTTGTTATTTGTATGTGTTGCTATGACGACACGTTGACATGCAGGTTCCACTTCCAGTTGCTGGTCGGATTTGTAACTTATTAATGTTCATATCTTGAGCAACAAACACAATAGTGAAATTAAAAATGTTTTCAAATGCATTCATTAAATGAATAATTAATTTATTAAGTTTCAGTTAAATAAACAGCAGAAAAACTCACATTCAGTTTTATCATGTGCCAAAAGATCAACGACATGAAAAGGTAAATTGAACAAGGTTTACTTTTATCTATTTTAATATAATTTGGTCCTCCTCCACCCTTTGTCACTGGTTCTGTTCATTATATTTATGGACAGAATTTCTAGGCGCAGCCAGAGGCCGGAGGGGGTCTGGTTCAGGGGCCGGAGGGGGTCTGGTTCAGGGGCCGGAGGGGGTTTGGTTCAGGGGCCGGAGGGGGTTTGGTTCAGGGGCCGGAGGGGGTTTGGTTCAGGGGCCGGAGGGGGTTTGGTTCAGGGGCCGGATGAATAAACCCAAAGGGCCACGTCTAGTGACAGATCAAATGTTATTCGGGAAAACCAAAAAGTCAGTCGTGTTTTAGTCCTGGTTTAGTCCTGTCTTAGTCCTGGTTTAGTCCTGTCTTAGTCCTGTTTTAGTCCTGGTTTAGTCTTGGTTTAGTCCTGCCTTTACAGACCTACAGCCGTGTTAAAATGCTAGCACAGCCCTAGGTCTTTCTTAGTTCTGGTTTAGTCCTGTTTTAGTCCTGTCTTAGTCCTGGTTTAGTCCTGTCTTAGTCCTGTTTTAGTCTTGGTTTAGTCCTGCCTTTACAGACCTACAGCCATGTTAAAATGCTAGCATAGCCCTAGGTCTTTCTTAGTTCTGGTTTAGTCCTGTTTTAGTCCTGTCTTAGTCCTGTTTTAGTCCTGGTTTAGATCTGCTTTTAGTGACCCACAGCCATGTTAAATGCCAACATACCCCGAGGTCTATTCACAGATCAAACCTTATTTAGGACGACCAAAAAGGCAGTCCTAGTTTAGTCCCGGCTTAGTCTCAGTTTAGTCATGGTGGAGTCTTGGTTTAGTCCCGGCTTAGTCCCGGTTTAGTCCCGGTGCAGTCTTGGTTTGGTCCCGGTTTACTGCTCCAACCCTCCGTTCTCTTCCTGTAATACGTCATTCATAAACGTCACCATTTCTCTGCAGTCGAGTTGGAAGAACAGCTCCGTGTAAACTTTTTCCATCGTTTCATTCTCTCGCCGCATTTGTTCATTTTCATGTTCCAGATTTTGATTTTTGACCAGCAACGGCTCCTGTTCTTTCTTCATCTTCCTCAATCTGAAACACTTCTTCTTTAAGTCGCCGTTTCTTTGACACTTAAACTTCTTGAAATCGTCGTTTACCGAGCGAGCCTCTTTGATTTCCCACTGCAGTTTATGAATTCCTCTGTACAAACTGTAGAGCCTTTCGTGCTGTTCTGTGTCACATCTCTGCTCCACTTCCTCAGACTCTCTAAGTTTGCGCAGTTCGTGGTGGATGTGGTGATGTTTCTCGAGCACTTCCTTTTTTTTAGCTTTCTTAAGCTCCAATTCCTGATCAATTCTCTTATGAGTGTCAGATATGACTTTACTGTTTATCATTTTGCTCTGCAGTTCGTCAATTTCTTGCTGGAGATCGTGATTTAATTTCTTTAGACGCTCTATCTCACAGAGTCTTTGGTTGTATTTGAGCGCTCGCAGTTTTTTTTCTTTGTACTTTTCAGTGACTCTGCAAAGATCATCCTTCATCTGTCGAAGTTTGCTTTTCAGGTCGTCGTTCTTCATCTCCAAGTCTGCGTATTTCTTCTTCCAAACCTCGCAAACTTCCAAACCTTGCAAACTCACTCTCGTTGCGTGAGATGGACCTTTATCGTTGACCATTACGATTTGCTTAAGCTTCATTAGTGTCGAGCCCTCTGTCTTTACGACGTATTGTCTTTGCATCAGCACCTTCTTCTCATTTTGTAGCATTTCCGAATGCACTTTTATCAGGCGAGGGTCTTTAATCTCCTTATTCAGCGTGTGGATTTCGTGAAGCAAGCCAGAGTACTCCATCCTCGCTTTATCCAAATCGTTTGTATATTTCACCTTCTGAGACTCGACGATCTTCAGCTCGTGGCGAAGTTTCTCTTGTTCCTTGAGTAACTCGTTGATTTTGGCGTTGATCTTTGCCGTGTTCTTGTTTCTATCCTTACGACAATCGGACAAGGCTTTTAGGTGGATCATTTCATTCTGCATCGATTCAATTTCCTCCAGAACTTCATCATTAAAACACCGAAGATCCGATATCTGCAAGTGTTTTTCTTTATATTCAATTTCTATTATCTTGTCTATGTTGTATTTTTTTCTTATTTTCAGAAGATGTTTCGTTAACCGCTCATTTTCTTTAATCAAAACACCTTCCAGCTTTGCCAATGCTCCATTTTTTCGTGTCAAATTCATCTCCACAGCCAGTTTCTGTGTCACACTTGATATTTGGTCATAGACACGTTTGGCATCTTCTAGATTCTGCTTGTACTCAGTTACTAACTCAAGGTGGCGCTGTTTCCATTCTTCACATTGAGATAATTTGGATATCAAGCTCTCAAACTCAGCTCTCTGGCTTTTTAAGATCTCAGTCTCATCTTCTGGTCGTTCTCTCACGGGTTTGTATTTTTTCGTGAGCTGCTCCTTCCTCTCTGTAAGGGCTTTGTTTTCTTTTAGAGCCGTTTCCGCCGCAGGTTTGTGGAAAGTAAATGTCTCTCTCCCGCTACAAGCCTCTAGGATCTCTTGTCGTAGAGAGACATTGTTTTCTTCGAAAGAGTCGGTCAAGTCACTCGGATGTTGCTCCAAGGCTTGACCGATCGAATGTTTCACTTCGTCGTCTCCCATTTCTAAACGATCAATTTTTAGTGATGTTTTTCGACTCCGCTTTTGAATTTGTAGGTTAATATTTGACAAATAAATGCAAATATTGAATTAAAAGCTAAACTGACTCTGGGTAATATGAATTATCCTCAAGAATCGTGCTCGCTCTGCTCTGCTGTGTCAACTGTGGTGAGTTGATTGTTAGTGGTCTTGTCTCGGCACCTCACCCTTACTACGCAGCGGTAGTGATGTCTTTAAGTCCTTTGTGATGTCATAAAGGAAGCCGACCAATCAGAGAGCTCGGAGTTCTACCCGGTTTCCAAGCAACCGAGAGGCTGCGTTTCCATGACGTCGTCGAGAGCTCTGTGATTGGCCGTTTTCAGATTCTAGAACGCGACGACGTCATTCTCCCAAGAGTCAGATGAACATACAAAGATTCATTTTGTTTTAAAATATTGACTCGCTATGGAAACAGTCAAACTTTTGCATTCATTCTGAAACCCAGTGATCGAAGTAATGTACAAAAACAGACGATTAAAACTAAAAATGCGTTTATTCGATGTATTGTAATGATCTGATGTGTTGTTTTTTTAGCGCAGGGTCCACACCTTTTGTTTGTTTATGTGTCGTTGTTATTTGTAAGTGTTGCTATGACGACACGTTGACATGCAGGTTCCACTTCCAGTTGCTGGTCGGATTTGTAACTTATTAATGTTCATATCTTGAGCAACAAACACAATAGTGAAATAAAAAAATGAATAATTAATTTATTAAATTTCAGTTAAATAAACAGCAGAAAACCTCACATTCAGTTTTATCATGTGCCAAAAGATCAACGACATGAAAAGGTAAATTGAACAAGGTTTACTTTTATCTATTTTAATATAATTTGGTCCTCCTCCACCCTTTGTCACTGGTTCTGTTCATTATATTTATGGACAGAATTTCTAGGCGCAGCCAGAGGCCGGAGGGGGTCTGGTTCAGGGGCCGGAGGGGGTCTGGTTCAGGGGACGGAGGGGGTCTGGTTCAGGGGCCGGAGGGGGTTTGGTTCAGGGGCCGGAGGGGGTTTGGTTCAGGGGCCGGAGGGGGTCTGGTTCAGGGGCCGGAGGGGGTTTGGTTCAGGGGCCGGAGGGGGTTTGGTTCAGGGGCCGGAGGGGGTTTGGTTCAGGGGCCGGAGGGGGTCTGGTTCAGGGGCCGGAGGGGGTTTGGTTCAGGGGCCGGAGGGGGTTTGGTTCAGGGGCCGGATGAATAAACCCAATGGGCCACGTCTAGTGACAGATCAAATGTTATTCGGGAAAACCAAAAAGTCAGTCGTGTTTTAGTCCTGGTTTAGTCTTGGTTTAGTCCTGCCTTTACAGACCTACAGCCGTGTTAAAATGCTAGCACAGCCCTAGGTCTTTCTTAGTTCTGGTTTAGTCCTGTTTTAGTCCTGGTTTAGTCCTGTCTTAGTCCTGGTTTAGTCCTGTCTTAGTCCTGTTTTAGTCCTGTTTTAGTCTTGGTTTAGTCCTGCCTTTACAGACCTACAGCCATGTTAAAATGCTAGCACAGCCCTAGGTCTTTCTTAGTTCTGTTTTAGTCCTGGTTTAGTCCTGTCTTAGTCCTGGTTTAGTCCTGTCTTAGTCCTGTTTTAGTCCTGGTTTAGTCTTGGTTTAGTCCTGCCTTTACAGACCTACAGCCATGTTAAAATGCTAGCACAGCCCTAGGTCTTTCTTAGTTCTGGTTTAGTCCTGTCTTAGTCCTGTCTTAGTCCTGGTTTAGTCCTGTCTTAGTCCTGTTTTAGTCCTGGTTTAGATCTGCTTTTAGTGACCCACAGCCATGTTAAATGCCAACATACCCCGAGGTCTATTCACAGATCAAACCTTATTTAGGACGACCAAAAAGGCAGTCCTAGTTTAGTCCCGGCTTAGTCTCAGTTTAGTCATGGTGGAGTCTTGGTTTAGTCCCGGCTTAGTCCCGGTTTAGTCCCGGTGCAGTCTTGGTTTGGTCCCGGTTTACTGCTCCAACCCTCCGTTCTCTTCCTGTAATACGTCATTCATAAACATCACCATTTCTCGGCAGTCGAGTTGGAAGAACAGCTCCGTGTAAACTTTTTCCATCGTTTCATTCTCTCGCCGCATTTGTTCATTTTCATGTTCCAGATTTTGATTTTTGACCAGCAACGGCTCCTGTTCTTTCTTCATCTTCCTCAATATGAAACACTTCTTCTTTAAGTCGCCGTTTCTTTGACACTTAAACTTCTTGAGATCGTCGTTTACCGAGCGAGCCTCTTTGATTTCCCACTGCAGTTTATGAATTCCTCTGTACAAGCTGTAGAGCCTTTCGTGCTGTTCTGTGTCACATCTCTGCTCCACTTCCTCAGACTCTCTAAGTTTGCGCAGTTCGTGGTGGATGTGGTGATGTTTCTCGAGCACTTCCTTTTTTTTAGCTTTCTTAAGCTCCAATTCCTGATCAATTCTCTTATGAGTGTCAGATATGACTTTACTGTTTATCATTTTGCTCTGCAGTTCGTCAATTTCTTGCTGGAGATCGTGATTTAATTTCTTTAGACGCTCTATCTCACAGAGTCTTTGGTTGTATTTGAGCGCTCGCAGTTTTTTTTCTTTGTACTTTTCAGTGACTCTGCAAAGATCATCCTTCATCTGTCGAAGTTTGCTTTTCAGGTCGTCGTTCTTCATCTCCAAGTCTGCGTATTTCTTCTTCCAAACCTCGCAAACTTCCAAACCTTGCAAACTCACTCTCGTTGCGTGAGATGGACCTTTATCGTTGACCATTACGATTTGCTTAAGCTTCATTAGTGTCGAGCCCTCTGTCTTTACGACGTATTGTCTTTGCATCAGCACCTTCTTCTCATTTTGTAGCATTTCCGAATGCACTTTTATCAGGTGAGGGTCTTTAATCTCCTTATTCAGCGTGTGGATTTCGTGAAGCAAGCCAGAGTACTCCATCCTCGCTTTATCCAAATCGTTTGTATATTTCACCTTCTGAGACTCGACGATCTTCAGCTCGTGGCGAAGTTTCTCTTGTTCCTTTTGTAACTCGTTGATTTTGGCGTTGATCTTTGCCGTGTTCTTGTTTCTATCCTTACGACAATCGGACAAGGCTTTTAGGTGGATAATTTCATTCTGCATCGATTCAATTTCCACCAGAACTTCATCATTAAAACACCGAAGATCCGATATCTGCAAGTGTTTTTCTTTATATTCAATTTCTATTATCTTGTCTATGTTGTATTTTTTTCTTATTTTCAGAAGATGTTTCGTTAACCGCTCATTTTCTTTAATCAAAACACCTTCCAGCTTTGCCAACGCTCCATTTTTTCGTGTCAAATTCATCTCCACAGCCAGTTTCTGTGTCACGCTTGATATTTGGTCATAGACACGTTTGGCATCTTCTAGATTCTGCTTGTACTCAGTTACTAACTCAAGGTGGCGCTGTTTCCATTCTTCACATTGAGATAATTTGGATATCAAGCTCTCAAACTCAGCTCTCTGGCTTTTTAAGATCTCAATCTCATCTTCTGGTCGTTCTCTCACGGGTTTGTATTTTTTCGTGAGCCGCTCCTTCCTCTCTGTAAGGGCTTTGTTTTCTTTTAGTGCCGTTTCCGCCGCAGGTTTGTGGAAAGTAAATGTCTCTCTCCCGCTACAAGCCTCTAGGATCTCTTGTCGTAGAGTGACATTGTTTTCTTCGAAAGAGTCGGTCAAGTCACTCGGATGTTGCTCCAAGGCTTGACCGATCGAATGTTTCACTTCGTCGTCTCCCATTTCTAAACGATCAATTTTTAGTGATGTTTTTCGACTCCGCTTTTGAATTTGTAGGTTAATATTTGACAAATAAATGCAAATATTGAATTAAAAGCTAAACTGACTCTGGGTAATATGAATTATCCTCAAGAATCGTGCTCGCTCTGCTCTGCTGTGTCAACTGTGGTGAGTTGATTGTTAGTGGTCTTGTCTCGGCACCTCACCCTTACTACGCAGCGGTAGTGATGTCTTTAAGTCCTTTGTGATGTCATAAAGGAAGCCGACCAATCAGAGAGCTCGGAGTTCTACCCGGTTTCCAAGCAACCGAGAGGCTGCGTTTCCATGACGTCGTCGAGAGCTCTGTGATTGGCCGTTTTCAGATTCTAGAACGCGACGACGTCATTCTCCCAAGAGTCAGATGAACATACAAAGATTTTGTTTTAAAATATTGAATCGCTATGGAAACAGTCAAACTTTTGCATTCATTCTGAAACCCAGTGATCGAAGTAATGTACAAAAACAGACGATTAAAACTAAAAATGCGTTTATTCGATGTATTGTAATGATCTGATGTGTTGTTTTTTTAGCGCAGGGTCCACACCTTTTGTTTGTTTATGTGTTGTTGTTATTTGTATGTGTTGCTATGACGACACGTTGACATGCAGGTTCCACTTCCAGTTGCTGGTCGGATTTGTAACTTATTAATGTTCATATCTTGAGCAACAAACACAATAGTGAAATTAAAAATGTTTTCAAATGCATTCATTAAATGAATAATTAATTTATTAAATTTCAGTTAAATAAACAGCAGAAAAACTCACATTCAGTTTTATCATGTGCCAAAAGATCAACGACATGAAAAGGTAAATTGAACAAGGTTTACTTTTATCTATTTTAATATAATTTGGTCCTCCTCCACCCTTTGTCACTGGTTCTGTTCATTATATTTATGGACAGAATTTCTAGGCGCAGCCAGAGGCCGGAGGGGGTCTGGTTCAGGGGCCGGAGGGGGTTTGGTTCAGGGGCCGGAGGGGGTCTGGTTCAGGGGCCGGAGGGGGTCTGGTTCAGGGGCCGGAGGGGGTTTGGTTCAGGGGCCGGAGGGGGTCTGGTTCAGGGGCCGGAGGGGGTCTGGTTCAGGGGCCGGAGGGGGTCTGGTTCAGGGGCCGGAGGGGGTTTGGTTCAGGGGCCGGAGGGGGTTTGGTTCAGGGGCCGGAGGGGGTCTGGTTCAGGGGCCGGAGGGGGTCTGGTTCAGGGGCCGGAGGGGATTTGGTTCAGGGGCCGGAGGGGGTTTGGTTCAGGGGCCGGAGGGGGTCTGGTTCAGGGGCCGGAGGGGGTTTGGTTCAGGGGCCGGATGAATAAACCCAAAGGGCCACGTCTAGTGACAGATCAAATGTTATTCGGGAAAACCAAAAAGTCAGTCGTGTTTTAGTCCTGGTTTAGTCTTGGTTTAGTCCTGCCTTTACAGACCTACAGCCGTGTTAAAATGCTAGCACAGCCCTAGGTCTTTCTTAGTTCTGGTTTAGTCCTGTCTTAGTCCTGTCTTAGTCCTGGTTTAGTCCTGTCTTAGTCCTGTTTTAGTCCTGTTTTAGTCTTGGTTTAGTCCTGCCTTTACAGACCTACAGCCATGTTAAAATGCTAGCATAGCCCTAGGTCTTTCTTAGTTCTGGTTTAGTCCTGTTTTAGTCCTGTCTTAGTCCTGTTTTAGTCCTGGTTTAGATCTGCTTTTAGTGACCCACAGCCATGTTAAATGCCAACATACCCCGAGGTCTATTCACAGATCAAACCTTATTTAGGACGACCAAAAAGGCAGTCCTAGTTTAGTCCCGGCTTAGTCTCAGTTTAGTCATGGTGGAGTCTTGGTTTAGTCCCGGCTTAGTCCCGGTTTAGTCCCGGTGCAGTCTTGGTTTGGTCCCGGTTTACTGCTCCAACCCTCCGTTCTCTTCCTGTAATACGTCATTCATAAACGTCACCATTTCTCTGCAGTCGAGTTGGAAGAACAGCTCCGTGTAAACTTTTTCCATCGTTTCATTCTCTCGCCGCATTTGTTCATTTTCATGTTCCAGATTTTGATTTTTGACCAGCAACGGCTCCTGTTCTTTCTTCATCTTCCTCAATCTGAAACACTTCTTCTTTAAGTCGCCGTTTCTTTGACACTTAAACTTCTTGAAATCGTCGTTTACCGAGCGAGCCTCTTTGATTTCCCACTGCAGTTTATGAATTCCTCTGTACAAACTGTAGAGCCTTTCGTGCTGTTCTGTGTCACATCTCTGCTCCACTTCCTCAGACTCTCTAAGTTTGCGCAGTTCGTGGTGGATGTGGTGATGTTTCTCGAGCACTTCCTTTTTTTTAGCTTTCTTAAGCTCCAATTCCTGATCAATTCTCTTATGAGTGTCAGATATGACTTTACTGTTTATCATTTTGCTCTGCAGTTCGTCAATTTCTTGCTGGAGATCGTGATTTAATTTCTTTAGACGCTCTATCTCACAGAGTCTTTGGTTGTATTTGAGCGCTCGCAGTTTTTTTTCTTTGTACTTTTCAGTGACTCTGCAAAGATCATCCTTCATCTGTCGAAGTTTGCTTTTCAGGTCGTCGTTCTTCATCTCCAAGTCTGCGTATTTCTTCTTCCAAACCTCGCAAACTTCCAAACCTTGCAAACTCACTCTCGTTGCGTGAGATGGACCTTTATCGTTGACCATTACGATTTGCTTAAGCTTCATTAGTGTCGAGCCCTCTGTCTTTACGACGTATTGTCTTTGCATCAGCACCTTCTTCTCATTTTGTAGCATTTCCGAATGCACTTTTATCAGGCGAGGGTCTTTAATCTCCTTATTCAGCGTGTGGATTTCGTGAAGCAAGCCAGAGTACTCCATCCTCGCTTTATCCAAATCGTTTGTATATTTCACCTTCTGAGACTCGACGATCTTCAGCTCGTGGCGAAGTTTCTCTTGTTCCTTTTGTAACTCGTTGATTTTGGCGTTGATCTTTGCCGTGTTCTTGTTTCTATCCTTACGACAATCGGACAAGGCTTTTAGGTGGATAATTTCGTTCTGCATCTCTTCAATTTCCTCCAGAACTTCATCATTAAAACACCGAAGATCCGATATCTGCAAGTGTTTTTCTTTATATTCAATTTCTATTATCTTGTCTATGTTGTATTTTTTTCTTATTTTCAGAAGATGTTTCGTTAACCGCTCATTTTCTTTAATCAAAACACCTTCCAGCTTTGCCAACGCTCCATTTTTTCGTGTCAAATTCATCTCCACAGCCAGTTTCTGTGTCACGCTTGATATTTGGTCATAGACACGTTTGGCATCTTCTAGATTCTGCTTGTACTCAGTTACTAACTCAAGGTGGCGCTGTTTCCATTCTTCACATTGAGATAATTTGGATATCAAGCTCTCAAACTCAGCTCTCTGGCTTTTTAAGATCTCAATCTCATCTTCTGGTCGTTCTCTCACGGGTTTGTATTTTTTCGTGAGCTGCTCCTTCCTCTCTGTAAGGGCTTTGTTTTCTTTTAGTGCCGTTTCCGCCGCAGGTTTGTGGAAAGTAAATGTCTCTCTCCCGCTACAAGCCTCTAGGATCTCTTGTCGTAGAGTGACATTGTTTTCTTCTAAAGAGTCGGTCAAGTCACTCGGATGTTGCTCCAAGGCTTGACCGATCGAATGTTTCACTTCGTCGTCTCCCATTTCTAAACGATCAATTTTTAGTGATGTTTTTCGACTCCGCTTTTGAATTTGTAGGTTAATATTTGACAAATAAATGCAAATATTGAATTAAAAGCTAAACTGACTCTGGGTAATATGAATTATCCTCAAGAATCGTGCTCGCTCTGCTCTGCTGTGTCAACTGTGGTGAGTTGATTGTTAGTGGTCTTGTCTCGGCACCTCACCCTTACTACGCAGCGGTAGTGATGTCTTTAAGTCCTTTGTGATGTCATAAAGGAAGCCGACCAATCAGAGAGCTCGGAGTTCTACCCGGTTTCCAAGCAACCGAGAGGCTGCGTTTCCATGACGTCGTCGAGAGCTCTGTGATTGGCCGTTTTCAGATTCTAGAACGCGACGACGTCATTCTCCCAAGAGTCAGATGAACATACAAAGATTCATTTTGTTTTAAAATATTGAATCGCTATGGAAACAGTCAAACTTTTGCATTCATTCTGAAACCCAGTGATCGAAGTAATGTACAAAAACAGACGATTAAAACTAAAAATGCGTTTATTCGATGTATTGTAATGATCTGATGTGTTGTTTTTTTAGCGCAGGGTCCACACCTTTTGTTTGTTTATGTGTCGTTGTTATTTGTAAGTGTTGCTATGACGACACGTTGACATGCAGGTTCCACTTCCAGTTGCTGGTCGGATTTGTAACTTATTAATGTTCATATCTTGAGCAACAAACACAATAGTGAAATAAAAAAATGAATAATTAATTTATTAAATTTCAGTTAAATAAACAGCAGAAAACCTCACATTCAGTTTTATCATGTGCCAAAAGATCAACGACATGAAAAGGTAAATTGAACAAGGTTTACTTTTATCTATTTTAATATAATTTGGTCCTCCTCCACCCTTTGTCACTGGTTCTGTTCATTATATTTATGGACAGAATTTCTAGGCGCAGCCAGGGGCCGGAGGGGGTCTGGTTCAGGGGCCGGAGGGGGTCTGGTTCAGGGGCCGGAGGGGGTTTGGTTCAGGGGCCGGATGAATAAACCCAAAGGGCCACGTCTAGTGACAGATCAAATGTTATTCGGGAAAACCAAAAAGTCAGTCGTGTTTTAGTCTTGGTTTAGTCCTGCCTTTACAGACCTACAGCCGTGTTAAAATGCTAGCACAGCCCTAGGTCTTTCTTAGTTCTGGTTTAGTCCTGTCTTAGTCCTGTCTTAGTCCTGGTTTAGTCCTGTCTTAGTCCTGTTTTAGTCCTGTTTTAGTCTTGGTTTAGTCCTGCCTTTACAGACCTACAGCCATGTTAAAATGCTAGCACAGCCCTAGGTCTTTCTTAGTTCTGGTTTAGTCCTGTCTTAGTCCTGTCTTAGTCCTGGTTTAGTCCTGTCTTAGTCCTGTTTTAGTCCTGGTTTAGATCTGCTTTTAGTGACCCACAGCCATGTTAAATGCCAACATACCCCGAGGTCTATTCACAGATCAAACCTTATTTAGGACGACCAAAAAGGCAGTCCTAGTTTAGTCCCGGCTTAGTCTCAGTTTAGTCATGGTGGAGTCTTGGTTTAGTCCCGGCTTAGTCCCGGTTTAGTCCCGGTGCAGTCTTGGTTTGGTCCCGGTTTACTGCTCCAACCCTCCGTTCTCTTCCTGTAATACGTCATTCATAAACATCACCATTTCTCTGCAGTCGAGTTGGAAGAACAGCTCCGTGTAAACTTTTTCCATCATTTCATTCTCTCGCCGCATTTGTTTATTTTCATGTTCCCGATTTTGATTTTTGACCAGCAACGGCTCCTGTTCTTTCTTCATCTTCCTCAATCTGAAACACTTCTTCTTTAAGTCGCCGTTTCTTTGACACTTAAACTTCTTGAAATCGTCGTTTACCGAGCGAGCCTCTTTGATTTCCCACTGCAGTTTATGAATTCCTCTGTACAAACTGTAGAGCCTTTCGTGCTGTTCTGTGTCACATCTCTGCTCCACTTCCTCAGACTCTCTAAGTTTGCGCAGTTCGTGGTGGATGTGGTGATGTTTCTCGAGCACTTCCTTTTTTTTAGCTTTCTTAAGCTCCAATTCCTGATCAATTCTCTTATGAGTGTCAGATATGACTTTACTGTTTATCATTTTGCTCTGCAGTTCGTCAATTTCTTGCTGGAGATCGTGATTTAATTTCTTTAGACGCTCTATCTCACAGAGTCTTTGGTTGTATTTGAGCGCTCGCAGTTTTTTTTCTTTGTACTTTTCAGTGACTCTGCAAAGATCATCCTTCATCTGTCGAAGTTTGCTTTTCAGGTCGTCGTTCTTCATCTCCAAGTCTGCGTATTTCTTCTTCCAAACCTCGCAAACTTCCAAACCTTGCAAACTCACTCTCGTTGCGTGAGATGGACCTTTATCGTTGACCATTACGATTTGCTTAAGCTTCATTAGTGTCGAGCCCTCTGTCTTTACGACGTATTGTCTTTGCATCAGCACCTTCTTCTCATTTTGTAGCATTTCCGAATGCACTTTTATCAGGCGAGGGTCTTTAATCTCCTTATTCAGCGTGTGGATTTCGTGAAGCAAGCCAGAGTACTCCATCCTCGCTTTATCCAAATCGTTTGTATATTTCACCTTCTGAGACTCGACGATCTTCAGCTCGTGGCGAAGTTTCTCTTGTTCTTTCAGTAACTCGTTGATTTTGGCGTTGATCTTTGCCGTGTTCTTGTTTCTATCCTTACGACAATCGGACAAGGCTTTTAGGTGGATAATTTCGTTCTGCATCTCTTCAATTTCCTCCAGAACTTCATCATTAAAACACCGAAGATCCGATATCTGCAAGTGTTTTTCTTTATATTCAATTTCTATTATCTTGTCTATGTTGTATTTTTTTCTTATTTTCAGAAGATGTTTCGTTAACCGCTCATTTTCTTTAATCAAAACACCTTCCAGCTTTGCCAACGCTCCATTTTTTCGTGTCAAATTCATCTCCACAGCCAGTTTCTGTGTCACGCTTGATATTTGGTCATAGACACGTTTGGCATCTTCTAGATTCTGCTTGTACTCAGTTACTAACTCAAGGTGGCGCTGTTTCCATTCTTCACATTGAGATAATTTGGATATCAAGCTCTCAAACTCAGCTCTCTGGCTTTTTAAGATCTCAATCTCATCTTCTGGTCGTTCTCTCACGGGTTTGTATTTTTTCGTGAGCCGCTCCTTCCTCTCTGTAAGGGCTTTGTTTTCTTTTAGTGCCGTTTCCGCCGCAGGTTTGTGGAAAGTAAATGTCTCTCTCCCGCTACAAGCCTCTAGGATCTCTTGTCGTAGAGTGACATTGTTTTCTTCTAAAGAGTCGGTCAAGTCACTCGGATGTTGCTCCAAGGCTTGACCGATCGAATGTTTCACTTCGTCGTCTCCCATTTCTAAACGATCAATTTTTAGTGATGTTTTTCGACTCCGCTTTTGAATTTGTAGGTTAATATTTGACAAATAAATGCAAATATTGAATTAAAAGCTAAACTGACTCTGGGTAATATGAATTATCCTCAAGAATCGTGCTCGCTCTGCTCTGCTGTGTCAACTGTGGTGAGTTGATTGTTAGTGGTCTTGTCTCGGCACCTCACCCTTACTACGCAGCGGTAGTGATGTCTTTAAGTCCTTTGTGATGTCATAAAGGAAGCCGACCAATCAGAGAGCTCGGAGTTCTACCCGGTTTCCAAGCAACCGAGAGGCTGCGTTTCCATGACGTCGTCGAGAGCTCTGTGATTGGCCGTTTTCAGATTCTAGAACGCGACGACGTCATTCTCCCAAGAGTCAGATGAACATACAAAGATTTTGTTTTAAAATATTGAATCGCTATGGAAACAGTCAAACTTTTGCATTCATTCTGAAACCCAGTGATCGAAGTAATGTACAAAAACAGACGATTAAAACTAAAAATGCGTTTATTCGATGTATTGTAATGATCTGATGTGTTGTTTTTTTAGCGCAGGGTCCACACCTTTTGTTTGTTTATGTGTCGTTGTTATTTGTAAGTGTTGCTATGACGACACGTTGACATGCAGGTTCCACTTCCAGTTGCTGGTCGGATTTGTAACTTATTAATGTTCATATCTTGAGCAACAAACACAATAGTGAAATAAAAAAATGAATAATTAATTTATTAAATTTCAGTTAAATAAACAGCAGAAAACCTCACATTCAGTTTTATCATGTGCCAAAAGATCAACGACATGAAAAGGTAAATTGAACAAGGTTTACTTTTATCTATTTTAATATAATTTGGTCCTCCTCCACCCTTTGTCACTGGTTCTGTTCATTATATTTATGGACAGAATTTCTAGGCGCAGCCAGGGGCCGGAGGGGGTCTGGTTCAGGGGCCGGAGGGGGTCTGGTTCAGGGGCCGGAGGGGGTTTGGTTCAGGGGCCGGATGAATAAACCCAAAGGGCCACGTCTAGTGACAGATCAAATGTTATTCGGGAAAACCAAAAAGTCAGTCGTGTTTTAGTCTTGGTTTAGTCCTGCCTTTACAGACCTACAGCCGTGTTAAAATGCTAGCACAGCCCTAGGTCTTTCTTAGTTCTGGTTTAGTCCTGTCTTAGTCCTGTCTTAGTCCTGGTTTAGTCCTGTCTTAGTCCTGTTTTAGTCCTGTTTTAGTCTTGGTTTAGTCCTGCCTTTACAGACCTACAGCCATGTTAAAATGCTAGCACAGCCCTAGGTCTTTCTTAGTTCTGGTTTAGTCCTGTCTTAGTCCTGTCTTAGTCCTGGTTTAGTCCTGTCTTAGTCCTGTTTTAGTCCTGGTTTAGATCTGCTTTTAGTGACCCACAGCCATGTTAAATGCCAACATACCCCGAGGTCTATTCACAGATCAAACCTTATTTAGGACGACCAAAAAGGCAGTCCTAGTTTAGTCCCGGCTTAGTCTCAGTTTAGTCATGGTGGAGTCTTGGTTTAGTCCCGGCTTAGTCCCGGTTTAGTCCCGGTGCAGTCTTGGTTTGGTCCCGGTTTACTGCTCCAACCCTCCGTTCTCTTCCTGTAATACGTCATTCATAAACATCACCATTTCTCTGCAGTCGAGTTGGAAGAACAGCTCCGTGTAAACTTTTTCCATCGTTTCATTCTCTCGCCGCATTTGTTCATTTTCATGTTCCAGATTTTGATTTTTGACCAGCAACGGCTCCTGTTCTTTCTTCATCTTCCTCAATCTGAAACACTTCTTCTTTAAGTCGCCGTTTCTTTGACACTTAAACTTCTTGAAATCGTCGTTTACCGAGCGAGCCTCTTTGATTTCCCACTGCAGTTTATGAATTCCTCTGTACAAACTGTAGAGCCTTTCGTGCTGTTCTGTGTCACATCTCTGCTCCACTTCCTCAGACTCTCTAAGTTTGCGCAGTTCGTGGTGGATGTGGTGATGTTTCTCGAGCAGTTCCTTTTTTTTAGCTTTCTTAAGCTCCAATTCCTGATCAATTCTCTTATGAGTGTCAGATATGACTTTACTGTTTATCATTTTGCTCTGCAGTTCGTCAATTTCTTGCTGGAGATCGTGATTTAATTTCTTTAGACGCTCTATCTCACAGAGTCTTTGGTTGTATTTGAGCGCTCGCAGTTTTTTTTCTTTGTACTTTTCAGTGACTCTGCAAAGATCATCCTTCATCTGTCGAAGTTTGCTTTTCAGGTCGTCGTTCTTCATCTCCAAGTCTGCGTATTTCTTCTTCCAAACCTCGCAAACTTCCAAACCTTGCAAACTCACTCTCGTTGCGTGAGATGGACCTTTATCGTTGACCATTACGATTTGCTTAAGCTTCATTAGTGTCGAGCCCTCTGTCTTTACGACGTATTGTCTTTGCATCAGCACCTTCTTCTCATTTTGTAGCATTTCCGAATGAACTTTTATCAGGCGAGGGTCTTTAATCTCCTTATTCAGCGTGTGGATTTCGTGAAGCAAGCCAGAGTTCTCCAACCTCGCTTTATCCAAATCGTTTGTATATTTCACCTTCTGAGACTCGACGATCTTCAGCTCGTGGCGAAGTTTCTCTTGTTCTTTCAGTAACTCGTTGATTTTGGCGTTGATCTTTGCCGTGTTCTTGTTTCTATCCTTACGACAATCGGACAAGGCTTTTAGGTGGATAATTTCATTCTGCATCGATTCAATTTCCTCCAGAACTTCATCATTAAAACACCGAAGATCCGATATCTGCAAGTGTTTTTCTTTATATTCAATTTCTATTATCTTGTCTATGTTGTATTTTTTTCTTATTTTCAGAAGATGTTTCGTTAACCGCTCATTTTCTTTAATCAAAACACCTTCCAGCTTTGCCAACGCTCCATTTTTTCGTGTCAAATTCATCTCCACAGCCAGTTTCTGTGTCACGCTTGATATTTGGTCATAGACACGTTTGGCATCTTCTAGATTCTGCTTGTACTCAGTTACTAACTCAAGGTGGCGCTGTTTCCATTCTTCACATTGAGATAATTTGGATATCAAGCTCTCAAACTCAGCTCTCTGGCTTTTTAAGATCTCAATCTCATCTTCTGGTCGTTCTCTCACGGGTTTGTATTTTTTCGTGAGCCGCTCCTTCCTCTCTGTAAGGGCTTTGTTTTCTTTTAGTGCCGTTTCCGCCGCAGGTTTGTGGAAAGTAAATGTCTCTCTCCCGCTACAAGCCTCTAGGATCTCTTGTCGTAGAGAGACATTGTTTTCTTCGAAAGAGTCGGTCAAGTCACTCGGATGTTGCTCCAAGGCTTGTCCGATCGAATGTTTCACTTCGTCGTCTCCCATTTCTAAACGATCAATTTTTAGTGATGTTTTTCGACTCCGCTTTTGAATTTGTAGGTTAATATTTGACAAATAAATGCAAATATTGAATTAAAAGCTAAACTGACTCTGGGTAATATGAATTATCCTCAAGAATCGTGCTCGCTCTGCTCTGCTGTGTCAACTGTGGTGAGTTGATTGTTAGTGGTCTTGTCTCGGCACCTCACCCTTACTACGCAGCGGTAGTGATGTCTTTAAGTCCTTTGTGATGTCATAAAGGAAGCCGACCAATCAGAGAGCTCGGAGTTCTACCCGGTTTCCAAGCAACCGAGAGGCTGCGTTTCCATGACGTCGTCGAGAGCTCTGTGATTGGCCGTTTTCAGATTCTAGAACGCGACGACGTCATTCTCCCAAGAGTCAGATGAACATACAAAGATTCATTTTGTTTTAAAATATTGAATCGCTATGGAAACAGTCAAACTTTTGCATTCATTCTGAAACCCAGTGATCGAAGTAATGTACAAAAACAGACGACTAAAACTAAAAATGTGTTTATTCGATGTATTGTAATGATCTGATGTGTTGTTTTTTTAGCGCAGGGTCCACACCTTTTGTTTGTTTATGTGTCGTTGTTATTTGTATGTGTTGCTATGACGACACGTTGACATGCAGGTTCCACTTCCAGTTGCTGGTCGGATTTGTAACTTATTAATGTTCATATCTTGAGCAACAAACACAATAGTGAAATTAAAAATGTTTTCAAATGCATTCATTAAATGAATAATTAATTTATTAAATTTCAGTTAAATAAACAGCAGAAAAACTCACATTCAGTTTTATCATGTGCCAAAAGATCAACGACATGAAAAGGTAAATTGAACAAGGTTTACTTTTATCTATTTTAATATAATTTGGTCCTCCTCCACCCTTTGTCACTGGTTCTGTTCATTATATTTATGGACAGAATTTCTAGGCGCAGCCAGAGGCCGGAGGGGGTCTGGTTCAGGGGCCGGAGGGGGTCTGGTTCAGGGGCCGGAGGGGGTTTGGTTCAGGGGCCGGAGGGGGTTTGGTTCAGGGGCCGGAGGGGGTTTGGTTCAGGGGCCGGAGGGGGTTTGGTTCAGGGGCCGGAAGGGGTCTGGTTCAGGGGCCGGAGGGGGTTTGGTTCAGGGGCCGGATGAATAAACCCAAAGGGCCACGTCTAGTGACAGATCAAATGTTATTCGGGAAAACCAAAAAGTCAGTCGTGTTTTAGTCCTGGTTTAGTCTTGGTTTAGTCCTGCCTTTACAGACCTACAGCCGTGTTAAAATGCTAGCACAGCCCTAGGTCTTTCTTAGTTCTGGTTTAGTCTTGTCTTAGTCCTGTCTTAGTCCTGGTTTAGTCCTGTCTTAGTCCTGTTTTAGTCCTGGTTTAGTCTTGGTTTAGTCCTGCCTTTACAGACCTACAGCCGTGTTAAAATGCTAGCACAGCCCTAGGTCTTTCTTAGTTCTGGTTTAGTCTTGTCTTAGTCCTGTCTTAGTCCTGGTTTAGTCCTGTCTTAGTCCTGTTTTAGTCCTGTTTTAGTCTTGGTTTAGTCCTGCCTTTACAGACCTACAGCCATGTTAAAATGCTAGCACAGCCCTAGGTCTTTCTTAGTTCTGGTTTAGTCCTGTCTTAGTCCTGTCTTAGTCCTGGTTTAGTCCTGTCTTAGTCCTGTTTTAGTCCTGGTTTAGATCTGCTTTTAGTGACCCACAGCCATGTTAAATGCCAACATACCCCGAGGTCTATTCACAGATCAAACCTTATTTAGGACGACCAAAAAGGCAGTCCTAGTTTAGTCCCGGCTTAGTCTCAGTTTAGTCATGGTGGAGTCTTGGTTTAGTCCCGGCTTAGTCCCGGTTTAGTCCTGGTGCAGTCTTGGTTTGGTCCCGGTTTACTGCTCCAACCCTCCGTTCTCTTCCTGTAATACGTCATTCATAAAGATCACCATTTCTCTGCAGTCGAGTTGGAAGAACAGCTCCGTGTAAACTTTTTCCATCGTTTCATTCTCTCGCCGCATTTGTTCATTTTCATGTTCCAGATTTTGATTTTTGACCAGCAACGGCTCCTGTTCTTTCTTCATCTTCCTCAATCTGAAACACTTCTTCTTTAAGTCGCCGTTTCTTTGACACTTAAACTTCTTGAAATCGTCGTTTACCGAGCGAGCCTCTTTGATTTCCCACTGCAGTTTATGAATTCCTATGTACAAACTGTAGAGCCTTTCGTGCTGTTCTGTGTCACATCTCTGCTCCACTTCCTCAGACTCTCTAAGTTTGCGCAGTTCGTGGTGGATGTGGTGATGTTTCTCGAGCACTTCCTTTTTTTTAGCTTTCTTAAGCTCCAATTCCTGATCAATTCTCTTATGAGTGTCAGATATGACTTTACTGTTTATCATTTTGCTCTGCAGTTCGTCAATTTCTTGCTGGAGATCGTGATTTAATTTCTTTAGACGCTCTATCTCACAGAGTCTTTGGTTGTATTTGAGCGCTCGCATTTTTTTTTCTTTGTACTTTTCAGTGACTCTGCAAAGATCATCCTTCATCTGTCGAAGTTTGCTTTTCAGGTCGTCATTCTTCATCTCCAAGTCTGCGTATTTCTTCTTCCAAACCTCGCAAACTTCCAAACCTTGCAAACTCACTCTCGTTGCGTGAGATGGACCTTTATCGTTGACCATTACGATTTGCTTAAGCTTCATTAGTGTCGAGCCCTCTGTCTTTACGACGTATTGTCTTTGCATCAGCACCTTCTTCTCATTTTGTAGCATTTCCGAATGCACTTTTATCAGGTGAGGGTTTTTAATCTCCTTATTCAGCGTGTGGATTTCGTGAAGCAAGCCAGAGTTCTCCATCCTCGCTTTATCCAAATCGTTTGTATATTTCACCTTCTGAGACTCGACGATCCTCAGCTCGTGGCGAAGTTTCTCTTGTTCCATGAGTAACTCGTTGATTTTGGCGTTGATCTTTGCCGTGTTCTTGTTTCTATCCTTACGACAATCGGACAAGGCTTTTAGGTGGATAATTTCATTCTGCATCGATTCAATTTCCTCCAGAACTTCATCATTAAAACACCGAAGATCCGATATCTGCAAGTGTTTTTCTTTATATTCAATTTCTATTATCTTGTCTATGTTGTATTTTTTTCTTATTTTCAGAAGATGTTTCGTTAACCGCTCATTTTCTTTAATCAAAACACCTTCCAGCTTTGCCAACGCTCCATTTTTTCGTGTCAAATTCATCTCCACAGCCAGTTTCTGTGTCACGCTTGATATTTGGTCATAGACACGTTTGGCATCTTCTAGATTCTGCTTGTACTCAGTTACTAACTCAAGGTGGCGCTGTTTCCATTCTTCACATTGAGATAATTTGGATATCAAGCTCTCAAACTCAGCTCTCTGGCTTTTTAAGGTCTCAGTCTCATCTTCTGGTCGTTCTCTCACGGGTTTGTATTTTTTCGTGAGCTGCTCCTTCCTCTCTGTAAGGGCTTTGTTTTCTTTTAGAGCCGTTTCCGCCGCAGGTTTGTGGAAAGTAAATGTCTCTCTCCCGCTACAAGCCTCTAGGATCTCTTGTCGTAGAGTGACATTGTTTTCTTCGAAAGAGTCGGTCAAGTCACTCGGATGTTGCTCCAAGGCTTGACCGATCGAATGTTTCACTTCGTCGTCTCCCATTTCTTAACGATAAATTTTTAGCGATGTTTTTTGACTCCGCTTTTGAATTTGTAGGTTAATATTTGACAAATAAATGCAAATATTGAATTAAAAGCTAAACTGACTCTGGGTAATATGAATTATCCTCAAGAATCGTGCTCGCTCTGCTCTGCTGTGTCAACTGTGGTGAGTTGATTGTTAGTGGTCTTGTCTCGGCACCTCACCCTTACTACGCAGCGGTAGTGATGTCTTTAAGTCCTTTGTGATGTCATAAAGGAAGCCGACCAATCAGAGAGCTCGGAGTTCTACCCGGTTTCAAAGCAACCGAGAGGCTGCGTTTCCATGACGTCGTCGAGAGCTCTGTGATTGGCCGTTTTCAGATTCTAGAACGCGACGACGTCATTCTCCCAAGAGTCAGATGAACATACAAAGATTTTGTTTTAAAATATTGAATCGCTATGGAAACAGTCAAACTTTTGCATTCATTCTGAAACCCAGTGATCGAAGTAATGTACAAAAACAGACGATTAAAACTAAAAATGCGTTTATTCGATGTATTGTAATGATCTGATGTGTTGTTTTTTTAGCGCAGGGTCCACACCTTTTGTTTGTTTATGTGTTGTTGTTATTTGTATGTGTTGCTATGACGACACGTTGACATGCAGGTTCCAGTTCCAGTTGCTGGTCAGTGCGGCGGAGTTGTAACTTATTAATGTTTATTTCTCAAACACAATAGTGAAATAAAAATACCAGGATAAAATGACGTCGTGGGCCAGATTTGGCTCGTGGGCCTTTAGTTTGACACATGTGCCCCATAGAGCGGCTGGTTCAACTATAGGAAGTAGTTTAGAGACTTTGAGGACACTGAACAGGATGGACGGTCCTGAACGACACGGATCATCTCCTAAATTCAGCTTTTGAATGACAGAGAGTTTGAGTCTGAGGTCAGCGAGCCGCAGGATAGAAGGTCAAAGAACTTCTTCCCGACTGTAAAATAAGAAGGTTTATGACAGATGAAGATTTGAAGACACCTACAATCTGAATTTTCGCCTTTCGGATAAATAAAGACATGCTGTTTTGATTGGTTTTGCTTAATGTCATACTGTGGAACATCCCAGGCAACGCAGTAACATCGCCATGGAATCAAGCGGATGGCGGATGCCGGAAAAACAAAAAAAAACTAAACTATTTGTGACCTTCAATAGCGCACTGGAGCCAGATTTGTGTCCTTCAGAGCCGAGTGATGTTGAACCTTTCATCTCTGAATTTTTTTTTACTTTTTATTTGAACTTTGGTAACATTTTTCACAAAGATAAACACAGATTTTTTATGTCAAAGTGCGACAGCGACCCTGCCGAAAGCCCGCAATTACCTTAGAAAAACGAAGAAAAGAGGCTAGTGTCATTTCTAAAGTGGATAAATGCCGTAGAGAGAGCGATAGACGCCGGAGCTGCTTAAGTGAAGGGTAATGTAAACAGACATAACCCCTGAAATTGGGAAAAGACGGAGATATTAAAACGTCTGGATTTGAGATTATCAAAAGTTAAGTCAAGGTCGGGGCTGTTGTGTGGAGAGTTGTTGTGTTTGCTGTAGTATCGTGCTGTTGAAGGGGGATAAGATCTAAAGAGGTGCTTCTGTCAAACATCTCGAGGTATTGGCGCGTTTTGTGGACGTTTTCGCGTTTATCGGCTGTGGGACAGTGTCGTTTGGCAGTTTGAAGTTACACAATTTGGATCGTTTATGTTTGTCCACAGCGTAACGATGTTTTTGTTATTTTACTCCCCAGAAACTTTTTAAAAATGTTATCTGTCAGCTGTAATCTTAGTTCACCGTTCATTCCGTTTTATGCTTCATGTAGCTCACAAGCGTCAAACTCAAGGCCTGGGGGCCAAATGCGGCCCGCCACGTCATTATATATGGCCCGCGAGAAGATAAATTAAAAGGCACGACTGTCATTTTAAAATCAGTCTCTGCTGCTTTAATGTTTGCACTGACAATAAACTAATGAGATTTTCCCAACAAGTGGAACTGAGAAATATTTGCAAATAATCATCACAAAATGTTCATGAAAAGGAAAATTGTCGGCGTGAAGGAAGTTTGGAATGAAGAAAGGTGAAGGTGAAGACAAGTTTGTGCTTTGAGGAGAAAAACCTGTGTGTTTTTTGCGTTATGAGGCGGGGTCAGTACAGTCTACGTCGACATTTGGTTACATTTAGTGACATTTACACTGATTTCCAGTTACACCTGGCCCTTGATGGCGGCCATTTTGCTGATGTGGCCCTCGGTGAAAATGTGTTTGACGCCCCTGATGTAGCTGAATAAATATAAATGTGTTACGTTAGCGTGATGTACTGATATTCAGCCTGTTCCACATTTTATTATTATTAGAACTTGCCTTTAAAGATAAAATGTCTGTTCTTGGTCTCAGATTTTGTAAAATAAATTTCCCCAAAAATCCGACTTATAGTCCAGTGCAACTTATATATGTTTTTTTTTTTCATTATTATGCATGTTTTGGCTGGTGCTGGTTTGTAATACCTGTAAGAAAATTTACCTGACTTGTTTTACACGTTTCATATTTAATTTGCCCTTATTTCTTTATAAGAACATAGAGGTGGTAATTTTTCATTTGGAACAATATTGTAAATGTTTAGTTTATCATAAGTCTAGTTTAAGGTTGTGAAAACTACTTCCTATTTTCTGTTTCAGCCTTTTACGCTAATGCAAAGTCTGACCCGAAAGAGCACTATTTATTAAACTGAGAAGTAAAATAGAAAGTTTTGGGTTAAGATAAAATGTCTGTTCTTGGTCCCAGATTTTGTAAAATAAATTTCCCCCAAAAATGCGACTTATCTATTTTTTTTTTCTTCATTATTATGTATTTTTGTTTGGTGCGACTTATACTCCAGATCGATATATGATCCATGTGTAGATCATTGTACCTTGATGTTTCTCTGTGCTCATCTGTTTAGGTTCATTCACACTCAAACATCTCACTCTAAATGTTTCTTCATGTCACAGACACGTCTCCGTAAATCAGATGTAGTGGACCCTGGAGGCCACTAACTCCCAGCGAGGTCTGCGGCAAAACAAGACGCCAAAAAGCACAAAGAAACATTTAAAAAAAGTTGCCCTTGTGGGCCGTGCTTCGCACTTGGCCGACCCAGCACTCCCTCTAGGTTGCCTCTGTTTTATTTGGACTTTGGACTCCATTTGGCACCAAACAAGTGAAAAGACATTGGAAGTGCTGATGCACAAAATGCAGAAACATGGGTTTTCCAGGCATCGCCATGGCAACACTGTGCAAAATATAAACTTGGCCCTCCGGACTTTTTTGACAGGGACGAAATGAAGAATCACTGTGCCAAATTTCACATTCCTCAATGACGCGAATAAGTCGTCCTAAGACTTTGAAATGTATGAAAACTTTGAAATTTTCCCATTACGATAACATAGGCACTTTCACGCATCGCCATGGCAACCCAGTGAAAAATACAACATGGGTCCGATCGACTTTTTTGATCAGGTTGGCATGAAGAGTCAAGGTGCCAAATTTCACTTTATTCCATGAAACAAATATTTTTCAGATGAATGGGGAAATTTTCGAGCATTCCCATTAGAATAACGTTGGCACTTTGGCGCATCGCCATGGCAACACGGAGCATAAAACGACATAGGTCTGATTGACTTGTAGCACGGCTAAAAATACACAAAATAAAAACAAATAAAATAACAATAAAACAATAAAATCTATAATAAAAAATACAAAATAATTCAAATAAAAACAGAAAAAATCATAAACAAACAAAAAGTAAATACAAAAAAACCCCAACTATTTATTCATTTGGCGATAAAATTCAGCGCGGCTTCGGATCTGCTGCCATCTTCTGGTGAAATATAATATTGATTGTACATGTATTTGACGGGCTACACATATTTTATTTATTTTTTAATTCCAGAGACTGCGGCCCAGTGGACATGTGTACACGGGCCGCAGTTGGTCCCGTGGCCGGACTTTGGATACATCTGGTTTAATGCATCTGACCTGAGCCAAAGCATAAAGTCACACAAACTCACAGTTATAATCAGATCTAAAGTTGGACAGATGTGGATTATTTTATCAACAGAAAAACATATTTTCTAAAGCTGTGAATCCGCCTGATTTTTTTATTTTTCTAAATCTGAACTCTCTCATCTCGTTATAGAGACAGAACCGCTGAACGTCTGCGGTACCAAAATACGCAGAGTTTGTGACATTTTCCCGGTAAAGGTACGACAAAGGTCCAGCGGAGCCTGTGGCGTTTACATTTTAGAGAGTATCAGTCTGCAGAGTCAAAACATCTTTAAAATGTCACTTCGCCGCAGAAAAACTCCAGAGTCACACGACAGTTTGAACTTATTAAACCAACACGTGATTCTTTAAACTCTGGGGGTGTGAACGTTTTATTTGAGCTTTCTCTCAAGTTAAAGCTGTTTTTTTGTTTGTTTTTTTGTTTTGAGTTTTGTGTTTGCCCGCCTACTCAGCGTAGTGTTGTTGTGTCCATCGGCAAGACACTCCACGCACCTTTTTGACACGTTTGTTTATCTTCTCTAAAATGGTACAACAGGTAACAAAGTACAGTAGTTTTTTTCCATGTTTGTGTATTTACCAAAAGCATAAAAAAGCCTTTCTAAAGTTTAAAGTTTTTGAGGTCAAGTTTTGGCTTTGAGCAAAAAAAAAAAAAAAAAAATAATAATAATAATAAATGTATAAAATTCATTAAGAAACACAAAAATAAATACACAGAATAAAAAATAAATACATAAATAAATAAAAATGAAAAAAATAATAAAAATAAAATAAAATAATAATAAAAAATTACAAATAATAATAAAAAAAAAAAATTGATAAGCAAACAAAAAATAAATGCACAAAATAAAAACTTAAAAGAAAAACAAAGAGAAATGAATTAATTAAAAAAATTATAATAAAAAATAACAAAAAAATAAAAACACAAAAAAATCATCAACAAAAAGTAAATACACAAAATAAAAACTAAAAATAAAAATAAAACAACTAAATAAATATAACAATTAAATAATAAAATAATATAAAAAATAACAAGTAATAAAAATAAAACACAGACATTAATAAAGAAACAAAAACAAATACACAAAATAAAAACTAAGAATAAAAACAAATAATATAAATAACAATAAAATAATAATACAAAATAACAAATAACAAATAAAAACACAAACAAAATCATAAACAAATAAAAAAAAAATACACAAAAAATTAATGAAAAAAACTAAACTGATTCGTATTGTTGCCGTGACCAAAATATATCTAATTTTAATAAATTTCACATTCACACTGTAACAAATGAACAACACTATCAAAATATGTGTGAAATACTTTTACTTCTTACTCTTCTAGTACATCCCTGTGTTTCAGCTGTGAAGAACACGGCATGCTGGGAATTAAAACCTGAAACATGTTCCCTGACACAGCTCTTTTACTGTCGATTCTTGTCCGTTTTTTACATCCAGACGATTTCAGAAACGCCTTTGCTCAGGAGTAAACGCAGTCGTACGTTTCACACGGCGCCGGTCGCTCCGTGTACTCTCCCGTTTCCTCAGCGCCGCTTCAGACTCTCCACAGCTCTATTCTCCAGCCCGGCCGTTTTAATTGTGTGTGCTTTCAGATAAGGACGCGCTTTTGTGTCCTGCAGTTTCATAATATTTGAGCAGACTAATTGGTCTACTTAAAAGTGTCCACAAATGACATTATAAAAGATAAGAAGCTGAGAAAAAAGCAGCAATTGAAAAAAAAAAAGAGTCATTAATATTCACGCTCGCAAACCAAAATGTTCCCTTTGCCGCTAATTGCTTTGCAGGTTTCCACTCTCTGCTCAGGTTTTTTGAAGTAAACAGACTGACGTTTTTTTTTCTTTCTCTTCGGTGGTCGTCATAGTGATGCAGGAGCGTTTCCGTTTGGAAGTTAATGCCAGATGCCCTCCCCGTAAAACCCCTCACCACACACTTTATACACGTTTTCTCACACGTTTTCTCACATTTCTCTCTCGTTTAAACTCTCTCAAAAGCTCAAAAAAACCCTCGTCGGCGCCTTTGTCGGTGCGAAACGGGAGAAAACAAATCGCAAACGTACAGCACTTCAGAGTCACACCGCGATCCGACGAAACGTGAACCGCGATATCGTGACGGACAACTGGCGTCTTGATTTGGGTTTGGACAGAAACGTCAGGATTCTTTGATGATTATGAGCAAAAATATGTCTTTTTATTTCAGTTTAACTAAACTGAATGTCAAGTGTCATTAACATTTTCACTCAGAAACTAAAGAAATGTGGCTCTACTGCGTTTTTATTCTGCACTTTTCTGTTTTAATGTTAATTTTATGATGATTATTTGCGATTATTTATGTGCCGATTGTGTGATTTTAACGTCTTTCTTGCTCTCTAACGCACTTTTAAGGTACTTTGTGTACGAATTGTGCTGTACAAATGAACTCGCCTCGTCTTTTACACTGTGAATAGTAAAAGAATATTTAAATCTGTCACTGGAAAATAATCGTAGAGTGAAGATGTTTGGCCTCGTCCTCGATTCCTGCTGGACGCTGCCTTATTTCTGTGTGAATGAAAGTGAAAGTAAACACATTTCACTGTTTTTTAAACCTCTAAGGACTTTTTTTTTTCTTTTTTTAGCCATAAAAATCATGTTAAATGAAGTATCAGCCTGTACTTTTGCCCTTTTTCACACAACTACTTCTATTTTACAAATCCATCCTTATTTTTACATTGATGCGTCAAAAAAAGTGTGTGATACCAGTTTAAGTAGAAGAAAAATATAAAAACGAATGTACTGTTGAGTAACTTTTATGCAAACAAACAATGAAAAACCTATGTGGCCAACTCAGAAACACTTTAAACGACAGATATGAACAATAATCAACATTTATACAAGAGATTATGCAGATTGTAGTTAGGATTAGGTTTTTACAGCCCGTACTATAAAAAAAGGTTTTGCGTTTATGCAGCTAAGACATTGATTTTGCCATTTTGTCATATTTTTTGGAACGTTTACTAAAGAATATCTGAAGTTCTGCAGCTTATGAGTTTTAATCTTTGGTAAAATAAGAAACATATTTAAAGAGCCCCACGCCTCTGCTTTGAGACGCCGTTTGAATTCACATGATAGAACAATGGAATGATGGAAAGTCCGTAACCACGAGTCTATCGACGGCGCTAGCATCCGACGCTATAGGGCTAACGGCGATTTCAGTTTTTAATGTGATCTGTGCGTGGAGCTCGTTCCGACACGTGAGCGTTTTACCGTTAGAACGATGCAACAAACGTCAGGTTTCTCCAACTTTTACATTTATTTTAGATTTCGTATCAACAGCGACTGGGCGGATCTTTTATACGACGGATGAACGTTTATTTTTATTTATTCTTCTGTCACATTTACACGCTCTGGCTGAACTAAACTCGGATTAGCTAAACTGACACATTTGGAGCAGTGAATTAGCGTAACTGATGAAAGGATTGTTCTCTTTTTTCCTTTTTTGTTGTTTAAAAATATTAAAATGATCAAAGAGACTCTAAACCAGGAGCATCAGACACATTTTCATCGAGGGCCACATCAACAAAATGGCTGCCATCACAAAAGGGCCAGATGTAGATTAAACTAATTCTGTATTACTTATTCAAGTTACAAATATTGTATATGTATTTTCCTAGATGTAAAAATATGGTTGTGTAACTGTGTATCTCCTGATAAAGTGACATTTTAAGACCATCTTTCCTTTTAATTTACCCTGTTGAGGGCCGCATAAAATGAACTGGAGGGCCACATTTAGCCCGTGGGCCTTGAGTTTGACACATCTGCTCTAAACTCTCCGGTTTTGCGTCTGATACGGCGGCGGCGGCCAGCTTAGGACGACCTCCTTTGCCTCGTGTTGTAAACTCTTGATGAGGTTTGTGCTTTAAATCCGACACGATGACCGGTTCATGCTGCGGTTGTGTCACTCAGCAAGACACTTAACTGACTCTAAACGTGTTGTGTGTTGTGTTTTGTGTTTCTTTTGTCGTGCTACTTCACAAACATCGGCACAAACCCAAACCAAACACAGCTTCAGGGCCGTTATTCAAACTGGAATCGACGTTTAATGATGATCTGAGGTGTTTTTAATGGACAGATCCAGTAAAAACACAACGTCTGGAGTTTAAACTTGAATATTTTAAAGTCAACGGCGGATTAAAAGTTTGAATTATTTATGTTCAATGAAAGACAAATGAGCGCCTCGACTAAACGGAGGGATATTTGTCTTGGTCGAGTTTTTAGGTGACATTTTACTGGACTTTTTACTGTAAAAAACAAGACGAGCGACACTTGAACTTGTTCTCTTTGGGTTTTATTGTGTTGTTTATGTTAATTATAAATACATATTCTCTTCATTTTACCTCATATATGACATTTAGCGTGTTTTTTGGTTTGTTTTGTTTTTAGCACTGGTCGTAACATCTCCATGGAGACGAGCCTTGGGTCAGAAAAGTTCCACACTGCTGGTTTAATGCTGGTCTAAGTCTAAAGCTCTTCTGGTTTCGAAAATGGAAGGAAATAAAAATCCTCCCGTGTCCTAGTCTCTGCCGACCCCAAACCCGAGCGACTGAACACATCTGTAATCTGCAGCCCAGATTAACAGCTGCAGGGAACGAGGTTACCCCCGGCAACGGCATAATCTGAAAATCCCACATAGAGGTCGACACGGAGAGAGGGATGGACATGGAGAGAGAGACAGAGAGAGAGAGAGAGAGGAGAGAAAGGAGAGGCATGGGGTGAGGGGGGAGAGAAACAGAGAAAGAGTGGAAGAGTGGAGAGAGAGATAGAGACAGGAGGGGGTGGAGGGTTAAAGAGGGAGAGAGAGGAGGAGGGGGAGAGAGGAGAGAAACAGAGAAAGAGTGGAGAGAGATAGAGACAGGAGGGGGTGGAGGGTTAAAGAGGGAGAGAGAGGAGGAGGGGGAGAGAGGAGAGAAACAGAGAAAGAGTGGAGAGAGATAGAGACAGGAGGGGGTGGAGGGTTAAAGAGGGAGAGAGAGGAGGAGGGGGAGAGAGGAGAGAAACAGAAAGAGTGGAGAGAGATAGAGACAGGAGGGGGTGGAGGGTTAAAGAGGGAGAGAGACGAGGAGGGGAGAGAGGAGAGAAACAGACAAAGAGTCAGAGAGTGGAGAGAGAGAAAGGGGGTGTTGGGATAAAGAGAGAGAGAAGAGAAAGGAGAGGCATGGGGTGAGGGGGGAGAGAGGAGAGAAACAGAGAGTGGAAGAGTGGATAGAGAGAGGAGGGTGTAGGGTTAAAGAGGGAGAGAGAGAATGAGGGGGAGAGAGGAGAGAAATGGGCAATGAGGGGAAGGTGGAGAGAAAGAGGAGGGGTGTAGGGATGAAGAGAGGGAGAGAAAGAAGGAAGAGAGTAGAGAAACAGGTAAAGAGTGGGAGAGTGCAGAGAGAGGAGGGGATGAAGAGAGGGAGAGAGGATAGAGAAGAGAGGAGGGAGAGAGAGAGAGCAGAGAGAAAGAAAAGGAGGAGAGGAGAGAGAAAGAGGAGGGAGCGAGGGGAGAAAGAAGAGGAGGAGAGGGGCGAGAGGAGAGAAAGAGTAGGGCGAGAGGAGAGGGATGTAGACAGTAGAGAAAGTCAAAGAGTGGAAAGAGAGGAGGATGTAGGGATAAAGAGGGAAAGAGGAGGGGGGAGTAGGGATAAAGAGGAGGGAGAGAAGAGGATATCAGGATTGAGAGAGAGAGGAGGGAGGTGTAGGGATAAAGAGAGGGACAGATGAGTTTGGAGCGGAGGTCAAACACTACTTACTGAAAGATGAACTGTACATATTGAAATTGAATGAGAAATTTCCAACCAATTTGACACAAAATACAAATATTTGACTTTAAAATGTGTTTTATTTTTGACAGTGTCACATTTTACCTTTGACCAAAAAAATGAGCTGCATTTCTACAAAAAACACTGAGAGATGTAGTAATTTATAATATTTCATAAGGACTAGTCCCAACTCCTGATTGTTTCGCCGTTTTACTCCGACGTTTTGGAACAACTCTCCTCGTCTTTTTCAATTTACATAAAAGTCAACCTCAGAATTCCCGTCTCAGAGCTTCCGCCATCTGCTCTGACAGCTCTTTTTTTTATCACTTTACCACCTTTTCCTCGTCTTTATCTCTTTGCGTCCGCCCACGATTCTTTCCTCTCCAAACGTGCGCCTGTTTTCTGAAGCGTTTTTTGTGCCTTTCCTCGTCGGCTCCTCCGGGTTTTCCCCAGAGGGATCCTGGGAATGCGACGCCGGCTGAAACTTTCATCAGAGGGAAACGGGAGAGCGGAGGTGTTTTTTAGCAGAGAAACGCGCCCTGGTGTCAGATATCGGCTTTAACGTATCGGTTGGGTCGATATCCCCGTTGAACTTATAACCCGATGTAATACGGCGGTTTAGCGGCGGTTTACGCAGAAAGTCTCGTAATATTTAAAGTTTTATTTACACAAAGCTGCTCTGTGGTTATTTGAGAGACTAAACTGAACATTTGGATCAGTTTGGGTTTGTTTTATTTTTGTTTGAAGAGAATAAGTGATGTTTTCAGTCACTACTGCGTCACTACTGCATTCTACTGCGTCACTACTGCATTCTACTGCGTCACTACTGCATTCTACTGTCACTACTGTGTCACTACTGCATTCTACTGCGTCACTACTGCGTTCTACTGCGTCACTACTGCGTTCTACTGTGTCACTACTGTGTTCTACTGCATCACTACTGCATTCTACTGCGTCACTACTGCGTTCTACTGCGTCACTACTGCGTTCTACTGTGTCACTACTGTGTTCTACTGCATCACTACTGCATTCTACTGCGTCACTACTGCGTTCTACTGCGTCACTACTGCGTTCTACTGCGTCACTACTGCGTTCTACTGTCACTACTGCATTCTACTGTGTCACTACTGCATTCTACTGCATCACTACTGCGTTCTACTGCGTCACTACTGCGTTCTACTGCGTCACTACTGCGTTCTACTGTGTCACTACTGTGTTCTACTGCGTCACTACTGCATTCTACTGTGTCACTACTGCATCACTACTGCGTTCTACTGCATCACTACTGCGTTCTACTGCGTCACTACTGCGTTCTACTGCGTCACTACTGCGTTCTACTGCGTCACTACTGCGTTCTACTGCGTCACTACTGCATTCTACTGTGTCACTACTACGCCCTGCTGTGTTCTACTGCATTCTACTATATCCTACTGCTTCCTACTGCATTCTGCTGCATCCTACGGCCTCACTACCACATCTCTACTACATTCTACTGCATCCTGCCGCATTCTACTACATCACTACTCCATCCTACTCCATCCTACTGCATTCTACTGCGTCACTACTCCATCCTACTGCATTCTACTGCATCACTACTCCATCCTACTCCATCCTACTGCATTCTACTGCGTCACTACTCCATCCTACTCCATCCTACTCCATCCTGCTGCATTCTTCTATATCAATTCAATTCAGTTCATCATTATTTCAGACTCGTGGTCCATTTAAAAAAAAAAGAAACAACACAAACAATAAACATCTGTGTTTTAAAAAGACAACCACACCAAAGTCGTGACAGTATCATTTCATTTCTTGACTTATTCAGTCTGCGGTTAATCCTGTACATTAAAGTTCTCAGTGCAGCTTGTGTTTTCACTCGTGCAGTGACAAACGTTTCAGTCGCTCTGGTCCATCGTGGCCTCCTCGGTCGTCGTTATGATCCACCTGCCCCACTGGAGACTGTCCAGAGGGGGCAGTGTGCAGTGATGTGATGATTTAAATAACATTAACTTCACATCATCAGAGCATGAACCGAACTTGAACAGAAGAGAATGAGCTTGAGCATCCAACATCCTGCACCGTCTATAAACATCATCATCATCTGCCCTGTCCGTGACGATACGCCCAAGATATTTAAGTTTAGCTGTAACATTCAATACAACATTAGACAGGAAAAATCAGGATACTGCATGTGTTTATCCTCTTTAGTCCTACAAATCACGATCACGCTCTTAGTTACGTTATACTTGATGTCATACTCAAACTCGGAGCTCGAACTAAACACAACCACGTCGTCTGCAGAACATTAAATGATTAAAGACACGATTCCCAGCCACACGTCCAGTTTTACATCTTTTGAGCTTTATGCAGTTCATCTAAAAACAAGTTGAACAGAACTGGGGACGGGATTCCTCCTCGTCTAACCCCATTGGAGACTTTCATAAATAATTTTCGGTGATTCACTCGGTTCACACGGTGTCAAATGCCTTGGATGCATCTAAAAAAACACATAAAAACTGATGAGTTCTGCCTCCTGTATTCGTCAATAATCTCTTTTAGAGCAAATATACACACGAGCCTTAAACCCAAACTGATTGTCTGTGGGTTTAATACAGTGGGAGATCCTGTCCAGCAAGATTAATTCAATATTTTTTGACACTATACTGACCACAGCTATAGATCTGTAATTGTTCGAGCTGCCAACTTTTCCAGTTTTATCTTTAATGACAGGGACAGTACAGTTAACAAACAGTCAGGTAAAAATCCACGAATAAGGAAACCCGTGAGGCAGATGGAAGCAGCGGCGCTAACCTCTAACCTCACACGTGCAGATTCTAAATGCTCTGCTGAAACGGCGTCCTGCCCACTGGCCTCATTATTAGACAGTTTGGTGACGACTTTAAGGACTTGATGTGTCAGGATTACATCTGCATGGACAACATCAGGCACAACACAAGGCTCTGAACACAGTTAAATAATCTACTGAAGTGCTGACGCCAAAGCTCCAACACGTCCTCAGTTTTAGCGACAGTCGTGTTTTTTTACTTCTTTCCAAAAGCCAAACGTGTTGTTGAGAGAGAGTTTTCTGGCCAACGAGTCCGCTCTTGGTTATAAAACACAAGGCAAACTTATACGGAGCATTTGCGACCCGCTTTTGTTCGTACACAGGCCTACATCTTGGTCTTCCCGCCTCTCGTGCCTTAAAACTCAGCCACATGGACATTCCAGCCCGGCCGTCCGTCTTTAGATTTTGTTTTGTGGCGAGTTTCACTTGACTTAAACACTTTGACAATGTCCTCATACATAGCACTGATGGCTGCTGCCTACTGCCTCCTACGACATCCTACTGCATCACTAGAATATCACTACTACATCCTACCGTATTCTACTGCATCATTACTACATCTCTACTGTATCACAACTGCATCCTACTGCATTCTTCTATATCCTACTGCATCTTATTACATCCTACTACATCCTACTGCATCATTAGAATATCCCTACTACATCTCTACTACATCCTACTGCATCTTACCGCATTCTACTGCATCATTACTACATCCCTACTACATTCTACTGCATCACTTCTACATTCTACTGCAATCCTACTGCATTGTACTACATTCTACTGCGTCACTACTGCATTTTTATTACATCCTACTACATCCTACTGCATCCTGTATTCTACTGTATCCTACTGCATTGTACTACATCCTACTGCATCACTACTGCATTTTTATTACGTCCTACTACATCCTACATGGAGCACATAATGGTCACTTACATTTTGCAGTTTTAAATCGTCTTTTTTCAGCTTTTAACCATATTTTTGACCAACTTAGTCTTTCTTGTCTCTGCGTTTGACCCGTCCGTCTTTGACCCGTCCGTCTTTGACCCGTCTGTCTTTGACCCGTCCGTCTGTGATCCGTCCGTCTTTGACCCGTCCGTCTGTGACCCGTCCGTCTGTCGGTCGGAGCAGTGGGACTCAGGGGACGGGTGAAGCTTTTTACATGTTGAGTCTCATCATATTCTATTATTTAAGACGTTGTAAACGGCCTTCAGTTATTTTATTTTATTTTATTTTATTTATATTTAACTGTAATTACATAATGACCCTGCTTTGAAAGAAACTCAAGAGTATCGTGTTTCATAAAAATCCTCGACCTCGATCATTAAAAACACAAATGAGTTTAATTCATTTGAGTCATTTTACCTGTTGTTTTCTGTTTTGCCGCTGTACCGGGCGGTTTGTCATTAAAGGTGGAACTTTCTTGGTGGGGAGGAAGGGGGAGGACGCATCACCTGCTCGTCTCCATGGAGATGTCATTGCTTTGCCTGGAATGTTCCACTTTATGGCATTAAACTTCTCCACGGAGTCACGCAGTGGAGTTACAGGACTGATCCGAGAGGCGGGCTCATAGTAAGAAACGAATGAAAAATGTTTCTAGAAAAAAAGTCATGTAATTGGATAAATGCAGGTTTAATGCTTTACTGCGGAACATTCCAGACAAAGTAAAAGCATCTCCATGGAGACAAGCAAGTGATGTGCCACTCCCCTTCCTCCCCGCTAGAAAACTTCCCCTTTAATGCCCACAAACCGTCCCGTTTATCCCGTACGGCGTTTCCTCTTCGTTCCGTCCAGTTCTTAATAGGGGGATGACAGCGGTGGTGTCTATGGTAAATTTCCATACTAGTTGCTTTGTCAGATGTGATTAATCGTCGTGGTATTTGATCTGAGCGACTAATTGCCTCGTTTTGTCGTGTTCAAGCGTCTGTGCTATGATCCTTTAATTGAGAGCTTGTGTGTGGAGAAAATGGAAAACACAGCGGTCCCGTCTGAATTCACCGCATCAACATTCAGCCCACGGCCCGGACCGGGGGCGTGCACGTGGAGAGGGCCGCGCACGTGGAGAGGGCCGCGCACGTGGGCAGACCGGGGGCGGCGGGCGCGCACGTAGACATGGGCGTGCACGTGGGTCGAATAAACCCGGTGTGAGGAGTGTGGTGTGACGGTGATGGAGGCACAAAGGGAGGCACAAAGGGAGGCCCGCCGCCGCCGCCGCCGGAGCTCAAAGACGTCAGTGTGAAAAGTGTTTTATACGTTTTACACGCTTTACGTGTCGTATAAGATGCAGATTTAAGAAGTCGGGAGTTTGGAATTAAAAAAAAAAATCTGTTGTCTCCAGTTTCAGCCTTATTCAACCTTTAATGGCCCTACTGTCTCGCCCTATTCAACCTTTAATGGCCTTATTCAACCTTTAATAGTCCTACTGGCTTGCCCTGTTCAACCTTTAATGGCCCTATTCAACCTTTAATGGCCCTACTGGCTCACCCTATTCAACTTTTAATGGCGCTATTCAGCGTTTAATGGCTCTACTGGCTCACCCTGCTCAACCTTTAATGGCCTTATTCAACCTTTTAATAGTCCTACTGGCTTGTCCTGTTCAACCTTTAATGGCCCTACTGTTTGCTTTTGGCATTTTCTGTAATCATGATTCCATTTGCGACATATGTAAAATTCTGTTTGATTGTCATGTTGAGGAGACAGTGGCTCAGTTGGTAGAGCGTTCGTCTGCTGATCTGAAGGTTGACGGGTAAAATCCCACTTTTGACGTAAATATGATCGGTCGAGTGTCAGATCCACGGACCACGGACCGCCCGCCCGCTCCTCTGATCGGTCAGTCACGTTCAAGTAGCAGCTTAACGCGCCGGAACACAACTCCAGTTTGTGTGTTTTTGAGGATGTAACTGCATTATAGTCGTTTTATAGTCGGTTTTGTTTTATTTTGTGGTGTTTGAGGCTTTTATTTAACACTTTGAAACATTTTTGGTTAAATTATAAATGTTCTATTCAGTTTAATTTACCGGTAAACATTAATCCAGTCGTTTTATTTTCAGTTAAAACTTAAATTAAATGATCATCTCTCGTCTTGAACTTAACATGATTTTCTTCTCAGTAGATTTTTATTCAAATCTACTCGATAATTAAAGTTGTTTTTTTGTTTTGTTTTGTTTCAGGGGGTGAATCGCGTGGCCAAAGACTCTCCTGTGGGCGGAGTTGGAGCGCGGAGAATCGACTGGCACGACCTCGACGCCATCAAACGGGACGCCGCCAGAACAGGTTCAGAACTTCAACTTGTCCACAGTCAAATGAAGCTAACCCAGGCTAGCAGTTATAGCGGCTAATTCAGAGCCGAGTTTCATATTAGGAATTACGACCGTGAGTATCATAGCAACCGACGAGCCAATCCAGCGCGAGGATGTTGACAATTATTCTACATGTTTTTGTCTGTAAAACCCCTCACCACACACTTTATACACTTTTCTCACACAGGCGTTAACATTTTCTCACATTTCTCTCTCGTTTAAACTCTCTCAAAGTTCAAACCTTCGTAGGCGTCTTTGTCGGTGCAGAACGTTTCATCGACATTGTGGGTTTTGTCGGGGAGAAAACAAATCGCAAACGTACAGCACTTCAGAGTCACACTGCGATCCAACGTTTATGTAAATTTGTGTGAACACAGTGCACGTTTACACACTGGAAAAAAAACAAAAGCATGAAAAATTGATCAAAAAAAATCCGTGAAACAGCCAGACCACGAACGGTGAACCACGATATAGTGACAGACTCTATTGTACATTTCAAATCTGTGAAACCGCCGTAAAATTGTAGTAATAATCATCAGAATTCCTGAGCTGTGTCAGGTCCTTCATAAACACTGACGTGTCGTGTTCAGGAAACGGCGAGCAGGGGAAGGCGTTCCCTCTGAGCGACGCAGACAGAGTGGACCAGGCCTACAGAGAGAACGGCTTCAACATCTACGTCAGCGACAGAATCTCACTCAACAGGTCCCTGCCCGACATCAGGCATCACAAGTGAGTACTACTGCAAGTACTGCAAGTACTGCAAGTACTGCAAATACTGCAAGTACTGCAGATACTGCAAATACTATAAATACTGCAAATACTGCAAATACTGCAAATACTGCAGTACTACACACTATACACGTGATACACAATAATACAATACTAATACAACCATAGTAACCATAACAACAGGTCCCTGCCAGTAGAATATTTCCCTCTTCCTCTTTCTCTTTCTCTTTCTCTTTCTCTTTCTCTTTCTCTTCTTCTGTGTAAATGCTTCACTCACATCTCACTCATTCAAACAAACAGTGTGGAACATTAGTTCTACAAACCAATCACAGATCTGATGACACGACACTCCAGAGAGGAGGAGAGAGGAGAGAGGAGGAGAGAGAGAGGAGAGAGAGAGGAGAGAGGAAGAGAGAGAGAGGAGGAGAGAGAACGATGGAGGGAAATAGAAAGGGAATAAGGAAGAGAGGAAAATGAGAGAGACATGTGGAGAGAAAGAGAGTAAAAAATAGAGTGAAAGAGGGGGGGAGAGAGACATAGAAAGGGTTGGAAGAGAAAAAGAAAGGAGGAGAGATGAGAGGGAGAGAGATGTGGAGAAAAATATGTAATTGTGATTTTTCTGACAGACGTTGGTTGAGATTCGTTCACAAAGTTCACATTTTAAACACGTCCAGAAGAAATGACAAGACGGAGCTGACAAACGACAAGAATCACACACGGGGAGGGCATCTGACACACGGGGAGGGCATCTGACACACGGGGAGGGCATCTGACACACGGGGAGGGCATCTGACACACGGGGAGGGCATCTGACACACGGGGAGGGCATCTGACACACGTCTCGGCCGCTCTGTGTTCCCGCGGCGCGTCTTGAGCGTCCGGGCGTCGGACGCTCTGTTCCCTCGTCCAAAGTGTCTGAGTTGAAAAAGCTGAATTTTATGGCGTCGCAGACTCGGCTGATGTAGCGACGTCATTATCCAGAAAAGGTAGAAAGACGTCGGGTACGAACGAGCGGCGACTTAATTCTGCGACGCTCACCAGCTAGCATGACGGCTAATCACAGACCCAGACACGCCGCTGGACAACGGACGCCCTGGACAATGTGTCAAGTATTTTTCTCAAGTATTTATGACGCTCATCGGAGGTGTCTGCCTCAAATGTAAAGGCGTCCAACCAGGGGCGTCCAACCAGGGGCGTCCAACCAGGGGCGACTAGAGATGTCCCAGTAGAGGTGTCCAATTAGGGGTGTCCAAGTAGAGGCGTTCGAGTAAAGGCGTCTGACGAGAGGCGTCCAACACATTTTTGACGCCCTGGTCAAAACGCACCATAAGACCACATGGACACACAGGGAGGGCATCTGACACACGGGGACATTTCAGGGTTATCAGTTTTTATGCAGAATGAGACGTGTTGGTGTTTGTGGAGTAAACTGCGGGACTAAAGTGCTTCACATAAACGTCGTTGGCTCTGGGGTCTCTTCAGCTCCGTCTAATTTAACTCCATCATCGTTTTTTTACGCAATTTTAACAATGAACGAATCAAAGAGAATAAAAGCCCGAGGAGCCGAATTTCAAAATAAAGCTCCGTTTCTAAACATTCCTTTGACTCATTAAGTGTCTTTAAACTCGGGTCATAATAGTTTTTACCCGTCACATAAAACCCGCCGAGGAGCCGTCTCACTTTTATGGTGCATTGTGGGATACTTGAGTGCACTTCACATTTACAGCGACGCTCTGCATTAGCATAATTCTATAAAGTGCCCTCTGTGGAGATCATTATGTGCTTTTTGATCCATCTTGTGCCCCGTACTCTGATTTGTACGTTCATTTCATTCCAAAAAAACACGTTTAGTTTTGTGTTTTCAGGTTTAACTCTCAATCTTTCAGAAAAGTCACGTTGTGGGACTCAAGCACGTTTTTGTACATCAGAAATCGTATTTTTTCAAACTTTTTTTGTGGTTTAATTGACTCAAACAACGTCTCAGCTCATGATCCGTATTTGAACATGTGTATTTTTATGAATCGCACAAAAATGACACAGAAAAAAGCACAAAAACAGACACACAAGCCTGTACATGTCGATATTCACACACGTTAGCTTTAGCCTCACGTTAGCTTTGGTCCTCACGTTAGCTTTAGCCTCACATTAGCTTTGGTCCTCACGTTAGCTTTGGTCCTCACGTTAGCTTTAGCCTCACATTAGCTTTGGTCTCACGTTAGCTTTGGTCCTCATGTTAGCTTTAGCCTCACATTAGCTTTGGTCTCACGTTAGCTTTGGTCCTCATGTTAGCTTTGGTCTCACGTTAGCTTTGGTCTCACGTTAGCTTTGGTCTCACGTTAGCTTTGGTCCTCACGTTAGCTTTAGCCTCATTTAGCTTTGGTCCTCACATTAGCTTTAGCCTCACGTTAGCTTTGGTCCTCACGTTAGCTTTAGTTTCAGATTAGCTTTGGTCCTCACGTTAGCTTTAGCCTCACGTTAGCTTTAGCCTCATTTAGCTTTGGTCCTCACATTAGCTTTAGCCTCACATTAGCTTTGGTCCTCACATTAGCTTTGGTCCTCACTTTAGCTTTAGCCTCACATTAGCTTTAGCCTCACATTAGCTTTAGCCTCACGTTAGCTTTAGCCTCACATTAGCTTTGGTCCTCACATTAGCTTTAGCCTCACATTAGCTTTAGCCTCACGTTAGCTTTAGCCTCACGTTAGCTTTAGCCTCACGTTAGCTTTAGCCTCACATTAGCTTTGGTCCTCACATTAGCTTTAGCCTCACGTTAGCTTTAGCCTCACGTTAGCTTTAGCCTCACATTAGCTTTAGCCTCACATTAGCTTTGGTCCTCACGTTAGCTTTGGTCCTCACGTTAGCTTTGGTCCTCACGTTAGCTTTAGCCTCACATTAGCTTTAGCCTCACATTAGCTTTAGCCTCACGTTAGCTTTAGCCTCACATTAGCTTTGGTCCTTTCATTCCTGATGTTTTATCATAAATTTGTTCTTTTCAGTCCAAATCTGTCCAGGAGTGTGTGATTTGTGTTCCGTTTCGTGCCGAGTGGACGTGTTGTGCTGTCGTCAAACCCTGGAGTGTGTGACACATTAGCAGCAACAATTATTTCTCCGCGCTGATAGTTTTTTTGGCAGATAAACGGGTTACGGGAGTTGTACAAACGTTAGCACATTCAAACCCGTCTAGATCCGTTTTTGAACCTCCTTTTTCTCTGTTTTGAGGTACTTTTGCGTAGAATACATGGATATTTCGGGCAACGCAAATGTAAGGCGACTTTTCCCGTTGAAGCCCACGAAAACCAAGCCGTAAACGTCCGATATAGAACTACGAGCGTCTTTGGGAATGACGATAAAAAAAAAGCGTGTCGGTGTAAAAATATAAGCGCAAATATGACTCGCTGAAGCTTTTAATAACGACAATAATGATCGTTTTTGATGTTTCTAAACTGTCTCAAATTGGTCCGTTTGAACGCCAACGGTCGGTTTATACGCCATATTTATACGAGTAAAAATGTCGGGAAACGTGTCTTGCCCGACGACCCTTCTTCAGCCCCGTTTATGTTTGTCTGATCAAATGAAACTTAGGCATGGGACGATATCGAAACCCGCTCTCGATATAAACCTCGTTGTCCGCGTGATCCCTCAGTCGCCGACGTCCGATCCGTAGTAAAGACTCTAACCGCTCCCTTGAAGACGCCGAAGTTCAGATCTGAGCCAGAGAAAAGAAATGGTTTGAGAGGAGAGTTAAAGAAGCTATTTTTGTTGATTTCATCCTCAGACTCGAAGCAAACAAAAGGAAACGAGAACAAAAGGAGGGCCATTAAAGGTTGAGGAGACGATAGTTTTTTTTACAGTTTCAGTGTCGTTAGCGCCTCCTTCAGACAGATATAAGGCAGTGTCCAGTAATAATCTGACCGGAATTGAAGAAGCGGATTGGACGAGCAGCAAAACGTCTTCACTCCTTCAACGATTTGTCCAGTTGACGGATTTAAACTTCGTCTTTTTGCTGTAAACGTCATCGGTTGAGCGTCAGATTCAAGGATCCACAGGTTTGGGGTAAAGAGCTTTTTGCACGATTCGAACGTGGAAAAGACCGTTTACCGTTTAAGAACTTAGACATCACTTCGTACAAGAGCTGGATGTACGGCGGGTCGGTTTTGTGCACAAACTCGAACAAAAAAAGGAGCATTTTCGCTAGCATGAATTAAAATAGGCTAATATTTAAAAAACAGATGAGACACGAGATGCGTCGCTCTGCCAAAAATCAGCACATTTCCATTAAAAAAACAAAGAAGTTCGCCAAGAAAGAAAAGTCAAAAAGCACAAAAAAAAAGTGTCTGGTGTGAGCGGGTTAAGAGAAACGGCGTTCAGGAGAGAAACGGCGTTCAGGAGAGAAACGGCGCAGGAGAGAAACATAGCGGGATACATTTGTTGTTGTGGTGGTGGTTTTAGTTGAAGTGAGACGTGGGCGGCTGCAGTGGAAGAGTAAATGAGGACAAACAAACAGGTAAAACAAAAGAAAAAACAAAAACAAACTTTGACTTGTGTGACTTTGCGACATTAGTTTGTTAAATAATTCGCATATGACGTAATCAATCTGCCCACACAAAGTCCTAAAGTGTTCATTAAAATGTGAGACTGCGGCGGTGCGTTTCATTAAACCCGTAACTCGTTTACTCGTGGAATCGGCGAAGTGACGTTAGGTCGAAATAAACGTGTCCAAATGTTTTTGTAGAGTCTTGAAATACGCCTTAAATTAACCGTATCGCGCTCGTGTCGCTCTGTAGTCGTAAACTTTGACACTCGTGGATCAAATACACTGGTCCCTCGTTTATCGCGTTCTAAAAATAAACCTCAACGGGCGAAATCCGCGCAGTATCAGCTTTATTTTTTACATTTATTCTCTCTGTTTTTGTCTGTAAAACCCCTCACCACACACTTTATACACTTTTCTCACACAGGCGTTCACATTTTCTCATTTCTCTCTCGTTTAAACTCTCAAAGTTCAAACCTTCGTAGATTTAAAAAACAAAATCACATTATTTTCCTCCTTCTTTATGTAACAAACCGAAAATTCCTGTATTCCGTAATGGCGCCCCCTACAGCTGCGTAACTTCTACCTCCTTCGCTAGCTTGTACAGAAGTCTAACTTTTTTCTGCAGTGGTTAGCGTCTTTCTCGACCTTTTGGTTACGTCTTTGTCGGTGCAGAACGTTTCGTCGACGTCGTGGGGGTTTTTTTGTCGGGGAGAAAACAAATTGCAAACGTACAGCACTTCAGAGTCACACTGTGGCGCTTAAACCTGATCAAAAAGACAAAGCATAAACACAAAATTTCCCAGTAGCGCAAAGAAAAAATATAGTTCCACCTTTACCGAAGTTGAATTTGGAGTGATTAATGTTTGAGTTACTCTTTAATCGTTTATTTTCAAGACGCCATTTTGCCGATTAGTCTCTGTTTTCGCCTCCACTGTGACGTACGCACTTTGTTCTCCGGTTTTCTTAATCGGTGATACTCGTGGGATTCGGCAGCGTTGCGTTTCCATCTTTGTATAAATAATAAAAAGATAAATAAATCCTTGCTTGCTAGTGCGGCGTGCGGCTGTCCATTAGGGGGCGCTTTGTCGTGATGACGTTTACGGTGACGTCCGCTCCCATTGGACACCACAGTTTTCTAACGCACAAATCAAATTAAGTCGTTTTAGATGAATATTGTGATTTTAAACGTGGAAATTATAACACAATGATCCACGAGTGTCACAGATTTTAACTATAGAGCGACACGAGCACAATGAAGGATTTAAAAGAGGCGTTTTGTGGAAAAAAAAAGAGTTTGTGCTTGGTTTTTCATCATCAGGTTCACTCCGTCATATTTGGAGTGATTCAGTGATTTGTTTGTTTGAATAATCTGTTTCTTGCCTTGAGCGAAGGTCAGAGGGAAGAGGGACTGAAACGTTTATAAAAATAATAAAAGAGCGACACAGTGTGCATTGGTCTTCTTGAAGTTTCCAGGCTTGAGTACTCCGTTTTTTGTTTTTGTTTGTCACATTCCCCCGAACCCCGCCCATCGAAATGCAACTCTGAGCGAACGAATGATGATGCAACACAGTTAAAATCGTGTTAAATCAGATGCATTTTTCTTCGTCTGCTCTGTAGTTGCGTCGTTTTGTTATAATTTGCACGTTTTAAATTGTAATTTTCATCTAAAACGACTTGATAAAAGAAACAAATCCACTCACTTCCGCTTTAAAAAACTGCAGCGCCCGGTGGGATCCGACGTCACCGTGAACGTCGTCACAACAAAACGCCGTGGAGCTGCATGGATAGTGTCGGATCACGTTAACGAGCCGTGGATTTGTACCAAAACGAATACACAATGCTGCAGAATCCTACACGTATCAGCGATTGAGGAAGTAAAATTGAAGAACGACGTAGAGAGAGAAGAGAGCAGCGGGTGTGCACCGGTAATGAAGAAAACGGGGATTGATCAGTAAAATAAGTGATTAAATATTGTCTCAACTTCCACGAATCACCTCCATAAACAACTTAAGACGGTAAATGAGAAAAAAAACAACAACAGTAATACCGTTAAAAGCTCTGAAAAGTTAATTTTGCAACAGGTCTGATAGAATATGTAACATAATCTGTTCTTTAAGTGTATTTATGTGGAAGTACGTCACTGTTTTCTGTAAATGAGTCCATTTCACTTCACCATAGGTCATAGTGTAAACCCAGATTATAGTGTAAACCCAGATGATATTGTAAAACCCATAGATTATATTGTAAAACCCATAGATTATATATTCTAAACCCATATATTATATCGTAAACCCATAGATTACATTGTAAAAATCCATAGATTATATTGTAAACCAGTAGATTATATTGTAAACCCATAGATTATATTGTAAATTGGTATATTATATTGTAAAACCATAGATTATACTGTAAACCCATAGATTATATTGTAAAACCATAGATTATATTGTAAACCCATAGATTATACTGTAAACCCATCACTTTTGGTAAAGATACCTCTGCGTGCTTTCTACAGATTATGAAACCTTTTATTTATTGCACATATCCATTCATCCACTTCCACTTTATCCCGGGGCTCGGAGGCGGCGCTCGGAGGCGGCGCTCGGAGGCGGCGCTCTGAGACGGGGCTCGGAAGCGGCGCTCTGAGACGGGAGGCGGCTCAAACGTCCGTCTCCACACACACATCCCGCGGCTCTTCCAGGGGAAATCCCGAGGCATTCCCGGGCCAGACGAGAGACACGGTCCCTCCGGCGGGATGGCAAATAGTTCGCAAATAATAATCTTCAGGCGTCAAAGCTTTTTTTTTTTTTTGTTAAAGTTTAGACGGTGATGGGCTCGTGTCAGGGTTTGATTGGTCCGTTGACAGACAGGTGTCGCGCTCTGATTGGTGGAGAGATGGACAGGTGTCAGTTCCAGTCTGCTCAGTTTTGGAGCAGTGTCTAGACGGAGACACGAGGCCGCGGTTCATTAGATCTTAATATTGTTTGAATGAGCTCAGCGCTGCCAAAGAAGTGTCTGGAATTTAAATCAGCGCTTTTGAATTCACACGGCCACAATCTGACGGTTTTTTTTTTTATTCGGGAAAATAATTGTGAGGGTTTGACAGGGTTTCAAAGTCGGGAGCATTTCTGAGCCAATGCGGGTTTAGCACCACTGGAAATGTGAACTTGAAATATAATTGTATTTAAAGTGCAGTGTGTAACATTTCTGCCTCCTTTGCTTGGCCTGGAGTGTTCCACAGTATGGCATTAAAAGACTGCAGACCACCCCACCAGAGGAGTGAGAGAGCAGCTTTAATGAAAAGAACTAAACAAAGATGGAATGTCTATGATAAATAATGAATAAATGAATATAAAAAACAAACAACAAAAAAAACACACCCCTCCCCAAAAATGAACAAAACTAAAAAAAATAAAAATAAAAAAATCCTTAAAAAACCCAAAACAAAACAAAAAAATAAATAAATAAAATAAAAAACAAAAGAAGGCAACACCTCCCCCCCTCAAAAATCCCTTCCCCGCAAAAAATGGAAAAAAACAACCCCCACCCCAAAAAAATAAATAAATACATCAAAAGAAAACAACCCCCCCCCCTCAAAAATCCCGTCCCCTCTAAAAAAAAAAACAAAACAAAAAAAACCTCCAAAAAAACTAAACCTCAAACAAAAAGAAAACAAAAAAACAAAAAAAATCCTTAAAAAACTAAATACAAAACAACCCCCCCCCCCCCCCCAAAGAAAAAAAAAGATAAAGAAATAACAAAAACGAACAAAATAAAACAAGCGGGAATGTCTATAAAAAACAAACAAAACAACCCCCCTCCAAAAAAAAACAAAACCTAAAAAAATAAATAAAAATAAAAAAAAATAAAAAAAAGTCTTGTTGTAAATGTCTCGTTCCAAGGATCCCACTGTGACTTAAATTGTTTTCGAATGTGTCAATCATCAAAAACGTCTTGGAGCTGGTTGTCATTCACGTTCCTTTTCTTCTTATTTGTTGGTGAAATAAAACATCTGCAGGACTAACTCTGTGTTTGTATTTTCAGCTGTGCAAAGAAGCTGTACGCAGAGAAACTTCCCAACACCAGTGTGATCATCCCGTTTCATAATGAAGGCTGGTCGTCTCTGCTCCGAACAGTCCACAGCGTCCTGAACCGCTCCCCCCCAGCGCTCATCCACGAGCTCATCCTGGTCGACGACTTCAGCGACAAAGGTACTGGAGCACAGAGACGCTTTTATGTAGCAAAACGTGATTAGCATCTAACGCTAGCCTCAGCTAAACGGCAAAACTACGATCGTTAAAACACAGAGACTCAGAGACGGGTGTTCAGAGAAACTTTGGTCAAATATAAAAGAGTCTGAATGTGTAAAGACTAAACATGGACTAAACATGGACTAAACATGGACTAAACATGGACTAAACATGGACTAAACGTGGACTAAACATGGACTAAACATGGACTAAACATGGACTACACCAGGACTAAACATGGACTAAACCAGGACTAAACATGGACTAAACATGGACTAAACCAGGACTAAACATGGACTAAACATGGAGTAAACCGGGATTAAACATGGACTAAACATGGACTAAACCAGGACTAAACATGGACTAAACATGGACTAAACATGGACTAAACCAGGATTAAACCCTGACTAAACATGGACTAAACATGGACTAAACATGGACTAAACCAGGACTAAACCAGGACTAAACATGGACTAAACATGGACTAAACCGTGATTAAACCAGGACTAAATATGGACTAAACCAGGATTAAACTGGGACTAAACCAGGACTAAACATGGACTAAACATGGACTAAACCAGGACTAAACATGGATTAAACCAGGACTAAACATGGAGTAAACATGGACTAAACAAGGACTAAACATGGACTAAACCAAGACTAAACCAGGACTAAACATGGACTAAACCAGGACTAAACATGGACTAAACATGGAGTAAACCGGGATTAAACATGGACTAAACCAGGACTAAACCAGGACTAAACATGGACTAAACATGGACTAAACATGGACTAAACATGGACTAAACCAGGATTAAACCCTGACTAAACCAGGACTAAACATGGACTAAACATGGACTAAACCGGGATTAAACCAGGACTAAACATGGACTAAACCGGGATTAAACCAGGACTAAACATGGACTAAACCGGGATTAAACTGGGACTAAACCAGGACTAAACATGGATTAAACCAGGACTAAACATGGAGTAAACATGGAGTAAACAAGGACTAAACATGGACTAAACATGGAGTAAACCGGGATTAAACATGGACTAAACATGGACTAAACCAGGACTAAACATGGACTAAACATGGAGTAAACCGGGATTAAACATGGAGTAAACATGGACTAAACATGGACTAAACAAGGACTAAACATGGACTAAACCAGGACTAAACCAGGACTAAACATGGACTAAACATGGACTAAACCAGGACTAAACATGGACTAAACATGGAGTAAACCGGGACTAAACATGGACTAAACCAGGACTAAACATGGACTAAACATGGACTAAACATGGACTAAACGTGGACTAAACGTGGACTAAACATGGACTAAACCAGGATTAAACCAGGACTAAACATGGACTAAACATGGACTAAACCAGGACTAAACCAGGACTAAACATGGACTAAACCGGGATTAAACCAGGACTAAACATGGACTAAACCAGGATTAAACTGGGACTAAACCAGGACTAAACATGGACTAAACATGGACTAAACATGGACTAAACCAGGACTAAACATGGATTAAACCGGGATTAAACCGGCACTAAACCAGGACTAAACCAGGACTAAACATGGACTAAACCAGGACTAAACATGGACTAAACCAGGATTAAACTGGGACTAAACCAGGACTAAACATGGACTAAACATGGACTAAACCAGGACTAAACATGGACTAAACATGGACTAAACCAGGATTAAACTGTGCCTAAACCGGGATTAAACCAGGACTAAACCAGGACTAAACCAGGACTAAACCAGGACTAAACCAGGACTAAACCAGGACTAAACCGTGCCTAAACCAGGACTAAAACAACAGTCTATCTGTGCATGTGACTGAGAGGTTTTCATTCTGCCTCTTCTCTTTTAATTCTCACTTTTAACCTCTTTCTCATTCTGCACTTTGAATCACTCTGCGTACGAGTCGAGAGTCGTGCCATTACAAATAAACCTGCCTTGCCTAAAAACGTCCACAGAAACCGGAGATAACCCACTTTTTTGCTCCGTGATGTGCCTCTCGTTCCCCATCCCTCCGTGAGCGTCTGGTCTGTGCCTCTCACAGTCTCCTCTTTATTCTCCTGTCACAGTAATAACCACACGGGCCCCTCTCTGCAGCCTCTGTGCCACATAATACACAGCTACACAATCAAATGGGTTTTACTGCATTTGAGCTCCAGCACAATAAGGGAAGACACTCGGGGCTCGTCAGATGGAGCTGTGGCGGACACATTCGGGGCTGAAACGGACTCGACGGCATTGTTTATTTCAGTATTGATTCGGCGAAAGCGGAGACACTTAAGGCAGTACTCGCGAAAATGAACATCACGGCTTTTATTTCCTCATCAGCTCGATAACGATATTCAAATAGTGTTTTTAATGGGCCGAAACGCGCCTGTGAATGTAGACTGAAAGCGTAAACGGATGTAGCTAACCTGTTAGCCACCGCGTTGCTAATAGGAAGTGTTCACGGGCGCGCGTACGGCTCCGATTCACTTCGCGTTTTCACTCCGCAGACTCGTCATTTTGGTCTTAAATGTTCGTATCGACCCGCTCTACATGATTCTGGGGTTTTTATTTCACAGTTTTATTCATAAATCGAGATATAAACATTAATGACAGACAAATCAGGCGCCTCCTTCCCCTGACGTCGTTCCGCTAGCGTTAGCAACAGGTTTGATTGACAGGGTTGCTAAGCGCCGACATCCTGCTAAACCAGTGGTGTGGGCGGGAGGAAATGTTAGCTTCAACAGCCTCGGTCCTGATTGGCTCTTTGGTTGCTATGATACTCGCGGTCAGAATTCCGAATATGGGAATGTTGCTAACGGTAATGGGAGCGACCTCAGGGAAAGAAGGCGCCTGATTTGTCTGTTTATAATGTTCATAATTGATTGATGTACGGACACAAAAAAATACCAGGATCATGTAGAGCGGGTTAGTACGAACATTTAAGACCAAAACGACGAGTCTGAGAGTTTTTCAGCGTAAAGTGAATTGGAGCCACAAATCGCAAACGTACAGCACTTCAGAGTCACACTGTGATCCAGCGTTTATGTGAATTTGTCTGAACACATTCTGTACTGGACAGGAGACACGGCACGGAGGAGACTGAGGGACAATGGTCTACAGTCCAACAGCCAATCAGGACGCACGACACAATGGTCTACAGTCCAACAGCCAATCAGGACGCACGACACAATGGTCTACAGTCCAACAGCCAATCAGGACGCACGACACAATGCACGTTCATACACTGTAAAAAAAACATGTAAAATTGGACAAAAAAATCCACGAAACCGCGATATAGTGAGGGACAACTGTACAGTCTACGCCAAAGATTCGAACCGCCAAACTCTACCGACTTAAGTCCATGTTCTTTTTCGATTACGGGGAAGGGGGGGGCGCTATAGTTACAGTAGTCGGCACAAAAAAATAATGTGTTTTTTGCGAGTTGGGGACAGTGATTGACAGACGGAGCGATCACTTTGACTCTCTTCAGGCTGAGAGCGATGGAGGGTGTCACGCCGCTCCTTAACTTTGATGGATTCTTCTGGACTCCCTTTTGTCCCAACCGTAATCTCTTTCCTCGCCGCAACCGACCCAAAAAAACACGCCGATATAATTCAGCCGGTCTCGGAGGAGAACCCCCGATCCCGTCCTATCATCCGCGCAAACAAATAAAGACGTTCTAACTGTGTGCCATTAATCCACGTGTTATCGAGAACAGTGACAGCGATGGGCGCAGGGGCTCGCCATAAATCTTCTAAGTATGCTAGCGCTATTAGCAATTTTCGTTTTTTTTTTCTCGAATTTAACAGCGCGGTATGTGACTTTTCTGAAGGAGGATCCACTACCTACTTGTCTCTTTATTGTGTGTACGTTTTCTTTGCACTACTGGGGATTTTTGGGGGATTATAGATACAAACAAAGTGCTAACGTGTTTAATTCTGCTGTTTATTTACTGCAGCTCATGATTTTTTTTAACAATATTCTTGATTTACGATTTACCTTTTTTGGGGGGTGGTCCTTCTTTTGGTTCATTGTGCCATAAAAGTGTCATAAATTTGTTTCAGTTGTATCGTTTATTGTCTATATTTACTTCATCTACTCTGGCTCCAATTCACTTTCTATTGAAAAACTGTGTCCTCTCTCTGTACCTGCTGCTCGTTTTGGTCTTAAATGTTCGTATTAACCTTCTACGTGATCCTGGGGTTTTTATTTCACTATTGTGTCTGTAAATCAAGATACATTCAACATTAAAAACAGACGATTCAGGTGCATTTTTTCCTGTTAGCCTTAGCAACAGGTTTGATTGACAGCGTTGCTAGGCCCCCGATCCCTGATTTGAGTCTGACCCGTTCTGGACTTTGACCCTGTTTTATTCACGTTGTTTGGTCCTGTTAGTTAGACTGTTAGCTAGCCTCGACTTTGGTATTTTAATTAGCCGTTTGCTTTATACAGGGGTTAGCATGTTTTTAGACTGGGGTGAAGAGCGGGGAGAGAGACATTCAGCAGTGCTGTAGCCATAGACTGTATAAAGAAGTGGACTAAGTGAGTGTTGACGTCACCCACAGCGTTCAGCTCCAGTCAAACGAAGCTAATCCAGGCTAGCAGTTATAGCGGCGAATCTGGAGCCGAGTTCCACGTTCGGAGCTCCGACTGTGAGTATCATAGCAACCAAAGAGCCAATCAGGAGCGAGGCTGTTGAAGGTAAAGCCCCTTCATGCCCACACTGCTGGTTTAGCCTGTTCATATCTTGATTCACAGACCCAAAAGAGAAATAAAACCCCCAGGATCATGTAGAGCGGGTTAATACGAACATTTAAACACGCCCACGATCACTTCCTGTTTGGAACGCGGCGGCTAGTGCGTTAGCTATGTCCATTTATATATACAGTCTGTGTTTTTAGCCTAGCATGCAACACTTGATTATAGTGCTTAAATATCTGTAAACTGTACCTGCCAAACTTTAAATGATCTGAAATAAAAGTTTAAAGAGTCCGTGGACAAAGCTCTTGCTGCTCTCTGTCGTCGTTTGCGGTGAGACTTGGGGCCGACGGCGGCGTCACAGACGGTTCGTCTTTACTGTTCCGCTCCGTTCTGTTTAATTGGAGCGAGCTTTGTAAATGAGAAAGTGTCTGGAGAGGCGCAGGTTTCATTAACACCTGCTGTTGTCCACAAACTGAGAGGAGCCAACAGATCTGCCCAAAGGGAGGTCGCCTCATGTCACCGAAATACAAATGTGTTTCATGAGTTTAAGTTGAGTTTTGAATAAGGATGTGCCAAGAGGACACTGGTCATGTGAGTGGACACAGGATTATTTTATTTAATTCAAGACAGACATAGTGACCCTACGTATACAGGAGGGACAAGTGGTGATAAGACACACCGAGACACACCGAGACACACCAAGACACACCGAGACACACCAAGACACACCGAGACACACCAAGACACACCGAGACACACCAAGACACACCGAGACGTACCAAGACACACCGAGACACACCGAGACACACCGAGACACACCAAGACACACCAAGACGTACTGAGACACACCGAGACACACCGAGACACACCGAGACAACATGGTTTATAGATGTAACAGCTATTTTTAATTGTATGTGATAAGTTTGTGTTGTGTGTACATCTGTGTTGTGTGTACATCTGTGTGTGTGTACATGTGGGGGTGTACATGTGTGTGTGTACATCTGTGTGTGTGTACATCTGTGTGTGTGTACATGTGGGGGTGTACATGTGTGTGTGTACGTGTGTGTGTGATATTTCTGTGTGTGTGTACATGTGTGTTGTGTGTACATCTGTGTTGTGTGTACATGTGTGTGCGTGTACATCTGTATTGTGCATACATGTGTGTGTTGTGTGTACATGTGTGTGTTGTGTGTACATGTGTGTGTGTACATGTGTGTGTTGTGTGTACATTTGTGTGTGTACATGTGTGTGCGTACATCTGTGTGTGTGATATTTCTGTGTGTGTGTACATGTGTGTGTTGTGCGTACATGTGGGTGTGTAGGGGTGTGTGTGTACGTGTGTGTGTGATATTTCTGTGTGTGTGTACGGGTGTGTGTACATGTGTGTGTTGTGTGTACGTGTGTGTGTACGTGTGTGTGTGATATTTCTGTGCTTGTGGACTCGACAGAGGACATTACTTAAATTTCGATGGGAAAAATTGAATAAAAACCAAAACAAACATAAACATCATTGGCTCCTGAGAAAACAGTTTAGCCAAGATCCATTTTGTTTTTTATAAATCGGCTCAATCACTTGATTTTCTGGCCAATTTTTGTCCAAAACCTCTGAGAATATGAAAGTGTTGTATTAAAAAGCTGTTCTGTTGTTACGTTAAATGATTAATGACACGTATAAAACTCATTTGGACACTTTTACCATCTGCTGTTTGTGTTTAACGGAAATAAAATAGACGTCCGGCCTCTGTCCTCGTTTCACTCGATATCGGGGATCGGCGGATACTTAAAGCCAAAGTATCGGTATCAGTATCAGAACTGAAAACTTTTTTGAATGGACGTCATAAGTAAAAATAAATACCACGATTAATTTCTCTTCAACATTAATGGCACCAAGTGTGAAATCCATAATTCACTTCACGCAGTTTTTATAAAAATCAAACAGAAACAGAAGAATTTGCACTTTTTTTTGACGTTTTTTTGCTGAATAGATTGAACTGAAATGACACGGATCTCACTTTTCTTATGTAACAGTTAACGAAAAATAAATAAAATAGGTTAATTGTGCGAACCTGCGTGTGCTCTGTGCCCGGGTCACACTTAGCACAGTCATTCAAGCCCCTCATGAGTGATTTCACACTTATGAGCCACTATTATGTCACAGCCGTTAAAATGATGGTGTTCAGCAAAAAAGTAAATGTTTTTAGTGATAAACTGTCACACGTGTCAGATTATTTTAAACACGGGGATTATAGAGTAGAACCTGATGGGAATGTGTCCATCAGTGAAGTAACCGAATACATGTACTGCAAATGTGTATTCTGTACGCTAATACTACGTAACTGTGTTCAGGTGTAGATGTGTGTGTGGCCCCTCAGTCGTCCAGGTGTGAAAGAGTAAATAAATAAATAAATAAATAAGTAAGTAAATAAGCAAATAAATAAATAAGCAAATAAATAAGTAAATAAATAAATAAGTAAATAAATAAGTAAATAAATAAATAAGTAAATACATAAATAAATAAATAAGTAAATACATAAATAAATAAGTAAATAAATAAGTAAATAAATAAATAAGTAAATAAATAAGTAAATAAGTAAATAAATAAATAAATAAGTAAATAAATAAGTAAATAAATAAATAAGTAAATACATAAATAAATAAATAAGTAAATACATAAATAAGTAAATAAATAAATATGTCAACTGGGCAAAAAGTTTTAGTGTTAGTTTCTTAAAACTTTTGTCCAGTTACAGATTAGATTTTTTTTTTTTTTTCACTATATAAACACCAGATAAGAGCATGGATAAAAGTACAAATACTAGTAGAGATACCAGTATAAATACCAAGTACAGATAAAAGTATAAATACCAAGTACAGATAAAAGTATAAATACCAAGTACAGATAAAAGTATAAATACCAAGTACAGATAAAAGTATAAATACCAAATACAGATAAAAGTATAAATACCAAGTACAGATAAAAGTATAAATACCAAGTACAGATACAAGTATAAATACCAAGTACAGATAAAAGTATAAATACTAGTAGAGATACCAGTATAAATACCAAATACAGATAAAAGTATAAATACCAAGTACAGATAAAAGTACAAATACTAGTAGAGATACCAGTATAAATACCAAATACAGATAAAAGTATAAATACCAAGTACAGATAAAAGTATAAATACCAAGTACAGATAAAAGTATAAATACCAAATACAGATAAAAGTATAAATACCAAGTACAGATAAAAGTATAAATACCAAGTACAGATACAAGTATAAATACCAAGTACAGATAAAAGTATAAATACCAAGTACAGATAAAAGTATAAATACCAAGTACAGATAAAAGTATAAATACCAAATACAGATAAAAGTATAAATACCAAGTACAGATAAAAGTATAAATACCAAGTACAGATAAAAGTATAAATACCAAATACAGATAAAAGTATAAATACCAAGTACAGATAAAAGTATAAATACCAAGTACAGATAAAAGTATAAATACCAAATACAGATAAAAGTATAAATACCAAGTACAGATACAAGTATAAATACCAAGTACAGATACAAGTATAAATACCAAGTACAGATAAAAGTATAAATACCAAGTACAGATAAAAGTATAAATACCAAGTACAGATAAAAGTATAAATACCAAATACAGATAAAAGTATAAATACCAAATACAGATAAAAGTATAAATACCAAATACAGATAAAAGTATAAATACCAAGTACAGATAAAAGTATAAATACCAAGTACAGATAAAAGTATAAATACCAAGTACAGATACAAGTATAAATACCAAGTACAGATAAAAGTATAAATACCAAGTACAGATAAAAGTATAAATACCAAGTACAGATAAAAGTATAAATACCAAGTACAGATAAAAGTATAAATACCAAATACAGATAGAAGTATAAATACCAAGTACAGATACAGATACCAGTATATATACCAAATACAGATACTTTTTCATTCGGTGGTATTCAGAGTACAGTTACTTTTCTAAAACCAAAGGTACACATTGCAGTACTTTATGAGGCATCGTTCACTTCAAACTGCAGAGTATTAGAGGCAAAAATCTAAATCCAGCTCCAAACTCGACGCTGTTTTTAATCCTAAATACAACTGTGTGTGAAAGTATTATAACTACTACTCCAACTACTCACGACACAGTACTCTGACTGACCCGCGAATCAGAATCCATTCCAGTTCATTTAAATCCAGGTGTATTTTTAAAGTTTTCTTCTCGTCACTGGGGTCCGTTGACTTCCATTCAAAACGTACACACTTCATATATATTTTTAAGTCGCTTTGCTAATTTTTTAACCCCACACCTAAAGTTTTTTTTCACGAAACCACAAGTACACGGGGGGAGAAATCCACGCTGTCATTCTGCAACGCGAGATTTTCTACTTCCATTTTAATTTTGTCTCTAAACACGAGGTCCTTGTCCCGATCGCCCCGCGGGACATATTTCCCCTCAATAATACTCCCATTAATCTCCCGTTCTGCCCGGGATCGCCGCGGTTCTGCAGGCATTAGACACCACCCTCGTCTGAGTTAGGAGACAGGGCGCGGGGGGTCACAGCGCCTCATTACCAGCGTTTAGTCTGCGCCGGTAAATGGGAACGAGGCTTCTTCTGGTTTACCGGCCATAAATCTCCGTAATGAGCGGGCGCCGACGTGGGCAAACACATTACTCTTTATTAGAGAGCGAATCCAGGACACGCAGAGGCTGAGACCCCATTAACCCGACGCAGAGAGCGGCGTGCTGCAGGTGAACGCGCCGCGCCACGGAGACGCTCGTTCGCACGCAGGTACTCAGAGGTGTTTATTTATCAGGAGCGTGATGTTCCGGGGTGTGGCTTTAAAGCGTGTCTGTCAGGTGTTTGTGTCGCTTAAACGTGAGACATTACGCACAGTCGTCTTTAAATGAGGTTTTGGACGTGTTTAAATGTGTTCACTCGTCGTTAAGTTACTCAGAGTTGTTGTATTTCTCTGTGTGTTTGAGCAGATTTGTGTCGTCTGGTGTGTGAGGTTTGTAAAGTTCACCTGTCCCCGCCCACAGCTCTGAACTTAAGCCCAGGTATTAAAAAAAAACAAAAAAAAACAAGACTCCAGGTGATACGTGTGTGTGTTTGTGTGTGTGGATGATCAGCTCTGAGTGCTGTGTGTGTGTGGATAAGTTGTGTGTGTGTGTGTCTCTGTGTGTGGGGGTGTGTGTGTGTATGATCTATGTCTGTGTACGTGTGTGCGGATGAGCTGTCTGTGTATGTGTGCGTCTCTGTATCTCTGTGTGTATTTGCGTGTATGTCTGTGTGTCTGTGCGTCTGTGTGTGTCTGTCTTTGTGTGTGTGTTTCTGTGTGTGTGTGTCTCTGTGGGGGTGTGTGTGTCTGTGTCTTTGTGTGTGTGTGTTGTGTTTTCTTTTGACTTGTGTGTGTGTCTCTGTGTCTTTGTGTGTGTGTTTCTGTGTGTGTCTGTGCGTCTGTGTGTGTGTGTTGTGTTTTCTATTGATTTGTGTCTGTGTGTGTGTCTTTGTGTCTGTGTGTGTCTTTGTGTCTTTGTGTGCGTCTGTGTGTGTGTTGTGTTTCATATTGACTTGTGTGTGTTTCCTGAGGCTCACACTGACACGTGTCATTGCGGCTCTTTCAAACTCGCTGCATCAGAGTTTAGAACAGACTGATGCAAAAATCACCTCAATGTGAAAAGCCCCACTGCGTAACTTTTATCCCAAAAATAGACAAAAAGTAAAAGATTTTGTTTGTTGTTTGTTTTGTTTTTTATTTGGAGAAACATGCAAACTTTCTCTGAACACCTCCAAAAAACTGATTTGTATTTGTCCTGAAGAGTGGCCTGTTGTTGGAAATGTTGTTCCTTTCACTTTAATATTCCGCAGTGTGGCTTTAAATGTATCTCCACAGAGAATCATCGTCTCCACACAGACGTCACCTCTTGGCCTAGAATGTTCCACAGTTTGCCTTTAAACATGTTTCAGTCTATATCCTTACATGTTTTTATTGCTAAAGAAATGCCTTGAAAATCATGCATTCTTCTGGGATCACCTCTGCACAGATCTGACCAGTAACTTTGTCTTGTGGGGCACGTTTGTTTCCATGGAGATAATGAGTTCAATATCCGACTGCAAATGTTTAAAGCAAAACAACAGCATCTAGACAGCATTTAGACCTGGTTTAGTCCATGTTTAGTCCATGTTTAGTCCATGTTTAGTCCTGGTTTAGTCCTGGTTTAGTCCTGGTTTAGTCCTTGTTCAGTCCTGGTTTAGTCCTGGTTTAGTCCTGGTTTAGTCCTTGTTCAGTCCTGGTTTAGTCCTGGTTTAGTCCTGGTTTAGTCCTGGTTTAGTCCATGTTCAGTCCTGGTTTAGTCCATGTTTAGTCCATGTTTAGTCCTGGTTTAGTCCTGGTTTAGTCCTGGTTTAGTCCTGGTTTAGTCCTGGTTTAGTCCTGGTTTAGTCCTTGTTCAGTCCTGGTTTAGTCCTGGTTTAGTCCAGTTTTAGTCCATGTTCAGTCCTTGTTTAGTCCTGGTTTAGTCCATGTTTAGTCCATGTTTAGTCCTGGTTTAGTCCTGGTTTAGTCCAGTTTTAGTCCATGTTCAGTCCTTGTTCAGTCCTGGTTTAGTCCATGTTTAGTCCATGTTTAGTCCTGGTTTAGTCCTGGTTTAGTCCTGGTTTAGTCCTGGTTTAGTCCTTGTTCAGTCCTGGTTTAGTCCTGGTTTAGTCCTGGTTTAGTCCAGTTTTAGTCCATGTTCAGTCCTTGTTTAGTCCTGGTTTAGTCCTGGTTCAGTCCTTGTTTAGTCCTGGTTTAGACCTGGTTTAGTCCTGGTTTAGTCCATGTTTAGTCCTGGTTTAGTCCTGGTTTAGTCCTGGTTTAGTCCATGTTTAGTCCATGTTTAGTCCTGGTTTAGTCCTGGTTTAGTCCTGGTTTAGTCCTTGTTCAGTCCTGGTTTAGTCCTGGTTTAGTCCTGGTTTAGTCCAGTTTTAGTCCATGTTCAGTCCTTGTTTAGTCCTGGTTTAGTCCTGGTTCAGTCCTTGTTTAGTCCTGGTTTAGTCCTGGTTTAGTCCTGGTTCAGTCCTTGTTTAGTCCTGGTTTAGACCTGGTTTAGTCCTGGTTTAGTCCATGTTTAGTCCTGGTTTAGTCCTTGTTTAGTCCTGGTTTAGTCCTGGTTTAGTCCTTGTTTAGTCCTGGTTCAGTCCTTGTTTAGTCCTGGTTTAGTCCCGGTTTAGTCCCGGTTTAGTCCCGGTTTAGTCCTTGTTTAGTCCCGGTTCAGTCCTTGTTTAGTCCTGGTTTAGTCCTGGTTTAGTCCTGGTTTAGTCCTGGTTTAGTCCCGGTTCAGTCCCTGTTTAGTCCTTGTTTAGTCCTGGTTTAGTCCTGGTTTAGTCCTGGTTTAGTCCTGGTTTAGTCCCGGTTCAGTCCCTGTTTAGTCCTTGTTTAGTCCTGGTTTAGTCCTGGTTTAGTCCTGGTTTAGTCCCAGTTTAGTCCCGGTTTAGTCCCGGTTTAGTCCTTGTTTATTCCTTGTTTAGTCCTTGTTTAGTCCAGTTTTAGTCCATGTTCAGTCCTTGTTTAGTCCTGGTTTAGTCCTGGTTTAGTCCTTGTTTAGTCCTGGTTTAGTCCTTGTTTAGTCCAGTTTTAGTCCATGTTCAGTCCTTGTTTAGTCCTGGTTTAGTCCTGGTTTAGTCCCAGATTAGTCCCGGTTTAGTCCTTGTTTAGTCCTGGTTTAGTCCTGGTTTAGTCCTTGTTTAGTCCTGGTTCAGTCCTTGTTTAGTCCTGGTTTAGTCCTGGTTTAGTCCCGGTTTAGTCCCGGTTTAGTCCCGGTTTAGTCCCGGTTTAGTCCCGGTTTAGTCCCGGTTTAGTCCTTGTTTAGTCCCGGTTCAGTCCTTGTTTAGTCCTGGTTTAGTCCTGGTTTAGTCCTGGTTTAGTCCTGGTTTAGTCCCGGTTCAGTCCCTGTTTAGTCCTTGTTTAGTCCTGGTTTAGTCCTGGTTTAGTCCTGGTTTAGTCCTGGTTTAGTCCCAGTTTAGTCCCAGTTTAGTCCCAGTTTAGTCCCGGTTTAGTCCTTGTTTATTCCTTGTTTAGTCCTTGTTTAGTCCAGTTTTAGTCCATGTTCAGTCCTTGTTTAGTCCTGGTTTAGTCCTGGTTTAGTCCTTGTTTAGTCCTGGTTTAGTCCTTGTTTAGTCCAGTTTTAGTCCATGTTCAGTCCTTGTTTAGTCCTGGTTTAGTCCTGGTTTAGTCCTTGTTTAGTCCTGGTTTAGTCCTGGTTTAGTCCTTGTTTAGTCCTGGTTTAGTCCTTGTTTAGTCCAGTTTTAGTCCATGTTCAGTCCTTGTTTAGTCCTGGTTTAGTCCTGGTTTAGTCCCGGTTTAGTCCTTGTTTATTCCTTGTTTAGTCCTTGTTTAGTCCAGTTTTAGTCCATGTTCAGTCCTTGTTTAGTCCTGGTTTAGTCCTGGTTTAGTCCTTGTTTAGTCCTGGTTTAGTCCTTGTTTAGTCCAGTTTTAGTCCATGTTCAGTCCTTGTTTAGTCCTGGTTTAGTCCTGGTTTAGTCCCGGTTTAGTCCTTGTTTATTCCTTGTTTAGTCCTTGTTTAGTCCAGTTTTAGTCCATGTTCAGTCCTTGTTTAGTCCTGGTTTAGTCCTGGTTTAGTCCTTGTTTAGTCCTGGTTTAGTCCTTGTTTAGTCCAGTTTTAGTCCATGTTCAGTCCTTGTTTAGTCCTGGTTTAGTCCTGGTTTAGTCCTTGTTTAGTCCTGGTTTAGTCCTGGTTTAGTCCTTGTTTAGTCCTGGTTTAGTCCTTGTTTAGTCCAGTTTTAGTCCATGTTCAGTCCTTGTTTAGTCCTGGTTTAGTCCTGGTTCAGTCCTTGTTTAGTCCATGTTTAGTCCTGGTTTAGTCCTGGTTTAGTCCTTGTTTAGTCCTTGTTTTAGTCCTGGTTTAGTCCTGGTTTAGTCCTTGTTTAGTCCTGGTTTAGTCCTTGTTTAGTCCAGTTTTAGTCCATGTTCAGTCCTTGTTTAGTCCTGGTTTAGTCCTGGTTCAGTCCTTGTTTAGTCCATGTTTAGTCCATGTTTAGTCCTGGTTTAGTCCTGTTTTAGTCCTGGTTTAGTCCTGGTTTAGTCCTAATTCCCTCCACGTTTTCTCTTCTTTATAAAAACCGTCTTTATTTCTTCTTTTCCTCAATAATCCTTCTGTTTAGTTTTAGTTTCAAACCCATTTGGCTCAAACTCTTCCGTCGCTTCAGTTTGACGACTTCAACTCTACGACTGAGCTGTAAAAACGCGGAGTCGGTTTCGTCGGCCACATTATCCGAGCGTGGTGTTTTTTCCCTGCGTCGCGTTTAAATCCGAGTCCCTCCATTTGATCCAAAATCGTTTCCTTTCTGCACAATTGTCGTCTTTTTGTCTCGGGGGGGCAATCTTGGATACAGATGTTTTTTCCGAGCGTCCCGTGAAGCCAGGAAAAACGCGGTTATGTTTATCGCCGCCGGCAGTTTGTTTCTGTGGTGGCAGATGTCTCTTGTAATAGCGACACATTAAACTAACTTCATTTCGCGTTTGATCCTTTTGGAAGAAACACAAAACCGCACTTTTTATTACGCACATTAGTTAGGGCTGGCGTTTCCGTGGTGTTTCAGAACTGGCGCTGGGTTTTTCTCCTGGCTCGTTCCGCGGTTTTATCTGTAGGAGCGCGCGCGGCGTTCTTCCGAAAAGCCCGTTACGCGGAGATCATCGGGAGACGGCGATTACTTTTAATGTCGCCAAAGGAGCAAATCGTAATTTAAACGTTTTAGGCTGTTCCTTCGCGTCAGATAAAAGGATTTGTGCTTGATTTTATGGATTGTAAATGTAAAAAAAATGTCGTAAAAGAGCGTAAAGGGGACGTGTTTTTACGCCGTTAACGTCACTTGTCTGTAATACACTAAAGCACGTGTGTCAAACTCGAGGCCCGGGGGCCAAATGCGGCCCGCCACGTCATTTTATGTGGCCCTCGAGAAGATAAATTAAAAGGCGTGACTGTCATTTTAAAATCAGTCTGTGCTGCTTTAACGTTTGCACTGATAATAAACTAATGAGATTTTCCCAACAAGTGGAACTGAGAAATATTTGCAAATAATCATCACAAAATGTTCAGGAAAAGGAAAATTGTCGGCGTGGAAGGAAGTTTGGAGGAAGAAAAGTGAAGGTGAAGACAAGTTTGTGCTTTGAGGAGAAAAACCTGTGTGTTTTTTTGTGTTTTGAGGCGAGGTCGGTACAGTCTACGACGACATTTTGACTCCAAACACGGAGCTACGTACGCAAAAGTGAGTCTGCGAGAAAAACAACAAACTGTCCAATAATTAAAAGTCTGTAAAAGGACGAATTTGACGCAGAGCTGAAGGTTCTGACCAGATACACACTTTTAAAAATGTCAGTTTATCACAGAAACCGTCATTTAACAAGTTAAAAAAGTAATTACATTTATTTTACATGACATTTGTTTACATTTAGTGACATTTACTCTGCCGCACAGTCACATCTGGCCCTCGATGGCGGCCATTTTGCTGACGTGGCCCTCGGCGAGAATGAGTTTGACGCCGCTGCTCTAAAGGAATATAAAAGAAAACTACCTACGGCTAAAGATGCACTGTGTAACTCGGTGGAGAATCTGCCAGCTGTTTGTCTCCATGGAGATGATATTGCTGTGCCTGGAATGTTCCGCTGTATGGCATTAAACTGTTGAGCGCGCCTGAATATAAGCCGCACCCGCTAAATTTGAAAAGAAAATACATTTTGTCCATCTATGCCCTAATTTCCTCCACGTATTGACTGTATAAAAACTGTCTTTATTTCTTCTTCTTTATTTCTTCTTCTTTATTTCTTCTTTTCCCCAATCATCCCTCTGTTTATTTTTAGTTTTAGCACCTGAATATAAGCCGCATTTTACGAATATGTTGTAATGTTAAAGTTAGATATTTACTGTATTTTCCAGAGTATAAGTCCCATTCGCCCAAAAAAAAAAGCATAATAATGAAGAAAAAAACCAACATATTTCACATATAAGTCGCACCCTCAGAAAAACTATGAAAAAAAAGTGCGATTTATAGTCCGGAAAATATGGTACACAGAAAGACGGTACACGGAGGGTTTTTGAGTTTTGATTTAAGACGCGTTTTTTTTTCAAACTGCGCCTGAAAATCAGCCCCAACGCGACATCAACGTAATGGACACACCTGCAGGATTAGAAATTATTATTATTATCATTATTATTATTATTATTATTTCCTCTGAAGCTTTTGTCGTCTTTTTACATCGACTAAATTCTTCCCGCTGCCGCCTCCAACGTCGCGCCATCGATTCATTTAAGCCAAACTTACGTGCAGTGGCTCCATTTCCTTCTTTTTGACGCCAGATCCATTGACTTTATCGTAAAAGAGTGCGCGCGATCGGCAAATTGACAGTTCAAAATCAAAACTAGCGTATTCTTCAGCGCGTAATCTTGCCCCGCGTCTGTCTCACTTTCGCGTTTACTGCTAGAGAGCGCCCCACGGTGGACGTTAGCCCGAAAAATCTATAAATTAGCTGCGTCGTTGTATAAGCCGCAGGGGGAAAAAGTCAGAAATTTACGGTAACTATCTCAATGACGACAAGCAGTTTTTACGCCACCCGGACCTGTTTGTCAAGCTGTTTTTTTTACATTTAAAGTAGTATACAACATAGATTTTAATGCCATACTGTGGAACATTTCAGGCAATATACCCTGCAATCTGAAAATCAACATCTAATATATATTTTTTTTTACCATGGATGAAAAAATATGTCCACTTTTTGGCTTTGATCGGTCCTTCTACCGTCTAAGCACAGCATTTTTTTTTGTTAATTTTATTGTCTGTGTGTCCCCAGAACACCTGAAGGGGGCGCTGGAGGAGTACATGGTGCGTTTTCCTAAAGTGCGTATCCTGAGGACGAAGAAGAGAGAGGGTCTGATCCGGACGCGACTCCTCGGAGCCGCCGCCGCCAAAGGACAAGTCATCACTTTCCTCGACTCCCACTGCGAGGCCAACGTCAACTGGCTCCCCCCGCTGCTCGGTGAGAGAACTGCAACTCGCTACTCGAACGACGATATGTCATTTTCTAAAAGGTTTTATAAATGATCACTGCTACGGCGATAACTACAGGAAGTGGTTAGGACGTAATCAAAGTCTCTTCACTGTCGACTGGCTCCCCCTGCTGCTCGGTGAGAGAACTGCAACTCGCTATTCGAACAACGATACATCTCCTAGCATTGTAATTATTTTATTGATGAGTTTATAAACGTGTGTCGCTACTTTTTAGAGGCCAGAGCGGAGTTTTGCTGTCACTGTTATGCTAGCAAACATTAGCAAGCTAACGGCACACTTCCTGGTTCACGGACGCGTGCATGGCATGTCTCACTTTTACCGTAACAGCTGCTTATACAACGTATTCAACTCCATGTAAAAACACGTAGAGACGCTTTAATGAATTGAATTGAGACTTTGCAGTTTGACATTCCCTGTGGGTGATGCTAACTGGAGGCACTGCTCTGTCTGAAGTTCTGTTAGACTTTAATCTGATTTTATTATTATTTTGAACACAATCTGACTAGAAATTGCGTAAAAGCCGGAACTACAACAGGTGATCTGATTCGTGCCGTTAAACAAGTCGCTCTCAAATAACATTACAGTCACAAGCTAGCATTAGCATTAGCATTAGCCAACAGTTTTTCAGTTAGTCATAATCATGTTTTTGTTGAAAATTAAACTATAAACTCTCAGATTGATCACAGGCCCATCCATTTAGTATTTTTCAGACCATCTTAAAACGTTTTTTGACTGTGTTTGCTGAACGTTTCACCGTAGAGACACATGTAGAGTGCCCCCAGTGTGAGCAGAGTGGTATAAACGGGGAGCTTGATAGAGACGCCGTACAGTTTTGATGGACTTTTGTGTGATAATATTGATAGAGCGGGTCCTGTTTAGTCTTCAGTGCTACTTTCTGTTTTTTGTGTTTTTTTCAACTTTTTTCTCAACTTTTCTTCACAAACTGCCACTTGTCTCCTGCAAAACTATTTACCACAGTTATTTGATAGATTTGATAGTTAGGGAACCGTACCGGCTGTTTAAAGACGACGCACCATCTGCTCGTACATATGACATTAAACTTTTACATTTATTTTATTCAGTGTGTTTATTGTTTTAAGAAATGCCTTGAAAATACATGTAGTCTCCTGGGATTGTCTCTCCAAAGATCTGACCAGTAACTTTGCCAGGTGGGGTACATGCTTGTCTCCATGGTGATGATGATAATGTTAACTCTGTACCATTTTTGATGTTGTGCAGTGTTTCTTGTGATTCGACTGGTCCCGATCACACAGAGGTTTATTTAAATATGACCTTATTACATAAAAAATACAAAAATGTCCCCACTTTGGCAAAGAAAATGTACACACAAAATGTACTGTACAAAATGTACAAAATGTACAAACTGCACTTCCATAAACTGAACGATAAATGTATACAGCACAAAGTACTTCAAAGTCCAGGTTTAGTCCAGGTTTAGTCCCGGTTTAGTCCTGGTTTAGTCCTAGTTTAGTCCTAGTTTAGTCCTTGTTTAGTCCTTGTTTTGTCCTGGTTTAGTCCTGGTTTAGTCCTGGTTTAGTCCTGGTTTAGTCCTGGTTTAGTCCTGGTTTAGTCCTGGTTTAGTCCTGGTTTAATCCTGGTTTAGTCCTGGTTTAATCTTCTTTCTTCTGTAAAACTATATAAATATTTCCTCTGTGTTTTTGATCGATTCTTCCGTCGTTGCCTTTGCTCCTTTTGAACTTCACAAACTCTCAGCTCGTCTTTGTCGCTTAAAATCCCCAGAAATGACGTTTACAAAATGCTCTGAAAAGCGTCTGCGCGTGCGAACCAGGCGGACGGATAAATCCACGCTTTTCACATTCGGCCTCACATTTGAATCTCAAGTCTCTCTCGAGTGGAGCGGCGTCGGGTTTTAGAGGGTGAGAAAAGGCCACGGCAGTTTGAAGTGTCACTGAAGCACCGTCAGACACAAGTGCTGCTCCAGTTTGAGGTTTAGGGCAGAACGACGGAGATGTGTGGATATAAACCGGAGTGTGGAAGTGCGGTCCATATAAGCTCTACGGCTGGGAGAGCTGCACGACGTGGAGCGACATTCCAATCCCATCCACTTTATTTACATCGCACATTTCACAAACAAATGCAGTTTCCAAAGTGCTGCACAAATACATAAACAACAACAACTAATTAAGTAAATCAACGTTTAGACTAGAATCAAATAGCAAAATTAAAATAATAATAAATAAAATAATAATAATAATAATAAATAATAATAGTAATAATAATAATAATAATAAATAATAGTAATAATAATAAATAATAGTAATAATAGTAATAATAATAATAATAATAATAATAATAAATAATAGTAATAATAATAATAATAATAAATAATAGTAATAATAATAATAATAATAATAATAATAATAATAATAATAAATATGTGTATAAAAGCAATAAAACAATTACCAATAAAACAATAAAATCTAATAAAACAAGCAAGTAAGACATTAACACGTCTATAATCATCACTACTACTTAAAATATATAATTTCACGTATTTAGTGAGATCCAGAGTAAACTTGTTGCTTGTTTTTTACACTTTATTTATCTGATTAACTGTTAATATCTTACGTTAACAAACCAGACACGTGTTCAGTTCTGTCTGTGCTTCATGTCGCTGAATAAATATAGATGTGTTACGTTAGCGTGTTGTTCTATATTTTATTATTATTATTATTATTATTAGAACTTGACTTTAAAGATAAAATGTCTGTTATTGGGCTCAGATTTTGTAAAATAAATTAGCTGCAAAAATGCGACTTATATGTTTTTTTCTTCATTATTATGCATTTTTTGGCTGTTGCGACTTATACTCCAGAGCGACTTATATTAATGTGCATTAGTCCAGTTTTCCATGTACTTGAAATATTTAGTAGAAAAGTAACACACTCCAGACTGAAACTGCATTCAGGCTTTATTAAAAAGTATTAAAATACACTTTAAACATCAAAAATACTTTCTTATTCTACTATTATAATACGACTTATCCTCCAGTGCGACTTATATGTTTTTTCTTCATTATTATGTATTTTTTCGTGCAACTTATACTCCAGAAAATACAGTAGTTTATAGTCGCAGCTGTACAAATTGTTAAGTTTGCAGAGTAGTGGTAGTAGTAGTAGTAGTATGCAGAGTAGTGGTAGTAGTAGTAGTTTGCAGAGTAGAGGTAGTAGTAGTAGTTTGCAGAGTAGTGGTAGTAGTAGTAGTTTGCAGAGTAGTGGTAGTAGTAGTAGTTTGCAGAGTAGTAGTAGTAGTAGTAGTTTGCAGAGTAGTGGTAGTAGTAGTAGTTTGCAGAGTAGAGGTAGTAGTAGTAGTTTGCAGAGTAGTGGTAGTAGTAGTAGTTTGCAGAGTAGAGGTAGTAGTAGTAGTTTGCAGAGTAGTGGTAGTAGTAGTAGTTTGCAGAGTAGTAGTAGTAGTTTGCAGAGTAGTGGTAGTAGTAGTAGTTTGCAGAGTAGTAGTAGTAGTAGTAGTTTGCAGAGTAGTAGTAGTAGTTTGCAGAGTAGTAGTAGTAGTTTGCAGAGTAGTAGTAGTAGTTTGCAGAGTAGTAGTAGTAGTAGTAGTTTGCAGAGTAGTAGTAGTAGTTTGCAGAGTAGTAGTAGTAGTAGTAGTTTGCAGAGTAGTGGTAGTAGTAGTAGTTTGCAGAGTAGTGGTAGTAGTAGTAGTTTGTAGAGTAGTAGTAGTAGTAGTAGTTTGCAGAGTAGTAGTAGTAGTTTGCAGAGTAGTAGTAGTAGTTTGCAGAGTAGTAGTAGTAGTTTGCAGAGTAGTAGTAGTAGTAGTAGTTTGCAGAGTAGTAGTAGTAGTTTGCAGAGTAGTAGTAGTAGTTTGCAGAGTAGTAGTAGTAGTTTGCAGAGTAGTGGTAGTAGTAGTAGTTTGCAGAGTAGAGGTAGTAGTAGTAGTTTGCAGAGTAGTAGTAGTAGTAGTAGTAGTAGTAGTAGTTTGCAGAGTAGTAGTAGTAGTAGTTTGCAGAGTAGTAGTAGTAGTAGTAGTAGTAGTTTGCAGAGTAGAGGTAGTACTGGTGGTTTGTAAAGTGCCCATAGACTGTTTATATAAATGGACGTCGCTAACCTGCTAGCCGCCGCGCTCCAAACAGGAAGTGAGCGTGTGCGCACTTCTGGCTCCATCGACTCTGGCTCCAATTCTCTTTCTATTGAAAAACTGCTGCTGTCAGACTCGTCATTTTGCTCTTAAATGTTCGTATTAACCCTCTACATGATCCTGGGGTTTTTATTTCACTATTTTGTCCGTAAATCAAGACATGAACATTAATAACAGACAAATCAGGCGCCTTCTTTCATTGAGGTCGCTCCCACTAGCGTTAGCAACAGGTTTGATTGACAGCGTTGCTAAGCACTCGCTCCCTACTAAACCAGTGTTGCAGGCAGAAAGAGGCGTTACCTTCAACATCCTCGCTCTGGATTGGCCCTTTGGTTGCTATGATACTCGCTGTCGGAATTCAAAATATGAAACTGCGCTCCCAATTCGCCGCTATAACCGCTCCGGCCTCGATTAGCTTCATTTGACCGGATCTGAACGCTGTGGGCGACGTCACGCTCACTCAGTCGCTTCTGTACGCAGTCTGTGGTTGTTCCTGTCTCCATGGCGATGTTGGTGCTGTTCCTCTAATGCTAAAATCCGTAGCGTGGCATTAAACTTTTAACCAAGTACAGGTGTTTTTAATGTTTCAAAATGCAAAGGATCGGGGCTGCCACTCCACAGATAAGACTTCTAATTTGGTCTGGTGGTGTCTCCATGGAGATAAGACAAGCTTATTGCCAAGAGAGACAAGTGACAGGTCAGATCTGCGTAAGAATGCATGTATTTTCAAGGTTTTTAGCTTAAAAAAACAACTATAATTGTTTAGATTGATGTTTGTTGCAGTGCTGTGGAACATTCTAGACCAAAGGAACATATCTATGAATAAATGAAATGTTACATAATGAAGCTTTAACACATTTCCGCGTCTTTCTCGTGACGCCGTTTCTGCGTGTGTTCGCTGGTTTTCAGATCGCATCGCCACGAACAGAAAAACCATCGTGTGTCCCATGATCGACGTCATCGACCACGACAACTTCGGCTACGAGACTCAGGCCGGAGACGCCATGAGGGGAGCGTTCGACTGGGAGATGTACTACAAACGGATCCCCATCCCGTCGGAGCTGCAGCCGGACGACCCCAGCGAGCCGTTCGAGTGAGTCACATGGGTCTGTGGGTTTGTTGAGACGTAAATGTGTCGTCACGTAATTATTTTTTTTAAATCAGACCTATTGTAGTATTATAGTCCTGGTTTAGTCCTGGTTTAGTCCTGGTTTAGTCCTGGTTTAGTCCTGGTTTAGTCTTGTTTTAGTCCTGGTTTAGTCTTGTTTTAGTCCTGGTTTAGTCCTGGTTTAGTCCTGGTTTAGTCCTGGTTTAGTCCTGGTTTAATCCTGGTTTAGTCCTGGTTTAGTCCTGGTTTAGTCCTGGTTTAGTATTGTTTTAGTCCTGGTTTAGTCCTGGTTTAGTCCTAGTTTAGTCCTGGTTTAGTCCTGGTTTAGTCCTGGTTTAATCCCGGTTTAGTCCTGGTTTAGTCCTAGTTTAGTCTTGTTTTAGTCCTGGTTTAGTCCTGGTTTAGTCCTGGTTAAGTCTTGGTTTAGTCCTGGTTTAGTCTTGTTTTAGTCTTGTTTTAGTCTTGGTTTAGTCCTGGTTTAGTCTTGTTTTAGTCCTGGTTTAGTCCTGGTTTAGTCCTGGTTTAGTCCTGGTTTAGTCCTGGTTTAGTCCTGGTTTAGTCCTGGTTTAGTCCTGGTTTAGTTGATTTTTACCCGTAGAACAGAGATCAGATCAGATCTTTATTCGTCCCACAGTTAAAGAACAGAAGGAAAAAGGGACATACAAAACAAGATAATAGATAAAAAGCTTAAAATAATTAAAAAAATAAACTTAAAAAATAAACTAAAACTAGACTCTGATGTAGTTCTAGTTCACACTTTGATCAAAACAGTGAGAAAAACTCGTCTTTCTGGTGATTTTGTCACATGAATCACAGTCGTGCTCGAGTTAATAGAAATAAGTGACAGACTTGGGAGCGTCGGAGCGTTTGAGATACAGTAGAAAGTTCGACGCGCCGCCAGAAAAGACGCTAGCGACGAAGAAACGGAGTGACCCGCCGTCCAAATCAATGCCCCTCCAGTGAAAGAGCGAGCGCCTCTGCCCCGACGCCCATCAGCCCAAATCCAATTTACACACAAAGATTTCCATTTTCTGTCGGACCGACGCCGGCGCAGAGGGGCGGAGAGAGAGAGGGATGAGGGGGCGGAGAGAGAGAGGGATGAGGGGGCGGAAGAGAGAGAGGGATGGATGAGGAGGCAGAGAGAGAGGGATGGATGAGGGGGCAGAGAGAGAGGGATGGATGAGGGGGCAGAGAGAGAGAGAGGGATGGACGCTGGGACGACGGGGATGGACACTGCAAAAACTGAAAATAATAATATAGTAGAGAAATAATATGGATCTAATCTGTTTCTTCTCGTTTACACGTCTAATTCTGTAATATTCAATGTTTTTCTGACTCGTTTTTACTCATTTTCTAACAAAAAAAACGCTATTTTTTCTGTTTAGACTTTAGGTAGTTGTTGAATAAAAGTCCCACGTTCGCTGAAGCCAGAGACTGCGTAAAAAAGACGAGTCAAATGAAGCTAATCGAGGCTAGCAGTTATAGCGGCTAATCTGGAGCCGAGTTTCATATTTGGAATTACGACCACGAGTGTCATAGCAACTAAAGAGCCAATCAGGAGCGAGGATGTTCAAGGTAAAGCTTCACTGGTGTAACAGGGAGCAGGCGCTTAGCAACGCTGTCAATCAAACCTGTCGCTAACGCTAACAGGAGTGAGATCGGAGAAAGACGTCGCCCGATTTGTTTGTTATTAATGTTTATATTTGGGTTTACAGTGTCTCACAGTGTGTCCTCTGTGCAGTTGTGTGTCTGTTGTGTGTCTCACAGTGTGTCCTCTGTGCAGTTGTGTGTTTGTTGTGTGTCTGTTGTGTGTCTCACAGTGTGTCCTGTGTCTGTTGTGTGTCTGTTGTGTGTTGTGTGTCTCACAGTGTGTCCTCTGTGCAGTTGTGTGTCTGTTGTGTGTCTCACAGTGTGTCCTCTGTCTGTTGTGTGTCTGTTGTGTGTCTGTTGTGTGTTGTGTGTCTCACAGTGTGTCCTCTGTGCAGTTGTGTGTCTGTTGTGTGTTGTGTGTCTCACAGTGTGTCCTCTGTGCAGTTGTGTGTCTGTTGTGTGTCTCACAGTGTGTCCTCTGTGCAGTTGTGTGTCTGTTGTGTGTCTGTTGTGTGTCTGTTGTGTGTCTGTTGTGTGTCTCACAGTGTGTCCTCTGTGCAGTTGTGTGTCTGTTGTGTGTCTGTTGTGTGTCTCACAGTGTGTCCTCTGTCTGTTGTGTGTCTGTTGTGTGTCTCACAGTGTGTCCTCTGTGCAGTTGTGTGTCTGTTGTGTGTTGTGTGTCTCACAGTGTGTCCTCTGTGCAGGTCTCCGGTGATGGCTGGAGGACTGTTTGCTGTGGACAGGAAGTGGTTCTGGGAGCTGGGAGGATATGACACGGGGCTGGAGATCTGGGGAGGAGAGCAGTACGAGATCTCATTCAAGGTAACGCCCACGGCCCCACAGGAAGTGATGTCACGCAAAACAGGAAGTAGAGCTGAGCGGCTGCACCTCGCACTCTGACCTTTATAAAACCAACACAGTTTGTTATAATCAAATCAAAACTGGACTGTGAGTTTGTGCAAATATTAAAATCACAAAGTTTATTTTTATTTAAATAAAAACTTCAGTGTAAAAACAAAACGACCTTTGACCTTTACGTCTTTACAAACACCAACATAATCATGTCAGAGAAATTACAATTTGTTTTTTCTCTCCCTCTCTTTCTCTCTCTTACTCTGTCTCTCTCTCCCTCTCTCTGCCCTCTCCTTCCCTTGCTCCTCCTCTGTATTCCTCCCTCCCTCTCTCTCTCTCTATATTCTTCTCTCTCTCTCCCTCTCTCTGTATCCCTCCATCCTCAGGCACTTGTTCTTTCTGGTTCTTTCCTCTCTCGTCTGATCCCTCCCTCTCCTTCCCTCTCTCTGTATCCCTCCCTTCCTCTCGCCCTCTGTCTGTATCCCTTCCTCTCTCTCTGCCTTCCCTCTCTCATCTGATCCCCCCTCCCTCTCTCTACCTCTCTCCCCCTCTCCCTCTGTCTGCATCCCTCCATCTGTCCCTCTCTCGTCTGATCCCTCCCCTTCTCTCCCTCCCTCACTCCTTTTCTCCCCCTCTCTCCTCCCTCTGTCTGATCCCTCCCCTTTTCTCCCTCCCTGTCTCCCCCTCTCTCCTCCTCCCTCCCTCTGTATCCCTCCATCCTTGGGCACTTGTTCATGTTGGTTCTTTCCTCTCTCGTCTGATCCCTTCCTCTCCTTCCCTCTCTCTGTATCCCTTCCTCTCTCTCCGCCTTCCCTCTCTCGTCTGATCCCCTCTCCCTCTCTCTCCCTCTCTCCCCCTCTCCCTCTCTTGTCTGCATCCCTCCCTCTCTCCTTCTCTCCCCCTCTCCCTCTGTCTGCATCCCTCCCTCTCTCCCTCTCTCGTCTGATCCCCCCTCTCCCCCTCTTTCCCTCTGTCTGATCCCTCCTCTCCCCCTCTTTCCCTCTGTCTGATCCCTCCCTCTCTCCCCCTCTTTCCCTCTGTCTGATCCCTCCCCTTCTCTCCCTCCCTCTCCCTCCCTCTCTCTCCCTCTCTCCTCCCTCTGTCTGCATCCCTCCCTCTCTCCCCCTCTTTCCCTCTGTCTGATCCCTCCCTCTCTCCCCCTCTTTCCCTCTGTCTGATCCCTCCCTCTCTCCCCCTCTTTCCCTCTGTCTGATCCCTCCCTCTCTCCCCCTCTTTCCCTCTGTCTGATCCCTCCCTCTCTCCCCCTCTTTCCCTCCGTCTGATCCCTCGTTCTTGAGTCCACATTCATCATCTCCAAACCTAAACTTTATTAGATTGGGCCGTTGCCTGTGTTTTTTTTCTCCTTGAGTGATTCTATACGGAGCGTCCATAAACCGTTAGCTCGCGCGGCGCACACACGGCGCATGCTAACGGCGCAGGCGCGGCGCATGCTAACGGTGCACGCGCGGCGCATGCTAACGGCGCTGAAGGGCTGTTGTTATAATTGAATCCTTCTTTGAGTGAATAAAAAGCGGTGGGAGTGTTTTGATTGGCCGTACGGGGACTCGTCATGTGATTCAAGTCGTTTCCTATTCATAAAAATTCACTACTAGATGTAATTTAGCGGCGGCTGTTTTCCCCTCCGCTGCCTCCGCCGTTTCACGCTCCTCTCCGGAGACTGGGAATGCTCAGTGTTTGCAAATAAATTCTCACGTTACAGGACACTGCATTAAATTAACAACCACCATCAAACCCACCGCTGCTGAAACGGGAGACTCCGAGTGTGATTTCATCAGGAAGTGAATGAGCAGCCGGAGTGGAACCGGGAATACTGCGATCCTCAGACCAAACAGGGAGTCTGGGAATACTGCGATCCTCAGACCAAACAGGGAGTCTGGGAATACTGCGATCCTCAGACCAAACAGGGAGTCTGGGAATACTGGGATCCTCAGACCAAACAGGGAGTCTGGGAATACTGCGATCCTAAAAAAACAAACAGGGAGGTCTGGACCAGCCCTGTCAATGTAACTTTAATACTGGAACTTTTAAAACAAGAGAGAGAAGGAGAGAGGGAGGAGGAGAAGGAGAGAGGGAGGAGGAGGAGGAGGAGGAGGAGAGAGAGAGAGAGAGAGAGGGAGGAGGAGAAGAGGAGGTGCCAGGAGAAGAGAGGGATGGAGGAGGAGAGAGAGAGGTAGAGAGGAGGAGAGTGGGAGAGAGAGAGAGAGAGAGGGAGGAGGAGAAGAGGAGGTGGCAGGAGAAGAGAGGGATGGAGGAGGAGAGAGAGAGGTAGAGAGGAGGAGAGAGGAGAGGGAGAAGAGGAGGAGAGAGGGAGGGAGACGGAAAAGGAAAGAGAGCAGGAGAAGGAAGAGGAGAGAAGAAGGAGGTGAGATGGAGAGAGAGGGATAGAGGAGGAGAGAGGGATGAGGAGAGAGGGAGGAGAGTGGGAGAGAGAGGGGGGAAGAGGAGAAGAGGAGATGGGAGGAGGACAGAGGAACGGAGGAGGAGACAGAGGTAGAGAGCAGGAGAGAGGGATGAGGAGAGGAAGAAGAGAGAGGAGAGAGGAATGAGGAGGAGGAGCGAGGGAGGAGTTGAGAGGGAGAGAGAGGGGGGAAGGAGGAGAGAGGCGGAGGAGAGGAAGGAGAGAGAGATGGATGAGGAAGGAGGAGAGGGAGGAAACCGAACATGAAATCTGGAGCAGCCCTGTCTCCATTTTGAAGTTTGATCCATCACTAAATATAAACACGAAACAATAATAATAAAACTAATTTACACTGACACAAAAATCCAAGAGCAGAATTAAACCACAAAATCTGTTCTAAATCTACAAGTTAAAAAAGAGCGAGCTGCAGTAAATAAACAGAATGAAACACTTTACGTTTATATTTAGTCTGTGGTACTTCACTTACATCTGTACAAACGATAAATATTCACCCCAAAATATATGATTCCAGTTTGATAAATCCAACGAGAAGTCGATATAACGGCCGCCGCGATGCTAACGCCCAACGTGAATTAGCTTTAGCTGCCGTGAGAGTGTCCGAATATCCAGTTGGTGCCAAAATAAAGCTCTCAAAATGTCCCACAATGCACCTGTCCAACGCACAAACACACATTCTCAACAACGACTACGCCAAAACAAAAGACGGGACAAAAATCGAGATAAAACTGACGGTAAAATCAAACGAAACTGCAGAGAAAGTCTTGTAGCGTAGTTTGAGAAATGCTAACGATGCTAACACCTTTCGTCCCGCTGCAGGTTTGGATGTGCGGAGGCCGAATGGAGGACATCCCCTGCTCCAGAGTGGGACACATCTACAGGAAGTACGTCCCGTATAAAGTCCCAGGAGGAGTCAGTCTGGCCCGTGTAAGTGTCACACAGTATAACGCCATTAAAACGGGTCAAACGTACAAATATATGTCATGTTTTATCCACTGTTTTGACAGGTTTAGTCCTCGTTTAGTGCTGACGGATCATTTCTGAACTGCTCGAAATTATCGTCCAAAAAAATGAATCGGAAAAGCCGTTTTTTGTCATTGTCAGACTCATCCGGATCAATACAAACAAACAAAAACAGAACACAGGCCTGCAGAGGTCCGTTTAAATCATTAAAACAACAGGAGCAGTGTGAGTGTTTAAGAGCTTTAGAGACTCCAGTGTGTCCAAATTTGAAAGTGTTTATGTTTTTGGGAAGTGAAAATGCGTCACGCTCTGAGTTCGCCCCTGACTCCAGGACAAAACATGATACTGATGTTCAGAATCAGTCCAAACATTAAGAATTTACAGTTTACTATCAAGAAGTTTATTCAAATTTGATTGTCTTGTAAGTGTCCCTGAAAAGTGTCTCTGGTAAGTGTCTCTGGTAAGTTACCCCGGTAAGTTACCCCAGTAAGTTCCTCTGGTAAGTGTCCCTAGTAATAGTAGGTGTCCCTGATAAGTGTCCTTGGTAAGTGCCTCTGGTAACTGTCTCTGGTAATGGTAAGTGCCCCCTGGTGGGTGCCTCTGGTAAGTTACCTTCAATTCAAGTTTATTTCTATATCACATTTACAACAAGTTGAGCTGATCAAAGAGCTTCACATAAAATTCAACAAAAAACAAATACAGAGAACACGATACACAGGAACAGAAGAATAAAACACCAAGAGATCCTGTCTAGGTAATATTAAATGCCAGGGAGAAGAGGTGGGTTTTCAGTCTAGTCTTAAACTGTGTTAAAGACTGAGAGGATGTGACAGGCAGAGGGCGCTGCCACAGAAAAGGCTTTGTCTCCTCTGGTCTTGATTCTGGCTTTGGGCACAGCCAGAAGGAACCGGTGGAGTACAGGGCTGCAGCTACTCCCTCAGATAAAGAGGACACATAGAGCACAGACAGAGGACCCAAAAGAGAGGACCCAAAGAGTGCAGACAGAGGACCCAAAGAGCGCAGACAGAGGACCCAAAAGAGAGGACCCAAAGAGTGCAGACAGAGGACCCAAAAGAGAGGACCCAAAGAGTGCAGACAGAGGACCCAAAGAGCTCAGACAGAGGACCCAAAAGAGAGGACACATAGAGCGCAGACAGAGGACCCAAAGAGCTCAGACAGAGGACCCAAAGAGTGCAGACAGAGGACCCAAAGAGTGCAGACAGAGGACCCAAAGAGCGCAGACAGAGGACCCAAAGAGCGCAGACAGAGGACCCATAGCGCGCAGACAGAGGACCCAAAGAGCGCAGACAGAGGACCCATAATTACACTGGTTTGACTCCATGTTTCGAGCGGTAGAACAAACACATCATTCTGAACACACGTTTATTAATTATATTTTCCATTTCGACATTTTTGTAATTAAACAGCTGAAGTTACAATTATACATCTGATTAATTCCACCACATTAAATCCATATTTGTACATAGGAATTTTAAAAAAAGGCAGTTTCACATAATGGACCCACTTCCCGCCGTCACACCCAATTCCAACCCAGTCATAATCCTCAGTATTATGGCGTTTCACTCCAGCAGTGCTCAGTGTTTCAGACGGATATTTTCAGAGCACATTTCTTGGAGATAAAGTGCGGTTCCCCAGAGCTCGAAGGAACTGAACCCAGAGCACAGAACCAGACAGAGCTCCAGGCCAAAAGACACGGCTCCCACCTCCAGCTGCTCCGTGTCCCTCAGTATTCAGCAGGTTTAGTACGAGATACGACCGAGTGTTGTGTACAAATACTCACACGTGGAAGTACTGCGTTTGTACTGTGTTTGTACTGTGTTTATCCTGTGTTTGTACTGTGTTTGTACTGTGTTTGTACTGTGTTTGTACTGTGTTTGCACTGCGTTTGTACTGCGTTTGTCCTGTGTTTGTACTGCGTTTATCCTGTTTGTACTGCGTTTGTATTGCGTTTGTACTGCGTTTGTACTGCGTTTGTACTGTGTTTGTACTGCGTTTGTACTGCGTTTGTACTGCGTTTGTACTGCGTTTGTACTGTGTTTGTACTACGTTTGTACTGCGTTTGTACTGTGTTTGTACTACGTTTGTACTGCGTTTGTACTGCGTTTATCCTGTGTTTGTACTGCGTTTGTACTGCGTTTGTACTGCGTTTGTACTGTGTTTGTACTGCGTTTGTCCTGCGTTTGTACTGCGTTTGTCCTGCGTTTGTACTGTGTTTGTACTGCGTTTGTACTGCGTTTGTACTGCGTTTGTACTGTATGTGGGAAAGTACTGAGTCCATACGTCACAGGAAGATTTATGGTGTTTTTCACGTTTTGTGGCGTAAATGAAGCCTGTTTATAGATGAAGTGTTTACTGTTTGAGAGAGAGAGAGGGAGGAGAGAGGGAGGAGAGGAGAGAGGGAGGAGAGGAGGAGAGAGAGGAGAGAGGGAGGAGAGGAGGAGAGAGGGAGGAGAGGAGAGAGAGGAGAGGAGAAAGGGAGGAGAGGGAGGGGGAGGAGAACTTTTAATACAAGATCTCATGATTGAGAGGGAGGAGGAGAGGAGATGAGTAGGGAGAGAGAGGAGGAGGAACAAGAGAAAGGAGAGGAGGAGAGAGAGAGGGAGGGAGGAGGAAAGAGGAGATTAGGAGAGTGGGAGAGGGAGGAAGGGAGTGAGAGGAGAGAGAGAGAGACGAGGAGGGAGAAGATGAGAGTGGAAGAGAGAGAGGATGGTAGGACGAGAGGAGAAGAAAAGGAGGAGAATAGAAAGAGGAGAGAAGAAGGGAGAGGAGATGATATAGGAAGAGAGAGGAACATAAGTGGAGAGCGGGAGAGAAAGGGCGGAGGACAGAGGGAGGGAGGAGGAGAGATTGGATGATGAGACAGGGAGAGAGAGAGGGGGAAGGAAAAGAGGGAGGAGGAGAGAAAGAGGAGAGAGGGTGAAAAAGAAGAGGTGAAGAAGAACTTTTAATACAAGATCTCATGATTGTCTATTTATGAAAACTGAACAATAGAGAGAAGGAAAGAGAGAGGGAAGGAGGGAGAGGGGAGATGAGGTGAGAGGAAGAGGGGGATAGGAGGAGAGCCAGTGAAAGAGGGAGGAGGAGAGGGGTAGAGAAAGAGAGAGAGGGGAGAGGAGGAGCGAGAGAGAGAGGGGAGAGGAAGGTAGGAGAAGAGCGGGGGAGAGAGAGGGAGTGAGAAGGAGGGAGGAGGAGCGAGAGAGGAGAGGAGGAGTGAGAGGAAGGGAGAAAGAGGGAAGAGGAGGAGCAAGAGAAAGGAGAGGAGGAGAGGGATGGAAGAGGAGCGAGAGGATATGAGGAGAGGGGAAGAGAGAGGAAGGTAGGAGGAGACCAGTAGAGAGAGAGGGAAGGAGAAGAACTTTTAGTACAAGTTCTCATGAAGGACGTGTGACACTTTGGTGCAGCTTTTTAAAAATGTGGAGCTGAACATTTAACTCTCACCTGCTCCTGTTTTTACTGTTTTAAATGGACAGTTTGTGTTTTTGTTTGAGAAAGAACGAGAGTAGAAATAAAAATAAAAGAAATGAATGTCGCCTCTTTCTCTACGGCCCATTGACCTTAAATAAAAGAGTCAGTGTTTGTGTTCGTGTGGAGGATGTTTTGACTCTTTCGTTCGTTTTTTTCTTGTAGAACCTGAAGCGCGTGGCGGAGGTGTGGATGGACGAGTACGCCGAGTACATTTACCAGCGCCGCCCGGAGTACAGACACCTGTCGGCCGGAGACATGACGGCGCAGAAGGAGCTCAGAGCCAAACTCAACTGTAAAAGCTTCAAATGGTTCATGAAGGAAGTGGCCTGGGACCTGCCCAAGCACTACCCCCCAGTGGAGCCCCCTGCTGCCGCCTGGGGAGAGGTACAGGACAGTCTGACCAGCCCAGTCTGGGCCACAAAGAGAAATCTAATTATCTAATAATCTAACAGGACAAAAACCATACTCAAGTAAGAGGAACTTAAAGAGTAAGAGTAACTGAAAGAGTAAGTGTCTGGACGTAATGTCTGAAATAATGAAAAAAAATCTGATATTTTCAAACATCCATAAAAATGAAACTCACTGCGTCAAAGTTGAAGGAGCTGCAAGAAAAACAAATGTTCAAATCTTCATCTTCTTCGTCTTTTTCTTCTTTGTCTTCGACTTCATTTTCCTCTTTGTTTTCTTCTTCTTCATCTTCTTTTTTGTCTTCTTTGTATTCTTCATTTTCTTCATCTTCTTTCTCTTCCTCTTCTTCATCTTCTTTATCTTCATCTTCGACTTCTTCATTTTCCTTTGTTTTCTTCTTCATCTTCTTTTTTGTCTTCTTTGTATTCTTCATTTTCTTCATCTTCTTTCTCTTCCTCTTCGTCTTTTTTATCTTTACCTTCTTTGTCCAATTCAATTCAATTCATTTATTTTTGTAACGCCCAAAATCACAACAACAGTTGTCTCGAAGGGCGTTCATGTTTTGGTTGATGGGGGAAACCGGAGTACCCGGAGGAAACCCATCCAGACACGAGGAGAAACATGAAAAACTCCACACAGAAAGGCTTCATTTTCCTCTTTGTTTTCTTCTTCCTCTTACTCCTCTTCTTCCTCTTCTTCTTTGTCGTCTTCTTCTTTGTCTTTCTCTTTTTTCTTTTGTCACTTTAGACTCACAGCGGAAAGAGGAACCACAACTTTCAGTACTATTCCTCTCACTGTTACTTAACAAAATAAAAAAAAATAACACAAAAATAAATAAAAAATATTACTCAAGTAGAAGTAAAAGTATGCTGCTGGAAAAGTACTTTGAAAATTACAAATTACTCGAGGAAATGTACCTGAGCACTGCCCACCTGTCCCAGCTCCTGATCTAAACCTGCTCTTAAACAGAACCAAGGCCTAAAATGTGATCATTATTTAAAAGTTCTTGTAAATCCTGATGAAAAAGCCCAGAATTATGTCAAAAGTCGTTCTAAAAGAGGAAAACAGGAGGATAAAAAGAAGACGGAAACTGACACGGATAAAATTCTTCTTCTTCTTCTTCTTCTTCTTCTTCTTCTTCTTCTTCTTCTTCTTCTTCTTCTTCTTCTTCTTCTTCTTCTTCTTCTTCTTCTTCTTCTTCTTCTTCTTCTTCTTCTTCTTCTTCTTCTTCTTCTTCTTCTTCTTCTTCTTCTTCTTCTTCTTCTTCTTCTTCTTCTTCTTCTCGTTAGCGTTAGCGTTAGCGTTAGCGTTAGCGTTAGCGTTAGCGTTAGCGTTAGCAGCATTAGCATCATTAAGCTGAATTCCCACTCTCTGCTTCTCGTACCACAGAGAGTCACTGCAGTAGATTGAGTGTAAATGGTGTGAAACTGTTATAAAAGTTAAAACATTTTAATATTTGTTGTTCCAGATCCGTAACGCCGGGAGCGGGTTGTGTTTGGAGAGTAAACACTTCGTCTCCGGGAGCCCCATCCGTCTGGACACCTGTGTGAAGGGCAGAGGAGAGGCCGGCTGGGGCCACGGACAGGTCTGAAACTGAAACTATTTTTAATACGAGATCATGATGGTCTACGTCTAAAAACGGAACAGTAGAGAGGAGGAGAGAGGGAGAGAAGCTAGCAGTCTGAAGCTAGCTTAGCCGTGTTGCTCTGTGTCAGTCTGAAGCTAGCTTAGCCGTGTTGCTCTGTGTCAGTCTGAAGCTAGCTTAGCCGTGTTGCTCTGTGTCGTTCTGTGTCAGTCTGGAGCTAGCTTAGCCGTGTTGCTCTGTGTCGTTCTGTGTCAGTCTGGAGCTAGCTTAGCCGTGTTGCTCTGTGTCATTCTGTGTCAGTCTGAAGCTAGCTTAGCCGTGTTGCTCTGTGTCGTTCTGTGTCAGTCTGAAGCTAGCTTAGCCGTGTCGTTCTGTGTCAGTCTGAAGCTAGCTTAGCCGTGTTGCTCTGTGTCAGTCTGAAGCTAGCTTAGCCGTGTCGTTCTGTGTCAGTCTGAAGCTAGCTTAGCCGTGTTGCTCTGTGTCGTTCTGTGTCAGTCTGAAGCTAGCTTAGCCGTGTTGCTCTGTGTCGTTCTGTGTCAGTCTGAAGCTAGCTTAGCCGTGTCGTTCTGTGTCAGTCTGAAGCTAGCTTAGCCGTGTTGCTCTGTGTCAGTCTGAAGCTAGCTTAGCCGTGTCGTTCTGTGTCAGTCTGGAGCTCTGCGTCACTTCAGTCTAACTGCACTTGGCTCCTGTCTCCAGATCGAACGTCCTCTTTTGTTTCTTGGCCGCGGCGCCGCTCACACTTTAATTCTAATCTGCAGATGCATCGTTGTGTAATGTGACGTGAGCTCTGAGCCAAAGTATCACAGGAGGTTTATTACAACAGGCCTAATAGGACAGACAAGGCATTTAAGCCGACGCACAAACAAACAGAGGTGGAACAAGTACTCAGTGTTGTTACTTAAGTAAAAGTACAGATACAGCAACAAAATACTCAAGTAAAAGTAAAAATATCACCTGAAAATCTAAGTAAAAGTGTTGAATTTACCCTTCAGCTTTATAGAGATATAGAAAAAGTATGTTCTTATAGGGGAAATATTTAAACGTACACTATGTAAGTTTTCTCGACAGCATATATATAGCATTGTTTTTCCAGAAATGTTCCGCAGTATGGTTTTAAACTTGTCTACATTGCAATTTTTTTTCAATTACAGCCTTTGTTAATGCAAATATACATGGGTTAGTGGGGAAATCAATATTGTTATCAGCTCAAAAAATCGATAACCTGCTTATCTCCTTCAAGATAGTACACGTTTAATGCCATATTGCGGAACATTAAGCAGTACAAAAACATCTACTCTATGGATTTGAGAGCAGTGTCTGTTCTTTCTACACCTCTATATTTTTGAACCGGACTGAAAAGTAAAAGTATTTTTCAGACTGAATATATAAATGGACATAGCTAACATGCTAGCGCCGCGTTCCAAACAGGAAGTGATCATGGACGCACTTCCACCTCCATGAACTCTTGCTCCAATTTACTTTCTATTGAAAAACTATCACCCTCTCTCTGTAACTGCTGCTGTCAGACTCACCGTTTTGGTCTTTCGGGTTTTTATTTCACTATTGTGTCCGTAAATCAAGATATAAACGTTAATAAGAGACAAATCAGCTGCCTTCTTTCTCCGACGTCACCCCTGTTAGCGTTAGCAACAGGTTTGATTGACAGCGAGCGAGCAGGAAGGGGCGTTACGTTCAGCCGCCTCGCTCCAGAAAGACAGAGGGTCTATTTTTAACACGTTCACAAAAATATACAAATAAAAACAGCTGGGGAAAAAAAAAACGGTCGATTCATTTCTTTCTGTTGAACAAAAATACCGCACAAAACTTTATCAAAATCGCTAAAATGTAGAAAATAGTAAAGCCTAAAATGAGGTGACGTGTCCAAACTTTCGATTGGTCGTGTTTACACTGGTCCGTCGTAAGCGTCAGTCGTTGTTAGCATGCTAGCTTTGACGCTACAGTGCTAAACATCGCCTCGTGTGTTCGCAGGTGTTCACGTTCGGCTGGAGGGAGGACGTCCGCGTTGGAGACCCCATGCACACGAAGAAGGTCTGTTTCGACGCCGTGTCCCACAACAGCCCGGTGACTCTGTACGACTGCCACGGCATGAAGGGCAACCAGCTCTGGAGATACAGGAAGGTACGTTTTGGAGGAGGTAACGGCTTTAGAACGGGACTAAGAAAGCACGAGAGTTTGTTTTACGTTGAGAGCTCTCGTACATGAGCAGCAGAATGTTCCTCCTCTGACCTGCTTCAAGAACGAAAGAGACGACACAGAGCAGCCCCGTCTAGAACCTGAAAGTCTGCACTTTATGTGTCAGCTCAGACATCTCAGCTCATCTATCTATCTATCTATCTATGTATCTATCTATCTATCTATCCTAATCTTATCTATCTATCTATCTATCTATCTATCCATCTATCTATCCTAATATAATTTAATCTATCTATCTATCTATCTATCTATCCTAATATAATCTAATCTATCTATCTATCTATCTATCTATCTATCTATCTATCCATCTATCTATCCTAATATAATCTAATCTATCTATCTATCTATCTATCTATCTATCTATCTATCCATCTATCTATCCTAATATAATCTAATCTATCTATCCATCTATCTATCCTAATATAATCTAATCTATCTATCTATTTATCTATCTGTCTATCCTAATATAATCTAATCTATCTATCTATCTATCTATCTATCTGTCTATCCTAATATAATCTAATCTATCTATCTATCTATCTATCTATCTATCCATCTATCTATCCTAATATAATCTAATCTATCTATCTATCTATCTATCTATCTATCTATCTATCTATCTATCTATCTATCTATCTATCTATCTATCCTAATCTAATCTAATCTAATCTAATCTAATCTAATCTATCTATCTATCTATCTATCTATCTATCTATCTATCTATCTATCTATCTATCTATCTATCTATCTATCTATCTATCTATCTATCTATCTATCTATCTATCTATCTATCTATCTATCTATCTATCTATCTATGTCTTGATTACTTAAATTTAAGTTATAAAACATTAAAAATCCCTCTAACAGGGAAATAAAAGGTGGTTTACCGTCACCGCTGACCACAGACTGTATAAAGAAGTGGACTAAGTGAGTGAAACGTCACCCATAGTGTCTGGCTCCAGTCAAATGAAGCTAACCGAGGCTAGCAGTTATAGCGGCTAATTTGGAGCAGAGTCCCATATTTGGAATTCTGACTGTGAGTGTCCTAGCAACCAAAGAGCCAATCCAAAGCGAAGATGTTGAAAGTAACGTCCCTTTCCGCCCGCACCACTGGTTTAGTAAAGAACAGGCACTTAGCAACGCTGTCAATCAAACCTGTTGCTAACGCTAGCGGGAGTGACCTCAGAGAACGAAGGCGCCTGATTTGTCTGTTATTCATGTTCATATCTTAATTGACAGACAAAATAGCAAAATAAAAACCCCAGGATCATGTAGAGGGTTAACACGAACATTTAAGACCAAAATAATGAGTCTGACAGCAGCAGGTGCAGAGAGAGGACACAGTTTTTCAATAGAAAGTGAATTCGAGCCAGGATTGATGGAGCCGGAAATGCGCCCATGATCACTTGCTACTGTATTTGAAACACGGCAGCTAGCAGGTTAGCTATGTCCGTTTATTTACCGTATTTTCCAGAGTATAAGTCACACTTTTTTTTCATAGTTTGTCCGGGGGTGCGACTTATATGTGAAATATATGTTTTTTCTTCATTATGACGCATTTTTTGGTTGGTACGACTTATACTCCAGTGTGACTTATACTTCAGTACGACTTATACTCCTGTGTGACTTATACTCCAGTGCGACTTATACTCCTGTACGACTTATACTCCAGTGCGACTTATACTCCAGAGCGACTTATACTCCTGTACGACTTATACTCCTGTACGACTTATACTCCTGTACGACTTATACTCCAGTGCGACTTATACTCCAGTACGACTTATACTCCAGTGCGACTTATACTCCAGTGCGACTTATACTCCTGTACGACTTATACTCCAGTGCGACTTATACTCCAGAGCGACTTATACTCCTGTACGACTTATACTCCTGTACGACTTATACTCCAGTACGACTTATACTCCAGTGCGACTTATACTCCAGTACGACTTATACTCCAGTGCGACTTATACTCCAGTGCGACTTATACTCTGAAAATACGGTCTATACAGTTTATGGTTGTGACTGTGGGCGGAGTTTAGGTTTTAAGTCCCATCTGAAGTTGTTTTCCAATGTTTCTTTTAATCCCTCTACATTTCTCGGTCCACTCATCTTCAAGTTCTCACCAAACGAAGTGTCTGATAAATAATAACCCAAACAGACCCTGAGTGAGTGGCAGATGTGGTAGCTGATCCCGTCCCTCTGTTCTGGTGCAGGACCGCAGCCTGTACCACCCGGTCAGTAACAGCTGCATCGACAGCAGTCCCACAGAGAGGCGTGTCTTCATGAGCACATGTGACCCCTCCTCTCAGAGCCAGCAGTGGATCTTTGAACGGACTAACTCCACCGTCCTGGACCACTTCAACAGAGGGGACCCCCGCTGAGCTCCGGACCCACCGCAGCCAATTTACAGCCGCCGGTGAAGGGAGCGAGCCGCGTACCTCCACCCGACCTCCTCAAGGCGAAAAGACTGTGGAGACGTGGTCCTAAAACACTGTAGCAACTTGTTTTAACTCTATCTTTTCTTCTTATTTTCATTTTCATTACAGAATTTTAGGTCTGTCAGACTTAAAATTCAGCAGCTTGCTCTCGTTCAGATAAATTATGCAAGTTGTGGACAAGTTTGACAACTCGTGACAACATTGTAAAAGAAAACTTCAAGTCTGTAACAAAACTCTGACCTTTTACTAAGTCCGATCCATAGTAAAAAGTCGAAGTTCAATCCGTCAACTGGACAAAAAGTCGCAGGAGTGAAGACGTTTCTCTGCTCGTCCAAAACGCTTCTTCAGTTCTGGACTCTCGTTTTGGACGAGCAGCGAAACGTCTTCACTCCTACAACTTTTTGTCCAGTTGACGGATTTAACTTTGACTTTTTTACAAAAAAATTTGCAGGAGTGAAGACGTTTGGCTGCTCGTCCAAGCTAGCTTCAGTGTAGTTAGCTTCTTCCTTCAGACAGATATAATCCAGCAGTAATCTGACCAAAACTGAAGAAATCTTTTGGATCAGCAGCTTAAAACTTTTTATCCAGTTACAGATTTGATTTTTGTCTTTTACTATTTGTACGAAAACTTTAGCAATGGACAAGTTTGGTGAGGATTTTCCTGATATTTTTAGCTCCAACACGACGCAAATTGTGTTTTATTGTGACTATTTTGTTCACAAACGTCAAATATTTTACAAATGCATACAAAAAATGGAGCTATTGTTTCCTAAAGTTCACCGTTATGGCCTATGTGACATGATCCGCCGGCTAACGTCAATGAACATTACTAACTTAATAACTAGCTAACATCAGCGCTAACCTCATCCGTCTATTCTAATGCTTTTTAACAGTTTTTTTTTCAGACGTATGAACTTAAACGGGACCAAATTTCCTGCCCTCCTTGAAAGCTGTCTGTCTTGTTTCTCTTTTCTGATGGTTTTGTGTTCAAAATCGCTGCTGATATTTGACTGTGTGATTGACAGGTCAGCTGACTCAAAGCGAGCCGTCTGATTGGCCGAGCCGCAGAGGTGTTTAAAATGCATAAAGCACTTGCGTATTGGAAAAACTTGAATGACATTTTTAGTGCCTTGTGAGAGAGATGTGAGTTTGACAAACAGGGTCTGAAGGGGCGGAGCGATTGGGAAGCGTTTGCTAAGTCCCGCTAACCTTAAAGAGTAGCTTACGTACGTCGGAAAAACTTGGAAATAAATGACAAACGGAAAGACGATTCAAAAACAAATCATTTCCAAAAGTAACTCCCAGGAACTATGCAACGTTAATAATTCTGTGCACAACTGCGCCCTCAACCACACTGTTAGCGTCACTGTTAGCGTCACTGTTAGCGTCACTGTTAGCGTCACTGTTAGCGTCACTGTTAGCGTCACTGTTAGCGTCACTATTTCCTGTTCAGTTTTATTTCTACGAGGTTTTTACAGACTAGGAGTGGGACGATAAACAAAAATATTGTTTATCTTGATGAAAAAGGAACACGGTAATCATTCGTGGGACATTTTATATAATCGTGATAATCGCCAACAAAGATAATCGTCATTTTATCACCTGAATGTGCAGAAAAAAGCTACTTAACCACAGGGGAGTCGACAGAGGGGGACAAAGGGCTCTGTTGTCCGGGGCCCCAGGGTCTTAGGGGCCCCAGAACTGTGAGTCTTCTTGACCCGGGCCCCCAAATTTCTGTCAACGGCCCTGTTTATTCACAATGTTCTCCGCTAGATCATAGTTGTTTTCACTAGAATCATCTGGATCATTTCATTCATAATATTTTTAAACTGTCAGCAACTTTAATCATTATCGTGATATAATCGTAATTATCGCAGTTATTTTGGCCGTGATAATCGTGACACCAAATTTCAATATCGTCCCAGGTCTATTCCAGAGTCACGCTACAATAAATATTTAAAGATCAGGCAGCGGACAGAAAGCTTCACAACCGGAGGATACAGAGGTTTGTGTCTCAATGCTAACGCTAATGCTAACTTTGAGACATACTAAACCACAAACTGAAGTATTCTACACATAAAAATAATTGTGTTGTCTTTAATTAATTTGTATTTTAATAGGATGTTTACCTGAATTTAGTGAAAGTGACTGTTAGCTTTGAGACACAGTGAGCTAGCTAGCGTGCTACTGTACACAGAGCCTATTGTTTACAAAAAAACATCATGATACTTTGGGAATAATCCTATATAAAAGTAAAAAATCTATTTAAATTTAAATTGTATTGTATTTTATTATATCCTCATGACTGTTTGACTGTTTATTTCCAACCAACCGATGACTTTACCTCACCGTTAGCGCCACCGTTAGCGTCACTGTTAGCATCACTACTTCCTGTTCAGTTTTGTCTCTATGAGGTTTTTACAGAGTCACGCTAAAATAAATATTTAAAAATCAGCCATTGGACAGGGAGCTTCACAAATAAAATTGAATACGTCACCGGAGGACACTTTTGTGTTTAGAAAGACATGTTTATGTCTCTATGCTAACGCTAATGCTAATTTTGAGGCATTATAAAAATTAAAACAACACCACAAACTAAAGTATTCTACATATGAAAGTAATTGGGTCATCTTTAGTTTAATTAATTTGTATTTTAATAGGATGTTTACCTGAATTTAATAAACGTGACTGTTAGCTTTGACTAGCTAGCGTGCTACTGTACACAGAGCCTATTGTTTACGACATAACATCACGATACTTGGGGAATTATCGTATATAAAAGTTAAAAACCCATTTAAATTAAAATCTTACAGAGTTTTATTATATTCTCGTGACTGTTTGACTGTTTATTTCCAACCAACCAGTGACTTTACGCTGGAGATTTGGGGGTGGGGCTTAGCAAAGAACCAATCAGAGAGCTGTGTTTTTCTTGTATTTGATTTGATTGAAACATGTATTTGCTGTGAATAGAGCTGTGAGACTTTCCTCTGCGTTTTCCTGCCTTCAAACGCGTCCTGCCCAAAACTGAACTTAACTTCTGTCTTATTTTTATTCTATTTTTTGTTCTGTTTGTGTTGGATCCAAAGGGACTTAACACTTTTTTGTTTCGGTTGTTGTTGTTTTTTGTTAAATGTTTGTGGGGTATTATTGTTTTCTTGATGTTCTAACCAACTTAACTTCATTTTTTTCCTTTTAATTTATTTGTACAAAGCTTAAAATCTACAAATATCTACCATAATTACAGATGCAATCCTGACAAACGAAATACAGATATTTAAAGAAACTGGTATTTAAAAGGTTAAAGGTCATATATTGTGGTAAATTAGCTTTTTTTTAAACTGTTTTTAATCATACTCATTGTGTTTACGGGCTACACAAACTACGTGCTTCAAATAAGGCTCAAAACAATAGCTGACCTTTAATTTATGTGTAAATCTTGATGTTTATTTTTAAAAATCATGTTTCGTTTTTGATTTTTTTGCGTTTAAGTCTTGTGTTGTGAATTGGCAAAACCCCATTTTTATCAACTTGAACCAAACCCACCTCAGTACAAAATACAACCTGCCTCCGTGTCCATCATTGGCAAAAAAAAAAATGGGGACACTGGGGTCAAAGGTCAGTCAAAACCAGGGCAAGATTTTAAGGAAGATTTTCTTGTCCCGTAAGAATAAGGAGCGCGATGTCCTCTGCACGTGACCCACCCGGAAAACTGTGGAGGTCAGTGGGACGGGAGCAGTGGGACAGGGGCAGTGGGACAGGGGCAGTGGGACAGGAGCAGTGAGACTGGTACAATGTCTGAAGCAGTGGGACAGGTGCGGTGTCCGTAACTGCAGTGGGACAGGTGCAGTGGGACACGTGCAATGTCAGGAGAAATGGGACAGGTGCAGTGTCAGTAGCTGCACTGGGACAATTGTAATGGGACACATGTAATGGGACAGGAGCAGTGGGACAGGAGCAGTGGGACAGGTTCAGTGGGACAGGTTCAGTGGGACAGGTGCAGTGGGACACATGTAATGGGACATGAGCAGTGGGACAGGTTCAGTGGGACAGGAGCAGTGGGACTGACTCACATAATCAGTCCAATTTACCATCATGCTCCATTCATATAGATGCAGAAAAGTGTCTTGCCCAGGGACACAAACTCACCACTGATTATAATTGGGCTTTGAACCACCAACCTCCAGATGAACGCGCCCGTACCACCTGAGCCGAGTGAGGACATTTAAACTCGTCTTCACCTCCTGGATCTCACGGCCCAGTACAAAACGCCACATGGGCCAAACTTTACAATCTCATTTTTATTATAAATTAAGTGCAAAACGTCACTTCTGTCTGAACGACATTCACTCAATCCAAGGCTCATCTTATTTTTAATCCAAGTCGAACGTTTAAATCCATCGCAGACGTTTTAAAATCGATGTATTTTCCAACAACGATGTGAAACAAAACCAGAAAAACGATGCACCGAGCGACATTTTACATCAAATCGAAAAAATATGACCAGGTCCAAAGTCAAATGAAGCTAATCGAGGCTAGCAGTTATAGCAGCTAATTCGAAGCCGATTTCCGTGTTTGGAATTCCGACCGCGAGTATCATAGCAACCAAAGAGCCAATCCAGAGCGAGGCTGTTGAAAGTAAAGCCCCTTCCCGCCCGCACCACTGGGGGCGCACTTAGCAACGCTGTCAATCAAACCTGTTGCTAACGCTAGCAGGAGTGACCTCGCGGAAAAAAAGGCGCTTTATTTGTCTGTTTTTAACGTTCACATCTTGATTTACAGACAAAATAGTGAAATAAAAACTGCAAAAAAGACCAAATTTAAGTCTGACAGCAGCAGTTACAGAGAGAGGAGCGATAGTTTTTCAATAGAAAGTGAATTGGAGCCAGAGTCGACGGAGCCAGTAGCGCGCACATGATCACTTCCTCTTTGGAACGCGGCGGCTAGCACGTTAGCTATGTCCATTTACCATATTTGGAGTATAAGTCGCACTGGAGCGTAAGTCGCGCCAGCCAAAAGACGCATAATAACGAAAGAAAAACACATATATTTCACGTATAAGTCGCGTCTGAGTATAAGTCGCACCCCCGGACAAAATATGAAACAAAAATGTGACGTATAGTCCAGAAAATACGATATCTAAACGGTGTACGTCGTATCTCAAAAGTTTTCCGTTCAAATTCGCAGCATCACTTTGTGGAATAAGCTCGTACGACTCATGTGTCTGTTTTGCACGTTTTTAATTTTGTATTTTGTATTTTTTTTCCATCGTGGGTCGACGTCTGTTTCGCTTGTTCCTGTGCATGTTTTATGTATTTCTGTTTTGTTCCGTGTTTTAATCATGAAAATCTCAGACAAAAACTGTGGAAAAATTTAACATCTCATAAACTCTTCATCAAAACGTGTTCGAATCCAAACGCGGAAAAAAGCTACGGGCGCGAAATAATTCAGACGCGCCAGTGATCTATTTAAAATGAACGTCTCTAGGTGTTGTAGCGTCGCCGGGAATGTTCCACAGTGCGGCATTAATGTTATTTAGCTTGTTTCAGTTACAGATGTTTAAAAAAAAATACCTGGGGGAAAAAAAAAAAAAACGCAAATTCTCACTGCGAGCGGGGGCTTCTCTCCCACAGACCTGACCTGTAACTTGGCCTTTGCTGGCTTTAGGTTATGTGCTCGTTGCCATGGAGATAGATGCAATTAAATGCCATACTGTGGGATATTACAGGCAAAACTATATTTTCACGGAGACGAGCAAGTGGTGGAGATTTATAAATGAGTCTGGTGCGGAAAAATTGTGAAATATTGACACAAAAAAAATAAACTAAGATATTATTTAAAATTTAAAATAAAAGTGCTGCTAAAATTGGGATTAAATTAATTTTTGGGGATTTGTTTTTTGTTTTCGTTTTGAGTCTAAATCTGGTTTGTGTTTTAAGGGCAGAGGTTTTTAAACTGTGCAATCTTCCCGTGGAGGAACTGTACATTTTGTATCAAGCAGAAAGTGATATTTTTTTGTACTGACATAGCACCTGTACAGCTGTATTTAGATAAATAACAAAAGTGTAATTCAAATGGAAAATGGGTCATATTTTTGCTGAGACTGTAAAATAAAAGTTTCTATATTTGGACAAAGATTTTGACTTTTATTTCGATTTAAAAAAAAAAAAAAGACATTGAAAAGTGACATCAAATATCCATTGGCATTTTGAGAAGCAGAAGGAGTGAGGCGAGGCGTTTGTCGCAGAACCACAGGGTTGCCGGTTCAAATCCGATGTCACAAATGGAGCCTGTACGTTTTCAGGTCAAGTTTATTATTTCTAAAGCGCATTTAAAAACACTTCAGCTGCTCAAAGTGTCTGACAAAAACAGTAGAGCCGCTGCTTCTCCGTGTCGAGCGGCTGAGGAGGCTCGGGGAGGACGTGTCTGGGGTGAGGGAAGTCCGGGGAATCCCTTGCTACACCGTTTCCCCCGCGATCTTCAGATAAGCGGAAGAAAATGGACGAACGGACGATGCGACGGGAAAAAGAACAATAAAACACCGAGGTCTGTTTTACTTTCCTGCTTGTAGTACTTGCGACGGGAAGGGCATCTGGCATAAAAAGGAGCATTCACGTGAAAAAAAGTCACGAAGGTACAGCGAAAACCACACAGCACACGACATAAAACGACACGTACGCTTTTTTTTCTCACTGCCTGACGTAAAATCAGACTAAACTTTTCCTGTTTTATGTTCATCGGGATTATCAAAATTATTTATATTTGCTAAAAAACAGAATAAGAGAAGGATTTTTTTTTTTTTAGACTAATTATATTGTTTTTTATACGGCGTAAGTGAGGTTTTGGTTTCAGCTCTGTACTTTACTTTAGTTTTCCTTCTAAATGGGTTTAACTGGAGTCTTTAAAGCTCTCATTGAAAAGCATCACAATTATGATTTAATGTGCTGTACAGAATTACAACACAATTGGATTAACCGCTAAGCCCCAAAGAGAAACAAATGCGTCTGCGGCTAATGCAACAGCGCAGAGTCCCAATTATCCACAAATGAACCGGATCAACATTAATGGAAGAGTAAACACCCGCCCGTTATGGGACGACTTCAGACGCGCAACACGGATCTTTGAAATCACGCTGTAAATCCGCTAAAGCTGTTGCCTGGCAGACGCGTCGCTCTGTTTGTTTTTTACAGATCGATACGAGTCCGGCCTCCACGTCTCAAAAACCGTCGTCAAACGTGATCGTCCAATCAGATCCGTTTATTTCAGTGACGCGTGTGAAATGAAGGAGCTCATTGGTCGCCCGAGATTTACAAATACGATCCGATTTATCTGACCTTAGATTAAAAGAATTTAGAGATGTTTTTAGCCGCTGAGTTTTTTTTTCCCCCCTTTATTTCCAGTATGGACGGACCAGACCTGTCCCTGATTGGCTAATCCACCTGTCAATCATGGAAAATGACGACACGACGCTGCCGAATCCTACGAGTATCACCGAGTGTTAACAAGAGTGTAATTTTATCTATATTATCTGTGTTGTTTTAATTTGTTTATGACATTCCTGGCTTAGGCATGAGTTTTTTCACTGTTTTTATCATTATTATTCAGACAATCCTGCCCAGCAACCATCTCAACCAATCAGTAACCATCCCTTGTCACTCCTCAACCAATCACGATTCAGCAGGTTTTGGCCGAACAACCTGGGGAGATTGTGGACACTCCTCATTTACACGAGTATTAAGAAAATAAAACTGTAGAAGGAAGTGTGGACGGCACAGTGGGCGTGGCACAGTGGGCGTGGCACAGTGGGCGTGGCACAGTGGAGGGGAAAACTGGGGTTGATCTGCAAAATGGCGTCTTGTAAATTAGAGATTAAAGATTAAACTCAAGCATGAATCACTCCAAATACAACTTCAGAGGCTCAACGAGAAGAAACAACTTAAACATGGCTAAAAATTCAAAAAAAAAAGTCAATTTTGCAGAATAGGCCTGATTTAAAATGAAAGATTGAGTAAGAAACAGGACAGTTTTAATGTTGATCCTGTTAAAATGCCTGGACCAGACTTTGAAATGTGCCTTTTAGTGAATAAAGTGTGTTGTAAAAACAGTTTGTGACTCTATCAGAGGCACTGCTGGTGAGAACCATGTGGAAACATCTACCTTTTCTCTTCCGTGGTTCAACACTGGAGTGAGAGAAGAGACTAAATGGGCGGAGCTACAGTTACATTGGACCTGCTGTATATTTACATGAGTAACTTTTGGATCAAATTGTGATTAGAGCAGTTTGTGTCCATGCTATTTTATTTATCAGCAACAGTCCACTTACTCAGGTCAAGACTGCACTGAACCAGGTCTAAACCAGGTCTAAACCAGGACTAAACCAGGACTAAACCAGGACTAAACCAGGACTAAACCAGGACTTAAGCAGGTCTAACATGGACCTAAAGACTGCAGAGGACCAGGACTAAATCAGGATTAAACTAGGACTAAATCAGGACTAAACTAGATCTAAATCAGGACTAAACTAGATCTAAATCAGGACTAAACTAGATCTAAATCAGGACTAAACGAGGACTAAATCAGGACTAAACTAGGACTAAATCGGGACTAAACTAGGACTAAATCAGGACTAAACTAGATCTAAATCAGGACTAAACTAGATCTAAATCAGGACTAAACTAGATCTAAATCAGGACTAAACGAGGACTAAATCAGGACTAAACTAGGACTAAATCGGGACTAAACTAGGACTAAATCAGGACTAAACTAGATCTAAATCAGGACTAAACTAGATCTAAATCAGGACTAAACTAGATCTAAATCAGGACTAAACGAGGACTAAATCGGGACTAAACTAGGACTAAATCGGGACTAAACTAGGACTAAATCAGGACTAAACTAGATCTAAATCAGGACTAAACTAGATCTAAATCAGGACTAAACTAGATCTAAATCAGGACTAAACGAGGACTAAATCGGGACTAAACTAGGACTAAATCGGGACTAAACTAGGACTAAATCAGGACTAAACTAGATCTAAATCAGGACTAAACTAGATCTAAATCAGGACTAAACTAGATCTAAATCAGGACTAAACTAGATCTAAATCAGGACTAAATGAGGACTAAATCAGAACTAAACTAGGACTAAATCGGGACTAAACTAGATCAAAATCAGGACTAAACTAGATCTAAACTAGGACTAAATCAGGACTAAACTAGGACTAAATCAAGACTAAACTAGATCTAAATCAGGACTAAACTAGATCCTAAACCTGGACTAAAAACACAGCACATTATGGCATTTTAACGTGTCAATAAACATGTAGCTCATTTCCAGTTTCTAAAAACATTATTTTTTGGTAATATGCTGAACATTCACACCGAGCCTCTGAGGAAACCACTGCCCTCTGTGAGTTTGGGCCTGTTTCTTATGTAGCATCAGGAGCTAACCTTAAATGACTGAATGTTTGCGGTCCTGTTAGCTATTAGCATTTTGTAATATGTGCTAATCCAGTGAGGCCGTTCGTCGGTGCAGAGCTTATGCAAAAGTTTCCTCTGATTACGTGAGGCTCAGGGTGACACACACTGAACTTGGTGTTGTCGCATTGATTAAATAAAGGTCGTGCTGTTTATTTTTAGCCTGTTAGCCGCGCTGATGCTAATGCGAATGGATTTGTGCGTGTGTGTGTGCGTTTGATTGATGAACGAGGAGCGGCGTTTGGGACAGAAGCGGAGCAGGACAGTGCGAGACCATTCCAATCGATCCCTGTACTCTCCCCAAAATGACAACAGCATTCATCATCATCACACGTGTGGACGTCTGCGAGACAGGCTGTGAGACAGTCTGCGAGACAGGCCCCGACTACGGCAACACAACTGTCCAAAATGTGTTTATGCGCAACACAACTGTCCAAAATGTGTTTATTTATACAACACAACTGTCCAAAATGTGTTTATGTCCAACACAACTGTCCAAAATGTGTTTATGTCCAACACAACTGTCCAAAATGTGTTTATTTATACAACACAACTGTCCAAAATGTGTTTATGTCCAACACAACTGTCCAAAATGTGTTTATGTCCAACACAACTGTCCAAAATGTGTTTATTTGCACAAGTCGACTGAAGATTTAACATACAACAAGTCGGACCGTGCAGAACATTTCATAACAGCTGATGAATTTAAAACTTCAGTCTCTAGAGGGTCTCTGGTCTCTGGTCTTAGTCTGGTCTCTGGTCTAGGTCTTGGTCCGGTCTTAGTCAGGTCTCTGGTCTCTGGTCTGGTCTTTGGTCTCTGGTCTAGGTCTTGGTCTGATCTTAGTCTGGTCTCTGGTCTCTGGTCTGGTCTCTGGTCTAGGTCTTGGTCTGGTCTCTGGTCTCTGGTCTCTGGTCTGGTCTCTGGTCTGGTCTCTGGTCTCTGGTCTAGGTCTTGGTCTGATCTTAGTCTGGTCTCTGGTCTCTGGTCTCTGGTCTGGTCTCTGGTCTAGGTCTTGGTCTGGTCTCTGGTCTCTGGTCTTAGTCTGGTCTCTGGTCTTAGTCTGGTCTTAGTCTGGTCTCTGGTCTTAGTCCGGTCTTGATCTGGTCTTGGTCTTGGTCCAGTCTCACAGTTGCAGTATTACATTAGTTTTATATAAAATTTCAGATGATCTGTCGTTTTCGTCTCGTCTTCGTCTCGTCTTCGTCTCGTCTTCGTCTCATCGTCTCGTCTCGTGCTGCCGAGGCCTCAGCTGCTGGAACAGAGCCACAAATCAGGCCGTGATTGTTCATCCCTGGATCGCTGTCAGACAGCTCCGCCCAGCGACAGGGAGACGATGGAGTCGCCATGGAAACCGCCGCCATCTTTGGACAGTAAGGCCTGAACTCACTTACACATTTTAAATCCAGAAACACGATAAACACAGATAGAGTTTATTTGTTTGTTTTTTAATAATTAACCTGATTTCTTCCTGATTTACCTGATTTAACAAAGTGAAATTGGATTACGCGGGAATATTTACATGATCTCGGACAAAAATTTTATTAAAAGAAGCCAAAAGGAGGCAGCAGTGGCTCAGTTGGTAGAGCGTTTGTCCACTGATCTGAGGGTTGGCAGTTCAAATCCCGCTCTTGACGTAAACATCGTTGACTTGAGCGCTCAGATTTTCTGCCCTGCGGGTTGTTGGTCTGATTCTAGCTCCTGCGGAAGAACACTCTTGTTGTTGTTGTGTCCTTTGGCAAGACACTTCACCCACTTTGCCACTTACTGTTATGAATAAGTTCCATATTTCAACAAATTTTGTATAATTCTACTTCGTTATCAGTGAAAACAACTACGATCTAGCGGAGAACATTGTGAATAAACAGGGGCGTCCGCAGAAATTTGGGGGCCCGGGTCAAGAAGCATCACAATTCCGGGCCCCGTAAAACCCTGGGGCCCCGGACCTCAAACCCCTTTTGTCCCCCCGGTGACTCCCCTGTGGTTAAGTAGTTTTTTTCTACATATTCTGGTGACACGATGACGATTTTCTCTGTTGGCGATTGTCACGATTATATAAAATGTCTCACGAACGATTATTGTGTTCCCTTTTATCACGATAAACAATATTATTGTTTATCGACCCATCCCTAGTTGAAAAATAGGCTATAGTTGTTTTAATAATGTAAAAAATTATACTGTTAACTAAGAAGAAGCTTATTTCTGAAGCTGAAATTGACTTCCTGGTTAAATAAAGCTAAAAGAAAGAAAGAAAAAAATAAAAACGATGCAAACTATCAGCATAACCAGGGACAGAAGGAACAAAGAAGTATGTTGTCCCGGGCCTCAGAGTTTTTTTTTTTAGGGGAATTTATATTATAGAGGGGCCTATGTGAGGTTTTTGCCCCGGTCCCCCAAATTTCTGCCTATGGGTCTGAGCAAAACTGACAAAATATCTCAAAGTATTGCAGATGAAACTATGCTACAGCCAGAAGAACAAGTTTAATTAGGGTGAGACAAGACGTCCCTTTGGACCCGGGACAGTCCCAGTTTCAGCCATGTGTCCCCTGTCCCAGCAGATTTATCCAAAACCATTAATTTGTCACGGTTTTATACAAGAAAAGTCCCAGATGTCTCTATTTTTAACCAATTTGATCCACGTCAACAGTAAAAAAGGGACACAAATTGTAAATGTTTTCGTTTAAACACAGAAAACAGCTTGAAAATTCCCCGGAGCCCAAAAAAAAAAGTACCCAGTTTCACGATTTTATTAGTATCTCAGTTTGCTCACCCTAAATTTAAATGAAAATAGCGTAATATGAGCGGTTTAATTAAAGAATATCACAAAAAGTAAACGGTAGCCGGTTAAACAGCGAAAACATGTCCGCTAGGAGGATGTCACTTGCTAGCTTATGACGCTAACGTCCGCTCTAGAGGTCTATTATAAGTCTGTGGTCGCACAAAGCACGAGCGCACTGTCCCCCGTCTAACGCCCACGTCTACAGGGCTTCACTTCAGGACTAATTGGGTCACGACGGAGACAAGGAGACTGCAGCTGACCGCTAACTGTGAGGCTAACGCTAACTGAGAGGAGCGGAGAGAGACGAGAGAGCATCTGCGAGGGGGAGAGCACAGAGGCCAAAGCACAAAACTCGTAATAATCCAAGATACTTTACAAAACAAGAAGGGTATTTTCAACGATTAGCGCGAAAAAAAGTCAATAATAACGCAACTGGACATTTGAAATAAGGAAAGTAGAGACTGTTTCAGGTTTTAGCTGCACAAAACTGAAACGCTGATTGTCCATGTTTAGTCCTGACTCTGAGCTTCAGCAGTAATGATGGATCCTACAGCACGAAGTATCCCCTAACCCGGGAACTAGGCAAATACATCTGTTTATTATGGAAGTATAGCAACCTGTAATGTGTCAGCCTTTTGTTTCATAACAGCTCATGAGTTTAAACCCGTCACTGTTCACGCTATGGAAAAGTACCGTATTTTCTGGACTATAAGTCGCTCTGAAGTATAAGTCGTACCAGCCAAAAAATCCATAATAATGAAGAGAAAAACATATATAAGTCACATTTTTGGGGGGAAATTTATTTTAGTCAAGTGAAATAAATTTTCTTACAGGTATTACAAACCAGCACCATCCAAAAAAATCCATAATAATGAAGAAAAAAACATATAAGTCACATTTTTTGGGGGAACTTTATTTTACAAAATCCGAGACCAAGAACAGACATTTAATCTTAACCCAAAACTTTATATTTTACTTCTTAATTGTGTCTTAAGTAGTGTTTTTTCCGGTCAGACTTTGCATTAGCATAAAAGGCTGAACCGGAAAACAGAAAGTAGTTTTCACGACCTTAAACTAGACTTATGATAAACTAAACATTTACAATATTGTTCCAAATGAAAAATTATCACATTTATGGTTTTATAAATAAATAAGGGTAAATTAAATATGAAATGTATAAAATAAAACGAGTAAAGTAAATTTTCTTACAGGTATTACAAACCAGCGCCAGCCAAAAAATGCATAATAAAAAACATCTATAAGTCGCACTGGAGTATAAGTCGCATTTTTGGGGAAATTTATTTTACAAAATCCAAAACCAAGAACAGACATTTTATCTTTAAAGTCAAGTTAAAATAATAATAATAAAATATAAAACACCAGGCTGAATATCAGTACATCACGCTAACGCTAACACATTTATATTTATTCAGCGACATGAAGCACAGACAGAACTGAACACGTGTCTGGTTTGTTAACGTAAGATATTAACAGTTAATCAGATAAATAAAGTATAAAAAAACAAGCAACGAGTTTACTCTGGATCTCACTAAATATGTGAAATTATATATTTGAATAATTTGTCATATAAGTCGCACCATCGGACAAACTATGAAGAAAAGTGCGACATATAGTTCGGAAAATACGGTGTGTTGGCCATCGCTGTCTGTCAGACGAGAACAACACCGTATAAATGTATTTTTACGGGACTACGACGATAAACTGACTCAATATCTCACTTTTTTTGTTGTTGTGAGTGACGGTGGCTCAGTTGGTAGAGCGTTTGCCCTTTGATGTGAAAGCTGGCAGTTCAAATCCCAGTCTCGACGGAAAAAAAATCATTAGTTCATCGGTCAGATCCACTGTCCCGCGGGTTGTCGGTCTGAATCCCGCTCCCTCGGATAAACACTGTTGTTGTGTCCTTGGGCAAGACACTTAACCCACCTCGCCCCGGTGTCTCTGTACACAGGTGTATGAATGTCTGAGTAGTTCCTTTGAGCCTTGAAGGTGGAAAATCACTGTATAAATCTGCCTGTTTACAGTTTTGTTAGACTTTTAATCCAACATCTCATGACTGTCGACGTCTAAAAATCGGCCTCGCTTGAACTGAAACGGGGGAAAAAAAGCTTTTGGTGATTTTTCCTTCCCAAAAATAGAACACATTTCAAGGACAGGACATAAAACTGAACACTTTGGAGCCACTGCAGCACTTTAATAATCTGGAGATAAACATTTACACTCACACTGCTCCGACTTTTAATGTTTTAAATGGACCTGTGCAGTTGAACAAGGCTAATAATAAAGTTAATTGGAAAACGCACCATTTTCTGTTCTTATTTTAATGATACCAATGTCCAAAATCCTCCAGAGTTACTACAAACAACATTTTGACTCCCAAATACTGTCTGACACCATTCCAAATACTCCCTGGTAAATAGCCACGTCCCCAGAGGCCTGTACAAAGCTGGATTAGAGGGTTAGCAAGCGCGGTTTATGGCTCCGCGCGACAGCTAATGCTACACTAGGTTCCGTCAGATTGCCGTTTTTAGCAAAGCGCGTTACAGCCATTACCTTTAAAGTTATAAAAAAGCCGAGTGAGGGGTTGTGTTAGCCCCGCCCACCCGCGTTTGTCACTTTAGATCAGCTTTAACTGCGCAGACTGTCTCCGGATGTTACACGGTTTACAATAAGAGCGCTGGCATCTCTCTGTTTAAAGCCCCATTATGTAACTTTTTCAAAAACTAGACTATGATAAAATTGTTTAATGTTTCTATGCCCTGATGTAAAAATGTCGAACAAACGTGTGTCTTATTCTGACAGACGTACAAACCTCCCTCTTATCCGACCTCCTCTGGCTCTTTTTATATAGAAATATTCCAGAGTGTGGCATAAAACACATCCGTTTCCATGGAGATTGAGCCAAAGCATGGTTTTAACTTTCCGTTTCAATGGAAGTTCATGCAGGTTACGCGCCACCTTCAAAAATGACACGGTGTTGCTTTAATAACTACAGAACCGCGGAGAAGTCTGAGGTTTTTGATTATGATTTTTGTTTAGCATAAAAAAAATGTCTTTGTTTCCTGTTTCTTTGATACCCGCTCACGGCCACATGCGTTCGCCAACAGAGGTCAGATTTTAACTGATGTAAAATACAGGTTTGAATAGAGCAGAGTGATGAGCACAGGGCCACATGCCTCTATAGCGCCCCCTGTAGGACACATAAAAGATACAAAATGGTCAGAACGGCACCAAACTTGGGCAATAAAGTCTAGGCCTCAGAACGTGCAAAAAAGTCAATTACGCCATGACTGTATTACTCACGAGGTTGATGGTTCAAAGTCAATCACTCCACCGGTAGATCTATGAATGACGGACGTAAAATGAAAAGTGGTTCAGAATTGACACAGGTTTGATTGAGGGACGGTTGTGATTGAGGGACGGTTGTGATTGAGGGACGGTTGTGATTGAAGGACGGTTGTGATTGAAGGACGGTTGTGATTGAAGGACGGTTGTGATTGAAGGACGGTTGTGATTGAGGGACGTTTGTGATTGAAGGACGGTTGTGATTGAGGGACGTTTGTGATTGAAGGACAGTTGTGATTGAGAGACGGTTGTGATTGAGGGACAGTTGTGATTGAAGGACGGTTGTGATTGAGGGACGGTTGTGATTGAGGGACGGTTGTGATTGAAGGACGGTTGTGATTGAAGGACGGTTGTGATTGAGGGACGTTTGTGATTGAAGGACGGTTGTGATTGAGGGACGTTTGTGATTGAAGGACAGTTGTGATTGAAGGACGGTTGTGATTGAAGGACGATCATGATTGAGGGACGGTTGTGATTGAAGGACGATTGTAATTGAGGGACGGTTGTGATTGAGAGACGGTTGTGATTGAGAGACGGTTGTAATTGAAGGACAGTTGTGATTGAAGGACGGTTGTGATTGAAGGACGATTGTAATTGAGGGACAGTTGTGATTGAAGGACGGTTGTGATTGAGGGACGTTTGTGATTGAAGGACGTTTGTGATTGGGAGACAGTTGTGATCGAGGGGCTGTCGCGATTCAAAGCTGGTTGGTCCCTGGCGATCACGTGGGAGGGGCATGCTCAGGGGGGGGCGAGGCCTATTATCACCTCTTGCGGCTTTAATTTAACGTTTTTTTTTCCTTCAAATTGTCTCCGTGCACAACAGCGGCCGGCTCGTTCTAATCAGACGGATAATCAGAGCGACCGTTTCCAGCGTAACGTCTATGAGAGTCAATCAGAGTTAAACACTTTACAAATGTGAGGACAACCTTACCAGAGACACTTTTGTTGTGCACGGAGACAATTTCATGAACCTAACAACACAAAATTGCGCTGTATGTAACTTCTCAGGGGTCTACATGCTTGTTTCCATGGAGATGCTAGTGTGGCATTAAAATATTTCTCATTTATTTCTCATTTGAGTGATTTTATTGCCAAAAAATCCACGGAAAAACACGTATCTGTGAGCTGTAACTTGGCCTGCTCCTCTTCACGGACATACATTTAATGCCATACTGTGAAACATTCTTGACAAAGCGATAACACATCCGCCTCACCAGAAAAGTGACATAATGGACCTTTAAGTACCCGCGCTACTCTGTGCTAACGTTGTTGTTGCCATGGTGCCGTACGGAGGCGCTCCCTCCCACGGCTCCGGCTCGTTCACAACAAACTCAGGTCATTTGCCGGGAGTTTATTTGCAGTAAATTGAATCTGTTCGGAGTCAAACCAGGCGCAGTGTGATTGGGTCCTGCAGGGGGCGTCCTAATGTCTTCATCAGGTTTAAACTAATAAGAGCAGCTCGGCAGATGGCTCTAACTCGTTTAGCTTTACCTGGGAGGGACAGAGCGTACAGCGGGGGCAGCAGAGGGCCTTTAAAAACACTTGAAGAGCTGAATGAGAGAATCAGATCATCCATACGGCTCTTTCGCTCTCGTGTTTTCCTGATTGGAATCTTTATCCGTGAATTTTCCCCAAAAAACATGTTTGTCAATGTGTGGATTAAAGCAGTGCGATGTCATCCACAGCACTTTTGGATCAGTTTTTGTCTTATTTTATTTTATTTTAAATTAAATAAATGCTGTTTTCTGTCTCTGCTCTGGTATCGGTTGATATCGGGAATTGCTAGAGACTTAAAGCGGCAGTATCGGGATCGGTATCAGATCTGAAAAAGCTGGGTTGGTGCATCTCTAGTTTTTATTGCTGAAAAATGTGTATGTTTGATTTTTAAACACTAAAAAAACAGAATATATTATGAAAAGCAGCGTTTCAGCATGTTGCTTCGTTATTAGCTTAAAGTTGTATTGGAGTTTTGTGTTTTGTTTCATTCACACATGTTTAACGCACAAACAAACCTGCAGATTAAACTGAGTTCTTCTCTCAAACTGAAAACGCTCAGTTCTACCTTGTGATGTCATCATGTGGCGATACAGGAAGTGCTCCGCTGTGTTTTTAAACTCCACACACCTTCATTTCTAGAATCATTTGGATCATTTCACCCCTGGAATTGCCAGTTTCTACAGAACTAAAGGTAAAAGGAGATGTTAACTTGAAAACTGCCACTTGATGACATCACAAGGTGGAACAGAGCGTTTTGAGCTTTGTAGATGTAACAGACTAATGATAAAGTGTGACTCAAACATGTGTGAATGAAACAAAACACAACTCCAGGTCTGTTTTTGACGAGGAAACAGCGTTAGAACGTGACTTAAATGCTCACAAGAGTCATTTTTTGTGACACAGGACTAAAATAAAATAATCAAACTAAAATAATCAACATAAATTACAATGAGACAAGTTTAATAATAAAATACATCAAATATAGTCTGACAAAATGACATAAACATGGCTGATCTGTACTTGGGAGGCAGAATGACCTTTGAACTCACTTCTTTTCGCTTTATTTTACCTGTAATTGGCTCGTTTTACGACACGTGCGTCTCTATAAAGGGTCCAGCGGAACCAAAACAACAACAACAACAACAGTTCCTACCTGTTGACCACCAAAATAAAAGCCCTAAATGATTTCTTATAAACATATTATGCAGTAAAAGTTAATATCTCCATAATTATTGAGTTTACACATAAAATACAAACTGGCATAATGTTCAATGTCAACGCTCTCATCAAATCAACAGTGTTTTGTTTTTGTTTTTTTTCCTCTTGGCCTTGTTCAGTCACAAAAGGCCTGAATGTTTTTAGTAAAATGACATAAATCTGCCATCTGCAAGTTTATTTGATTTATTTCACCTGTAGATGGCAGACCTGAAACTGTTCCTCCTCCCCCGCCCTCTCATCTGGCCCCTTTACCCCCAACTGGCCCTCCCCTCTCACCTGGCTCCACCCCTCACTGAGTCCCTCCCCCCACATGGCCCCTCTCCCCTCACCTGGGTCCTTCCCCCTCACCTAGACCCTCCCTCTTCCCCCTCCCCTCATCTGGCCCCTCCTCTAAAATGGCACCTCCCCTGGACCCTCACTCAGTTCCTTCCGCTTACCTGGCCCCTTCCCCGTCACCTGGCCCCTTCTCCCTCACCTTAGCTTTCCCAACTCACCTGGTCCCTCCCCCCTCACCTGGCCCCTCCACTCAACTGGCACTTCCCCCAGCCCTTCAGTTCCTTCCCCTCACCTGGGCCCCTTCCCCTCACCTGGCCCCTCCCTCTTGTCTGGCCCCTCCCTCTCACCTGTCTCCTCCCCCTCACCTGGCCCCTCCCATTCACCTGGCCCCTCCACTCAACTGGCACTTCAACCAGCCCTTCAGTTCCTTCCCCTCACCTGGCCCCTCCTTCTTGCCTGGCCCCTCACCTGGCCCCTCCTTCTTGCCTGGCCCCTCACCTGGCCCCTCCCCTCTCACCTGTGCTTTCTTTTCTTCTGTCAGTCCAGAGCTGACACACAATCAGACTGCAGTATCCCACTCAGCACATGAGAATAAAACAGGGGCGGGTCGGTCACTCTGTGATAGGTTCACAACCTATATTACAGTTCAAAAGAGAAGAGAAGACAAGAGAGATTATTTTGTCTCAATATTGAGGAGAAAGAGCGGAGAGGCAAAAAAAAAAAACCCAGTTACAAATCACCACCCTCCTTCTGAAGGCCCCCACCGTCTTTCTTCTCTTTTATTAAAGTTAGGAAACCCTAGTTACATACACATCAGAAGGGGGGGGCGTATACTTTGCAAGCAGTGTAAAAACATATGACGAAATTCACAGGGAAATATATTGTGTTTTTGCATTTCCACAAGGTCACTCTTTCCACAAAACATCCTCCCATGATGTTTCTGTTTCAGTTTCACAGTGACCTTCTTCCCGTGGGATCCTGCACTTTCAAAAGACATTTTCTGCAAGACTCAAGAACAAACATTAGTGCAGATTACATAGTTTACATAGTTGAATATAATGACTAAATAAAGAGTGAACATTACATTACAGTACCTTTAAAATGAACAGTGAGATAACATAATATAACTTGAATATATATTTTGAATCCATCACTCTGGTCTCGTATGGCAGCTTTAAGCAACAAAATTAATATGGAATTTGTTTGGAACTAAACACAACCACACTTCACCTAATATCATAAAAGAAAAAAAACGTTCTCAGGGTTTTATTTATTTTTTTCAAAAGCTGCACTTTCTTGAACCAATCCAAGAAAACCACAATCATAACAATAAGCAGCAGCTCCGGCCTGATTGGTTTGATTTACGCCTTTAATCCCGCTGAACGCCTCCTTTCATTATTTATACGTTTCATTTGCGGCTTTGTAGTTACGGCTTCAGAAAAATGGGAGTCGGTGGCGGCCGGTGATTAGCGGCGCGGCGGTGCTGGGCCCAGAATCACAATGGGACACAGTCAAACCCAAAAGGAAAACAGCTGCTGACACTGTTTGGATCGAAACATCGGGAAACATGAGGAGCTGGATTAGATGAGACGGTCTGGAGGCGTTAGGGAGGGTCGGTTTGTGCGTAAAGTTTGTGTGTTTTATTTATTAAGTGCTTTTTCTGGCACTTTTAATCTATACGTAGATCATTAACTGTCAATTTCTGTTCAAATCTGCAGAATTTATTTATTTGCATAGGGATAATTCATCGTAGCAAGCAGCAGATTTACATTGAAGTGTTTTTTTTATTTTTTATTTAAGTGTCAGATATCGGTATCGGTGCTAATAGTGAAAGATTTGCTGGATCAGATATCGGCCGACAAGTATCGCTTCAGACAATTCCTTGACATTTACCGTAAATTTCAGACTATAAGCCGCTACTTTGTTCCCACGTTTTGATCCCTGCGGCTTAAACAACGGTGCGGCTAATTTATAGATTTTTACCGGCTAACGGCCACCGGGGGGCGCTCTCTAGCAGTAAACGCAAAAGTGAGACAGACGTGGGTAAAGATTACGCGCTGAAGAATAAACTAGTTTTGATTTTGAAGTGTCATTTTGTGCATCGTGTCAGAGCCTCATCACGGAAAACACACGAAGAAATGAAAATGATGCAGGTTTTAAGAAGAAGGCAATGGATCTGTCCATCAAAGAAGGAAATAGAGCCACTGCACGAAAGTTTGGTATTAATGAATCGATGGTGCGACGTTGGAGGCGGCAGCGGGAAGAACTTAGTCGATGTAAAAAGACGACAAAAGTTTTCAAAAGAGGAAATAAAAGCTGGTGCTGTTTTATTTTCTAAACCTGCAGGTGTGTTCATCTGGTGTTGATGCCGATTTTCAGGCACAGTTTGAAAAAAAGCAGAAAAAATAAATCAAAAACTCAAAAAACCATCACTGTACCGTTTTTCTGTGTAAATATCTCACGTTACAACATGCGGCTTATATTCAGGTGCGGCTTTTATATGTACAAAATTGATTTACTTAATGAGTTACTTAAAATTTAGCTGGTGCTTTTATGTAATAAGACTATTTTCTAGTTATATTCAGCCCAGAAAGTCTCATAAATGTGTTCTGTTACTTGAGATAGCACTTTTGGATCAGTTTTGTCTTGTTTTATTTTAGATTAAAGAGAATAAATGCTGTTTTGAGTCTCTGCTCTGGTATCAGATCTGAAAAAGCTGAACTGCTGCATCTGTAGTTTTTACTGTTGAAAAATGTGTAAATGTGTTTGATTTTTAAACCCTAAAAAACTAAAACAAAAAAAACAACAACGTACTAAAATCCCTTTTCAGCCTGTTATAATAGTGTTGTCTCATCATTAGTCAAAGGTTGTATTTTCGCTCATGTTTGAGTAATCTTGTATTTTCCTGCGTGTAGCTTGAGTGCTCTGAAAATGTCTGTTTTCTCTTACCCCTTCTCTTTCCTTTTTGTTTTTAAAGACAGTAAAAGTTTTTTCCTTTATTTTTGTTACTTTTTACATTGTACATACAGGTGAAACCACAAGTTTATATGCGTTATATAAAAAGACATGTTTTTTGTTTTTTTCCTTACTGCTGTCATGAAATCAGATTAAACCTTTCCTGTTTTAGGTCAATTAGGTTTATCAAAATTATTTCTATTTGCTAAACTCCAGAATAATGTGAGAAGGATTTTTTTAAAGACATTTTTTCATTACTTTTTTCAGATGTTTACTTACATTTCATTAGTATTGGTTCCTTTGCCTTTAAACTGTATGATTTGGGTCAAATGTTTTGGATATTCTTACACAAGTTTCTCACAATAGTTGACAGGAATTTTGGCCCATTCCTCCAGACAGGGCCGGTCTTAGCTTTCAGGGGGCCCTAAGCAGAATATGTCTGGGCCCCTGGGCAGTGGATGTACCTGGGCTCAGCTGTTGGTGAATCACATTTAACGACATTATGACCAGTGTTTGTAGTGTAACTTTACATATTATATTATTTTCAATATAAATGTATGGGCTCTTGGGGGCCCTCTGGTGGCCTTGGGTCCCTAAGCAGCTCCTTAGTCTGTTTATAGGCTGGACCGGCCCTGACAGAACTGGTGTAACTGAGCCAAGTTTGTGGGCCGCCTTGCTCACACATGCCGTTTCAGGTCTGCCCATAAATATTTAATGGGACTGAGATCAGGGCTTTGTGACGGTCACTACAAAACATTGACTTTGTTATCTTTAAGCCACTTTGTCACCATTTTAGCTTCAGGTCATTGTCCATTTAAAAGACCCGTTTACGCCCAAGCTTTAACTTTCTGGCTGATGTTTTGAGATGCTGCTTCAGTGTTTCTAAACATATTAAGTAAGATACAGTTGTCCCTCACTATATCACGGTTCACCTTTGGCGGTCTCGCTGTTTCGCAGATTTTTTTTTTGTGCTTTTTTATGAACGTGAATTATGTTCTGCGTCCTGATTGGCTGTTGGACTGTAGACCATTGTGTCGTGCGTCCTGATTGGCTGTTGGACTGTAGACCATTGTGTCCTGCGTCCTGATTGGCTGTTGGACTGTAGACCATTGTGTCGTGCGTCCTGATTGGCTGTTGGACTGTAGACCATTGTGTCGTGCGTCCTGATTGGCTGTTGGACTGTAGACCATTGTGTCGTGCGTCCTGATTGGCTGTTGGACTGTAGACCATTGTGTTGTGCGTCCTGATTGGCTGTTGGACTGTAGACCATTGTGTCGTGCGTCCTGATTGGCTGTTGGACTGTAGACCATTGTCCATCAGTCTCCTCCGTGCCGTGTCTCCTGTCCAGTACAGAATGTGTTCAGACAAATTTACATAAACGTTGGATCGCAGTGTGACTCTGAAGTGCTGTACGTTTGCAATTTGTTTTCTCCCCGACAAAACCCACAACGTCGACGAAACGTTCTGCACCGACAAAGACGCCTACGAAGGTTTGAACTTTGAGAGAGTTTAAACGAGAGAGAAACGTGAGAAAACGTTAACGCCTGTGTGAGAAAAGTGTATAAAGTGTGTGGTGAGGGGTTTTACAGACAAAAACATGCAGAATAAACGTAAAAAATAAAGCTGATACTTCACGGATTTCGTCTATTGCGGGTTATTTTTAGAAAGTGACCCCCCTGCGATAAACGAGGGACCGGTGTACGTATGTTTAGTAAAGAACAAAAGCAAAATAACGCTGCGAAATGATTTATTTTTTGTGTTTTTATATTCACATCCTCGAGGTATCCACACGTTGCTTTGTACATCTTACGTCATGCATTTGATTTTCGTCCGTATGTATCTAAAATGTAGAAAGTAGTAAAAATAAGATGGAAAAAAAATCACCTTTCCGTGTGATCCGTGTCCTTGCGAAAGTGAGGTGAGCGTCAGCAGCTGTGCACATGTACTTTTAATGGGCTGTACACAGATCTGTCGTGTTGATGTAACTCGACGTGATGCAGCGGAGCCAAAACGGTTTTTAATCTAGTCCCTGTTCGCAGACAAGCAGCTGCTACGCCGCTAATTTAAGCACACGCACACACTGACCTGAAGAGGGAGACGAGAGCCGACCTGACAGACGCCTGCGAGGGTTCGGATCAGGCGCGGAAGGAGAGGGCGCCATCTAAAGGAGGATTCGCGCAACGTTTGTGTTTATCTAAACTACAGGGTTAGCAGGGGTTTTTTTTCCACTGCAGAATAATAATTTTGTTGTTTGTGAAAGTCTTTTGCAGTCATTCTGATTTTCCGTCCGTGTCAGTTTCAAATTGCGATTTTTGATTCGATCGCGACGAACCCTCATGTCGTCTCGTTCGGTTTTATTTAGACGCGGCGTTTCCTCGGGACAGGTACAGTTCGCCGAGGACACAAAGTAAAAAAACGCTTTTGTAATTACAGAACGCCAGCAACTCAAACCAAAACCACTGCCTCTGTCGTTTATCGCTACAATATTTACTCTGGACATGGATCTACAGAAGAGACGCTGCTGTGACGAATGGGAAAAGGTGCAGTGTGGAACTTTTCTATGGTGTATATGTGCAACTGCTTGAGATACTTTTGTGTTGTCTGGGATTTTACCATAGACTGTATATATTAATGGACGTAGCTAACCTGCTAGCCGTCGCGTTCAAATAGGAAGTGATCATGAGCGCACTTCCTGCTCCGTCGATTCTGCCGCTAATTCACTTTTACTTTAGAAAACTATGTGTCCTCTCTCTGTCTCTGCTGCTGTCAGACTCATTTTGGTCTTAAATGTTCGTATTAACCCTCTACGTGATCCTGAGGTTTTTATTTCACTATTGTGTCTGTAAATCAACATATGAACATTAATAACAGACGAATCAGGCGCCTTCTTTCCCCGAGGTCACTCCAGCTAGCGTTAGCAACAGGCTTGATTGACAGCTTTGCTAAGCGCCCAGTCCCTGCTAAATCAGCGGTGCGAGGGGGAAGGGGCGTTACCTTCAACAGCCTCGCGGTTGGAATTACAAATATATAACTTCACTTCATTTAAGCGTTAGCATGTTGTGTTTTTGATTGAGTATTAGCATGTTGTTTCTTCAGTTGAGCCATTAGCATGTTTTTTCAGTTAAGCATTAGCATTTTGTTTCTTCAGCTCACTATTAGCATGTTGTTTCTTCAGATAAGCATTAGCATGTTGTTTCTTCAGTTGAGCATTAGCATGTTGTTTCTTCAGATAAGCATTAGCATGTTGTTTCTTCAGTTGAGCATTAGCATGTTGTTTCTTCAGCTCACTATTAGCATGTTGTTTCTTCAGTTGAGAATTAGCCTGTTGTTTCTTCAGTTGAGCATTAGCATGTTGTTTCTTCAGTTAAGCATTAGCATTTTGTTTCTTCAGCTCACTATTAGCATGTTGTTTCTTCAGATAAGCATTAGCATCATTCCACAAAAAAAACATTAACATCTCCAAGCAGAGGCGGGAGAAGGTGACAATCTAATTATAAAGCTTTTATTGTCCGATAATCAGGAAGTGCACATTAGCCTGCCCATTGTTAGCATTAGCATTAGCGTGACGGTAAATCTCTACATTGGTTTCTGAGAGCTGTGGAAAACTCTTATAAACTCATGATGGTGAATAATTTTGATGTTCTGATGCGTAAGGCAAGTGAGGTTAACTTTGGACCACTGCAAACTGATCTGAACTAAAAATGATCTCGTTATGTTTTTCAAGTTTCTTTTTAACGATAAATCAGGTACAGCACGTTTAAAAGTACGTAAACTAGCCGTTGCTGTAGCGTCGCTTTCACTTAAACCTGGTCTGAAACTTGTGTTGTGTGTTTAACTCACTTGCATGTCTTGCTGTCTGCCTCGCGTGTCGTTGTTAAAGTCGTTTTTTTGGTTTATTCATAATTCATGTTTCAGAATGCAGCTGGTGATTTACTCAGAGGAAGCTCCCGGTCTCCAGACGCAGCACTGCCGGGTTTCATTCAAACTAACGAACTATTATCACGACCGATGCTTTCGTTTTGCAATTTTAACAACTACACAAAAATAAATAATTCAAACTTTAAAGTAAGGTAACACAAAGAGCTTTACAGTTATGAAAAACAAACCCCCAGAAATACACGACCCCGAGCAGACAACTCACGAGCGTTAGCATGTTGTTTATTCAGCTGAGTGTTAGCATGAGTTTTTTTTTTCCCCATTTGAGCATTAGCATGTTATTTTGTCATTTGAGTGTTAGCATTAGTTTTTTTTCTTTTTTTTCATTTGAGCGTTAGCATTTTGTTTCTTCAATTGAGTGTTAGCATTTTGTTTCTTCGATTGAGCATTAGCACTTTGTTTCTTCAATTGAGTGTTAGCATTTTGTTTATTAGATTGAGCGTTAGCATTTTGTGTCTTCAATTGAGTGTTAGCATGTTGTTTCTTCAGTTGAGCATTAGCATACTGTTTCTTTGGTTGAGCATTAGTACATTTTTTCTTCATTGAGTGTTAGCATGCTGCTTCCTAAATTGAGCATTAGTATGTTGTTTCTTAGATTGAGTGTTAGCATTTTGTTTCTTCAGTTCAGCATTAGCATGTTATTTTGTCATTTGAGCGTTAGCATGTTGTTTCTTCAGTTGAGCATTAGCATGTTTTCTTTATTTCAGCGTTAGCATATTGTTTCTTAAATTGAGCATTAGCATGTTGTTGTTTTTTTATTTGAGTGTTAGCATTTTGTTCCTTCATTTGAGCGTTAGCACATTAGCATATATTTCTTCATTGAGTGTTAGCATGTTGTTTCTTCATTTGAACATTAGCACATTAGCATATCTTTCTTCATTGAGTGTTAGCATGTTGTTCCTTCATTTGAGCATTAGCACATTAGCATATATTTCTTCATGGAGTGTTAGCATGTTGTTCCTTCATTTGAGCGTTAGCACATTAGCATATCTTTCTTCATGGAGTGTTAGCATGTTGTTTCTTCATTTGAACATTAGCACATTAGCATATCTTTCTTCATGGAGTGTTAGCATGTTGTTCCTTCATTTGAGCATTTGTACATTAGCATATCTTTCTTCATTGAGTGTTAGCATGTTGTTCCTTCATTTGAGCATTAGCACATTAGCATATCTTTTCTTCATAGAGTGTTAGCATGTTGTTCCTTCATTTGAACATTAGTACATTAGCATATCTTTCTTCATTGAGTGTTAGCATGTTGTTCCTTCATTTGAGCGTTAGCATTAGACACTGCTGGGAGCATTATTGAACTGAAACGGTGCAGATCGGCTCGTGCATTTCTGTTACTCGGTCCCAGTCCAGCTCACGATCACCGAGTGTGACAGAAATGCTACACAAATATATACAAGTACTACATATACTGTGCTATGTAGGCTTGTGTAAAAGTATACATAGGCTCTGTATACAAACTTAACTGTCCAAAAAGCTAATCTCGTCTTGTTGGCTACAAAAACCTCGCACAAACAAGCTCCAAACTCACATTACACCTCTTCATCACGGGGCGAGACAGCGTGAAGCAGCATATTGTGAGTGGGTGTTCGCCGCATGTAAACAAAAACCTGCAAGCCGCGAATTCAGACTCAACGCGGCGTTTCCTCCTGTAATTCTGCCACTTTCCCTCCACGTCTGTATTACGTCTCAATGAGTAATGACACCGAACAGTGAGACCAACACAACTCAATATCGAGCTTTGACAAGTTGTTGTTTATTATTTAGTAAAGCTGCTTACATCAGCGCTTCACACAAAAACAATAGCTGTCTGTACGATGATGAATTATAGGCAATAAGTTAGCGTAATGCGCGGAGGAACGGGGCGGCTGTGAAAGTACCACCAGTGGAGACAATGGCATTTTACTCAGAGTGCCTTAAACAGCAGTAACTCAGCTGGAGGGCCACGTAATAGACGTTTAATGGGGAGACGGTTGTTCAAAGAGTAGTGCGGTAAAGGGGGTCGGCTGTGTCGTTAAAGGCAAAATGTGTGCAGTAAAAAAACATTAAAATCATGTTATATAAAGCAGCTTGGAAATGGTCCAAAGCAACGGCGAAACGGTCCAGAGCAACGGCGAAGTGGTCCACAGTATCCTCATAGCATGTTGTTTCTTCAGGTGAGTGTTAGCATGTTGATTGTTCATTTAAGCGTTAGCATGTTCTTTTTCATTTGAGCGTCAGCAATTTGAGAGCATGCTGTTTCTTATTTTGAGCTTTAGCATGCTGTTTCTTCTTTCGAGCTTTAGCATGCTGTTTCTTCATTTGAGTGTTGCTGTGTTTTTTTCATTTGAGCATTAGCATGTTGTTTCTTCAGGTGAGCGTTAGCATGTTTCTTTATTTGAGCATTAGCTATTTGAATGTTAGCATGTTGTTTATTTAGTTGAGCATTAGCATGTTGATTGTTCATTTAAGCATTGGCATGTTCCTTCATTTGAACCTTACCATGTTGTTGTTTTTTCCTTTGAGCATTAGCATGTTGTTTCTTCATGTGAGTGTTAGCATGTTCCTTCATTTGAGCATTAGCAATTTGAGCTTTAGCATGCTGTTTCTTCAAGTAAGCGTTAGCATGTTATTTCTTCAGTTGAGCATTAGCATATTTCTTCAATTGAGCTTTAGCAAGTAGTTTTTTTTAGATTGAGCATTAGCATATTGTTTCTTAGATTGAGCTTTAGCATGTTTTTTAATTTGAGCTTTAGCATGTTATTCCTTCAACTGAGCATTAGCATCTTTCTTTCTTTGAGCATTAGCATGTTGTTTCTTCATTTGAGCGTTACATGTTATTTCTTCAGTTGAGCAATAGCCTGTTTCTTCTTTTGCGTGTTAGTATGTTGTTTCCTCAGTTGAGCATTAGCGTGTTTTTTTTTTTTTTTTTTTTTTTCATTTGAGCTTTAGGATATCCCTTAATTGCAGCCTTAGCAATTTGATTGCTAGCATTTGGTTTGTTCAGTTGAGCGTTAGCATGTTGTTTCTACATTTGAAAGTTGGCATGTTCCTTCATTTGAGCATTAGCAATTTGAGCTTTAGCATGTTGTTTCTTCAATTGAGTTGTGTCCTTGGGCAAGACACTTAACCCCCCTCACCCCTCGAATGTGTGGATGAGTGTGTGTGACTTTATGTGTGTGTATATGTGTGTATGTGTATACTTGTGTAGGGGTGTGTATGTGTGTAGGGGTGTATGTGTGTGTGTATATATGTGTGTGTGTGATTTTGTGTGTATATATGTGTGTGTGTATATGTGTGTGTGTATGTGTATATTTGTTTGTATATCCTCCTGAGAACCAAGGGAAAAAAGTGTCCTAAAATTACTGTTTTTGTATGATTTCCTATCTATTTGGGCCTAAAAAAACACCTTACAATTTAAATTTTTGTAAAAATATTTTTTATTTTAATTTCACAGCATGTCCACTGTAGAGTACAACAGGACGATATCTATGTGAAAATAGAAGTGAATTTAGAAAATGAGAAAAAAAGAACAGATATCTTTAGAGTGATATTCTCTCAAGAACAAATTCAATTTGAACAAAAACAATAAAACTGTAACACTCTTACAACAAAATGTTTGTAATAATACACTACATTGTAATGTAAAATATGTATTCAGTTCAACAGTGAAGTATAAGACATAGAACATAAGTAGTTCTGCTTTTCTTCTTCTGGATATTTTAGCTGTGGTAATCATTGAAGCATGCTTTCTTTTTGGTTATGCAGAGGAACATCTTGCATTTGGAGCACCTGATGTATGTCTTACCATTGCAACCCTTATTCCTGCATCTTTCTGCATGTTTGATATCCAACATCTCTGGCATGTGTCTGGCTCCTAGCCTGCGTACAGATGGCTCTGGTTGTGGGATCCTTGTTTTTGTTGGTGGCTGATACTCTTCCTCACTGTCTTCACTGCTGTCATCAAATGAAGGACTATCCAGCAGCTCTTCAGCCAGGTGCAATTTGAAGTCCAGGTACTGCTGTGTGTTCTTAGCTGGTCGATTCAGTGCTTTGCTGTCAGACTTGTACTGGATCCAAGCGTTTGTGATGGCAACATCAAAGAAATGTGTCATCACACGTGACGTTCACTTCATGGTCCTGGTTGACATGCGGTAGAAGCTCAGCATTCGGTCACAGAGGTCTACGCCACCCATGTTGTTATTATATTCCCTGACTACTGCTGGCCGTCTCACCTGTACATGACCTTTGTCTTTGTTGGACCATCTGCTGCAGATATCCTCTGGATCTTTACCATAGACAGTAGAGGCCATCAGAACTGGTTTATTATCAAACCATTTTGTCACTGCCAGCTCAGGTCCCCTCCGGACCAATGTCACCGAAGCCCCTCTCCCTTCTTTTCTCAGATGCTTATCTCCTGGCAGCTGGCATTGCTTTGGAAGCCTGTTCTTCATAATGGTTCCAGTTGCTGGAAGACCCTTTGAGAGCAAAGCGTCCATGAGATTGATCGTTGTGAAATATCGATCAAAAAACACATAAGTTCCTGTAGGAACTGACTCGACCATTCGCAACACCGCTGCAGCTCCAACTCCCAGTCTTTGGCCCATAAAGGTGTTCTTGCCCTGATAGACCTCGAAATCCAGGACTAGACCGTTTGGCGAGGCAAGCACAAAAACCTTTAGGCCAGTAGGGTTTGGCTTTCCTGGCACATACTGCCTAACTGGGCAGCGGCCTGTGAATGGGATGATTTGCTCGTCAACGCACACCTTGTCACTCCTTGAAAGGCTGAGACAACCTTGCCTCACGCGGTCAAGCAATGGTCTGACTCTCCAAAGAATGTCCGACTCCTTTGCCTCTTCAGTTACATCCAGGTCATTGACAATCTTGAGTGATCTCCTCAGCTTGTAGAACCTATCTCTTGTCATTTTCCTGCTAATAACTGGCACTTTAGTCTTTTTAGCCCAAAACATTTTGACTCTGGGATAGCCAAGGCAGGCCATATGTACTGATATGCCAAAAAAAATCTTAATTTCTTGGGCAGTAGTATTCAGTGACACTCCTATAGTTTGCAGCTGTCTTTGATTTGTAAAAGCTGCCAGATCCTCAAAGATTCTGTTATCGATGTACTGTGAAAAGTACTGAATTGGACTCCAGTATTCACGGATTGTAGGGTCATCTTGATAGGCAGGAAGCCCAGGTAGCACAGGTCTGAATCTGTTATGATGGGGGAAAAAAATCAATCATTTTTTTCATATCAATTTGGATTAATGCAGTAATTCATGGATGTGATATGACTCCCTATTGACCAACAAACTTTATAAGCATATTTTTTGGTAATTTGCATATATTTAACAGCATTTACACCTATTGCAAATACTACAATCATCTAGCATGATCATAAAATATAATACATTAGTCTGAAACTAAATAAAACATACAAGTTACTCCTGGCCCACAGAGCACGACGACTTTGCTGCTCCCTCACTGCCTCTGACTCTGTCTCATCCGATTCTCCTGCATCTTCTTCCTCTCCTTCATCATCATCATCATCTTCACCTATCACAGGCTGATACTCCTCATTCTCATCCTTTTCCTCATCTGAAAGCTCCAAATCTGAATCTCCCTCTACTATCCGGTATAGAATCCTCTCTGCTTCACTTCTTTCACCTACAACAATGTGCAGTCATTAAATACATTAAAATGGTCCTGGTGTCCACTACAGTTGACATTCATTAAATGCCTGTTATTTCAAAACAGAAATAATGAAACTGTTTTCAGATGTAAAAATGTTGTTCTTAACATGTTTATGAACAAGAAAATATATAATTATCATGGTAAAAATAGCAATAGATAAAGAATATTTGACTTACCTGTCCTCTTTCCATAAAATGTGGTTGTTGGTATGGCAGCCATCTTGATAGAGGAAAACAGTAAAGTTCCCAGCATGCAAACCCATCACATGACACATCACTGGAAAGCCCAGGATGTCCCCTACAGAATACTGTAGGGCTTGGGAGGGTTACTTCAAATACTTAAGAAAGATACAGGTGAACAAAATGTCCATTGTAAAGGACACAAATGAATGGGCCGGGTCTCAGGAGGATATATGTGTGTATACATGTGTGTGATTGTGTGTGTGTGATTGTGTGTGTGTGTATATTTGTGTGTATGTGTGTATGTGTATATTTGTGTGTGTATATGTGTGTGTATATATGTGTGTATATATGTGTGTGTGATTGTGCGTGTGTGTGTATATATGTATGTGTGTATATGTATGTATGTGTATATGTGTGTGTGGGGGTGTGTGTGTATATATGTGTGTGTATATTTGTTTGTATATGTATATTTGTATATATGTGTGTGTATATGTGTGTGTGTAGGGGTGTGTGTGTGTAGGTGTGTGTGTATATTGGGGTGTATATGTGTGTGTATATGTGTGTGTGTGTATTGGGGTGTATATGTGTGTGTGATTGTGCGTGTGTGATTGTGTGTGTGTATATATGTGTGTGATGGGGTGTGTGTGTGTATATATGTGTGTGATTGTGTGTGTGTGTATATTTGTGTGTATGTGTGTATGTGTATATTTGTGTGTGTATATGTGTGTGTATATATGTGTGTATATATGTGTGTGTATATATGTGTGTATATATATGTGTGTAGGGGTGTGTGTGTGTGTGTGGTTTCTTGCTGTAAACTGTTGTGTGTTGAAGGTGAAACTCTCTGTATAAATGTGTGTGTTTATATAAAATGAGACGTTTACACCGCGTCCGTGTTGAGCGAAGTGTTTAACTCCACAAAAGTGTGAGTCACGTCGAGCCGTGGACGCCGCTCGCTCACCGCCGTTTAAAAATGAACTTTGAACTCGAAATTTCAAAAACAGACACAGTGATTCACAGTTGTAAAAAGCCCGTGTCATTTCACTCACACATTAAACACGTTCATCCTGTTCAGTCGGAGTTTGGAAAATCACAGTTTTCAGTAAAAATACATCAAATACCAACATTATTATGATTATTGTGATTTTATTTTTTACAGTTGTGGTTTTCTCGTCCAAAACTGTTTTTCCTCCTCATGTGTTTTCAGTTTTCTGTTTTTTAAGCTCCATTTTGACTCTTTACCGTTTAAATGATCTGATGTTTTGAGTCGAGGAGGTTGAGGGTTTGACTCCTGAGGTTTTCTGTGTGGAGTTTGCATGTTCTCCCTTTGTTTTTGTTTTTTTTTCTTCTCTCTCTTGTTCAGTTTTTAGACTCAGACCATCATGAGATTTTGTATTAAAACTTCTCCACTTTTTCTCTCCTCCTCCCGCTCTCCTCCTACATTCCTCTCTCTTCCTCTCTCCCTCTCCTCTCTCTCCTCTCTCCTCCTCCTCTCTCGTCCTCTCCTCTCCTCTCTCCTCCTCTCTCCCTCTCCTCCTCCTCTCTCCCTCTCCTCTCTCCCTCTCCTCTCTCTCCCTCTCCTCTCTCCCTCTCCTCTCTCCTCCCTCTCCTCCTCCTCTCCCCCTCTCCTCCTCCTCTCTCCTCTCCTCCTCTCTCCTCTCCTCCTCTCTCCCTCTCTTCTCCCCCTCTCCTCCTCCTCTCTCCTCCCCCTCTCTCCTCCTCTCCTCCTCTCTCCTCCCCCTCTCCTCTCCTCTCTCCCTCTCCTCTCCCCCTCTCTCCTCCTCTTCTCTCTCCCTCTCTCCTCCTCTCCTCCTCTCTCCTCCCCCTCTCTCCTCCCCCTCTCTCCTCCTCTCTCCTCCCCCTCTCTCCTCCCCCTCTCTCCTCCTCTCTCCTCCCCCTCTCTCCTCCTCCTCTCCCCCTCTCTCCTCCTCTCCTCCTCTCTCCTCCCCCTCTCTCCTCCTCTCCTCCTCCCCCTCTCTCCTCCTCCTCTCCCCCTCTCCTCCCTCTCTCCTCCTCCCCCTCTCCTCTCCTCTCTCCCTCTCCTCTCCTCCTCTCCCTCTCCTCTCCCCCTCTCCTCCTCTCTCCTCCTCTCTCCCTCTCCTCCTCTCTCCTCCTCCTCTCTCCTCCCCCTCTCCTCTCCTCTCGTCTGTTTCCAGTCTTCGTCTGTTCGTCTCTTCTCAGGTTTAATGAGTCTGACTGAGCGGAGCAGCTGGAGTCTGACGAGACCAAGAACAAACTTTTACTCAAACACTTTTTTATTCAGAACAAAACAGAAAATGAGTCTGAACGTCTGTACACTACTCCCTACGAAACGAGGGACACTGAAACTGAAACTGAAACTGTGACGATTATCACGGCTGAAACGATTAAGATCAACGATTATGTCAGAATATTTAAAATGTTATGGATATGAATAATTATGATGTTTTATGACTAAACCAGGACTAAACCAGGACTAAAACAGAGACTAAACCAGGACTAAAACAGGTCTAAACCAGGACTAAACCAGGTCTAAACCAGGACTAAACCAGGTCTAAACCAGGTCTAAACCAGGACTGAACCAGGACTAAAACAGAGACTAAACCAGGACTAAAACAGGTCTAAACCAGGACTAAACCAGGTCTAAACCAGGACTAAACCAGGACTAAACCAGGTCTAAACCAGGACTAAAACAGAGACTAAACCAGGACTAAACCAGGTCTAAACCAGGACTAAACCAGGACTAAACCAGGACTAAAACAGAGACTAAACCAGGACTAAACCAGGTCTAAACCAGGACTAAACCAGGACTAAACCAGAACTAAAACAGAGACTAAACCAGGACTAAACCAGGTCTAAACCAGGACTAAACCAGGACTAAACCAGAACTAAAACAGAGACTAAACCAGGACTAAACCAGGTCTAAACCAGGACTAAACCAGGACTAAACAAGGACTGAACCAGGACTAAACCAGGACTAAACCAGGTCTAAACCAGAACTGAACCAGGTCTAAACCAGGACTAAACCAGGACTAAACCAGGTCTAAACCAGGACTAAACCAGGACTAAACCAGGTCTAAACCAGGACTAAACCAGGTCTAAACCAGGTCTGGAGCATCAGTCGCTGACTTTCCTACAGAGACACATCTTATTTCCTCGCTCTGTTTCTTTGAACTCGTCTTTGTCTCAAAATGTCCGCCGTTGCGAGCCCAGGATGTGGTGGACTTTCCTCGTTCCGTGGGAGGGTTAATGAGCGCTGCTGCTGAATGGAAGAGGACCGCGGGATCGATAAACCAATGCGGCGAGCGCAGAGCGAACAGGGCGTCCTCTGTCTGCGTGAGGAGATGGAGCCTCGGGGCTTTTAATAGGACCGCTCCCGGCGTGCTCGATGCCTTTCAAACTCGGCAAAGACAAGGCCTATACACTATCGACCGCGGCGTTCGGCGCAGAGCACGCCGCGAGAAAATCTGCAGCAGGAACGACCTCAAATATAAAAGGACTGGACCCGCAGATAAGAGTCACTACTTACACGACGCCTGTGTTTGTATTTATCATTTGTTACTTTCATGTCCCATAATTCTACTGGTCGTTTTTGAGGTTTGAAAAGATGAAAATGAGTTTGGAGGACGATCCCTTTAAGAAAAAACTATAATCAGAACTGAAACTGCTGCCAGAGTTTAATCTGCAGATAGACACAAGTGTTTCTTATTCTCAGTAAATGGACCGGCCTCATGTGAAAGAACCTCAGAAGAACCTCAGAAGAACCTCAGAAGAACCTCAGAAGAACCTCAGAAGAACCTCAGAAGAACCTCAGAAGAACCTCAGAAGAACCTCAGAAGAACCTCAGAAGAACCACAGAAGAACCTCAGAAGAACCTCAGAAGAACCTCAGAAGAACCTCACACACACACTTTAAAATGTAAACAAACACACACTGGAAACTAAAAACACACTGTACATGTGACAGTGTGTGTCATTCTGTGACAGAGGTTGGAGGATCGAGTCCCGCTCGGACCAACTTCTGTCATTGTGTCCTTAGGCAAGACACTTCACCCAAGTGGTGTGTGATGATTGACATTAGCTAATGCTAATGATTACACATGATACACATTTGACCCACAATTAAGTCAATAGCAGAATAAACCACACTCACCGATCAGGAACAGCATCCAGTCCATCAGCACATCAGGTCGTCTGCTCCTGAGTCCATCATGATCTTCACTCAGTTCCATGAACCGCTCCGGGTCCAGATGTCTCTAGTTTAACTTGTACAAACATCCACAGTGTCCTCGGTCGCGCACTTCCTTTGTTTTGTCCGTTTCGTCATGTTTAAAACGCAAAACTGCTGCAAAACAGTGCGTAAAATTACACAATTACGCAGATCTTTGCCCGAGGGCGGGCTGTCGGAACGTTCAGGGGCCAAACACTTAGAATCATTAGCGAGTTTTCACTCCACGTCGTCCACATCGGCTAAAACTCTGGGAGCGGGACATGAGGACATGAGGACATGAGGACATGAGGACATGAGGAGCCTGTCAATGACGTTGATAAGATGCTCAAATCCGTCTGTGAATCACATAATTGTCTGGAGCTCGTCCTGGTCACACTCACTGACTCACACTGAGAAATAGCACAGGATGAATTGTTGTGTTTATTTTATTTTCAACTCTGGTTCCATTTTTTCACAGATTTTCTGTGCGTGGAGACCGTGTCAGCAGTGCGCAATTGCACACGCGCGCAGCTTAGAGGGAACAGTGACCTCCACCCACCTCCACCTGAGGACAAAAGGACTGAAGATCCGACACTCAGGGCCAGATCGTCTTCTCATCTTCTAGTTTTTCTTCGTCATGCTCTGGTTTATTTTTCCATGGATCTACCTCTGCTCCTCCGTCTCCGTCCCAGCTCTCCACAACCGGTACGAACACGTCAGCCTCTGACCCTGCGACCTACGACCTGCTCCAAGACGACACCGCTCCATCTGTCTGCTTCATCTACCTTCATCCACAAATAAACTCCGTCGAACCGTTTCCCGAGTCTGTATCTTTGGTCTACGACACAACACGACGACAATAAGACGAAATAATCCCAGCATTTTGAAGTCGACGGTATCATTCGAAAGACCTGAGCTGCAACAAATACACAGAAAAATGACACGACCGAATAAGTGTGAAACGAGTCCAATTAATTTGTTAAATACATTTCTGTTTTCAGTGTCCAGCAGTAATCTGACCAGAACTGAAGAAACGGCTCTTTGTCCAGTCCATAGATTTTACTTTTGGCTTTTACGAAGAACGAAGCGATAATCAGCCGTAGAAGTTACTTTTTCAACCAAAATCTCCCTTTTTTCTTTTTTTTTTTTACAAATAAACAGTTCACATGAAACGTTTCGAGCTGCAGGTTTCATCCGCTGAACAACAGTCTTTATTTTTACCATCACGACACGTCCAGTTGGAGTTAAGTTTCATCTTCGAACTTCCAATCTGAAAATGTGAAGATTTTTTTTAAAACTTGATTGAATAAAACATGAGCTGTTCCGTCGAAACTGTTGACTGACGCGTTCCTCTTCGCCACTCGCCGACTTTTAAAAAACAATCAAACACTTCACGGCGAGAACAAATGGATCGGCCGGGTTATTTAAACAGCCGCTGATTCGGTTTAAATTTTGCACAAACGGCGTAGGAGGGTAAGTAACGTCCCCTGGAGACGGGCCAAATGTCAATTGCTCCAGATAATGAAAAACAAAGGGAAAAACGGCTATAAAAATCCACTCAAGTTGCCATGACGACTTCACAAATCACAAATAATGGACGATCATATTTTAAGACAATTTACCGGCAGTGGCGTCCGTTCGATAAAGGCAAAAGCGGCAAACGAAACGCCCCGCTCAAAAACGATGATAGGGTTTAGCGCGAAAGACAGAAGCCGGTGGAATGTGTCGTCTGATAAATAGCAACTTCTTCTTCTGCAAATCGATAAAAGTTGTATTTTTTTGTTTGTTTTTGTTTTTAAAGGGCTCGTGTTACGCCGTTTTCTCTGTTATAATGTCGTTTCCTCGTCAAACGGACCTGGAGTTGTGTTTTGTTTTGCTTAACTCACACATGTTTAACACACAAACTATTCTCTCAAACTGAAAACACTCTGTTCCACCTCGTGATGTCATCATGTGGTGATACAGGAAGTGCTCCGCTGTGTTTTTAAAACTCTGCACACCTTCATTTCTAGAATCATTTTGGCTCGTTTCAGTCACGGAGTTGCAAATCTCTACTGAACTAACGGTTAAAAAGGAGCTGTTAACTTGAAAACTACCACTTGATGACATCACAAGGTGGAACGGAGCGTTTTGAGCTTTGTCGATGTCACAGACTAATAATAAACGAACTCAAACATGTGTGAATGAAACAAAACACAACTCCAGGTCTGTTTTTGAAGAGGGAACAGCGTTATAACATGCGCCTCCTTCCCCCCTTAGCAACGCTGTCAATCAAACCTGTTGCTAACGCTAGCGGGAGTGAAATCGGGAAAAGAAGGCGCCTGATTGGTCCGTTATTAATGTTCGTATTTTGATTTACGCACGCAATAGCGATAAAATAAAAACAACGGGATCATGTAGAGCGGGCTAACACGAACATTTAAGACCAAAATTAGTCGATGGAGCCAAAAGTCGCGCCCGTGAGCACTTCGTACGTGTAGCGCGGCGGCTAGCAGGTTAGCTAGGTTCATTTATACAGTATATATCCCTATACTCTATGTTTCAGCCGTGTTTTCCAGCTCTTTTCCACAGACACTGAAGCAGGATTTGTATCACCAGTGAACCAGCGGGGAGCAGATGGAGGCACCAGTCTTGGCCGACCCCCCCCGTGACCTTTTGACCTCTGACCCGGATGTTTTTGTGCCTCATTAAAACCTCAGTCTGTTGCCGCGGAAACAGATGGTCGCCACCTCGACCCGGGCCCACGGAGAAACCACAGAGAGGCGACCAAAGGCTGCGGCAGCGGAATATCAAACCCGGAACTGCGACGATAGAGACGAGACGACGAGGACGGGCTGAGAATGAGGTACTTTTAAAACTAGAAAAAAAGAAAAAAAGAAAAAAAAGACACAAAATTATGTAGTTTATTGAATATTAATACCCCGTAGAAGTAAATACCTCCTCTTTAATACCCCAAAGAAGTAAAATACCTCCTCTTTAATACCCCGTAGAAGTAAATACCTCCTCTTTAATACAACATAATAGTAAATACCTCCTCTTTAATACCCCACAGAAGTAAATACCTCCTCTTTAATACCCCACAGAAGTAAATACCTCCTCTTTAATACCCCACAGAAGTAAATACCTCCTCTTTAATACCCCGTAGAAGTAAATACCTCCTCTTTAATACCCCATATAAGTAAATACCTCCTCTTTAATACCCCACAGAAGTAAATACCTCCTCTTTAATGCCCCGTAGAAGTAAAATACCTCCTCTTTAATACCCCAAAGAAGTAAAATACCTCCTCTTTAATACCCCACAGAAGTAAATACCTCCTCTTTAATACCCCACAGAAGTAAATACCTCCTCTTTAATACCCCGTAGAAGTAAATACCTCCTCTTTAATACCCCATATAAGTAAATACCTCCTCTTTAATACCCCACAGAAGTAAATACCTCCTCTTTAATACCCCAAAGAAGTAAATACCTCCTCTTTAATACCCCGTAGAAGTAAATACCTCCTCTTTAATACCCCACAGAAGTAAATACCTCCTCTTTAATACCCCGTAGAAGTAAATACCTCCTCTTTAATACCCCACAGAAGTAAAATACCTCCTCTTTAATACCCCAAAGCAGTAAATACCTCCTCTTTAATACCCCACAGAAGTAAATACCTCCTCTTTAATACCCCAAAGAAGTAAATACCTCCTCTTTAATACCCCGTAGAAGTAAAATACCTCCTCTTTAATACCCCATAGAAGTAAATACCTCCTCTTTAATACCCCGTAGAAGTAAAATACCTCCTCTTTAATACCCCAAAGAAGTAAATACCTCCTCTTTAATACCCCGTAGAAGTAAATACCTCCTCTTTAATACCCCACAGAAGTAAATACCTCCTCTTTAATACCCCATAGAAGTAAATACCTCCTCTTTAATACCCCGTAGAAGTAAATACCTCCTCTTTAATACCCCATAGAAGTAAATACCTCCTCTTTAATACCCCGTAGAAGTAAATACCTCCTCTTTAATACCCCACAGAAGTAAATACCTCCTCTTTAATACCCCATAGAAGTAAATACCTCCTCTTTAATACCCCGTAGAAGTAAATACCTCCTCTTTAATACCCCATAGAAGTAAATACCTCCTCTTTAATACCCCGTAGAAGTAAATACCTCCTCTTTAATACCCCACAGAAGTAAATACCTCCTCTTTAATACCCCGTAGAAGTAAATACCTCCTCTTTAATACCCCGTAGAAGTAAATACCTCCTCTTTAATACCCCACAGAAGTAAATACCTCCTCTTTAATACCCCGTAGAAGTAAATACCTCCTCTTTAATGCCCCGTAGAAGTAAATACCTCCTCTTTAATATCCCGTAGAAGTAAATACCTCCTCTTTAATACCCCACAGAAATAAATACCTCCTCTTTAATACCCCACAGAAGTAAAATACCGTTAACGTGACTAATGTGAGTTCATGTCCAGCTGTATTTTTTTCCCACGTCTCCGTGATTCGTGCTCGTCTCCATGGCGACCAAGCGCCACACTGCGAAACATTTCAAAGCAGCTGTCAGTCCCTCCACCTAAAACAGGCGCCGTTAAACTTTATTTTATCGTGAGCGCTTCTCGTCGGAAAAAAAGAACAACATTATCAAAATCACCAATTGTTTTTTTTTTTCGTTTTGTTTTTTTGCATCTGCAGCAATTTTCCCGTTTATTCCTAAGCGAGTTCTGTTCTTACTTTTTTTGTATTTTCGCCGTGATTCGATTTCGCCCGCAGCAATCCCAAAGTGCTTCGAAAAGTGCCGTTAAATAAAAGACATCACTGTTATTACGGATCCGCATAAGTCCAGACACAAAACAGCCGAGCTTTGATATACAGTATAAATGAACATCTATAAGAAAACCATTACACGGCGGCGTTTCTCTCTTGGATTGGGTTTTTTTCTGGCCCTAACATAATTTGTGGCGTAGCGTCAGAAGTGCCACGGCTGCGAGCGCTTACACTATCTTTTGCCACTTAAACAGAACGCCTTAGGTCCATTTGGGAGGATTGGCAGGAGTCCCGCTGTTTCTCTGCCAACCACAGAGAAATCAAAGTCCTACTAAAAAGGCAGAACGCGAGCTTCATCATTTGGACAGGCCTGGACCGAAAAAAAAGAAAGAAAAAAAGTCAATTTGCGACATCAAGCGGGATATCAAAAAGCACTTGAATGCACGCTATTATTGTCACAGCGGAAAGTCGACGTCAGTGAACGAAAACGACGCCTGATCCCGGGAACAAACACATGAAATCAAAACTATTACAGGAGCAGGAGACGTGTGTGATGTGAGAGGAGAAATAAAAAAGCGGTGATCCTAGGCTGTATTTATAAATGGACGTAGCTAAACTGCTAGCGCCGTGTTCGAAACAGGAAGTGAGCACAGGAGCACTTCCGTCATTTTGGTTTTAAATGTTCGTATTAACCCTCTACATGATCCTGGGGTGTTTATTTCACTTTTGTGTCTGTAAATCAAGATATAAACATTAATAACAGACAAATCCGGCGCCTTCTTTCCTTGAGATCACTCCTGTTAGCGTTAGCAACAGGTTTGATTGACAGTGTTGCTAAGCGCCTGCTCCCTGCTAAACCAGCGATGCAGGCGGAAAGAGGCGTTACTTTCAACATCCTCGCTCTGGATTGGCTCTTTGGTTGCTATGATACTCGTGGTTAGAATTCCAAATATGGAAGTCGACTCCAAATTAGCCGCTATAACTGCTAGCCTCGATTAGCTTCATTTGACTGGAGCCGAACGCTGTGGGCGACGTCACACAAAAAAAAATTGGAGTTAGAAGAATAACACTGGAGTTAGGATTCACGTTTAGTGCGGTGTTTGTTCGCTGATCCAAAGGTTGCCGGTTCAAATCCCGCTCTTGACATAAACATCATTCGTAGGCCTGTCACGGTTACAAATTTTCAAATGCGATATATAGAAGTTTTATGTCAGGATTATCACGGCCAAAATAATTAATTATATCACGATAACGATTAAAGTTGCTGATGTTTAAAAATGTTATGGATATGAATAATTATAATTTAAATGTTACGAATAAGTTCCTTGTTTAAAGAACTTTTATATAACTGTACTTCGTTATCAGTGAAAACAACTATGAACTAGCGAAGAACATTGTGAATAAACAGGGGCGTCCACAGAAATTTGGGGGCCCGGGTCAAGAAGCCTCACAATTCTGGGCCCCCTAAGACCCTGGGGCCCCGGACAATAGACCCCTTTGTCCCCCCCAATGACTCCCCTGTGGATAAATCATCTTTTTCTGCAGATTCTGGTGATATAACAGTGATTATCTTTGTTGGTGATTATCAATATTACACAAAATGTCCCACGAACAATGATTGTGTTTCCTTTTTATTACGATAAATGATGTTATTGTTCAAAAAAAGTTCAATAAAAAAGAGAAATAACTTTGCTAAATATTTTTCGACAAAGCAAAGGATGGAAACTTTGAGGATTTAAGTATAAAATATATATATATACTTAAAAATCACTCTTTTTTTCACTTTGCTTCAGTGTTTTTCATGAAATCTCCAAACGTCCGACCCACATCTGTTGAACCGTGTCATTTTGTGAGAGATCGGCTCCACAAACTTGTCATATTAATCTTTGGGCATAAAGTGTTTTCAGCTGACAACAATTACGTCTTTGTTGTGATAAAATGGCTCCATTTTCTGAAGCTGCTGTGAAAAAATCATTTGACTTTTGTTTATTTAAACTGACAGAGAAGAGGCTGAACTTTGTGCCAAGTTCTGTTTCATGTAGATTACAGAAAAATGAATCACTTAAAAAAATAAAATAAAATAAAACAAAAACAACAACAGCAAAATAAAGCCTGAAAAACACGTATTCCTCCTATGAACAAGGCGGCCACTTCACAGACTTGACCTGTAGCTTGGCATTGTAGTGCTTGTCTCCATAGAGATAGATATGGTTAATTAATTAATTCTTTTATTTTATTTTATTTATTTATTTATTTATTTATTTATTTATTTTTTAATTTATTTATTTATATATTATTTGTTTGTATTTTATTATTATTATTTTATTTTATTATTATTTATTTTTTTGTATTATTATTATTATTTTTTATTTATGTTGACTAGATTAATGAACTTAATACAATAATAAACAGATAAAGATATAAGCACACACGTATCCAGTAACTTAATGCACATTTCACATATTTTTCTTATTTAAACTTTAAAAGGGGAGAAGAAATGTTATTAAATCCCAGCCCCGTCGTCCATGAGAACATAAATAAAATGATTTGTTTAAGCTTCATTTACAGTTGAAAAAAATAAAACAAGTTGGAATGTCGTTAGCCCCTGTAGTGATTTATAAAAGCTAATAAGGATTTTTAATTTTATTTATTTTTAACTGTTGACTTTATTCAGCCCTGCCAACTTTTTCTGTAAATGCAACTAAACTGCACTTTATTTGTAGTTTCTTTGTAGAAATTCTGTTTCTTTCAATGGAGAATTTCGGGAAAAGTTTTGGCGCTAAAATATATAAAGTCGGTTGGTTTGTGTCAAATGTTCAATGTTTATGTGAAATAACAAATCGACACTGCACCGATTCTCTCGGCTCCTCTTGGCTCCTCACGGCTCCTCATGCTTGGTCGTGGCTCCTCATATCTCCTCCTGGTTCCTCTTGACTCCTCATGGCTCTTTATGGCTCCTCATGGCTCTTTATGGCTCTTTTTGGCTCCTCTTTATAAATGTTCAATGTTTATGTGCAACAACAAGTCAACACTGCACCGATTCTCTTGGCTCCTCTTGGCTCATCATGACTCCTCGCGGCTCATCATGGCTCTTTTTGGCTCCTCCTGGCTCCTCATGGCTCCTCATTATAAATGTTCAATGTTTATGTGAAATAAATCAACACTGCACCGATCCTCTTGGCTCCTCTTGGCTTCTCACGGCTCCTTATGGCTCATCACGGCTCCTCATGGCTCTTCATGGCTCCTCATGGCTCCTCCTGGTTCCTCTTGACTCCTCATGGCTCTCTATGGCTCTTCTTGGCTCCTCTTTATAAATGTTCGATGTTTATGTACAACAACAAGTCGACACTGCACCGATTCTCTTGGCTCCTCTTGGCTCCTCACGGCTCCTCATGCTTGGTCGTGGCTCTTCATGTCTCCTCCTGGTTCCTCTTGACTCCTCATGGCTCTTTATGGCTCCTCATGGCTCTTTATGGCTCTTTTTGGCTCCTCTTTATAAATGTTCAATGTTTATGTACAACAACAAGTCAACACTGCACCGATTCTCTGGGAAGCTTCAAAACGGCTCTGTCCGTACAGAACTTATTTGGCGTCAAGATCAGCCGCTCCGGACAAAATAATACGACGCAGATGACGATGACGGCGCCACGGCAACTTCCGGAACAAGGTGAACAGTCTCATTTTGGACAACTTTTTTAGTCTGGGTGTTCTCTGAAAATGGAGCAAAAATCTTTAGGGGAGCATTGATCATTCTAGAGGAGGACGGTGCCCCTCCCCCTCTTTCCCGCCCCCTTCCTCCTCCGCTGGCTCCGCCCCTTTTAATATAAATAACCATTTGGCATTTTCAGGTTGCAACAAAAATAAAAAATGCAAAAAATAAGAACAAGAAAACAAATGTAAAAGAGCAGGACGTACCAAAAGGAAACAACAAGCTTACAGCATTAGCACGTAGCATGTAGCCCCCGGGCCCGTACGCGCCGTCACCCTGCGTCTGTGTGCGTCTGTGTGCGCCGTTTTGCGGGACACTCCGGCCGAAACAATAACATCGCCATGGAGACTAGACCACCAAAAAGTTACACAGTGCAACTTTAGGACGATAGTGTGAAACAGGAAGTGGTTTTCTCGCAGGAAACGTGATCGAACGTAAAACCCGAAGAAAATGAAGAAGAACCGGAGGAGCTGGAGGAAGCGTCTGGGGTGAGGGAGGTCTGGGAGTCCCTGATGGATGAATGGATTGATTTAAGAAGTTTATGTCATTCTGTTTGCAAGAATTTTGATGAATTTTAGATCAAATTCATCCACGCCAAGCCGAGACACTCCGGCTCGTATCAGTCTAAGTCTGGACAATAACTGTTTTTTTTTGTTTTTTTTTCCAATTTAGACTAAAATCACAAGTTGAATGGTCCTTTTTACAAACGCCGCAGGTAGGTACATTTCTATCACCATTTTCCTGTGTTCTCGGAAAACAGAATGAAAAAAAAAAAATCACTTTCAGAGCCATTACGGGAGGAATATCTCGTAGAAAATTGGCCAATCCCAGTAGAAGCATTTGCGGTAACTGCCGTCATCAAGTCGATAGGATCCCATGATTATTGTGAAGTGGAATGACTCTATAACGTCGGCTCCTCCGTCTATACGCCGCCCGCCTTACACCTGCTTTAAACGCTGCGAAACTTAATGGGAGCGTTCAGTTTCTGCCCTCTCTCCCATCCATTTGTTCCCCAGTCAGAAGCATTGAGGGCTTTTAAATCTCCGGCTCGCATGCAGCGCTCCGGGCGCCAACCGCGTTCATAATAACAAATTAAAATTTCATTAGGGGGAAGCTAATTTCCACAGCAGAACATTTCTTTGACAAGTTGGAAGGTTTGAGGACATTAAAGGGGAACGGGCCAAGCATATTAAACAAATGGGGCGCTTAGAGCTTTATATTTGTGGAGGTTGTTTGTCTAATGCAAAATAGACGCGCTCAGGGCAACGGGGTTTAAGTCAAATGAAAAACGTTAAAACGGCTTTGAAAACGCCTCAACCTTAAACTTCAAAATGACTGTAGTTTATGGAACCTGTTTTTGAAGACGGAGATGCAGGTAACGACGTCCAGTAACGAAAGAAAAATATCAAATCTGTCAACCGTCACGTTTCGCCGTTTGTCCAAGACGCGACTTCAGTTCTGGTCAGATTTCTCCTGGACACGGCCTCATTTCCATCTGAAGGGAGGAGCGAACTACACTGAAACTAAAAACACCTCTTTGTTTACAGTTTCTGTTTGTAGCTCAGTCTGGAGTCCTACTTAGCAGAGTCATTCAAGCCTCTAATGCACATGTGTCAAACTCAAGGCCCGGGGGCCAAATGTGGCCCGCCACATCATTTTATGTGGCCCGCGAGAAGATAAATTAAAAGGCGTGGCTGTCATTTTAAAATAAGTCTATGCTGCTTTAATGTGTGCATTAACCAGCATGTGCATTTAATGTTTCCTAACAAGTGGAACTGAGAAATATTTGCAAATATTCATCACAAAATGTTCATGAAGAGGAAAATTGTCGGTGTGGAAGGAAGTTTGGAGGAAGAAAAGTGAAGGTGAATACAAGTTTGTGCTTTAAGAAGAAAAACCTGTATGTTTTTTGTGTTTTGAGGCGAGGTCAGTACAATCCACGTCGACATTTTGACTCCAAACACGGAGCTACGTACGCAAAAGTGAGTCTGTGAGAAAAACAACAAACTGTCCAATAATTAAAAGTCTGTAAAAGGACGAATTTGACACAGAGCTGAAGGTTCTGACCAGATACACACTTTTAAAAATGTCAGTTTATCACAGAAACTGTCATTTAACAAGTTAAAAAAGTAATTACGTTTATTTTACATGACATTCGTTTACATTTAGTGACATTTACTCTGCCGCACAGTCACATCTGGCCCTCGATGGCGGCCATTTTGCTGACGTGGCCCTCGGTGAAAATGAGTTTGACGCCGCTGCACTAATGAGTGATTTCACACCTATTAGCATCCTGGTTAGCCCTATTGTTTTCTTTGTTTTCTTTGTTTTGCTGTTCATCCAAGCTGCTTTTTCAGTTGGGGGCAGATTACTGTTGGTCCAGACGTAGCGTAGGAACAGAAACAGTAAACAATAGGTACTTTCAGTTTCAGTGTCGTTAGCTCCTCCCTTCAGACAGATTACTGCAATAGCATCTTCTACGGTGCACCATCCAACCTCACCCTCACCCACACCCGCTCACGTGGACACATCACTCCTGTCCTCCACGAGCTCCACTGGCTCCACTTCAAAATCCTTCTCCTCACATTCAAATCTCTCCACAACCTGGCCCCTCCTCACAGACCTGCTCCACCTCCACGCTCCATCTCGCCTCCTCCGCTCCTCCTGCTCCAACCTCCTGTCCCTGCCCTGTAAGGACCAAGCTCCGAACCCAGAGCCTTCTCCATCGCTGCCCCCCACCCTCTGGAACTCACTCCCCAAACCCCTCCGTGATCTCTGACCTCCCCACCTTCAAAAAAACAACTCAAAACTCACCTGTTCAAAATTGCTTTTAATGTTTGATTTTATGTTGTAAATTTTGTGATATTTTATTCTTTTATGTGTCGTGAAGCGTCTTTGAGTGTCTTGAAAAGCGCTATAAAAATAAAATGTGTTATTAAATAGACGTGGAGACGAGGGGACAGGCTCAGGATGGAGGCGTTCTGTTTCAGGAGGTGTGTCCGGCCGATTCAGGACTCCGCCCCCTCCCACCGTCCTGTAGATGATCAGATCTTTACGCTGAAAGTTGAAAAAGACAAAACAGGGTGAGGCTAAATAAAATCAGTAGAGATATCATCGCCCGTCCATCCATCCAACGTTCTTCTGCTTCTCCAGTCTACACAGGGACTTCCAGATTTCCCTCTTCCAGCTCCTCCAGTGGGATATTACTGCATCATCCGGAATGTTCCACCGTATGACTTGTATCCATGGAGACGAGCGGGTGATTCCACAAAGCCGTGTTAAAGTTACTCACAGCGACGCATGTTTTTTTTTTTTTTTAAGTTTCTATTTCATTTGTTTTGCTCAAGAAAACTCGCCGCGTCACCTCTCCACAGATCTTACCCGTAACTCGGCTGGTCCTCGAAAATGCGCTTTTTCAAATTTCTAGTAAAATTGTCCAAATCTACAGATGATTTCGGACTGTCTGGAGCTGATTCTTCTGTCTGAAGGTTTGGAAAGAAAAGGCCGAGCGAGCAAAAGCAGAGGATAATAAAAGAAAAGAAAAGAAATCTGACAACTGGACAAAAACGATGTAGAAGTTACAGATTGGAATATTTCTTTTCCGATGGCTCAGACCTGGACGACGGAGGGAGGACAAAGACAACGGAGTTTAATACAATTTTTCCAATAGAGGTGGAGCTGCATTATTGAGCATTTTGAATACGTTTCTTAGATTTTAATACAGAATGAAACTGTCCAAACTTTTTCGAGGTGATAACGAAGAGTTTTTTGTGGCTTTATTGCCTGATTTTAGCTGGATCTGAGAGGTCTGCGCAAGTTTTCAGGACACACGGCAAGTCGTGTGTGGGATAATAAGTATCACGCAGATAAACTGGACTCAAATGAAACACAAAGAGTCAAATGGAAGTCTTAGCGAATCCAACAGAGAGTGTCCTTCAAACAGGTCAGTCTCAACACGACAAATCAGGCAACGAACAACTGAGGAATGAACGGCTTATTTAAAATCTAAACTAAAATAAAATTCGGCAGCGTTGCGTAGTTATTTTAGCACACATGAAAAAGTGATGACGTTTATCAGCTCCCATTGGGCAAAACAGTTTTCTAACGTGAACATGCTTCTTCGTTTAAGTCGTTTTACATGAATAATGCGATTTAAAACGTGCGAATTATGACATAACGGTGTCAGAGGTTATAACCATAGCGCAGACACGACCTCTATAGGGCTAATTTAAACCGTAAATCGCTGCGTTGTCACGTCATTTGAACTTAAATTTAGCCGGCGATTGTACAGAAAATTTTGCGTCATCTCCACAGTTGTGCTCCATTTTGTTCCAACAGTTCACGACTATGTTAGTGAAAAAAACGACCGTCCCAAGAGCAGCTCAGGACACCAGTCTGCTGTTCATCTCCATCTTAAAGACACTGACCACTCCTTTGAAGAGAGTGAGGTACAGTTGTCCCACACTATATCGTGGTTCACCTTTCGCGGCCTCGTTGTTCATGTTTTGTTTTTTTTTACACTTTTATGATCGTACATTGTGTTCTGCGTCCTGATTGGCTGTTGGACTGTAGACCATTGTCCATGAATCTCCTACTTTTCTCCGAGAAAACCCACAATGTCGAAATGAAAACGTTCTGCACCGACGAAGGTTTGAACTTTGAGAGAGTTTAAACAAGAGAGAAATGTGAGAAAATGTTAACACCTGTGTGAGAAAAGTGTATAAAGTGTGTGGTGAGGGGTTTTACAGACAAAAACAGAGAGAATAAATGTAAAAAATAAAGCTGATACTTCACGGATTTTGCCTTTTGCGGGTTATTTTTAGAACATAAACGAGGGACCACTGTACACACCTTAACCAAAGAAAATAAATGGTTTGAAAGGGGAATTAAAGAAGCATTTTTTGTTAGGAAAGACAATAAAAGGGGCATTAGACGTCATCTATCCCCCATTTATAACTCCATCCTCAGACCCAAAGCAAACAAAGGAAACAAAGAGAGCAACAGAGCTATTAAAAGTTTACAGATTTTACTTTTGGCTTTTATTACGGATCAGACCTGGATGACTGAGGGATTACACAGAAGTAATTTCACACAACATGCCTTAAGAGCCGTGTACGAGAGCCGTGTACGAGAGCCGTGTACGAGAGCCGTGTACGAGAGCCGTGTACGAGAGCCGTGTACGAGAGCCGCGCCTGTAACTAGCTGGTTCTACTTCAGTAACCTGCCGTAAATCACCATCTCCACAGACCCGCTCCTCTGCTGTGGTTTAATGCATTTGACCTGGATACGTCGCTTGTTCCGGGTCCCACGGTGAGCGCGACACGAGCTAGCTTCTCCATTAGCGTGTGACAGGGGCCGTTTATAGCACCAAGCCCCCGTGGAGAAGCAGGTTAGCGGTAATTACTCAGCGGCGCCCCCGGTGGATTGGACCTGGAAGATTTGGAGCAGAAGGTTTGAGGGTTTCTGACAGTGAGACTAAACTTCAGGGATTATCTTCTGGAAATGGGATATTAGCAGAACATGGCGAAAATGGGATGTTTTAAAGGAATTCTGCTTCGGCAAGAGCTCGTCCGGGAGAAGTACTCAGCTGTGTTAAGTAAAAGTACAGATACCGCAGCAAAAAAAAAACACGGAAGTAAAAGTATCACATGAAAAATCCAAGTTAAAGTATTAGTTACCTGTTGTTACTTGTAGTTAAAGACTAAAAAGTAAAAGTATTTCACACATATTTCACTCTTATAAAGGAAGATTTTGATACAGATTTGTCTTTTTTTTTAGCTGTTTTTATTTGTAAATTTGTGTTAATTCTGAACGTGTTAAAAATAAACCCCTCAGACTTTTCAGCAGGTCTCAAACAATAATAAAAAAAATACTTTTACTCTTCAGTCCTGTTCAAAAATGTGGTGGAGTAAAAGTAAAAGGTCCAGTACTAATTTTACTTTGTTATGTTCCACCTTTGGATAAGACTTGTACCAAACACTGTGCATAAGATACTTTATATTTCAATTATTTCAAGCTGTTAACTTGAAAACTATCACTTCATGACATCACAAGGTGGAACAGAGCATTTTGAGCTTTGGAGAATGAAACAAAATACAACTCCAGGTCTGTTTTTGAGGAGGAAACAGCGTTATAACATGAATTAAAGCTCACAAAAGCCAATTTTGTGTAATATGGGACCATTAAATTGCAGCTGTATCTGAATAAAAGTCAAAAACAGAGCGTGTGCTGCCCTCTATGGTTAAACTCTGCCACTGCACTTTAAGAGGCCAGTGATCACATGACTCTGGTCTGATGAGTGAAGCTGTTTCCTGTGTGTAAAGTGCAGCACAGATTAAACAGGGCGCAGAGTGTTTTGAGAACTTTTAGATTTTGTTAATTCACTAAAATATTCTCCTGCTCCATAAAGGTCAAATAAACTTCATTTTATTTTTTAGTTTTTTTTAAAAGATGGTGTCTGTGTACTCTCTCAGTCGTGCAGATCTGATCCACAGTAAAAGCCTTATATCTGTACGAAGAGAGGAGCTAGAGAGGAGGCAGATGAGGCCGACCTTCACCTGTCGTCAGAGAAAAAATAAATAAAATGATTATATTTATCCAATGGTTTGTACTATTGTCACGATGCACGTATTTCTGTTTCCTGTGTTGTTTCCTGTGTGCTTCTCCCCCCTCCCTCACCTTCCTGAACCTGGAGCTGGGTGGAGTTCCTGGCTCCTCCCGCGCGCACCTGCATCTCATCAGCGCAACCAATGCCAGCTGCCATGGATAAGAGGAGCCAGGACCAGACACACCAGAGTTAGCAAGTCAAGTTTACCAATCTGTTCACTTTTTTCTTCTGGTCTGGCCCTACGTTTTTAAATGGAGGAAGATTATTAAAGCTCATGCAGTTTTATAAAATGGACTTTCTGTTGAAGCAGGAGGTTATAATTAAAGAAAGACCAACGCCGGAGCTAAAGGGTTTGCTCCAGACGATGGGACGAAACACTCGCGCTTTTCAAACAGAGTCGCACGAAATGGTAAGAAATTTAATGACTTCAATTCACTGAAAATTGGGGAAACTGAATAAGGATAAAAACAATAAAAAAAACCAGCTTGTTTTTGTTATTTCATACAATTAGAGCTTTTTCATTCAGACTTTGGAACTTTTATTTTTAAGTTATTTTTTATTCTGGCCCCAAGTCGCGGAGAGAAATTGTCACCACTGAAGCTAACGCCACTGAAGCTAACGCCACTGAAGCTAACACCACCGAAGCTAACTCCACCGAAGCTAACACCACCGAAGCTAACTCCACCGAAGTTAACTCCACCGAAGCTAACACCACCGAAGCTAACACCACCGAAGCTAACTCCACCGAAGCTAACTCCACCGAAGCTAACTCCACCGAAGCTAACTCCACCGAAGCTAACACCACCGAAGCTAACACCACCGAAGCTAACACCACCGAAGCTAACTCCACCGAAGTTAACTCCACCGAAGCTAACACCACCGAAGCTAACTCCACCGAAGCTAACTCCACCGAAGCTAACTCCACCGAAGCTAACTCCACCGAAGCTAACTCCACCGAAGCTAACGCCACCGAAGCTAACGCCACTGAAGCTAACTCCACTGAAGCTAACTCCACTGAAGCTAACACCAGCTTGGACGAGCAGGGAAACGTCTTCTCCTAAAACTGTTTGTCCTGTTAGAGATTTGAATTTTTTTCTTTTACTTTGATAAAAAAATGAAGTTATAGTCGCATCTTTAACTCAAACGACTTTCTTTCGGTAACAGAATATGTGGACTACATATATTTTCCCCTCCCAAACCAAAATGTTTAAACCCTCTGGCGAAGCAGCAGTAATTAGATCCACCGCGCTCGACACATTACTCAGATCATTAACTGAACTGAAACTGAAACGGAGCAGAAACGGAGCGGCAGAACAAAACGGTCTGAAGCCGAATCAAAATCAACGACGTGAAACGAGCTTCTGATGTGCGGAGGAGACGAGCGCCGCGTAGAACCGGGCTGTTTACACGAGCGCGACGCTAATGTGAGTAACTGATGTGTTCTGTGGCCCTGTTGGATCATTACAGGAGATTAATGGCACAATTAATAAAAATCATCTGGTGAAACTTTGGGGGATGTGAGGGTTTTTTTCTCACAAAAATACCACAAAATTGATTCAGATACGCGGGCTGTTTTACTGCAGTGCCCCACTTTTGAGAAAATGGACCATTCTCACAGAACAGGCCAAAGGGTTGCCATTTTTAGGGCGATTTATAAGAGTTTTGGCAATGGGCCTCGAGGTGACCCAATTTCTGAAATAGAGAAAAAAGAAAAAAAAACACCTTCTTTTATAGATGTGAAATGGTTCATGGGTCAAGTTAAAATAAATCTGCAGAAATGTGTCTGACGATAGATGATGATTTGTGGGTTTCAGGGTTTAGAAAGTGATGGTCGTACTCTCCGACGAGGGGCACTTTGTCATGAAATACAGTTACGTTCTAAAAATAACCCGTAATAGGTGAAATCCACAATTATTCTCTCTGTTTTTGTCTGTAAAACCCCTCACCACACACTTTATACACTTTTCTCACACAGGCGTTAACATTTTCTCACATTTCTCTCTCGTTTAAACTCTCTCAAAGTTCAAACCTTCGTCGGCGTCTTTGTCGGTGCAGAACGTTTCATCGACATTGTGGGTTTTGTCGGGGAGAAAATAAATTGCAAACGTACAGCACTTCAGAGTCACACTGAGATCCAACGTTTATGTAAATTTGTCTGAACACATTCTGTACTGGACAGGAGACACGGCACGGAGGAGACTGATGGACAATGGTCTACAGTCCAACAGCCAATCAGGACGCACAACACAATGGTCTACAGTCCAACAGCCAATCAGGACACAGAACATAATGCACGATCATACGATGTAAAAAAACATGAAAAATTGTGCTAAAAAACATGAACCGCGGTATATCCAAAAGCTAAATTCACAAATGTTGAACCTGATCATTTCTATTTTTGACTAGACCCAAGAACTCACTGTGTTACAACCTTAGACTGTTTATATAAATAGACATAGCTAACCTGCTAGCCGCTGCGTTCCCAACAGGCAGTGATCATGGGCGCACTTTTGGCTCCAATTCATTTTACATTGAAAAACCGTCACCCCTCTCTCTGTACCTGCTACTGTCAGACTCGTTTTTTTGGTCTTAAATGTTCGTATTAACCCTCTACATGATCCTGTTTTTTTTTTATTTCACTATTTTGTCCATAAATCAAGATATAAACAGTAATAACAGACAAATCAGACGTCTTCTTTCCCTGAGGTCGCTCCCGTTAGCATTAGCAACAGGTTTGATTGACAGCGTTGCTAAGGGAAGGGGCGTTACCTTCAACAGCCTCGCTCCTGATTGGTTCTTTGGTTGCTATGATACTCACCGTCGGAATTCCAAATCCATCTGTATTAAATCTGATTGGTCCATTTATTGCCGTGATGTCATCTGAAACCCAGCAGTCGTTCACGTCTTAGCCAGAGCACTCACGGATGGGAACTGAAGCACTTTTAATCAAATTTGAGTTCATATAATAAGATAAGAGCAGTTTTTTTTTGTCCCACAATGAGGAAATTCCACTGTTGCAACACACAGTTTAAGAACGGCAAGAGAACAGAAAGAGGCGCTCAAAAATCAAGATAGATAAATACAGGAAAATCGATTTAAACACGACACTGCACGAGGATAATCAAACAAAATGAAGGGCAACAGCTCTATTAGCAGTTAGCTAGCAGTTGTAGCAGCTAATCTGGAGCAGTGTTCAATATTTGGAATTCTGACCACGAGTATCATAGCAACCAAAGAGCCAATCCGGAGTGAAGTTGTTGAAAGTAATGAAACTTCCAGCTGGTTTAGCAGGTAGTGGACCCTTAGCAACGCTGTCAATCAAACCTGTTGCTAACGCTAGCGGGAGAGACCTCAGTGACAGAAGAAGGCACCTGATTTGTCTGTTATTAATGTTCATATCTTGATTTACAGACAAAATAGTGAAATAAAAACCCCAGGATCATGTAGAGGGTTAATACGAACATTTAAGACCAAAATGTTGAGTCTAAAGTGAATTGGAGCCAGAGTTAATGGTTTATTTCTTATTTGGAACGCGACAGCTAGCAGGTTAGCTACATATGTCCATTTATATATACAGTGTATGAGTATTACACACACAACCAGTCAAAATGTTCTTTATTTTTACAACTTTTTACACTTTATATACACACAAAACACATCAAATATATGAAGCAACATATATGGAATTATGTAGTAAAGAAACATGGTAAATAACGCTGTATAATTCTAAATATTTTCATATATTTGATGTATTCTGTGTGTATATAAAGTGTAAAAAGTTATAAAAATGAAGAAAAAAACATTGAATGAGAGGCTGTGTTCAAACTTTTGACTGATCGTGTGTAAAATTCAAATACAGTCAGACTTTCTCCACAAAATCAAGATGAAAATGGGTCAGATCTGTATCACGCCGGGTGGGACGACTGTGTGACCCACATCCGCAGTCTCGACGTTGTAATCGTTTTGTAAATAAACATTTTGAACGGCTCGTGTTGCTCTCACGGGGTCACACTTACAAAACCGCAGACCTTCTTTTTCTTTGCGCTTTGATTTGACATTAAAACCTTGTTATGATTTTCGTCTTTCTCTTTGGTCGATAAAGTAAAAGCGACTCCCTGGCGGATTCTCGTGACGCGGTTCTAATAGTAAATCAAACAGCGCCGCTCCTCGCTCCCCTCCATTAGTGCGTTTTTGAATGAGTGCCTGTGGTCGGCGCGTAGCAAATCAAAGCGCCCTGACACCAAGATGGCTGCCAGAGGCTTCCTGTGATTTGCGGCGATGACATTTTCTCTTTGGCAGCCAACACAAGAACCCTTGGCGGACAGACACTAAGGCGCGATCCGTCTCCAGATTACAGTAATTAAACCAGTCAGGCCAGTCGTACATCAGACGAGGATGTGAGAGATTCTCAAAATCGCCGCGTGTTGGGAATTAAAGTCAATGTGAACGGAAAAATATCCTTTTATGGAAAATAGTACAGTTGAGAAATGAGGAAAAAGAAAGTATTCATGACAATATCAGACACTGGTGCAGAAATGGCTCATCCTCTGATCCAAAGGTTGGCAGTTTGAATCCCGCTCTCGACATCGCCATCATTCCAGCTCCCATAGATGAATACTGTCGTTGTGTCCTTGGGCAAGACACTTAACCCACCTCGCCCCCAGTGTCTGTGTGCGCTGGTGTGTGAATGTGTGAGTGGTTGTTAAGTGGATGTAAAGTGCTTTGAGTGTCTTAAAGTTGGAAAACACTAAAAAAATTTGACTATTTACCATTTACACCATTTTATCTGGCAACACAGTCACAGGTTGCCAGATAAGATGTCACTGTGTGCATAAGTCCAGAGGTCGGTCTATTTAAAAGCTACAACAGGAATATATTTTGAGAAAAAGAAAAGTAAATCCAGTTGAACTAATTATATGACAGCAACATCATATGTTTTTTTTACAAGGAAGTTTCTCTTCTGTTATTTCTTTTATAAAGTAATTGAATATTGAGATTTAAAATATCTGTATTATATTTACATACATATTATATACATTAGAGTGTTGGTCCCAACCTGAAGGTCGGAGGATCGAGTCTCGCTCGGACCAAGTTCTGTCATTGTGTCCTTAGGCAAGACACTTCACCCACATTGCCTAGAATGAAAGTGGTGTGTGCGCAAGTGATTGGTGGTGGTCGAAGGGGCCGATGGCGCAGATTGGCAGCCTCACTTCTGTCAGTCTGCCCCAGGGCAGCTGTGGCTACAATAGTAGCTTACCATCACCAAGTCTGGAAATGAATAAAGACTGTAGTGTAGAGCTTTGAGAGGCTTTGAAAAGCCTGTAAAAATGTGCATTACAAGTGTAAGCATTATTATTATTATTATTATTATTATTATTATTATTATATATTGATCCACGGGTGTCAGAGATTATAACTATAGAGCAACACAAGCATATTTATAACAGGAACATTGCAAAAAAATATATGTATATATAAATATCCATCCATTTATTTTCTTCCTCTTATCCAGGCCGGGTCGCGGGGGCAGCAGTCTAAGCAGGGACTCCCAGACTTCCCACACCCCAGACACGTCCTCCAGCTCCTCTGGTGCGACCCCAAGGCGTGCCCAGGCCAGATGAGAGACAGACCCTCTATCGTGTCCTGGGTCTTCCCCTGGGCCTCCTCCCAGTGGGACATTCATTGAACACCTCCCTAGGGAGGAGCTCTAAAGAACACTGAGAAATCTGCTGCATGGAACAAAAACTGGTTTGACCAATGAATCGCCCCATCAAGTCTCTCAAGAGGAGATTGGGTCGTGGTTCGGAATGTTCGGCTCCGCACCAAGCATAAGCTGGAGGCTAAGTGGGAGAGAAATGTCTATGTGGTCATCAAAAGAGTGGTAACCTGTGTATACAGTACACCAGAACCTGATGTTAGTGGCCTTCGCACTCTGCACCGTGATCTCCTGCTCCTATGTGGGAACACCTGTTCACAAGCCTCGTACACACAGCCAGCCGCCTGCTGATGATTCTGATGGTGATCCGGGAGAGGAAGATGCCGAGTTGAATGCTCCTTATGTTTACATCCAACAGTCAAAGATGTAACCAGTGCTGCAGGTCCTGACTCGAAGAAGCCATCAGGACAACATCATCTGCAAACAGCAGAGATGAAATCCTGTGGTTCCCAAACCAGGCCCCCTCCAGCCCCTGGCTGCACCTAGAAATTCTGTCCATAAATATAATGAACAGAACCGGTGACAAAGGGAAGCCCTGGCGGAGTCCAACATGCACCGGGAACAGGTCTGACTTACTGCTGGCAATGAACACAGCTCCTGCTCCGGTCATACAGGGACCGGACAGCCCTTAGCATAGGGCCCCAGACCCCATACTGCCAGAGCACCCCCCAAAGGACACCATGAGGGACATGGTCCAATGCCTTCTCCCGATCCACAAAACACATGTGGACTCCCGTGAGCCCTCATGGACCCAATGGAGAGTATAGAGCTGGTCCAGTGTTACACAAGCGGGACGAAAACCACACTGCTCCTCCTAAATCCGAAGTGCAACTATCGGTTGGATTCTCCTCCGGTTCCCCTTCTTATACAGAGGGACCACCACCTCGGTCTGCCAATCCAGTTGCACTGTCCCCGACCGCCACGCGATGTTGCAGATACGCGTCAGCCAAGACAGCCCCACAACACCCAGAGACTTGAGGTACTCGGGACGGATCTCGTCCACCCCCCGAGCCCTGCCACCGAGGAGCTTGCTAACCACCTCGGTGACTTCAGTCAGGGTATTGGACGAGTCTGTCTTTGGGTCCCCAGTCTCTGCTTCCTCCTCGGAAGACAGGACGGCAGAATTGAGGAGATCCGCAAAGTATGCCTTCCATCGCCCGACAACATCCCCAGTCGAGGTCAGCAGCCCTCCACCCGCACTTTAAACAGTTGGTGTTGGTGAAGCACTGCTTCCCCCTCCTGAGGCGTTTGCCAAAATCTCTTTGAGGCCGTCCGATAGTCCTCCTCCATGGCCTCCCCAAACTCCTCCCAACCCTGAGTTTTTGCCTCTGTGACCGCAGGCTTGGCCTGCTTGGCCCACCGGTACTCATCGGCTGCCTCAGGAGTCCCACGAGCCAACAAGGCTCGATAGGACTCCTTCTTCAGCCTGACGGCATCCCTTACTTCCGGTGTCCACCACCGGATTCGGGGATTGCTGCCACGACAAGCACCACAGACCTTATGACCACAGGTACGAGCAGCCGCATCAACAATAGAGGTGGAAAAATGTCCCACTCGGAGTCCATGTCCCAACCTCCCCCAGGATAAGAGAGAAGCTGTCCTGGAGGTGTGAGTTGAAGACCCCCTGACAGAAGGCTCCGCCAGACGTTCCCAGCAGACCCTCACGATGCGCTTGGGCCTGCCAGGTCTGTCCGGCTTCCTCCTCCGCCAGTGGATCCAACTCACCACCAGGTGGTGATCAGTTGACAGCTCAGCCCCTCTCTTCACCCGAGTGTCCAAGACACGCGGTCGGAGGTCAGATGACACGACAACAAAGTCGAAGAGAGTTGCTTTTGGCTGTTCAACAATCTTCCAAGAACTGACAGAACATAAACAGTATATATAGACTACCCTGGGCTGATTAACAAACGAGAGGCAGCTGCAGGGAAAACGGAGAGGTAACAAAAGAAGGACCACAACAGGCTGAAAACAGAGCCAGACTGGGGGAAAACATGCAAACTGACAGAACTGTTACATTCATATTCTAAAGTCTGAAAACCATCAGTACTAGAGCTGGTATTTGTTTCACATGTTCTATCTTAAAAGGATTATTCAAAAGAGAAATACACAAATGTTGTACCTGATCAGTTACATTAGAGACGAAGTCCATGAGCCCAATATATGTGTCCATGTCCAGCACAGACTCTACTAAGTGACCACATTGATTTTTTTATATGCCCCTCTCAAATGGACAGTCATTATTGTTTCAGTTTCTTATTATAGGTGCCATTGTGAGGACTTTTGATCACTGAAAAGACACAATATGTAGTTTTGAATAGTTATTTGTGACTGTGCTCATTTCCCATCTCTGTGAAGCCCTTGGATAGTCCTTTAGAATGTTCTAAAACCTGCTGTTCTGTTAATTCTGAAGTCATGTTAGAACTGAGTTAAATGTCAGAATGGCGTCACGAACAGGATCCTACTCCATTCATCCTGTTGGTGGTGCCATTGTGTGAAGGAGCTGCTGCAGTTGTTCAGATGTGATGACGTCTGACACAGAGGCTCTGGGGTTTATTCAGCCTCTGGATCTGCACACACATGTTAGCATTGTTAGCATTTTAGCATGTTATTTTCTTTTTGATGACACAATCAAACTGCACCTGATCTTTCCTTGTGTTTAGGTACACCATGAAAAGTAGTTTAATGTTTATATCACATTCACAAACCTTAGAAAAAATAAACAGCACAGAGTTTGTTTTTGAACTTTTGTCTTGTATTTATGGGTGAAAACACAATAAGACTCATATTTCCATGGTTTTCTATGAGTTCATGGTTTAGTTTGTTTGGTGTGGCTCCGGTCGGCTTCTCCAAGTTGAAGAAAGGTTGATAAAAGACCACATGTACTAATTACTATGGTCTACACCACTGTGTCTCCTCCTCCTTCTTATTGGACAAAAACACTGCCTCAGAACATAAAAATACAACATACTTTCTTATGGGAGTATTGAACCCAATCAAACAAACAAGGACCAAAGTAGCACATATACAGACTGTACACTTACTGCATGTGGTGCCTGTTTATGAGTTTGTAAAGTTCATATTGAACACAGTGATTTGTTCAGTACAGACACTAGTGTGAGGCTGATGTCTGCAGTTTGTCTTTGAGAGGAAATAACACATTAGAAAAGAAATCTCTGCTCAAATCAAGTCAAAATAAAACATTTACAAAGTGATTTTTCTACAGATTTGACTGTTGTATTTTACACAGAGGAGGGTGAGTGTGTCGGAGCACACACACACACTGAGGAGTCAGAAGACAAGAGACTAAACCCAGGGAGCAGAGTGTGAGTGAATGTGGTGTTGAAGGTGTGGAGGTGGGTCAGTTGGTCAGAGGAGACTGTGTAGAAGGACAGAGAGCCAGCAGGACAGTCCACAAACACTGAGACTGTCCCAGAAGAGGAGGAGCAGGACTGACGGAGGGAGGTGTATATGGCATTATGACAAACAGAGAAACGATCTTTGGAACACTTCAGACTCCAGGACTGATCATTGTGTCCAAACAAACTGTCAGCACTGACTCCTTTCCTTTTGATTCCTCTGTAAGACACTGATATAAAAACCCTTCCACTCCACTGGACCTCCCAGTAACAGCGACCAGTCAGACCAGTGGAACACAGAATCTGAGGACAGGTCTCAAATCTGTCCTGATGATCTGGATACGGCTGCTCCTTTCTCACAAATGTCACCTTCTTGTTGTTGTCCGACAGTTTGAGTTTTCTGTGAGCTGTGTTTGGATCCAGAGTGAGATCACAGAAATCTGATGGAGAGAAGACACAACACAGCAGCAGTTAGTCCCATGTGGAGACACAGATTTAATTATAGTTTAATATGGGTCAATCTATTCATGAAAGATGGATTTAAAGTCAATTATTTATGATGAATGTATTTTTATTCTGATGATTTTATTTGTGAATCATGTCAGTCTTATATTTGGCTCATGTTTCTTTTGCATCAGCTCTATATTTCCTTTAGTTTCAGAGCCTCACATCTATTTCAGATTATTTTCAGTGTAAAACTTTAATTTGTTGCTACAGTGTTGTTTGTGTGAGACAATCAAAATCATAAAACTAATCAGTGTTAAATGGAGTAAGTCAAACTTACATCTCCAGATCGGATTCATCCATCGTTCTCCAGCAGGTCTCAGTCTAAAGGAAACACCACATCAGAGAGTGTCAGAAGAGTTTGTGTGAGAATAAAGACGACATATTGTACTTTTGTCTAGTGTAAAGTGATAATCTCTTTCATCAGTGGATCATTATCTGGATTGTCTGGATTAAAACAATTACAACATAGTTAAAAGTTATTTTTGCAGAATAGTTCTCCTTTGTTGTTATGTAGAATCTGACAGTGGTTCTCAAACTGTGGTACGTGGGCCTCCTTTGGTGGTTCTAAAATCTGTTTTTTTGGATAGAAAGCACTTCTGAGTACAACAAATGTGAATTTATTCATGATTTAGTTCAGATTAATCATAGTCTTGAGTCTGAACTTGGTTTGAAGATTGCTGTTACATTGAATGAATTATGTTCTTTTTTCGGTGAGTAATTATAAGAGTGGTCCAAACCTGAGAGTGTCCAGGGCGCAGTGAGGGTCCTCCTGTAGAGCAGACAGGAGCTTTATTGCTGTGACTCCTGGGTGGTTGTAGCTGAGGTCCAGTTCTGTCAGATGGGAGGAGTTGGACCTCAGAGCTGAGGCCAGAGAAGCACAGCCTTCCTCTGAGACCAGACAACCTGACAGTCTGAAGACAAAATATTGTAAACAGTCAATTCATTAGTAACATTTAACCCGAATGAGACAAATAAAAAGTCCCATGTCTTTATGTCACTTTTATCTCAGTTTATTTTCCACAGCAAATGCCAACAGGTTATGTAATAATAGTACATAATTTTAACCCCTCTGACCTGAGCTGTTCCAGTTTACAGTGAGGACTCTTCAGACCAACAGACAACATCTTCAGCCCTGAGTCTTTCATGTCGTTGAGACTGAGATCCAGGACTGTCAGACTAGAGGACTGGGAGCTGAGGACTGAGGCCAGAGCTTCACAGCTTCTCTCTGACAGGTTACAGCTGCTCAGTCTGGAGAGAGAAAACATTGTTCATGTAGAAGTTGAATCAAACCATCCTCTGCTTTGCTTTGGTGGAGGCCTTGACCACTGGCAGCAGCCACTCAATCAATTTATTAATAACATTCATCCCAAACAAGACAAATAAAAAGTGCCATACCTTTAGTTACTTTTATCAAACGTTCTTTTCCACAGCATATGCCAACAGTTTATGTAATAACAGTGAGTAATATTAACTCCTCTGACCTGAGCTGTTCCAGTTTACAGTGAGGACTCTTCAGACCAACAGACAACATCTTCAGCCCTGAGTTCTTCAAGTCATTGAGACTGAGATCCAGGACTGTCAGACTAGAGGACTGGGAGCTGAGGACTGAGGACAGAGCTTCACAGCTTCTCTCTGACAGGTTACAGCTGCTCAGTCTGGAGAGAGAAAACATTGTTCATGTAGAAGTTGAATCAAACCATCCTCTGTTAAACAAATGTTACTCACAGAGCTTTGTTGGAGGCCTTGACCACTGGCAGCAGCCTCAGGAGAGCCTCCTCTGAAGCACAGTATTTCTTCAGCTCAAACTGGTCCAGATCTTCTTCTGATGACAGTAAGATGAAGGCCAGAGCTGACCACTGAGCAGGAGACAGTCCACCTTCAGACAGACGTCCAGAACCCAGGACCTGTTGGATCTGCTCCACCAGAGAACGCTCATTCAGTTCATTCAGACAGTGGAGCAGGTTGATGCTCCTCTCTGCAGACACATCCTCACTCAGCTTCTTCTTGATGTACTCAGCTGTTTTTTGATTAGTCTGGGAGCTACTTTCTGTCTGTGTCATCAGACCTTGTAGAAGGCTCTGATTGGTCGACAGTGAAAGACCCAGGAGGAAGCGGAGGAGCAGGTCCAGGTGTCCATTTGGACTCTGCAAGGTCTGGTCCACAGCTGTCTGGTAAAATTGGACTGATTTACTGTCAAAAATATTTGTCCACCATGATGTTTGTTTTTCTGAGAGCAGGTTGATTCCAGTGTTGATGAAGGTCTGATGGACGTGAAGAGCAGCCAGAAACTCCTGCACACTCAGATGGATGAAGCAGTAGACCTTGTCCTGGTACAGGCCTGGCTCCTCTCTAAAGACCTGTGTGAACACTCCAGAGTACACTGAGGCCGCTGCAGCGTCCAGCCCACACTCACTCAGGTCACACTCGTAGAAGATCAGGTTTCCTTTCTGCAGCTGCTCAAAGGCCAGTTTTCCCAGAGACTCCACCATCTTCCTGGTCTCTGGACTCCAGTGTGGGTCTGTCTCAGATCCTCCTTCATACTTGATGTTCATGAAGGGGATGAAGAATTCAATGGATTTATTCAAGATGGCGCCGGGGTTGCTGGCTCGCCGCTTGGCTCTGCATGGTTTTATATGTTTTATATTGATTTTAACTACTTTTAAGAGGACCGTCAACTCACTGCTGGTGTATGATCGTCAAGAGCTGTTAAACATTGGACAAAACCTTGGTGCATGTTCAATCTATGAAGCGAATAAGTCCAAGTCCTTCTACCTGGCTGACGTGCCCGACTGTCTCCTCCGGGTCAACGCGCTCCCACCAAGGAAGCGTAAACGCCGTGGAATACGAGCTGGGCGGCTTGTGAAGCTGAAGGCATGGCTGGCACTTTCTCCCGGCAGGGTGTGGTCCTCCTCATTTCCACAGGAATACACGAGTTGTCTTCGCCGGTATCTCGCGAGACGCACGCCTGCTCCGGTCGGCGCTTGGCTGATTCCCATCGTCGGGCAGCTAGAGGAGGTCTACGCGCTGCGCCCGTGCCGTTCCTCTTTTCGCCGGGCTTCACGTGTGTCCCCCGGTAATCTCCGGTCGTTGAGCCGGGCTGCCCCAGCGGCTGATGAGCCTGTGGCTCCAACAAAGTGTGCGCTGCTGAATGCGCGATCTATCGTGAACAAGACGTTTGTCCTGCAGGATTTCTTCAAGTCGCGCTGTTTGGATATACTGTTTTTAACTGAGACGTGGATCAACACCGGTGAGTCTGCCGCCTTTTCAGAGCTTTTACCTCCTGACTGTACTTTTATCAACATGCCAAGAACCACTGGTCGTGGTGGCGGTATCGCTACTGTTTTAAAGAACTGTGTTTATCACAGGATTTTATCACCGGGTCCTTTCTCCTCTTTTGAACTTAGTTGCTTTGAGCTGCGACAGACAGATCCAGTGTTGTGCGCTGTGATTTACAGACCGCCTAAGCACAACAGAGACTTTATTAAAGAACTTTCTGATTTTATGGCTTTGATGTCCTCTCAGTATGATAGGATTTTAATAGTTGGGGATTTGAATGTGCATGTCTGTTGTCCTACAAAACCTATGGTCAACGAGTTTTTAGACTTTATTTATGCTTTTAATTTGACACAACATGTCACTGGCCCCACGCACACGCACGGACACACTTTAGACCTTGTGTTGTCTTATGGTTTTCACGTTGACAGTGTTTCTGTTGGGAATGCTGTTTGTTCTGATCATTGTCCAGTAATGTTTGATTTTACTTGTTGTAATGACACGCCGCTGCCTGCTTCTGTGCGTAAAAGCCGACTTATCAAGTCAGACACAGCCGCTGCCTTTTCTCCTCTTTTTACGGCATCTTTGTTAACATGCCCCACCTCCGCATACATGGATGCGGATCAACTAATGAATGTATTTCTGTCCACTTGTACTTGTGTCTTGGACGATGTAGCCCCCTTGAAAGGCTTGCGTCCAAAACCAAAACAAGAGCCCTGGCTCAATGAAACCACGCGCGCAGCACGACGTGAGTGCCGTAAAGCGCAAGTGGAAAGATAATAAATTGGAGGTGAATTATCAAATACTCAAATGCAGCTGGAAAAACTATCAGCGTGTTGTTAAAGCTGAAAAGACTAAGTTTTTATCTGAACTCGTTTTAAGTAATTGCAGTCAACCCCGTGTTCTTTTTAAAACAATTGGTTCTGTTCTGAACCCTAATCCATCCACTACACTGGAGATGACGCGGGACACTTGTGAGAAATTCCTATCTTTTTTTAATAGTAAGGTTGAGGATATTAGAGCTAATTTATCTACTCTGTCTCTTTCTTCTAACCTCACCATAACAACTCAGTGCTCAAATGTTTTTAGTCAGTTTGAGCCTGTGTCTTTGTCTGTGCTTACAGGGATAGTGAATAAACTTAAACCATCCTCCTGTCCCACAGACCCAGTCCCACCTCGGTTCTTTAAAGAGGTTTGGGGAACTATTGGAAATTTTGTTAAAGAGATTGTTAACAGCAGTCTGTATTCTGGTGTTGTTCCTTCTTTTTGTAAAAAAGCTGTTGTTGAGCCTTTGATCAAAAAACCTGGTCTTGACCCTACAATTTTATCTAATTATCGACCAATTTCTAAACTCCCTTTAGTGTCGAAAATTTTAGAAAAAACTGTCATTGCACAGCTGCAGCCTTTCCTAGATGCAAACGGAACTTTGGACACTTTCCAGTCAGGCTATAAAGCGTTTCACAGCACAGAGTCTGCACTTTTAAAGGTTTTAAATGACCTGCTTTTAATGACAGACTCTGGTAATTCTGCCATTTTAGTGCTTTTAGACCTGACTGCAGCTTTTGACACAGTTGACCACTCAACTCTTTTAAACCGTCTTGAATATTGTGTGGGTGTCAGGGGGACTGCCCTGGACTGGTTTAGGTCGTACCTAACAGGGCGGTCCTTCTCAGTCAGGCTGGGGGACTCTACCTCATCCTTCACCCCACTTGTGAGCGGAGTCCCCCAAGGTTCAATTCTGGGGCCTATTCTTTTTGCACTTTATCTTCTCCCGCTTGCGGACATTTTTAAAAGACATGGCCTTTTATATCATTTTTACGCAGATGATTGCCAGATTTATTTACCAATTTCTAAAAAAGACTACTGCTCCCTGACACCCCTACTCGACTGTCTATGTGACGTCAAGGCTTGGTTGGCCCAAAACTTTTTAAAATTGAATGAAGCAAAGACCGAGGTTATACTGTTTGGCTCTGGCAGTACCCCCACGGATGTGGGACCTCTTCAAAATTATGTGCGTCCCACAGTCACCAACCTTGGCGTCACCATAGACAGCGATTTTAAATTTGACAAGCATATTAATGGCGTTTTAAAATCTAGTTTTTATCATCTGCGGCTTTTATCCAAAGTCAAACCATTTTTATCTTTTAAACTTTTTGAACAAGTCGTGCACGCTTTTATTTCTTCGCGCCTGGACTACTGCAATGCACTTTATTCTGGCATTTCGCAAAACTCGCTTTACCGACTGCAGTTAGTCCAAAACTCTGCTGCACGACTTTTAACAGGAACCAAAAAACACGATCATATCTCACCAATTCTTGCGTCTTTGCACTGGCTTCCTGTTAATTTTAGAGTTGATTTTAAGATTTTATTGTTTGTTTTTAAAGCTTTGAATGGTCTGGCCCCAGATTACATCTCGGACCTCATCAAAATTTACATCCCGGTGCGCGCTCTGAGGTCTGAGGGCCAGCTCCAGCTCGTGGTCCCTAAGACCAGACTTAAAACCAGAGGGGACAGGGCCTTTTCTGTGGTTGGACCTAAACTGTGGAACGCCCTGCCCCCCCACGTTCAAACAGCTCCCACTGTAGAGTGTTTTAAGTCTCGTCTTAAGACCCACTTTTATGCTCTGGCTTTTAACACCGCGTGAGTTGTGTGGTCCTCTGTGTTTTTCTTTTCTTTTATTTATTTTTATGTGTTTTATTGATTTTATTGATTTTATTTTTTTTATGTCACTTTGTCTCTGTGCAGCACTTTGGAAACAATTTGTTTATGAAATGTGCTATATAAATAAAGTGGATTGGATTGGATTGGATTCATGACTTTGGCCTGAACCACCAGGAAGTGGATGTACATCTGAGTCAGGGTCTTAGGCAGCTCTCCTCTCTCTCTGCTTTTCAACACATGCTCCAGGACTGTGGCAGTGATCCAGCAGAAGATTGGCATGTAGCACATGATGTGGAGGCTTCTGGACGTCTTGATGTGGGAGATGATTGTGTCGGCCTCGTCTCTGAACCTCTTCCTGAAGTACTGCTCCTTCTGTGGGTCGGTGAACCCTCTGACCTCTGTCACCATGGAGACGCACTCAGCAGGGATCTGATTGGCCGCCGCGGGTCGTGTGGTTATCCAGAGGCGAGCGGAGGGAAGCAGGCTTCCCCTGATGAGGTTTACCAGCAGCACGTGCAGTGAGGTGGACTCTGTGGGGTCGGTCAGGGCCTTGGTGTTGGTGAAGTCTAGAGGAAGTCTGCACTCGTCCAGACCGTCAAAGATGAAGAGCACCTGGAGGTCTTCAAAGCTGCAGAGTTCTGTTTGTGTTTGACTAAAGAAGTGATGAACAAGTGTCACCAAGCTGAAGCTTCTCTCCTTCAGCACATTGAGTGCTCTGAAAGTGAACGGGAACAGCAGCTGTATGTCCTGGTTGGCTTTGCCTTCAGCCCAGTCCAGACTGAACTTCTGAGTGAGCACTGTTTTCCCGATGCCAGCCACTCCCTTTGTCAGCACTGTTCTGATTGGTTCATGTGTGTGAGCTGGGCCTTTAAACATGTCTTCACATGTGATGGCTGTCTCTGCTGGGTCTGGTTTCCTGGAGGCTGTTTCCATGTGTCTGACCTCATGTTCCTGGTTGACCTCTGAAGACCCTCCCTCTGTGATGTAGAGCTCTGTGTAGATCTGATTCAGAAGGGTGGAGTTTCCTGCTTTAGCGATGCCCTCAAACACACACTCAAACTTCTGCTGCAGGTTAGACTTCAGTTTATGTCGATAAACTCCAGAATAAGTCCCTGAATGAAGACAACAGATACAGGCCTGAGTCTCAGAGAATATAAAACGACTGTGAGCACCTTGTTAAATGTGTTAAATGGTCCTACTGCTCCACAGATGCTCAGCCAGCTCCTTCTGTTTCATCCTCCTCAGGAAGTTCAGTGTGATCTTCAGAACAGCCTCACTGCTGCTCCTCTGCTCTTCATCCTTCACAGGCTCTAAGCATTCTGGGTAATCTGTACTCAGAACCTTGTGGAGCTTCTTCAGCTCCTTCTGGACAAAAGTGAAGATGTCCTCCTCCAGAAGCTGAACAGACACATTATAAACAACACAAATGCAGTCAGTGTCAGATCTGTGTGGAACAAGTTCTCATTCATCTGAACATTTACAAACTTTAGTGACAGACCTTAAATATGGAGTCCAGCTGTGTCTGATGGTGCTGACCACTGGAGACCTCTGGACCCTGCTGCTCCACTCTGTGAGAGAGACTCATCAAACACTTATGTTCATTTCAACTGTTTTATTCAGTGGAAACTCACGGCTCTGTTGAAAAATGAAGTGGATATCTCATAGACCAGTCACTCCTGAGGAACTCACAGATGGGACCAGGTTCAGATGGAGGATGTTTCTGGTGGATCCTGAGACACAGAAGAAAACACACTTCAGTCACAGTGACTGTTCTTAACACTTATGTTCACCTCACTCCAGAATCCATCATCACATACAATGTCTTTTAGCTCTGTCTGTGTTTGTCTGTGTGAAAACCACAAACAACTGTCTACATTACAAATGGACTGGTTATTGTGAAAACATCTACATGTCAGAAACATCACAAAGACCAAACAGTCTATGAAACCAGCTGGAGTCGGTCGAAGAAAGAAAAGATTTGAACATTACACAAAGACAGTAACCTGAGTCTGTGTGAAGAGAAAGGCTGAAAAATAAAATAAAAAGTTGTACTGCAAAAAAAAGTATCTCTGTTGGAGAAGCACAGTCGTTAAAGTCATGTGACTTGAGCAGGTCCAGCGGGTGATGGATCTGGACTAGGATCTCATAGAAGGCCTTTTGTAGGACAAAGACATAAGTGTGTTGCATTTCCTGCTGCTGAGACGAGCATGAAGTTCCTCCTCACAGTCACAGAGTCATCTGCAGCTCTTACACTTATGTTGAGTTTAATAAAAACAAGTCGTCCATATCATTCTAAAAAGGCTGTGAACATAAAGTCCTGACATTATGAGGTGTTGAGTCTGACTTACTCTGGACCATCTTCTCTTTTAAAAACAATCCCTCGATACATAGAGTCCTCACTCTTGAATGAGACGGCGCTGGCCCCAGGAGCAGGTCTGTGGACACAGATGGAGCAGTGGCTTTAGTCTGAGCTCTGATATGGAGAACAGTGGTGGAGTGATCCTCTCTTACCTGTGAGCTTTGGGGAGGAGAGTGGTTTTAGAGGGAGGGGCTCCGTCCTCTCTGGTCTCTCTCTGATCCATGCTCAGTCCAGTCTGAGTGACAGTGAGAGGGCAGAGGTGCTGCTGAGGGACACAGGGGACCCCACATTAGATCACAGTCCTCAGCACTGGAGTCTGGAGTCTCATTTAGGGACTTCACTCCTGTGTTTTATTGGGACATGTGTCTAACTGCCTCATGTTTCTTGAACTTTGTTTATCTGTGGTTCTAGAAAGTTTCATTTTCTTCTATATTTTTGGATTTTAACCCATTTTTCTGTACAATTACTTTTGAGATGTCTTTCTTTTTTCTGTCTCATTGTAACAGATTAACCAAACATGAGTTTAGGATTATATTTCTAAAAGAAAAGACCGTTAATGTTTGTCTGGATTTGCAGATCTAAAAAAGTCAATCTCCAATAACAGAGTTTTGTCTTGAACTCCAGACCAAGTGGCATCATCCCCACAACCCTTAGGCAAGACACTTGAAACAGAAACACAGAGACACAGTGTCCTGTAAAACAGACAGTAAAGAATCAAAGACACAGAGGCACATTTGGACTCAGCGACAGGTTGGTGGTTCTATTCCCATGTGTTTTAATGTGGACTCAGCAGAACACAGAGAAATAAACCTGACATTACTCAGAGCTTTAAAGCTCAACTCCTTCCATCACTGCTGCTGTCTGGACCTGTCCTGGACCTGGACTTTGGACTCTGTCTGTGACTTGGATCTGGCCCAGATCCTGAGTCTGGTCCTAAACGTTTCCCTCTTTACTTTTCTACAAACATCTTTGATGTCACATTTCCTCTTTCTTATTTTCTCTTAAAGGTGCACTGTGTAACTTTGCTCTGGAGGGTCAGACACCTGCTTGTTTACATGGAGACGTTATTTTTTTGCTTAAAATGTTCCACAGTATGGCATTAAACTCTACATTGTAACAAGCAGGTGACGCCATTTGGTGGTGATCGAGCTCGTAGTAAAAATGTATGTTTTACAATTTTGAGAAATAAAAACACCTGGAAATGAATGAATGCAAAACAGATACGTTTAAAGCAAGAAACATTTATTGTGGAACACTCTGGTCAGTAAAATCTCCATAGAGACAGTGAGGTGGTGCACCCTCTGCCAGAAAAGATGCACCTTTAACTGAACGGAGCCTCCAGGGCCTGAGTGTTTGAATAAAACACATTTGACTCTTCTGTATTAAATATGATTGTTCTATAGAATGTTGTGACGTCTGAAACTATAGCAACACAATAATAAAATATGAATGATTCACCTTCATCAGCCTCTGGAGGATCACAGTCCAACATCTTTACTGTTTATCAGAGATCTCAGGAGAGACTTTATATCAAACCTTTGACCTGTGATTGTGACACAAAACAAACCAATAACAGGCTCATATCCCAAACACTCAAGTCTTTCTGACACTTCTCTGTATAAACTAGAAAACCAAAAGATGATTTGGTGAATAAATGTAAATGAGCTGGTCTGAGCCTGCAGCTCCCTCTGGCCCTGTCCCTCTACATTTGAGCTGCTCAAAGTGAACACTACATGTGTAAAACAGTGTCTTTGGCCTGTCTCATCTACACTCTATGGCTCAGCATAATACAACAGGTTACAGCAGCTACAACACGAGCTGGAAAGAGGACTGCAAATGTGTACTCAAGTAAAAGTACAGCTGCATGGCTAAAGATGGACTCAAGTACAAGCTTCAACCACTGTACTCAAGTAAAAGGAAAAAGTACACATTTAAAATAAGAGTACTACTTCATTTTTTAACAGATAGTACAAGTACAGGTTTAAAAATCTACTCAAAAAAGTACAATTATGTAAAAAATATATCCTCAGACACAGAAACACAGAATGAAAACTGCACTGACTGAATTATCTCAGATTTAAATAAATCAAGTTCAACTTCAAATAAAAGTTAAACTAATGTTAAAAGTTGAGTGTATTTTAAATGTAAAACAGGTGAAAATATGACTCAATAACCCATTAGAAGTGAAGAGTCTGAGACCATAAAACTAGGATTACATAAAGAATGTGTTCAAAAAGCCACAAAGTGACTGTGACACAACACAAGTAAATATAAGTCATTATTACCTCAGACAAACAGTCCAACACCTCCTGAGTCTGTGTGAGCCTCCTCTGCTCCTCCTCTGCTCCTCTGCTCCTCTGCTCCTCTGCTCCTCCTCTGCTCCTCCTCTGCTCCTCCTCTGCTCCTCTGTTTGATATAAAGTCTCTCCTGAGATCTCTGATAAACAGTAAAGATGTTGGACTGTGATCCTCCAGAGGCTGATGAAGGTTAATCATTCATATTTTATTATTGTGTTGATTCAGGGACAGATCAAGTTTGGATAAATGTGTTCCAGTTTTATCCTGTTTAACTGGTGTGGAGTGAATAAATAATCTATAACAAAGCACTTTGAGAACACTGAAATGTGAAAGAAAAATCAAATAATAATGATGGTTATTATCATTATTATTATTATTATTATTATTAGGCCCGAGCCCCTACATTAACTCCATGTCGAGAGCTTTCAAATATAGAATATGTCATTCTATTTTTAACGGATTTATTGTTTTTGGTAAAAATATTATTAGTTTTATTTAGGACTGAGCGCCTACAGGGCGTAGGGCCTATTAGGGTCAGGGGTCAGGGTTAGGTTGGGGTAGGTGTAGGGGCGGGGTGAGGGTTTAGAGTTATGCTCTATTTAATAGAACATTTATTCCATACTCCATGTTCTTCCACTTATCCGGGGCAGCAGTCTAAGCAGGGACTCCCAGACTTCCCTCACCCCAGCCACATCCTCCAGCTCCCCTGGTGGGACCCCAAGGCGTTCCCAGGCCAACCAAGAGGCATAGTCCCTTCAGCGTGTCCTCCTCCCCAGGGAAGCATTCAGGAGACAACCTGAACAGATTTCCAAACCACCTCAGCTGCTCCTCTCAACATGTAGGAGCAGTGACTCTACTCCGAGCTTATCCCATGTGACCGAGCTCCTCACCCTATCTCTAAGGGAGCGCCCAGCCACCCTGTGGAGGAAACCCATTTTGGCCTCTTTTATTGTGATCTTGTCCTTTCAGTCATTACCCAGAGCTCATGACCATAGGTGAGGGTAGGAACATAGATTGACCAGTAAATCGAGAGCTTTGCCTTTGGACTCAGCTCCTTCGGACCGATACAGCGACCGCATCACTGCAGACGCTGCACCGATCCGCCTGTCAATCTCCCGCTCCATCCTTCCCTCACTCGTGAACAAGACAACGAGATACTTGAACTCCTCCACTTGAGGCAGAGACTCACCACCCACACGAAGAGGGCAAGACATTCTTTTCTGGTGGAGAACCATGGCCTCGGATTTGGAGGAGCCGATTGTCATCTCAGCCGGTTCACACTCGGATGCAGTCCGGGTTATGTGCTTGACGTGGGGTTCAAATGAAAGAGTGGGGTCGAGGAGCACACCGCGGTTGCGGATGAGTGGGGATAGAAAATGTGGTGTTGTCAAGGTGCAGGGTGAAGTGTTGTGATCTGGTGATGTTGTGTGGACCGATGATGATGAAGTCAGTTTTGTCGCTGTTTAGTTTGAGGAAGTTGTGATTCATCCAGTTTTTGATGTCTGTTAGGCAGTGGGTGAGAGTGGAGTGGATGCTGGGGTTGTGGATGTTGTGGAGATGTAAAGTTGGATGTCGTCAGCGTAGCAGTGAAAGGGGAGACCGTGACGACGAATGATGTTGCAGAGGGGGAGGATGTAGAGAATGAAGAGGAGAGGACCAAGCACCGAACCTTGGGGGACTCCCTGCTGCAGGGGGGCTATGGAAGAGGAGCAATGGTTGATGTGGGTGAACTGTTGCCGGTTTGTGAGGTAGGACTGGAGCCAGAAGAGAGCAGAGCCGGTGATGCTGAGTGAGTTTTTGAGGCGGAACAGGAGGATGGAGTGGCTGATTGTGTCAAAGGCTCTAGTGAGGTCCAAGAGAATGAGTATGGAGAGGTGGCCGGAGTCAGCGGAGAGGAGGAGGTCATTTGTGACTTTGAGCAGAGCTGTTTCGGTGCTGTGTTTGTGACGGAAGCCGGACTGGAAGGGTTTATAGAGACTGTTTGAGGTGAGGTGGGCTTGGAGTTGGGCGGCGACGACACGTTCCAGGATTTTAGACAGAAAGGGGATGTTGGATATAGGACGGAAATTTGCACAGTTATCAGGGTCAAGGTTGGGTTTTTTGAGGATGGGGGTGATGGCAGCCAGCTTGAGAGACTGTGGGACAGAACCAGAGCAGAGGGAGGAGTTTATGATTTGGGTGATCAGTGGAGAGAGTGCAGGAAGACAGGCTTTGATGAGAGGAGAGGGAATGGGATCCAGCGAGCATGTAGAAGTTTTAATGCCGGAAAAAAGTTTTGTCAGGTGAGCAGGGGAAATGGGTGTGAAGTGAGAGAGCTGTTGATGGGGCAGAGGAGGATCAGGTGGAGCAGTGTAGGAGGAGGAGAGGCCTATTGAGCTGTAAATGGAATCTATTTTGGACTGAAAGAAGGTTTGAAATTGATTGCATTTGTCAGTGGTGAAGGAAGATGAGGTGTTGTAGTTGGGTTTTAGGAGTGTGTTTATTGTGGAAAAGAGAGCTTTGGGGTTATCGGAGCCGGAGTGGATGAGGTTGGAGTAATATTTGGACCGGGCAGAGTTTAGTGTGTCTTTATATTGCTGTATGTAGTCTGTGTAGATTTGGAGATGGACAGTTAAACCAGATTTTTTGTACAGTCTCTCAAGCTGGTGCTTATGGGACTTCATTTGATGGAGCTCAGGGGTGTACCAGGGGGCAGTGTGGGTGAAGGAGACGGTTTTAGTTTTGGTGGGGGCTAGTTCGTCAAGACAGGAGGAGAGGGTGTTGTTATAATGAGTGACAAGTTCAGAAGGGTTTTCAGACAGAGGGGTTCGGAGGTAGCCAGTTTGGAGGAGAGTAGAACAGAAAGAGCAGGAGTTTCAATGGATTTTAGACTTCTGAAAGTTATTGTACATTTTGCTTTATGGGCTGTGAGGGAAATTTGTATGTTGAAGGTTATGGCAAGGTGGTCAGATATGCAGAGGTTATGGCTGGAGAGATTGTTTATTGTGGGATCAGTGGAGCAAACCAGATCAAGAATGTGACCGTGAGTGTGAGTGGGGAAATTGACATAATGAGTGATGTTGAAGCATTGAAGAAGGTCCATGAATTCAGCAGCGGGTTTGGAGTTGACATTGTCTATGTGGAAATTAAAGTCACCAAGCAGAAGGATGGAGGATGATATGGCACTTAACTGAGTCAGAAAGTCTGTGAGGTCTGGAAGGAATGAGGGGTTGGACTTCGGGGGGCGGTAAATAACAGCAGTTACAAGTGGAGATGGACCGGACAGTTTGAAAGCAGTATATTCAAATGTGTGAAAGTTTGAGAGAGAGAGAGGGGTTAATTTAATGTCTTTTTTGAAAATAACTGCTGTGCCACCGCCGCGCCCTTCAGAACGGGGGTTTCAATGAAAGAGAATCCGGGGGGTGTGGTCTGATTGTGGGAGAAATAGTCCATAGGTTTATGCCAGATTTCAGTCAAACAGAGAAAATCCAGTTTATTGTCTGTGACGTGCTTATTTAACATGAGTCCCTTGTTGCTGAGGGAACGGGTGTTGAGGAGGGAGAAGTTCAGGTGACGTGAGTTGGCGGTGTGTTGTGATGCGCGTGGAACAGGGCGGAGGTTGGACCGACTCACATGTAGGTTGTTGTGATGACGTAATGCGGAAGTATCAGAGCAATGGACCGATAGACAAGATGGCGTTTTCAGATGAGCTGTGATAGGAAAAAGTACATCCAGATCCCCAATGTGGAGGATGGGAGCTGTGGAGGAGTCCAAGCTGTTGAAGAGAAGCAGCGCAGTCCGGGAGGCAGCGGTTGTTGAGCCGGCGGAGGGTAGAGGCGGAGTACTGCAGCAGCAGCGGCAACCTCAGACCAGTGAATGCTAACAGGAAGCTAGCATCTTGGCGCTGAATACCGGCACGATGTGGCTGAAGATGTAAACCAAGAAGGCAAATGAAGCTCCCGAGAGTCCACAGGATGTGTACCATCGCCAAGCAAAGAGTCCGGTGGGAGGCTGGAGTCTGAGATCCAGTCCGAGGACGTGCTGTCGGCATCGGGGAGTGTGTAACACTGGAGGGCTACGGAGGCAGCCGGGCACCCTTCCCGCCGTATTGAACACACCGGGATTGCAGAATCCTGGGCGGACAATCAGCGGGGCTGAGGCCAGATAAATGACACAGTGAGGGACACTACTCCAGATTGATCCGTGCAAGACAGACACGTCAGAAAGGAGCCATAGAGTGTGACATCCACAGGACAGGAACTCCGAGCAGGCGCGGGAAAGGTGGACCAAGCTGGCGGGAAAGGAGCTGGTGCTTGACAGGGGCTCCGAGCTGATGGTAAAGGAGCTCCGAGTTGGCGGGAAACAGGGGCGTCTCAGCTCAGGTGAGCAAAAATGTTCCAAAAGATAGCCCTGATGATCAGGTCTTTACTTCTCTGAAGTATTAAGGCTATACGCCTTAATACTTCAGAGATCATAACTAGGGTAGAGCAGGGTAGAGCAAATCTCACAGAATCATGGACAGAGCGGCAGCCACTGTGCCAGCATATAGGCACCATTTTGAGGACTTTTGACCAATGAAATAACACAATTTATAGTTTTGAAGTTATTTGTAACTGTGCTCATTTCACATCTCTGTGAGCCCTTTGGATAGTCCTTTGGAATGATCTGAAACCTGCTGTTTTGTTCTGTTAATTCTGAAGTCATGTTAGAAAGACTAGACTAAACTAAACTAGAACTGAGTTAAATGTCAGAATGGCGTCACGAACAGGATCCTACTCCATTCATCCTGTTGGTGGTGCCATTGTGTGAAGGAGCTACTGCAGTTGTTCAGATGTGATGACGTCTGACACAGAGGCTCTGGGGTTTATTCAGCCTCTGGATCTGCACACACATGTTAGCATTGTTAGCATCCTAGCATGTTATTTTCTATTTGATGCCACAAACAAACTGAACCAAATCTTTGTCTGTGTTTAGGTACACCATGAAAAGTAGTTTAATGTTTATGTCACATTCACAAACCAAAGAAAGAATAAACAGCACAGAGTTTGTGTTTGAACTTTTGTCTTTTATTTGTGGCTGAAAACACAATAAGACTCATATTTCCATGGTTTTATATGAGTTCATGGTTTAGTTTGTTTGGTGTGGCTCCGGTCGGCTTCTCCAAGTTGAAGAAAGGTTGATAAAAGACCACATGTACTAATTACTATGGTCTACACCACTGTGTCTCCTCCTCCTTCTTATTGGACAAAAACACTGCCTCAGAACATAAAAATACAACATACTTTCTTATGGGAGTATTGAACCCAATCAAACAAACAAGGACCAAAGTAGCACATATACAGACTGTACACTTACTGCATGTGGTGCCTGTTTATGAGTTTGTAAAGTTCATATTGAACACAGTGATTTGTTCAGTACAGACACTAGTGTGAGGCTGATGTCTGCAGTTTGTCTTTGAGAGGAAATAACACATTAGAAAAGAAATCTCTGCTCAAATCAAGTCAAAATAAAACATCTACAAAGTGATTTTTCTACAGATTTGACTGTTGTATTTTACACAGAGGAGGGTGAGTGTGTCGGAGCACACACACACACTGAGGAGTCAGAAGACAAGAGACTAAACCCAGGGAGCAGAGTGTGAGTGAATGTGGTGTTGAAGGTGTGGAGGTGGGTCAGTTGGTCAGAGGAGACTGTGTAGAAGGACAGAGAGCCAGCAGGACAGTCCACAAACACTGAGACTGTCCCAGAAGAGGAGGACCAGGGCTGAGGGAGGGAGGTGCGTTTGTGATTATGCCAAACAAAGAAACCATCTTCAGAACAGAACAGACTCCAGGACTGATCATTGAGTCCAAACCCAGTGTCAATGATTCCTTTCCTTCTGATTTCTCTGTAAGACACTGATATATAAACCCTTCCACTCCACTGGACCTCCCAGTAACAGCGACCAGTCAGACCAGTGGAACACAGAATCTGAGGCCTGATCTCAAATCTGTCCTGATGATCTGGATACGGCTGCTCCGTCCACACACGTATCACCTTCTTGTTGTTTTCAGACAGTTTGAGTTTTCTGTGAGCTGTGTTTGGATCCAGAGTGAGATCACAGAAATCTGATGGAGAGAAGACACAACACAGCAGCAGTTAGTCCCATGTGGAGACACAGATTTAATTATAGTTTAATATGGGTCAATCTATTCATGAAAGATGGATTTAAAGTCAATTATTTATGATGAATGTATTTTTATTCTGATGATTTTATTTGTGAATCATGTCAGTCTTATATTTGGCTCATGTTTCTTTTGCATCAGTTCTATATTTCCTTTAGTTTCAGCCTCACATCTATTTCAGATTATTTTCAGTGTAAAACTTGAGTTTGTTGCTGCAGTGACAAAGTGCAGCTCCAGTCTCTGACGTCACTCCACACATTCTACACTCCTCTGTGCTCCTCCTGTGCTCCTCCTACACTCCTCTGTGCTCCTCCTGTGCTCCTCCTACACTCCTCTGGGCTCCTCCTGTGCTCCTCCTACACTTCTCTGTGCTCCATGACACAGACTTTCTCCTTTAAAATGTCTCTATATGAATCCACAGTCATTTGTGCTTGTGTGTAGACCTGTGTCCAACAGCTGTGCCTGTGTCAGTGTGGCTCCTGTGCTCCTCCTTTGCTCCTCCTTTGCTCCAGCAGCAGTAGTTCTGATGGGGCTTGGTGCTCCTCCTTTGCTCCTCCTTTGCTCCAGCAGCAGTAGTTCTGATGGGGCTTGGTGCACACAGGGGCTGAGACATGTGGCTCTGTGTTTCAGGAGCTTGTTCACAGCTTCTGTCCTTTTGCCAGTGTTTGTGTGTCTGTTGTTGTTCTAGTGATGAGGAGGAGGCAGCAGAGGCACAGCTCAGAGGAGAACAGGGGATTGGTTTAAATCCACTGTCTCCAGAAGAAGAATGAAGATCACTGTTGTGTTTGAGCTGAAACATGAGTGCAGTTACACAGCTCCAGACTGGACTCTTCAGGATCTGCTTTAAGAAGAACTCTGGATTCACACAGTCTGAGGCCACACCCACAGAGGAGAGAGAGTCGAGGGGGAGGGGCCAGTGAGTCTCAGTCTGACTGACCGATGAGACATGCTCCAGGTGTTTGGTTATTTCCCATGATGCTTTTGTTGAAACTCATAAAACAACAGTAATTTAAATCATAATAACCATGTGCCGTATTGAAGTGTTGTTTGTGTGAGACAAATAAAATCATAAAACTAATCAGTGTTAAATGGAGTAAGTCAGACTTACATCTCCTGATCGGATTCATCCATCGTTCTCCAGCAGGTCTCAGTCTAAAGGAAACACCACATCAGAGAGTGTCAGAAGAGTTTGTGTGAGAATAAAGACGACATATTGTACTTTTGTCTAGTGTAAAGTGTTAATCTCTTTCACCAGTGGATCATTATAATGATAAAAACAAAGAAAATGGATGGAAGAAGACGGAATATTAATCTAAAATGATTTAATAAAAGAAACAAATCCACTGACTTCTGGGTTGTAAAATTTTGGAGACCAATGAGGTTTTAAGAACTGATTCACACATGTCCCTTTATTATACGTCACCAGAAACATCATCACAACAAAGGAGCCTCACCTCTGGAGAGATTTAAATGTAGTTCACACTAATGAGCAGCAGGGTTTGTTTTTTGAGTTTTGTTTTTTTTTTCATTTGTAATAAATAAATCCAGAGCAGTGAGAGTCGCTGTGGTGTGAAAAAAGGAGGCAGATTGGAGCCATGACGTCTTGAATACAGGAGAATAAAGATCATTCAAACATTCATGAATCACTCTAAATACAACTCTGAGTGTGTGGATTAAAACAATTACAACATAGTTAAAGTGATTTTTGCATAATAGGTCTCCTTTGTTGTTATGTAGAATCTGACAGTGGTTCTCAAACTGTGGTACGTGGGCCTCCTCTGGTGGTTCTAAAATCTGTTTTTATTGGATAAAAAGCACTTCTGATTTTCAATTTATGAGTACAACAAATGTGAATTTATTCATGATTTAGTTCAGATTAATCATAGTCTTGAGTCTGAACTCAGTTTGAAGTTTGTTCTTACATTAAATGAATTAATTGTTTTGTGGATTGTTTTTTGTGAGTATTTATAAGAGTGGTCCAAACCTGAGAGTGTCCAGGGCGCAGTGAGGGTCCTCCTGTAGAGCAGACAGGAGCTTTATTCCTGTGTCTCCTGGGTGGTTGTAGGTGAGGTCCAGTTCTGTCAGATGGGAGGAGTTGGACCTCAGAGCTGAGGCCAGAGAAGCACAACCTTCCTCTGAGACCAGACAACCTGACAGTCTGAAGACACGAATTATTATTGTAAACAGTTAATTCATTAGTAACATTTAACCCGAATGAGACAAATAAAAAGTCCCATGTCTTTATGTTACTATTATCAAATGTTCTCTGACCTGAGCTGTTCCAGTTTACAGTGAGGACTCTTCAGACCAACAGACAACATCTTCAGCCCTGAGTCCTTCACGTCGTTGAGACTGAGATCCAGGACTGTCAGACTAGAGGACTGGGAGCTGAGGACTGAGGACAGAGCTTCACAGCTTCTCTCTGACAGGTTACAGCTGCTCAGTCTGGAGAGAGAAAACATTGTTCATGTAGAAGTTGAATCAAACCATCCTCTGTTAAACAAATGTTACTCACAGAGCTTTGTTGGAGGCCTTGACCACTGGCAGCAGCCTCAGGAGAGCCTCCTCTGAAGCACAGTATTTCTTCAGCTCAAACTGGTCCAGATCTTCTTCTGATGACAGTAAGATGAAGGCCAGAGCTGACCACTGAGCAGGAGACAGTCCACCTTCAGACAGACGTCCTGAACTCAAGACCTGTTGGATCTGCTCCACCAGAGAACGCTCATTCAGTTCATTCAGACAGTGGAGCAGGTTGATGCTCCTTTCTGCAGACACATCCTCACTCAGCTTCTTCTTGATGTACTCAGCTGTTTTCTTATTGGTCTGGGAGCGACTTTCTGTCTGTTTCAGCAGACCTTTTAGAAGGCTCTGATTGGTCGACAGTGAAAAACCCAGGAGGAAGCGGAGGAGCAGGTCCAGGTGTCCATTTGGACTCTGCAAGGCCTGGTCCACAGCTGTCTGGTAAAACTGGACTGAATTATTGCTAAAAATATTTGACCATGATGATGTTTGTTTCTCTGAGAGCAGGTTGATCCCAGTGTTGATGAAGGTCTGATGGACGTGAAGAGCAGCTAGAAACTCCTGCACACTCAGATGGATGAAGCAGTAGACCTTGTCCTGGTACAGGCCTGGCTCCTCTCTAAAGACCTGTGTGAACACTCCAGAGTACACTGAGGCCGCTGCAGCGTCCAGCCCACACTCCCTCAGGTCACAGTCGTAGAAGATCAGGTTTCCTTTCTGCAGCTGCTCAAAGGCCAGTTTTCCCAGAGAATCCACCATCTTCCTGGTCTTTGGACTCCAGTGTGGGTCTGTCTCAGATCCTCCTTCATACTTGATGTTCTTCACTTTAGCCTGAACCACCAGGAAGTGGATGTACATCTGAGTCAGGGTCTTGGGCAGCTCTCCTCTCTCTCTGCTTTTCAACACATGCTCCAGGACTGTGGCAGCGATCCAGCAGAAGATTGGCATGTAGCACATGATGTGGAGGCTTCTGGACGTCTTGATGTGGGAGATGATTGTGTCGGCCTCATCTCTGAACCTCTTCCTGAAGTATTCCTCCTTCTGCGGGTCCGTGAACCCTCTGACCTCTGTCACCATGGAGACGCACTCAGCAGGGATCTGATTGGCCGCCGCGGGTCGTGTGGTTATCCAGAGGCGAGCGGAGGGAAGCAGGCTCCCCCTGATGAGGTTTACCAGCAGCACGTGCAGTGAGGTGGACTCCGTGGGGTCGGTCAGGGCCTTGGTTTTGGTGAAGTCCAGAGGAAGTCTGCACTCGTCCAGACCGTCAAAGATGAAGAGCACCTGGAGGTCTTCAAAGCTGCAGAGTTCTGTTTGTGTTTGACTAAAGAAGTGATGAACAAGTGTCACCAAGCTGAAGCTTCTCTCCTTCAGCACATTGAGTGCTCTGAAAGTGAACGGGAACAGCAGCTGTATGTCCTGGTTGGCTTTGCCTTCAGCCCAGTCCAGACTGAACTTCTGAGTGAGCACTGTTTTCCCGATGCCAGCCACTCCCTTTGTCAGCACTGTTCTGATTGGTCCATGTGTGTGAGCTGGGCCTTTAAACATGTCTTCACATGTGATGGGTGTCTCTGCTGGGCCTGGTTTCCTGGAAGCTGTTTCCATGTGTCTGACCTCATGTTCCTGGTTGACCTTTGAAGACCCTCCCTCTGTGATGTAGAGCTCTGTGTAGATCTGATTCAGAAGGGTGGGGTTTCCTGCTTTAGCGATGCCCTCAAACACACACTCAAACTTCTGCTGCAGGTTAGACTTCAGTTTACGCTGACAAACTCCAGAATAACTCCCTGAATGAAGACAACAGATACAGGCCTGAGTCTCAGAGAATATAAAACGACTGTGAGCACCTTGTTAAATGTGTTAAATGGTCCTACTGCTCCACAGACGCTCAGCCAGCTCCTTCTGTTTCATCCTCCTCAGGAAGTTCAGTGTGATCTTCAGAACAGCCTCACTGCTGCTCCTCTGCTCTTCATCCTCATCCTTCACAGGCTCTAAGCATTCTGGGTAATCTGTACTCAGAACCTTGTGGAGCTTCTTCAGCTCCTTCTGGACAAAAGTGAAGATGTCCTCCTCCAGAAGCTGAACAGACACATTATAAACAACACAAATGCAGTCAGTGTCAGATCTGTGTGGAACAAGTTCTCATTCATCTGAACATTTACAAACTTTAGTGACAGACCTTAAATATGGAGTCCAGCTGTGTCTGATGGTGCTGACCACTGGAGACCTCTGGACCCTGCTGCTCCACTCTGTGAGAGAGACTCATCAAACACTTATGTCCATTTAAATTGTTTAATTCAACACTTGTGGAAACTCACGGCTCTGTGGCAAACATAGGGGGATACTCCTTAGAGCGGTCACTCCTGAGGGACTCACAGATGGGACCAGGTTCAGATGGAGGATGTTTCTGGTGGATCCTGAGACACAGAAAAAAAACACTTTTGTGTTCACCTCACTCCAGAATCCATCATCACATACAATGTCTTTTAGCTCTGTCTGTGTTTGTCTGTGTGAAAACCACAAACAACTGTCTACATTACAAATGGACTGGTTATTGTGAAAACATCTACATGTCAGTGGGAAACATCACAAAGACCAAACAGTCCATGAAACCAGCTGGAGCCGGTCAAAGAAAGAAAAGATTTGAACAAGGACAGTAACCTGAGTCTGCGTGAAGAGAGGCTGAAAAATAAAAAGTTGTATCTCTGTTGGAGAAGCATGGCCGTTAAAGTCATGTGACTTGAGCAGGTCCAGTGGGTGATGGGCCTGGACTAGGATCTCATAGAAGTCCTTTTGTAGGACAAAGACATAAGTGTGTTGCATTTCCTGCTGCTGAGACGAGCATGAAGTTCCTCCTCACAGTCACAGAGTCATCTGCAGCTCTTACACTTATGTTGAGTTTAATAAAAAACAAGTCGTCCATATTATTCTAAAAAGGCTGTGAACATAAAGTCCTGAAATTATGAGGTGTTGAGTCTGACTTACTCTGGACCATCTTCTCTTTTAAAAACTAACCCTCTTTGCATAGAATCATCACTCTTGAATGAGACGGTGCTGGCCCCAGGAGCAGGTCTGTGGACACAGATGGAGCAGTGGCTTTAGTCTGAGCTCTGACATGGAGAACAGTGGTGGAGTGATCCTCTCTTACCTGTGAGCTTTGGGGGAGTGAGTGGTTTTAGAGGGAGGGGCTCCGTCCTCTCTGGTCTCTCTCTGATCCATGCTCAGTCCAGTCTGAGTGACAGTGAGAGGGCAGAGGTGCTGCTGAGGGACACAGGGGACCCCACATTAGATCACAGTCCTCAGCACTGGAGTCTGGAGTCTCATTTAGGGACTTCACTCCTGTGTTTTATTGGGACATGTGTCTAACTGCCTCATGTTTCTTGAACTTTGAAACTTTCTAGAAACACAGATAAACATTTTCTCCTATATTTTTGGATTTTCAACCATTTTTTTTCTGTAGAATTACTCATTCTTTTTTCCATCCAATTGTAACAGATTAACCAGATTTGAGTTTAGGATTATATGTCACAAGGAAAAGACCGTTAATGTTTGTCTGGATTTGCAGATCTAAAAAAGTCAATCTCCAATAACAGAGTTTTGTCTTGAACTCCAGACCAAGTGGCATCATCCCCACAACCCTTAGGCAAGACACTTGAAACAGAAACACAGAGACACAGTGTCCTGTAAAACAGACAGTAAAGAATCAAAGACACAGAGGCACATTTGGACTCAGCGACAGGTTGGTGGTTCTATTCCCATGTGTTTTAATGTGGACTCAGCAGAACACAGAGAAATAAACCTGACATTACTCAGAGCTTTAAAGCTCAACTCCTTCCATCACTGCTGCTGTCTGGACCTGTCCTGGACCTGGACTTTGGACTCTGTCTGTGACTTGGATCTGGCCCAGATCCTGAGTCTGGTCCTAAACGTTTCCCTCTTTACTTTTCTACAAACATCTTTGACGTCACATTTCTTCTTTCTTATTTTCTCTTAAAGGTGCAATGTGTAACTTTGCTCTGGAGGGTCAGACACCTGCTTGTTTACATGGAGACGTTATTGTTTTGCTTAAAATGTTCCACAGTATGGCATTAACCTCTATATTGCAACAAGCAGGTGACGCCATTTGGTTGTGATCGAGCTTGTAAAAAAATGTATGTTTTGCAATTTTGAGAAATAAAAACACTTGGAAATGAATTAATGCAAAACAGATACGTTTAAAGGCATATTGTGGAACTTTCTGTGTAATAAAATCTCCATAGAGACAGTGAGGTGGTGCACCCTCTGCCAGAAAAGATGCACCTTTAACTGAACGGAGCCTCCAGGGCCTGAGTGTTTGAATAAAACACATTTGACTCTTCTGTATTAAATATGATTGTTCTATAGAATGTTGTGACGTCTGAAACTATAGCAACACAATAATAAAATATGAATGATTAACCTTCATCAGCCTCTGGAGGATCACAGTCCAACATCTTTACTGTTTATCAGAGATCTCAGGAGAGACTTTATATCAAACCTTTGACCTGTGATTGTGACACAAAACAAACCAATAACAGGCTCATATCCCAAACACTCAAGTCTTTCTGACACTTCTCTGTATAAACTAGAAAACCAAAAGATGATTTGGTGAATAAATGTAAATGAGCTGGTCTGAGCCTGCAGCTCCCTCTGGCCCTGTCCCTCTACATTTGAGCTGCTCAAAGTGAACACTACATGTGTAAAACAGTGTCTTTGGCCTGTCTCATCTACACTCTATGGCTCAGCATAATACAACAGGTTACAGCAGCTACAACACGAGCTGGAAAGAGGACTGCAAATGTGTACTCAAGTAAAAGTACAGCTGCATGGCTAAAGATGGACTCAAGTACAAGCTTCAACCACTGTACTCAAGTAAAAGGAAAAAGTACACATTTAAAATAAGAGTACTACTTCACTTTTAACAGATAGTACAAGTACAGGTTTAAAAATCTACTCAAAAAAGTACAATTACCTCAAAAATATATCCTCAGACACAGAGACACAGCATAAAAACTGCACTGACTGAATTATCTCAGATTTAAATGAATCAAGTACAACTTCAAATAAAAGTTAAACTAATGTTAAAAGTTGAGTGTATTTTAAATGTAAAACAGGTGAAAATATGACTCAATAACCCATTAGAAGTGAAGAGTCTGAGACCATAAAACTAGGATTACATAAAGAATGTGTTCAAAAAGCCACAAAGTGACTGTGACACAACACAAGTAAATATAAGTCATTATTACCTCAGACAAACAGTCCAACACCTCCTGAGTCTGTGTGAGCCTCTGCTCCTCCTCTGCTCCTCTGCTCCTCTGTTTGATATAAAGTCTCTCCTGAGATCTCTGATAAACAGTAAAGATGTTGGACTGTGATCCTCCAGAGGCTGATGAAGGTTAATCATTCATATTTTATTATTGTGTTGATTCAGGGACAGATCAGGTTTGGATAAATGTGTTTCAGTTTTATCCTGTTTTATTGGAGTGGAGTTAATGAATAATCTATAACAAAGCACTTTGAGAACACTGAAATGTGAAATAAAAATCAAATGATGATGATGATGATTATTATTATTATTATTACTACATCATTATTATCATTATTATTATTATTATTATCATCATTATTATTATTATTATTATTATTATTATTATTAGGCCCGAGCCCCTACAGGCGTCATCTGTCTTGACAAACTCGCAGGTAAAGCACTCATCATGTGACGTGGAGAATGTCGAGAGCTTTGAAAAAACATAGAATATGTCATTCTAATGTTAACGGATATATTGTTTTTGCAAAAAATATTATTAGTTTTATTTAGGACTGAGTGTCTACAGGGCGTAGGGCAGTGGTCGGCAACGTCCGGCCCGCGGGAAAATGTTGGCCCTTTGCCAATTTATTTTGGCCCGCCAGAGGATTTTGGACTTTCTTCCGGCATTGATTCTTTAATACTGTCATGATCCGCTCCGTCTGCTCCACGTTTTTCCTCCTGTCCTGCTCGTTCCCTCCCTCACCTGCCGAGCTGGGCTGAGCTCCTGGCTCCTCCTGCGCCCTGCAGCTCATCAGCGCGATCACCACCACCTGCTGTGTATAAGAGGAGGCAGGACCAGACACTCAGGGCGAGATCATCTGCGTTTCTACACCCTGTTCAGTGCCGGTTCATCTTCGTTTCAGCCTCATCCCGTTCGGTGCCGGATCGTATGTGCCTCTCCACCCAGCTTGCTGGACCGTCTCAGCTCCAGCGCTCCCGGCTCAGCTCCGACCCTGCTTCCACCCTGCTTCCCAGCCCTGGTACTGTCTGTTTTATCTCTGCATTCCGCGACCCCGGACCCTGGTTAGCACTCTGCATCCTGCCCTGGTGCTGCCCGCATCGTCATCTCCGCTGCGCTCCACGTTCCACTCCTGGATCCTGGCCCGTGCCTCACCTCCTGCTCACTGCCGGATCTACCCTCGAACTGTACTATTTGTCATTTCTTTAATAAATACCGTCAATATTCCCCGGGTCTGCATCCTTTCGTCCGCTACACCCACCGTTACGACTAATACCAAGTTATGTGGGCACTGCTACGGGCATTCCACTGCCCATGATGTGCATGTAACACAACATTAAAAGCAAACAATGAACTGGTGTGTACATACACCTTCACCAGTCAAAATCGTGGCTAACTGTTTTTGGACATCTGGTGAGGCAAGTGTGCAGACTGCGCGCAGCTCAAGGAATGTGCACCAGTTACGCTATAGCCTTCTTGCACTTCTGTGGTTAGTTATTCAAAATTCCCTATTTTATTAAAATAAATCACTTAATCACAAAACTGTCAAAATACTCAGTTTGAAGATTTCTTTTAACCGGGGTGGGGACTTGCTTTTTGTCCGCATGTCAGGTTTTATTGTTCCCGACCTTTGCTCATGTTTGACACAACATAAATCCACTTAGCCATGTCAATTTTAAACATTTTTCATTTACGTTGTGATTTTATCACGATCCTTGCTGCACTTGGCATCATCCAAGTCCTACAGCTCTCCCACAGTCGTGCGTAAAGGTGCAGGTCATTACGGCACCAAATGCGGAGTAAGGAAGCCGTTAGTGCGGTATTACGCACGACTAAAAGCCTGTCGTAGTTTAACCTTCGAGGCAGAGCTAAATCGCAGTGATGGTCACAAGAAGACAGCGTGAGAAAAGAATTTTGATGGAGAGATTTGACGATAAGCAATAATTACGCAGCTTCCTGGTTCAAGTAACCGTCTTAGAAAGATTTTATCCTTGTTTAAATCCGCACATTTTAACCACAAAAGTATTAGTTTCAATTAATATCATGAGACAAAGACCTGAATAAATGAGGTAAAACCTTAAAGTGAAAAGTTTTTCATAGCTCTACCCGATACTGTGCGCCTTTAGTATCCATATTACCATGTTCAACAAAGGCATAATTCTTACCAAAACCATAATAAAAGGAGCAAAAGCTTTTGCCCGAGGATTTTTTAATTGGCTGTTTTAGGTGAGTTAAAATGCATGTAATTCATATTTATGTATTTACAAATATATGTAAGCCAATACCTTTACCATCTGGCCCGCCACCTGTGGGCGCTGAAAAAAATTGGCCCGAAGCCAAGCGAAGTTGCCGACCCCTGGCGTAGGGCCTATTAGGGTCAGGGGTCAGGGGTCAGGGGTCAGGGTTAGGTTGGGGTAGGGGTGGGGTCAGGGTTAGAGTTATGCTCTATTTAATTCCATCCATCCATGTTCTTCCATTTTGTCAGAGGAGGTGTAGAGTTTGGAGAACAAAGCTGACAGAAGTACAGTCCTTCAGTTTTCACACTTTTCTGATGCAAAAACCTGATAACAGACTTTGTTCCATCCTCATGACTGTTCTGTTCCCAGTGGGGAGAGATATTTCTGTTTTGAGTTAATTGTTTTGTCTGTTCAGAGCTACTGTAGCTTCCATATTGTTGCAGACTTTGAACAGTCCAGTCATCTGTCTGTGAGTAATGTAATGTTATAACATGTTAGCTGCTGTATAAACTCATTTGAGGCACTTTAAGTTGATTTACTCTGGAAATTTGAGCTAAAATAGAAGAAGTTAATGTAAATCCACTGAAGTCACTTTAATGAGATTTATTCTGTCCATGTGCTGCACTGTCACTCTGATTGTACATAATAGTTTTTGTTGGTATTTTATTTTTTGCTGAGAGTCTATTTTTAGTTTATTCTACTCCTCCATGCTCTGAGAAACCGGCCTGGACAGGGTCCTGGGCCAGTGAGAGAAAAGAGGAATGAGAGAAGCATTCCTGCTGCACCAACCACAGACCGAGCCAATGTGTCAGCACCACCAGCAGCACCACAACTACAACCACCACCTCCCCCAGCGAAGGACTCACCACCAGCAGCACAACCATCTCCCCCAGCGAAGGATTCAGCAGCACCACCACCTCCCCAAGAGAACAAATCAGCATCACCACCACCTTTAAAAGTGAAGGATCCATCTCCAGTGTCACTTCCCTCAGGGCCCTCGTCACAGGCCTTGAACCTGTCTGTGACAGCCCCAGCAGAGGTTTCAGTCGCAGCAGCACCCACATCACCTCCCCTGCCCACAGACCAGCCCTGGGTCCCCTTTGCTACATCCACTCCCTCTAGGGCCTCCTCACTCTCCTTTTCCTCCCCACCTTCACCTATGGCCCTTCCCGACCATCTAGAAAGTCTCATCAGATCAGGAATTAAGATGGCTCCTCTCACACCTAATATAGAGCGATCAAGAGTTCTGGTATCAACTATGCTGAACTCTTCCCCGTACCCACCTGTCCCCCCTCGTCTTTCACCCAAACTCCCCCCTGCTCCGCCTCCTCGGCCCTCACCTGGTCCCTCACCCAAACTCCCCCCTGCTCATTCACCTGGTCCCTCACCCAAACTCCCCCCTCCTCGCCCTTCCCTGCCTTCCCCCAGAGCTGTTATCAACAAGAGCGAGGACACACGGGGCCTCTGCTGTCTCAGGACATACAGTCATGATAAAGATAATATCAGACTGAGGCCTGTGATGGAGCTATATCTACAGTTACACCACGTAGACTGATTAACAGAAGGACAGTTAGACTGTCCAATCAGAGACATTTAGTTCACATTCCCTGTAAGACGATAACATCCAGTCCTACTGAAACTAATCTGAAACTTGCTGTGCTCAATGTCAGATCTTTATGTAATAAGTCCTTTTTAATTAATGATTTTATTTCTTCTTTTGGTCTTGACTTTATGTTTTTAACTGAAACATGGCTCGACAAAAACACAGGTAATGCAGTTCTAGTGGAATCAACTCCACCCAACTTCAAATTTGAATCTGAAACACGAGTAAACAAAAAAGGTGGAGGTGTGCGCGCATTTTTTAGAGATAATTTAGTTACTCACAGATTATCATTTGGAGTGTTTTCATCTTTTGAGTATGTTTCATTCAAAATGGAGCTAAAATCCCCCTCCATACTCTACTTAGTCATATACAAACCTCCCCAGCACTGTCTGAGTTTTATTGATGATTTTACTGAGATGCTTTCAGTCATATGCACAGACTTTAATGGTTTAGTCATTACAGGTGATTTTAATGTACATGTGGATAATGTGTTTGACAGGAACGCTAAAGAGCTCAGTTCTGTCATTGAAACCTTTGGTCTGACTCAGCGTGTCAGCGAGCCCAACCACAACAGAGGAAACACTCTGGACCTGCTCATTACAAAAGGAGTAAATATTTCAAATGTCAATGTGGTGGATGTTGCTCTGTCGGATCATTTCTGTGTCTTCTTTGACCTGTCTGTTATTCCCAAACCAGTGGCTGGTCCTGCAGTTGTTCGAAGGAGACACATAAATGATAAAACAGGTGCACTGTTCATGGAAATGATACACTTTGAAAATGCCTCATGTTCTGATGTTGATGATTTGTCGAACTCTGTAACTTCGAGTGTTTTGAATGTTCTGGACACCATTGCCCCGATGAAGGTTAAAATGGTTAAAGATAAGCAGAAATCGCCATGGAGGAATGATGACTTGGTCAGGGCACAGAAAAGGGAGGAGGGTCGAGCGGGAATGGCGCAAGTCAAAGCTCCAGGTTCACTATGAAATTTACAGAGAAAAGATGCACATGTACAACCACAGTTTATGTAGAACAAGGCAAAGGTATTTTTCTGACATTATTGGAAGTTGTAGTAAAATCTCTCGTATCCTGTTTGCAATGGTAAACAAATTAACAAACCCCCCAGCTCCACTGCCGTTAGAACTAATTTCTACATCTAAGTGCAATGAGTTTGCAGTGTTCTTTAACAACAAGGTTCAGGGCATTAAAAATCCCATCAATTCCACAATGCAAATAACAACCCAGCACCACCTGGACACTTAGAGTTGAGTCACTTTGCACCTGCAACTGACAAAACTGTCCAAGAGATTGTCACCAGTCTGAGTTCATCTACATGCTGCCTCGATGTGTTACCCACTAAATTTTTAAAGTCTGTGCTCAACAGTTTGCTGTCACCACTCACTCACATAGTTAATATGTCACTTCAATCTGGAACATTCCCAAGTGCTTTGAAAACTGCGGTTATCAAGCCTCTCCTAAAGAAGAGCAGTCTTGATGCCACAATATTGAACAATTATCGACCGATCTCAAATCTGCCATTTTTAGGCAAAGTCCTTGAAAAAGTTGTTTACCAACAGCTTATTAACTTCCTCGAAATGAACAACTCCTTTGATGTTTTCCAGTCAGGTTTTAGACCCCACCACAGACTGAGATTGCTCTTATCAAAGTGACAAATGACATCCGCCTGAACACTGATGCAGGCAAAGTCTCAGTCTTGATCCTGTTAGATCTGAGTGTTTCCTTTGACACTGTTGATCATGAGATTCTCTTACAGAGACTGGAGGACTGGGAGGGCATCTGTGGCACTGCACTAAACTGGTTCAAGTCCTATTTAGAAAACAGGGAGTACTTTGTTGAAATTGGAAAATGTATATCAGATAAAATGTCCCTGACCTGTGGGGTGCCCCAGGGTTCAATCCTGGGACCCCTGCTGTTCAATCTCTACATGCTGCCGTTAGGCCAGTTAATACGCAGCAATAATGTGTCTTACCACAACTCTGCAGATGACACTCAGATCTATGTCTCACTGCAGCAGGTGAATATGGACCAGTGGATTCACTCACTGCATCAACAGATCAGTGTGTGGAGGAAAAACAACTTTCTTCTGCTAAACTCAGACAAGACTCAAGTCATCATCTTTGGCCCACAGAAACATAGAGAAAGTGTCAGCAGTCACCTCCAGTCTCTCTCTCTAAAACCTTCAAATCAGGCTAGAAATCTAGAGATAATAATAGACTCAGACTTGAACTTTAACAGCCACATCAAATCAATAACATCTGCAGCTTTTTATCACCTAAAAAACATTGCAAAAATCAAAGGTAAACTGTCAAAGCCAGACTTGGAGAGACTTATCCATGCATTTGTCTCCAGTAGGTTAGACGACTGTAACGGCCTGCTCACTGGCCTCTCCAAACGAGCCCTAACACAGCTGCAGTACATCCAGAACGCTGCTGCTCGGGTCCTGACTAGAACCAGGAAGTATGAGCACATAAGTCCTGTGCTCAGGTCTCTGCACTGGCTTCCTGTAGCTCAAAGAATAGACTTTAAAGCAGCTCTGCTTGTGTATAAGTCTCTCCATGGCCTAGGTCCAAAGTATATCTCTGACATGTTGGTGCCATATGAACCATCTCACACTTTGAGGACTTCAGGGATTGGCCTCCTGCTGGTCCCAGAGTCAGGACTAAACATGGAGAATCAGCGTTTCAGTTTTATGCAGCTAAAACCTGGAACATTCTTCCTGAAGATGTGAGACAGGCCTCTACTTTGACAATGTTTAAATCCAGACTCAAAACAGTTCTGTTTAGCTGTGCATATGACTGACAGGTTTTTATTCTGCACTCTTCTCTTTTAATGTTAATTTTATGATGATTATTTGTGATTATTTATGTTTTGATTTGTGTGATTTTAATGTCTTTCTTATTCTGTAAAGCACTTTGAATTACCTTGTGTACGAATTGTGCTATACAAATAAACTTGCCTTGCCTTGCCTATTTTTAAATTATTTTAAACTATTTATCTATTATCTTGTTTTATTGCATGTACCATTTTCATGCTGTTCTTGAACTGTTCGGTGCGATACTGGAATTTCCCCACTGCTGGACTAATAAAGGCAGATCTTATCTTACATTAATAGCCCTAGCATGTCTATGTGTTTTTCCATTCATGTTAGCGTTATGCTAATCAACAATTTTACACACGTTTTCATTAGTTGTAGCTACATTTAAGCTAATGTTGTGCATTTTTTATATTATAACAAGCTACTATATATTGTTTTACATAGTTGTACATCATTTTTGTTCATAGGATTATAAAAACATGATAGTAATGTGTGTATATCTTCTTTGTATGTTACAGTTTTACAGTCATCTCTTCAGTAAACGTCCTAAACAGCAGAGTCTTCCTGGGTGTTTACTGGAGAAGCTGTGATCTGTAAAGCTCATTCACACTCGCGGAGGCAGAATAACATTACGGTGATGAAGCCTTTCAGGTGTCCGGTGTGGGTGAGCGGTGAGTACAGATACAGCAGATTCCTGTGGCGGCCCTGAGGAAACATCTGCCTCACATCTGCTCGTCCTCCTCTCGTGAAGGATTAACCCAGGTGTCAGTCACACAGCTGGGCCCGCAGCTGGGGGCGCGACAACACAACCAGCTACCGAGGCGATCGGAGGGGAGGGACGCCGCCGCCGCAGCAAAAAGAGAGGGGGCGCTTACACTGTTACCATAGCAACACAATGCACATATTAAAGGGATCATCAAACAGACCTGGAGTTGTGTTTTGTTTCATTCTCACATGTTTAACACACAAATCCTGCACATTTATGGATGAGTTATTCTCTCAAACTGAAAACGCTCTGTTCCACCTTGTGATGTCATCATGTGGTGATACAGGAAGTGCTCCACTGTGTTTTTAAACTCCACACACCTTCATTTCTAGGATCATTTGGACAGTTTCCGCCCTGGAATTTTCCCATTTCTAACTAAAGGTAAAAGGAACTGTTAACTTAGCATCACAAGGCAGAACAGAGCATTTTGAGCTTTTTATTTTTACGTATTTATTTCGTGGTATCTGTACTTTTGCTTAAGTAACAAACTTGAGCACTTCCACCTCTGCACTTTAGTAGCTGTTTATATCTATGAGTCAAAGAGGTTTTATATTCATGCCTCTTGTAAACTACACCCTCACTTATCAGGAGTAAACTGATAAGCGAGGGCATAATGTGAACATATATTCAATTAAAAGATACGTTTAGGACTGAATTTTATGTCAGAGCAAATTTGAGCAGAAATTAAAGATCGTTGATGTGACAGGAAGTCTTCCCCAGGCCTAAGGAACTGTGAGGTTTTTTAAGCCCCTGAAGAGGAAAGACTCTGTGGTTTGTGTGAGTTGAAAGAAGTGGAAAGTGAAGCTCATTTTTTGTTGTATTGTCCATTTATAAATCCTTTTATTGGATGAAATGTTCACCCAATGCTCTGAAAAAAAAAACAGGACAACAGGGAATGTGAACCTAGAAGGAAAGGTGTAACTATTCCTTACACTGCAGGTGAAGAGAATTTTCAGACAGTTTGAGATTCCTGTCTTTTTCAAACCTACAAACACTTAAAGACAAAAACTGGTTCATTCAAAGGACAAAACCCGGAGCCACAAACAAAGTAATGTGTCTACTCCACTCAGTGAAGTGAAGAGAGCAGTGAGCGTTACACTGGAGAAACTAAACAGCTGCTCCATAAGAGAATGTAACACCGACGCAAGAGCAGCTCAGGACCACAGTCTGCTGTAAGATAAGATAAGATAAGATAAGCCTTTATTAGTCTGACAGAGGGAAATTCCAGTATTGCACCGCACAGTTCAAGAACAGGAGGAAAATGGTAACATGTACATCTCCATCTCAAAGCCAATAACCACTCCTTTGAAGAAGTTCAGATCTGAGCCAGAGAAAAGAAATGGTTGGAGAGGAGAGTAAAAGAAGATATTTTTGTTAGGAAAGAGAATCCTTCCTTAAACAGAAATGGAGAGACATAATCTCTCACCAATCTACAACTCTATCCACCCAAAACAAAGAGAACAATAGCAGGGTTGTTAAAGGTTGAATAGGGTAGTTTCATCTGAAATTGGACACAATACCTGTTTCCAGTTTCAGTGTAATTAGCTCCTCCCTTCAAACAGATATAAGGAAGATACAAGGACAGAACTGAAGAAGCGTCTTGGATGAGCAGCGAAAGGTCTTCACTCCTACAACGATTTGTCCAGTTGACAGATTTAAACTTTGACTTTTGTTCTTAAATTCATTCATATACCTTCATGTTTGTAATTTATGTAAATATTTAAATTGATACGCACCATTATTACAGTCGCATCAGTTACCGTAAATTTCGGACTACAGAGCGCACCTTGATATAAGCCGCACCAGCTAAATTTGAAGAGAAAATCAATTTTGTACATATATAAGCCGCACCTGAATAAAAGCCGCAGGTTTTCATATTGTAACATGAGATATTTACACAGAAAGACGGTGCACCGACACGCTTTTTTTTAAACTGTGCCTGAAAATTGGCACCAACACGACATCAACACGGGATGAACACATCTGCAGGTTTAGAAAATAAAGCTGCACCAACACGGAAAATCTGCTTTTATTTCCTCTGAAAACTTTTGTCGTCTTTTTACATTGACCAAGTTGGATTCATTGATGTCGAGCTTACGTGCAGTGGCTCTATTTCAGGGGTCGGCAACTCGCGGCTCCGGAGCCGTATGCGCCTCTTTCAGCCTTATACTGCGGCTCTGCGTGGCTTGGGAACTGACACAGACACAGCTCAGTCCTGCGTAAAGAGCCCTGATTTTCAGACGCTGTGCACAGGGGTCAGGAGCAACTTTGGCCCGTCCCTAATGACACACTAATAAGCTCGTCCGTAGATGTATCATGAAAATCCTGCTGGAAATCGCCACAGAAATCTATTTGATGTAGTAGCAAGTATATTATCTGCTCTTGTCTCCGCGGTGACGTATCACGTATAACACATCAGACACGACGCACAAAAGTAGAGCCACAAGCGAGTGAAAATGAGCCAAAACAAAAGTCTTTGGAGAGCTTTTTAACAAAGGGGAAAAGGACAAATGAGGAGCCAGAAGAGGAGACTACGATCTCCAAGAAAAAGAAAGATAAATTTAACAGACAATGCCTACTTAAAATCTGGGTTTGTCGCTACAGGTGACTCTCACGCACAGAGTCCGCTCTGCGTAACATACGGGAAAAGCAAATGAGGCAATGAAACCTTCAAAACTGCTTTGGCACATGGAGAATAAGCACCTGGGATAAAATGATACGCTACGAGTTTTTTTGTTGTTGTTTTTTTAAAGAAACTGCGGAGTAGAGTAGACATAATCACATAATCAGCGCAGGGCTCCCTCTGATGCAGCAGTTTGGTGAGTTGTATTTTTTTAATGCACTTAAGTTGTTTTTGCCATATTTATCTGCCACGTGTAGAAGGCTTGTCCGTGAAAGTAAAACCTACATTATTCCGTTACATTATTGTTATTATACAGTGTTATCTTCATTTTAGATGTCAAAAAGTATTTGCGGCTCCCAGTGTTTTATTTTATGTGGAAAGTGGGTCCAAATGGCTCTTTGCGTGTTAAAGGCCGACCCCTGCTCTGTTTCCTTTCTGTTTCTTTATCTTAAAAACTGCATCATATCCATTTCATGATGCACAAAATGATCGTTCAAAATCAAAACTAGTGAATTCTTCAGAGCAGAATCTTTCCCCACGTCTGTCTCACTTTTATGTTTACAGCTAGAGAGCGCCCCCCAGGGGTCGTTATCCAGTAAAATTCCATATATAAGCCGCACTGCTGTAAAAGCCGCAGGGTTCAAAGCGTGGAAAAAAAGTAGCGGCTTATAATCCGAAATTTACGGTACATCCTCAGTTTAATCATTATTTCGTTGCCATGTTCCACTGGTTCACACTGTTTTTCTCCACTTTGACGTGATTGGTGGAGGCACTGATTTGGAGGCGTGTCCTTATCAGTGGAGGTCAGGTGAACGCCATCGCCCTGATTTGGACTCTGCCATCGCCATTGTGCTTGGAGGGGAGAGGTTTAGCTGGGGTTTATTCATTTTTTAAATTAAATAACCAAAATAAAGAACAGCTAATGCTAACATAACACTGTGTAACACTCGTCTCTGAATGTACATAATTGTAAATAGTGTAATAGTACTTTCTGTGGTCATTTCCTTAGTTAAATTGACCTGAGGCTTAGTGGTTCAGTCCACACTATATAATGGGGTTTTTGTTGTGCTGTGCTCGGTGCCTGTTGTCTGTCCGGGGGAGATGCTGTCTGTCAGATCTGTGATAGTGTGGGCTATTAAAAGGAGAAGCGCTTACAAAAGTTTCTTGTTTTTTGGACAGCTTGGATGCGCCGGCTTTCCTGGGCTAATAAGAGGCCGGATAACTGTGTGGCTGGACCAGGGCTCCCTCCAGCGCTTGAAAAACGTCCAGAACTCTGCAGCTCCCCATTTCATATCAGGTGAAATTCAAACTGTTATTATTGTGTTTAAATGTGTGCGCTGTATGGGTCCTGTCTGCACTCTATGGGTCCTCTTTATCTGTGGGGTTGTCGTAATGGGTGAGTGTAGCAGACCAAAGGATGCAGACTCGGGGAATATTTACAGGATTTATTGTAGAAAATAGGACAAGTACAAACAGCGGGTGATCCGGAGGTGAGCAGGAACACAGGAAACACAGGGACCGGGGACATGAAGGGACCACAGGACGACAGGTGGACCAGACGGGCGTAGGGCAGAGCAAGCAGGAGACATCCAGGACCGGAACACGGAACGCAGGACCAGACAGGAATGCAGAGACACGACAGGGATGAAGTGAACACAACAATGATCTCGCGCTGAGTCTCTTCTCCCAGCTCCATTTAAGCACAGCAGGTGTGTTGATTGCACTGATGGGCTGCAGGTGCGCGCAGGAGGAGCCAGGAGCCCCGCCCAGATCTGGCAGGTGAGGGAGGGAAGGAGCACGCAGGGAGGAAAACCAGGAGTGGACACTGCGGATCATGACAGGGGTTTACTGAAGCCCTAAACTCCACCCAGGGCTGCTGCTGTGCCCAACGCTAGACTCAAAATCAGAGGAGACGGAGCCTTTTCTGTGGCAGTGTCCAGACCAGGGGTGGGCAAACGTCGGCTCGGGGGCTTATTAATCCGGCCCGCCAAACGTGACCAAATTTTGGTGCATTTCAGCTACATCAACCTTGTTTTTCTCGCTTATTCTCTTATCAGCCCTTCTGCAAAAATGAGCTTGTCAAAGAAAAGTGGATAGTGAGCACTGAGTGTTTCATACGGAGTGGACAACTAAATATTTTTCACCAAAGTCCGATTGAAGTACCAAGGCAAGTTTTGTGCTGGCATTGAAATGAGGGTGAGTTTTTAAAAGAATGCATTTGGAAAACAATTTGTATTATATATATATATCCTGACCCAGCCCCTCTGTCACTTTTTAAAACCGATTGTGGCCTGTGTGTCAAAAAGTTTGCCCAACTCTGGTCCAGACTATGAAACAGCGCCCTCTGCCTGTCAGATCCTCTCAGTCTTTAACGCAGTTTTAGACAAGACTTTTAGACGTCTTCTCCGTAGCATTTGGTTGTCGCTCAGATATCAGGATAACTCTGTGTTTCATTGTTTTATTGTTCTTTGTCTATGTGTCGTAATTTATGTTTATCTGTTTTGTTGTTTTTGTGAAGCACTTTGGGCAGCTTGAATTATATTTTAAATGTATTATACCTCATTTAAGTATCAGCTTTATGTTTTTTTTACAATTATCCTATATGTTTTTGTCTGTAAAACCCCTCACCACACACTTTATACACTTTTCTCACACAGGCGTTAACATTTTCTCACATTTCTCTCTCGTTTAAACTCTCTCAAAGTTCAAACCTTCGTAGGCGTCTTTGTCGGTGCAGAACGTTTCATCGACATTGTGGGTTTTGTCGGGGAGAAAACTTGCCACTAAAAAAAGATGAGCCTTTATAGCGAGGGACAACTGTACAAATAAAATCGAACTGAACTGAAATGCACCTCCACAGCTCAAATCTAATCATAGAAGAGAAAAAAATAACAAAAACTTTAACAATAGTACAAAGAAAAAGCCCCGTTGATAAATATTGATCCCTCAAATTGTTGTTAAATCTTTCATACTGAACCATAACTCGATGTTGTGCTTATCGTGACGGGCCCGGCTCTACGGAGAAGCCTCTTAAGTGTAATATAAATACAAGCTGTTATTGTCTCTATTATGGTCTTGTTGACAACAGCTACTTAGCTTTGACAGCGTTTGGAATCTCCTCGTTCTTCCGTCCCATTAGCTCCCGCGACAGCTCTCGTGTGACAGACAGCTGCGTCGCCTCCGTCAGCCCCTCCGCCCGCCGACCTGCAAACACCGGCGTAAAACCCTTTCTCTATTTGTCTTGCTTCGCGCCGAACCTCCACGCGACTCGTCTCATATCTGTCAACCGCTCTCCAAACAAGTCCGTTTAAGCACGCGCAATTTCACACAACGAAGATTCACATCCAAGAAACGCGGCCAAATGCGCGGCTTCCTTCCAGCGAAAAAAAAAAAAAACGAGAGGGGAAAAATATAAATATATTCCGCGGATGCTGATAGAGACTTCTAGGGGACAGTTCGGGAAATAAAAGAGAAATTGTAATATATCCAGGCGCTGTTGGAGGTGCACGGATAGGCGAAAAAACCCACCACGCGCGGCTATCAGTCAGATTTATACGCGCTAAAGGCTGGTGCAGACACTAAAACCCATAGTAATTCTCCTTTACTGCCCCCGCTATAGAAAGGAGCCAGGGTATTAAAATAAAATCTGTTCTATTAGTTTGCACTGCTCAGGCCCGGAGATACTGAGGTAGGCTATAGATTTCAGGTGGTAGGTTGTCAGCGGTACAATACTAAGCACTGTTATAAATGATTTGTTTTCTGTGTAAAGTTTTATTTTGAGGTATTTTCCAAGCGAGAGTTGCAAAAAAGTGCAGGTTCGTGGCATGTGGGTTTCAGATACGGACGCGTAGAAGGTAAAACTTAGGTGGGATTTATGGTGTAGTCGGAGTAAAATAGTATAAAACAAAGAGCTATATGTCCGATTTTGACTCTGATACACGAACAACACTCTCAGGGGTCTTCCGTATTTGCTAATTTACTTTGGACAGCGCATGCTAATTAACATCCGCGACCAGAGAAACGTTTGGACACACCGTCTTATCGTTATGTTTACTATTTTATACATTTTGGATACGCACAAAAGACGTCAAATACATGAAGTAACATGTGGAATTGTGTTGTGTCCGTAACTCAAGATATGAACATTAATAACAGACAAATCAGGCGACTTCTTTACCCGAGGTTGCTCCCGCTAGCGTTAGCAACAGGTTTGACAGCGTTGCTAAGTGCCCGTTTCCCGCTAAACCTTGTTCTCGCTTCGGATTGGCTCTGTGGTTGCTATGATACTCATGGTCAGGATTCCTAATATGGAATTCGGCTCCACATTAGCCGCTATAACCGCTAGCATCGATGAGCTTCATTTGACTGGAGCTGAACGTTGTGGGTGCCGTCACACTCGCTTAGTCCACTTCTTTTTACAGACTACGGTCCAAACTTTTGTACGTGAGTTACTTGTGTATATTTTCCAAGTACAGTGCCCGGCGTCTGCTTTCTCCACCAGAAAAGACGCTGCAGATTTAAATATCCAGAGGCTGAACATAAACGGGTTTCACTCCTCCACCTGTGTCTGTGTGGGCACAATAACTCTTCATCCATCGCTGCTCAATGAAAACCAAACCGTGTCAGCACAAGTGAGCCCCCAGGAAGTGTCTGATGATATGGAGATGCAGAATACTGGTGTGTGATGCTAACCGTGGCTAACTGTAATGCTAACTGTGATTAACTACAATGGTAACTATAGTTAACTCGATTTTTGTAATGGTGGCTAATGGTAATGGCTAACTGTAATGGTAACTGTGGCTAATTGTAATGGCTAACTGTGGCTAACTGTAATGGTAACTGTGGCTAATAGTAATGGCTAACTGTAATCCTAACTGTGGCTAATAGTAATGGCTAACTGTAATAGTAACTGTGGCTAACTGTAATCATAACTGTGGCTAACTGTAATGGTAAATGTGGCTAACTGTGGCTAACTGCAATGGCTAACTGTAATGCTAAATGTAATGGCTAAATGTAATGGCTAACTGAACTAACTAACTAAATCTGATTGCTCATGTACTGTTCCTAACGCTAACTCTGTTCACAGCAGCTTGACCAGATTCAAAACTGGGGCTGGGGTGATGGGAATAAATAAAATTGTGAAAAGCCACATAGCGATTAATAATTTAAAACAAAGTATTGTGTTTTTTTGCTTGGGAAAAAGTAATCATAAAAGTTGTAGATACCTTGAAGTTGGCAAATATGATAAGAAAACTGGCTTCTGCTCATTGACTGTTTATATAAATGGACAGAGCTAACCTGCTAGCCGCCACGTTCCAAACAGGAAGTGAGCGTTCGGCGCTTTCGGCTCCATTAACTCAGACTCCAATTCACTTTCTGCAACTGCTGCTGTCTTAAAATGTTCGTATTAACCCGCTCTACATGTTCCTGGTGTTTTTTTTTTTAATTTTATTTAGTCCGTAAATCAAGATATGAACATTAATAACAGACAAATCAGGCGCCTTCTTTCCCTAGTGTTAGCAACAGGTTTGATTGGCGGAGTTGCTAAGCGCTGGGTGACGTCAGACTCACTCCAGTCCACTTCTTTACACAGACGACGCTTTTGTTCCAATATGAAAGACGTACAATTTCATCCTCGGTAAAAGTACAAGGATAAATACACACTTTCAAACGCACAAAAAGACCTGTTGATGGCCAATTAGGTCAGTGCGGTTTACGGTCATTTTCACGCCTTTTACTTTCAATCAAACTGACCACATCGTCCGTATACGAGACCAAAGCTGGAATAAAACGCGTCGTAAATCAAAGTGGTGTCTCTAGTCCGAGAAGTGGAAGCTGCATTACACTATTTATATGCGACAACACCCAGGCTTCCCGTTGAGCGTATACACTTCAGAGACTGTAAAATGGTGCGATTCAGAGCACATTTTCTAAAGTGGAGCTGCAGCGTTCATGCATTTTGAATAGGTCCGTAAAGGTCCTGTATATCCCTGTATATGTGCACCACTTCAGCAGCATAATAAAACCGTGTAAGGACGTTTGGATGAGCGTTTAAGCTACAGCTGAGCTAATGTTCTAACAACTCACACGTACTCAGGCTGCTTTTTATTGGCTGTCACGACGTTAGAGTCCAGTAATCACTATTTGACTCAATTTCAACTCAAAAATAATAAAGTTTATGTTACTGATGTGTCTCTTAAGTTCTTTTAGAGGCCCAAAGTAGTTTGACATTTTTACACATAATCTAGTAGTAGCAGTAGTAGTAGTAGTAGTAGTAATGGTATTAGTGGTGGTAGTAGTATAGCAGTAGTAGTAGTGGTAGTAGTGATAGCAGTAGTGGTTGTAGTAGTAGTTGTAGTAATGTTAGCAGTAGCAGTAGTAGTAGTAGTGCTAGTAGTGGTCATAGTAGTGGTTGTAGTTGTAGTAGTTGTAGCAGTTGTAGTAGTGATAGCAGTAGCAGTAGTTGTAGTAGTGGTAGCAGTAGTAGTAGTGGTTGTAGTAGTAGTAGTTGTAGTAGTTTTAGCAGTAGCAGTATTAGTAGCAGTAGTAGTAGTGGTAGTAATGGTAGAAGTAGTGCTAGTAGTGGTCATATTAGCGGTTGTAGTTGTAGTACAATTCAGTAGTGAAAGCAGTAGCAGTAGTTGTAGTAGTTGTAGGAGTGGTACCACTAGCAGTAGTGGTTGTAGTAATAGTAGTAGTTGTAGTAGTGTTAGCAGTAGCAGTAGTAGTAGTGGTAGTAGTTGTAGTAGTGATAGCAGTAGTGGTAGTAGTTGTAGTAGTGTTAGCAGTAGCAGTAGCAGTTGTAGTAGTAGTAGCAGTAGTTCAGTCAATACTCCTGATTGTATTGCATGTGGTAGTAGTAGTAGCAGTAGCAGTAGTACTGAGTGTATTGTGTGTGGTAGTAGCAGTAGCCGTAGCAGTAGTACTGAGTGTATTGTGTGTGGTAGTACTGAGTGTATTGTGTGTAGTAGTAGTAGTAGTAGTAGCAGTAGTACTGAGTGTATTGTGTGTGGTAGTAGTAGTAGCAGTAGTACTGAGTGTATTGTATGTGGTAGTACTGAGTGTATTGTATGTGGTAGTAGTAGTAGCAGTAGTACTGAGTGTATTGTATGTGGTAGTACTGAGTGTATTGTGCGTGGTAGTACTGAGTGTATTGTGTGTAGTAGTAGTAGTAGTAGTAGTACTCAGTGTATTGTGTGTGGTAGGTTGTCTGCAGACTCCTGGTGTATGTAAATGTACTGGAGAGTATAAATGTTTTATTTGTCTTGGGTTGGTGAGCACAGAACGACACAACATGAAAAATACATCAGTGAAAAGCCTGAGAAGGAGGGAGCACCTCACTGATTACGTAGGCCCAAGTTACTGCATGTTTACAGTACACAAAAACATGGAAAGTGTGTACTTGGTGTTAGCACGGAAATCTACGTAGAAACACAACACAAATAAACACTTTCATCGACACAAAGTCACACATTCATGTGGCTTTAACCAAAATGGCTGTCCTCATATGGTCCACACGTCCCTGTAAAGCCCCACACTGATCTGTATTTGATATAATGCTGCACTGTGAGAAAATACTTTACAAAATGGACTGAAAATACAAAATGGATTGAAACAACACATTTTCAGGAGCCTGTGATCAATCTGAGCGTTCATGGCCCTGTTTAGGAGTTTGATTTTCAACAAAAAGTTGCAAGTGACTGAAAGCCTGTTGGCTAATGCTAGCTAGCTGTGACTCTAATGCGGGGGGGGGGGGGGGGCAAACTTTTTGACACCTGGGCCCCAGTGGGTGTTAAAATTTGACAGAGGGGCTGGGCCAGGATACGTTTATGTATATTTTACATTAGAGATTTGACCTGTAACATGTCACAAAGCATGAATGTGCAAGGCTCATTGTACAAATTGTTTTCCAAATGCATTAATTAAATGAATAATTAATAGATTAAATTTCAGTTAAATAAACACGGCAGAAAAACTCACATTCAGTTTTATCAAGTGCCAAAAGATCAACAACTTGTCCAAAAGGTAAACTGAACAAGGTTTACCCTTAGCTATTTTAATATAATTTGGTCACGTTCGGCGGGCCGGACTAATAAGACCAAAGGGCCGTGTGAGGCCCCCGGGCCGTAGTTTGCCCTTGTCTGCTCTAATGTCGTCTAAGACTTGTTCAACAGTAAAAATTGTATCATCTGTTGTACTTCAATCTAAGTCAGTTATTTCTGGTCAGATTGTCTTAAAACAAAGCTCAGGTTAAGTCTAACAAAACCTCAGACGGAGCAGTGCCTACAGTTAGCATCACACCCCCAGGGAATGCTGATGACGTCAGCTGCAACGTATCAGTTCTAGGACCAACGGACAAGCAGGTGGCGGACTCTGCGCTCACATAAAGCACATTTAAGGACGGGTGAAACGCAGAGGACACGTTTCTCCACAGTGACACGTCCCCGCCCGTCCCCGCCCGTCCCCTCACCCTCAGCCTTATTGTCCTTGTAGGTTGATGATCAGCGGTGGAGACAGGAGCTCCCTCTACTCCGGCTGCACCCGCCCTTCACGTCACGCAGACAGACACGGAGCGCTGTGTAATTAGTCCAGTGGAAAGCTTTTCAAACACGTGTCCACATGCCTCCGCTGCCTTCACTCCACATGTGGGTCAAACCAGAGCTGGCAGGTTTAACGAGGCACGACTAGAGGAGAATGTGGATTTCAACTGGTACTATGTAAAAATATGTGATGTGCGCCGCTGAGGAGTGGATATAATGGTTTGGTGGAGGCACAGGAGCAAAGTTCTCATCCGTCCTGGTTTTGAATTTGAGTTTTGTTTCTGCTTTTCTTTAGTTTTTTTTCCTGAACATTGTTACTTGCAGATTTAGCTAACACATGAGTTTGGGATCCAACACGAAAACTTTACGTTCTTTGCCAATGTCCATAGCATAAACTGTATAAATGGACATAGCTAACGTGCTCGCCGTCGCGTTCCATCGTATCAACCCGTTCTACGTGATCCTCGGGTTTTTATTTCGCTATTTTATCCGTACAGCAAGATATGAACATTTAACACAGATGAATCTGGTGCTTTCTTTCCCTGATGTCGCCCCCCGTTAGCGTTAGCAACAGGTTTGATTGACAGCGTTGCTAAGTGACCGCTCCCTGCTAAACCAGTGACGCGGGCAGAAAGGGGCGTTACCTTCAACAGCCTCGCTTCGGATTGGCTCTTTGGTTGCTATGATACTCGTGATCGGAGTTTCAAATATGGACGTCCGCTTTATAGCTCCTCTAGCCTCGATTAGCTTCATTTGACTGGAGCTGAACGCTACGGGCGACGTCACGCTCGCTCAGTCCACGTCTTTTATACAGCATGGTCCGCAGAGAAACATTCTACCCGTTTGTGATCCACAGCAAAAAGAAAAATTCAATTCTGTAACTGGACAAAAGTTTTAAGAGTGAAGACGTTTTGCCATTCAAAGATGGATTGGTTCAATTTTTGCTGGGAAAGACAATCCATCTCTGAGCAGGAATGGAGGTCTGAGACGTGATTTATCTCCTATTTATAACTCCATCCTTAGACTTAAATCAAAACAAGGAAAACAATAGTGCTAGCCGGTATGCTAATATGTGTGAGAGCAGCCATTAAGGGCCTGAGTGATTATGCAAAATATGACTCAGGCACAGTTCACACTTAACGTCGCTCGTTAGACCTAGCGACAAACTGTAAACAAACAGATGTGTTAGTGTCGGTGTCGTTAGCGCCTCCTTCAGACAGATATAAGGCAGTGTCCAGCAGTGATCTGACCAGAACTGAAGACGTCCATTTACATAATTTGACCTTTATTTTGGTATATACCGGTAAATACATTTATCACACCTGTAAGTTTTCTTCTTCCCACTCCTTTTCGAGCTTATATATGAAAAAAAAAGAGTAAAATGATCAGTTGTCCCTCACCAAATTTACATAAATGTTGGATCTCAGTGTGACTCTGAAGTGCTGTACGTTTGCGAATTTGTTTTCTCCCCGACAAAAAACCCCACAATGTCGATGAAATGTTCTGCACCGACAAAGACGCCGACGAAGGTTTGAACTTTGAGAGAGTTTAAACGAGAGAGAAATGTGAGAAAATGTTAACGCCTGTGTGAGAAAAGTGTGTAAAGTGTGTGGTGAGGGGTTTTACAGACAAAAACATAGAGAATAATGTAAAAAATAAAGCTGATACTTCACGGATTTCGACTATTGCGGGTTATTTTTAGAGCGTAACTTCCACAAAAAAGAAGGAACCACTGGATAATTAATAAAATAAAATAATTAAATTAAATTAAATTAAATTGAATTGAATTGAAATGAAATGAAATGAAATGAAATGAAATGAAATGAAATGAAATGAAATGAAATGAAAAATGACCTATAAGCATCATATCATCATCTATCCCCTATCTATAACTCTATCCTCAGACCCAAAGCGAACAAAGAGAACAATAGAGCTAGCCAGGATGCTAATAGGTGTGAAACCACTCATTAGGGGCTTGAATGACTATGCTAAGTAGGGAGGTATTTTGAGTTTCAGTGTCGTTAGCGCCTCCTTCAGACAGATATAAGGCAGTGTCCAGTAATAATCTGACCAGAACTGAAGAAGTCTTTTGGACGAGCAGAGAAACGTCTTCACTCCCACAACTTTTTGTCCAGTTGACAGATTTTCTTTCTCTTTTGCTGACGACTGAGGGATTACGCAGACTCCATCTTTCATAAGCCGAGTGATCAGTGGACATCGTGATTATAACGACGGGCCTAGTTTCATTATCTCCAAATCCTGATTATTATTTTCTTTCTCGGGCCAAACGCGGCGTCCTCCGTCTCTGTGAGTAAACTTGTGCTGATAGATCTGCCGCTGGTGTTCTACCAAATGGATGCCCTGGCTGTGGCTAAACGGGCTCCTGCAGTTACATTAATAACCCCCACCACATGCAGCCTCATCACTTCTGCCCAGGACCAAAACAACCATGAGTCAACAAACACGAGCTCCGACGCACAGGAGTGGACCGGGTGCGGCGATGTGTGGACGCCGTGGAGGAACGTAACGAAGTGAAAAAGTATCTGTACTGTACTTAAAGGACCTGTGTTACACAAAACCTGACTCTTGTGAGATTTTAATGATGTTATAATGTTATTACCTCATCAAAAACAGACCTGGAGTTGTGATTTGTTTCATTCACACATGTTTGAGTCGCACTTTATTATTAGTCTGTAACATCTCCAAAGCTCAAAACGCGACGTTCTACCTCGTGATGTCATGAAGTGGTCGTTTTCAAGTGAACAAGCTCCTTTTTAACCTTTTGTTTAGTGGAGATTGACAACGCCAGGTGTGAAATGACTTAAATGATTCTATACATGAAGGTGTGTGGAGTTTAAAAACACAGTGGAGTATTTCCTGTATCACCACATGATGACATCACAAGGTGGAACAGAGAGTTTTCAGTTTTGAGAGAAGAACTCAGCCTAAATCTGCAGAGTTTGTGTGTTAAACATGTGTGAATGAAACAAAACACAACTCCAGGTCTGTTTGTGATGAGAAAACGACATTAGAACAGATCAGAAAACAGTGTAATATGGGCCCTTTAAGTACATTTTATCATAGGTACTTTTTACTTTTACGTCACTACATTCGAGAACAGTATCTGTACTTTCTACTCCACTACATTTTTGAACTGAAATGTAAAAGTATTTTTTATTTTAGTTTGAGACCTGCTGAAAAAAACAAAAAATATACAAATAAAAACAGCTAAAAAACCCTGACTCAGTTGTTCCTGTTGAACAAAATTCACCTTAAATCTTTATCAAAATCGACACATTTGAAGCTTTAAAGACTCAAAATATGCATGAAATACTTTTAATTTTTACTCGTTAAGCACCTTTTGAAGCAGGTACTTTAATACTTTTATTTAAGTAGATTTGCCATGTGATACTTTTACTTTTACTTGAGGATTTTTTGCTCCAGTATCTGTACTTTTAACTACTTTCAACAGGGACACAACAACAGCATTCATCTGTGGGTCGTGGATAAAAACGCTCAACCGATGACGTTTATGTCGAGCGCTGGATTCGAACCGCCATTTTTCCAGATCGAAGGACGAACACCCACGCACCTGTAATGCCATACGGGGGAACATTTCACGCCGAGTCGGTTTGTAGCAGACAAAGAGACGGCAGATGGCAGAGGTCGCTCCAGGCGCGTTCACTATCGACATGAAGAATCGTTAGCTCGCCGGTGAGCGCAGTTCATTCCTAACACTGAGCTAATGTGATTTGCGCGTCGGTCTTGGACGGTTTGATCGGCGATGCTTTGGCAGACGCTGAATTTCACCTCATGTTTCCATCATTCAGACGAAATATTCTCCGCTACGGCCTGCCTTCATCCATCACAGCCTGAAAAACATATTAGCTTATGTTTTTGACTCACCATGAATTATTCAGGGAGCCATTTATTACCTGCCTGGTCCTGCTCTTTGCTCGGCTCTGGAGACACTCACAATAATTAAATTGTGGTTTGGGAGAGTTAAAGCTCGTTCCAGCGGCTGATATTAACCATCCCTGCTCCGCGCCGTCGGGAATGACTTCCAACGGAGCGGATCCCAGAAGACGGAACGCAAGAGGAGCGATACAGAGGAACGTCAATGAGGCTAAATGAGTGGAGCGTGTTCAGTACGGTGGTGCTTTTCAGAATTTAAAACGTGAGCTGTTTAAGTAAGAAAGAGCGGTAATGAAAATCCACAAATGTTGAACCTGACGACACCGACTGGACAAGAAAAACTCGCCACATGGATTTGAATAAAAAAATACGAGCTTCCTATTGGATAATTACGGCATGGACGACTGTCTTTCAGCTGCAACAAGTTATTTAGCCCCAACTGGTGCGATGAGTTTCTTGTCATTTCTTAAATAACCGCGTGGAAAGACACATCCCGAGGTCGTGGAAAAGATGTTACTCTGTTTGAAAAAGGTCAAGTCATTGGCATCAAGCAGAGAAAACATCATTTTAGACACACATCATAGACCGTTGTATCTCGCCTAGACTTTTATCCTTTTTTACATCCATCTGTATTTTTTCTTTGACGCATCAATAACTGACTGGGAAATTCCCCGTAGCACCTGCGCTCTGATTGGTCGTCTTCGAGGGACAACGGAGACAAATTACCGTAATGACAGTGACATTTTTAAAGAGCCCCGTGCCTCTGCTTTGAGACGCCGTTTGAATTTACACGAAGCACAATTGTTTGCGGCGTTACGATAATGGAAAGTCCGAAACCGCGAGTCTATCAGCGGCGATATCGTCCGACGCTACAGAGCAGGGGCGTCAAACATATTTTCACCAAGGGCCACATCGGCAAAACGGTCACTCTCAAAGGGCCACGCGTATGTAACGTAAATAAACTACTTTTTTTTTAACTTGTTCATTAACTCTCTCTGTATTTATTTCTTATTCGAGTTACAAATATTACATATCCATTTCCATAGATGTAAAAATATGGCTGTGTAACTGTATCTCCTGATAAACTGACATTTTAAGACAGTCAAACCTTTTAATTTATCTTGTTGTGGGCCACATAAAATGACGTGGGGGGCCACATTTAGCCCGGGGACCTTGAGTTTGACACATGTGCTATAGAGTTAAGAACTGTCCAATGCATTATTAAAAACTGGAAGGATAGTGGGGATGCAGCGTCTTTGAGAAAGAAACGTGGCCCGGAAAAATAAACTTGAAGACGACCAATCGGAGCGCAGGTGCCCAGTCAGTTATTCAATGCATCAAAGGAAAAATATGGGTATGTAAAATAGAGGTAGATGTGTGAAAAAAATGCAGTACTTTCTGATTTTTATGGCTAAAAAAAGAATAAAAGTCTAGACGAGCTGCACTGGTCTATAATGTGCTCAGTCCTTAAAGGTTTAACTGTCCTCATCTCACATTTTGTGTTTTTTTTAAGCAGAACAGAAACAAGAACATGTTCAATTTTGAATATTTTTAAGAGTTTATAATATTTTTTTATTTTTATTTTTTATATTATTTTATTTTTATTTATTATTATTTATTTTATTTTTATTGTATTTTTATTTATTTTATATATTTTTTTTATTCAATTAATATTTATTTAATTTAATTTTTTTTTTTTAATTTTTTTTTTTTTTTATGTCTTCCTGCACTTCAAATGAGACACATTGTTCCTAGAGGCACAATTGTTTCTTCTTCTTATTTCTTTTTCTCTCAGAAAAAATGTGTGTGTTCAGGCACTTAATAGTTTTTGCAAATAAAGTCCTGCAGGAGCTCAGGTCTCAGGAGGTTAATAGTGAAAATAAGAGCATTTTTAAAGGCGGTTCAACAAAATATTAGAGTATGTGACCTTTTTTTTTGGTGCCGACTTTTTTTTGGCGAGGCCGTGTATGTCCCTTAACCGTTTGCTTTTTTTAAAACTCATAATTAAGGCCAAAACATCTGCAATTCTGCTCAATTAAAGCTGTGCCGTTTTCTGGTCTGCAGCCTGCTTGTCTCCATGGAGATTTTATTGCTTTGCTGGTAATGTTCCACAATATGGCGTGGTAAATAAGCAATATAAAAACGTGCGGTCATGTTTTCATCATAAGGTTCGTGCTGGTCAGGGCGGCAGGGGACGTAAAGTTGATTTCTCCAATTACGCCATCGAATAAACGGATTTAAACAAGCGTGTTAAAATAATATAGAGCGAAAACACAATTTTGGATATTAAGGAATTATGAGGGAAATGTCCTTGTGTCTGTCAATATGTGTCATCAGTTTTTGTCAGTGTTTAGAGTCAAAACTCTCCGGTTTGCCTGGTGAAATGGTGCCCTCTAGTGTTGAAGTGGATCCACAGTTGCTCAAATGTGTGCGGTAGATGGAACGACAGCACAAACACAGAAGCAGACGTCTCTCTTTTTCACTTCTACGACCACGCCGACCTCTACGCGTGACGCCAGGAGCCCAAAGTGGAGCCCGTGAGCCGAGCCAACGAAAATGTGCCAAAGAACACTGCATAAAATCTGTTTATAAGGGACTTCTTCATGCCAGAAAACCTCACCTGCAAACTGTCCGCACCAGAAATGAGATGGGAAGAAGGGGTTTTGGCTGTTTTACCTTCCAAAAATGGATTATATTTCAAGGACAAAATCAAAATTAGTTACTTTGGTGCCACTAATGCACTTTAATAATGTGGTGATAAACATTTATACTCACACCTGCTCCTGTTTTTAGTGTTTTAAATGGAGCTACATTATGCAATTAGTTGGTTTGTTCCATGAAAAGGAGTGTGGTCGTCTCACTGGGCTCTCCCTGTAGGAATAAACATGCATAAAATCAATTATAAAAGCAAAGTTTTGTGAAATTTAGGAAAGAATTTGAAAACCAAGCTCCGTGTGTTTGATTTGTCCATCTGCGTTCTCTTAAACGTCTCTGAAAACAAAGATGGCGGTAACGAGGTGCAACAGGTTTGACTCCCAAAGCTGGAGAGAGCTCTGCTTGCCCTGACAGTGGTTTTATCCTCAGTGGTCAATGGGGAGCAGGGGCGGCACCAGAGAGTTTTGGTTGAGGGTACTCAGGGGGGCTCAATGGAGGCGCTCACTTAACATGTTAAATTAGAGTTTTATATGGATGTGACTGCACACGTCTCTCTACTGTGTTTGAGTCGCTTCAAACTAGTTAAAATGTAATTAACCCCTGAACCTATTTATATTAAAAAAAAAACTAATATGGATTTTTTTAAATTTTTAATTTTATTCTCATTTTGAAGACTCTCTAGTTGCCATTTGAACATCTTTTTCGACAAGATTAGATTTGCTATGAAAATGGGCTAAAGCATATGTGTCAAACTCAAGGTCCGTGGGCCAAATGCGGCCCGCCACAACATTTTATGTGGCCCGCGGCAAAGTAAATTAAAAGGTATGAATGTCTTAAAATGTCAGTTTATCATTAGATACACAGTTAAACAGCCATTTTTTCATATCTATGCAAATCCATACGCAATATTTGTAACTTGAATAAGTAATAAATATAGAAACCGTTAATTAACAAGATTAAAAATTAGTTGCATTTATTTTACATTAAATTTGGTTACATTTAGTGACATTTATTTTAGTTAAATCTGGCCCTTTGAGAGCAACCATTTTGTTGATGTCTTTGGAGAAGCTATGGGGGGAGCATTGGCCTTTCTAGGGGAGACTCGTGCCCCCTCAAGCCCCTCCTGGCGCCGCCCCTGATGTGTCGGGAAGTAACTGAATGCACATGCAAAGAGTAATCAGAATGCTAATTTAGTGTTCCTGTATTCCAGTACAGTACTTTTTTATTTGGTGCTATTCAGATTACAGTTACCGTATTTTCCGGACCAAAAAAAATGCATAACAATGAAGAAAAATACATATATTTCACACATAAATCGCACCTGAGTATAAGTCGCACCCCTGGACAAGCTATGAAAAAAAGTGCGACTTATACACCAGAAAATACGGTACTTTACTAAAATCATTATATAGTATTTGATTAGCCTGTCACAATAATCACTATATCCAGTTATCGCTCATCTGTTGGAGCTCATGGATTTTAATAATATACTGTTTATTAAAAGACCCCGGGAAGGACCCAGGACACGCTGGAGGGACTATGTCTCTCTGGCCTGGAAACGCCTTAAGGTCCCACCGAAAGAGCTGGGGGACGTGTCTGGGGTGAGGGAAGTCTGGGAGTCCCTGCTTAGACTGATGCCCCCACGGCCCGACCCCGGATAAGAGGAAAAAAATGGATGGAATTTTCGCTGGTCCCAGTTTCTTACCCGGGCATCTTTGCATCTACAGAAACTAACTGCACCTGTGAACCTCTGACCCAACAGCACCTACCTCCAGTTCAACAGCACCTACCTCCGGTTCAACAGCACCTACCTCCGATTCAACAACACCTACCTCCGATTCAACAGCACCTACCTGCAGTTCAACAACACCTACCTCCGGTTCAACAGCACCTACCTCCAGTTCAACAGCACCTACCTGCAGTTCAACAGCACCTACCTGCAGTTCAAGAACACCTACCTCCGGTTCAACAGCACCTACCTCCGGTTCAACAGCACCTACCTCCGGTTCAACAGCACCTACCTCCAGTTCAACAGCACCTACCTCCGGTTCAACAACACCTACCTCCAGTTCAACAGCACCTACCTCCGGTTCAACAGCACCTACCTCCGGTTCAACAGCACCTACCTCCGGTTCAACAGCACCTACCTCCGGTTCAACAACACCTACCTCCAGTTCAACAACACCTACCTCCGGTTCAACAGCACCTACCTCCTGTCCAGCAGCTACCTCTGGCCGACCGTGTAAGTCTGTTTTTTGTTTTTGGTTCTGTTTTTGGGTTCTACAACCTGCCCCTTACAACAAAATTGCACAAAATCAGTGAGAAAAACCTGAAACACGGGTCTTGAGACGAGGCATGTGTGATTTTTTTTTTCCCTTCTCTCATTAGTGACAGAAACACAGAACAAAGATGATGCTGTTTTTAATCCCACGTTGCGTTTTTACACTATAATTTAAACACGTCAGTATTACACATACAGTACTCTGAATGGCCCGTGTGTCAGAATATGAAGAATATTGCATTGTTACCATGGCGATCGAAACCTTTGAATGGTTGGCAGTCCTCAAAATGTCACAGGAAGCAGAAACCTGAGAGTACATACATTTTCGTGTTCAGTCTGAGCTAAAACTTTGTGTCTACGTTTTATTGTAATGGAAATAGGCCTGGGAGGATATTAATTGTGCTCTATAGATGTTCGGGAGCAGAGCGAGGAGACGGTGGCAGACGAGGTAATTGAAACAGATAAAAGAGTGATACGAACGCTACCGCAGGAACACTAAGTGGCCAGATTCATTACATGCGATTATGAAAGAAGAGGTCAGGCCCTTAGAGACACTGTTTGAATGCGCGAGAGAGAAGAATGTGCCAAGTTATATGAGCGGAAAAGATGATATGTAATTATGATTTCCGGTAAATAAGAACAAGGCGTGAGGCAAGTTTTAAAAGCGCGGTAGCTGTTTTTTTTTACTGCCAGAATTCATTTTCCAAGGTTTCCAGTGGTCCAAAGTCGTTCCTCACTTAACTTATGCATTCAAAATCAGTTTAAAATCCCAGCTCAGCACTGAAACAGCACTTTTAAAAGTTTTTAATGACCTGCTTTTCACTGTCGACTCTGGGAAATCTGCAGTTCTTTTGCTTTTAGATTTATCAGCTGCCTTCTGTCCTGCCTGGAGACACGTGGGCATTAACGGTGCTGCACTGTGTTGGTTTGAATCCCATTTGTCACACTTTTTTTTTTTTTTTTCTGTGAAGCTTGGACAGTATTCATCCTCTATGTGTGTTTTAGAGTGCGGTGTGCCCCAGGGTTCAACATTAGGGCCGGACCTTTTTGCTCTGTGCTTCCCCTGGGTGAGTTTTTTTAGAAAGCACAATGTGACGTTTCATTGTTTTGCAGATGACACTCAAAAATACCTCTTAGCGACGCCACTGACAGTCAGACCACAGTCAGAGCTCTGCGAGACTCCCTCAGGGATGTGCAGACTTGGCTGAGCACAAATGTCCTGAACATAAATCAAAAATAAAACTGAGATTGTGGAGTTTGGACAAACTAAACCACCTCTTGTTGTCGCTTGCAGTGAGGAATCTTGGACTGATTCTGGACTCTATGCTCAAACTGGACAAGCACATTAGCTCTGTCATAAAGTCCAAAAGCTTCTTTCAGTTGAGGCTCCCGGCCAAAGTAAAGCTCTACCTTTCACAGGCGGATTTTGAAAAAGCAATCCACACATTTGTAACGTGGCATCTGGGTTATTGTGATTCTTTGTCTGTGGGTCTGAACCAGGGCTCCCTGCAGCGCTCACAGAATGTCCAGAACACTGCAGCTCGACTGAGGCAAAAACTAAAAGCGAGACATATCAGATCTGTGCTGTGTAATCTGCACTGGCTCCTGTTTCATATCAGCTCAATTCAAAATGTTGCACTCTATGAGTCCTGTCTGCGCTCTATGAGTCCTGTCTGCGTCTATGGGTCCTGTCTGCGCTCTATGGGTCCTGTCTGCGCTCTATGGGTCCTGTCTGCACTCTATGGGTCCTCTGTCTGCACTCTATGGGTCCTCTGTCTGCACTCTATGGGTCCTGTCTGCGCTCTATGGGTCCTGTCTGCGCTCTATGGGTCCTGTCTGCGCTCTATGAGTCCTGTCTGCGCTCTATGGGTCCTCTGTCTGCGCTCTATGGGTCCTGTCTGCGCTCTTTGGGTTCTGCCTGCGCTCTATGAGTCCTGTCTGCGCTCTTTGACGATAGAACAGCGCCCTCTGCCTGTCAGATCCTCTCAGTCTTTAACACAGTTTAAGACTAGACTGAAAACCCACCTCTTCTCCCTGGCATTTAACACTCGACTGAAATATCTTGGCGTTTTATTGCTCTGTTCCTGTGTTTCGTGTTATGACTTTTATGTGAAGCTCTTTGATCCGCTGAAGTTTTTTTCGTCGTGCTATAGAAATAAACTCAAATTGAACTGAAAATACATCACGACTAAACCTAAACACAAAATATGGATAAAACAACAAATCAATACGTGCGATTTGTCCGCCTCGTCTTTGCAGTATCAGCTTTAATACTGTGGAACATCCCAGAAAAGTGACATAATGCAACTTTACAAAAAAAATCCCCTATTTAAATCCTGTAAAAAGCTTATGACAACTCTCGGTTTCTGCTTTTCATTTGCCTCACAATTAAATTTGCTATAAGCCAGTTAAACAGAACCGCTTTAAAACTGTTCATTTCGTACCAGAGGGGTTAAGATAAAACCTTTTCTCATTTAAACGACGCAACTGAATAAATACAGTATTATTAATCCGTAATCCTTTAAATTGTGAAAGTCACCTAGAAGTAAAGTTCCAGTCCCGGGAAAATCTCATTTAGTCTTTGACGTTTTTGTGACTGGCAGGAATAACGTCCGGAGAAACTAAATATGTGAGAGAAAATTGAAGCGTTTGACTGAAATTCCGCTTCTGTCGCTGCGGCTCCTGAGCTGCAACGACTAACGAGGGTTTTTATTATTAGCTGAAATAACCTCACACTGTGTAACATTTGAGGCCGAGCAAAGGAGGTGGTGTGCCCCCCTACTCGAAAATGTTACACAGTGCATCTTTAAAGAGCAACTACAAATATTATGCTTAATTTGTGTCGTCATTGGCCTTTAAACTCTTGAACGTATTTACTTTGGCGTCTCCAGTTTTTAGAGCTTAAGCTAATGGTTATCCTCAGACAGTAAACACCAAGTTCCAACAGGTGCGCTCTTTGTACAAGGAACTGGGGTTTAATTTGAAGGTACAATTGTTCCAGAAAGTTTGAACGCGTAAATGTTCATTTGTACAATGGCACATAAAAATGTTACACTTACAAAGCTGAAAATTGCGCTCTCACGAGTTTTGAGACATTTGCTGCTCCGAGTTTGTCTCAAAAAGATTAGTAAAGATGAAGACGAAAGTAGGGGGCGGGGCTAGAGGGCTGGGGTTGCTGTGACGATGGCAACTAACCCGAATTCAGACAGAACGTCACCTTTATGTGATATTATGATGTGCACGACTTATCGAGGGGGGTCACGTTCTAAAATAACCCGCGAAAGACAAAATCCACGAAGTATCAGCTTTATTTTTTACATTATTCTCTCTGTTTTTGTCTGTAAAACCCCTCACCACACACTTTATACACTTTTCTCACACAGGCGTTAACATTTTCTCACATTTCTCTCTCGTTTAAACTCTCTCAAAGTTCAAACCTTCGTAGGCGTCTTTGTCGGTGCAGAACGTTTCATCGACATTGTGGGTTTTTTTGTCGGGGAGAAAACAAATCGCAAACGTACAGCACTTCAGAGTCACACTGAGATCCAACGTTTATGTAAATTTGTCTGAACACATTCTTCATTCAGACACGGCACGGAGGAGACTGATGGACAATGGTCTACAGTCCAACAGCCAATCAGGACGCACAACACAATGCACGTTCATACACCATAGATCATAAAAGATGAGCCGCGATATAGGGAAGGATCACTGTATTAACCTTTTAATAAGTTGTATACCGAGGTAAATTGCATCGATAAAGTCAATGTGGCTACAAAAGTTTTTTTTAGAAAGCAACATGTTAGCATTAGTTAGCGCCTTATGCTACTGGACGTCTCCCCGACTTTTTTCTGCTAATAATGTTAGTGTGACATGACACGTGGTTACGAACATTAGATGTAAAATTTTTAGCAACGACACGACTCGAGTTCACCTGGAGAGAGGATTCAAAGGCAGTTACTACAGAACAGAGCAGGACACACATAAAAACACTGGGTTTAATCAACAATATGAAGATACACTTTGGACCAGTACATTTATTAATTCTGGAAAAAGAGGGAATGACTTTTGAAAAACAAACCACTACTAACGTTAACTAAATGAAACTAAAGCTAAATACAACTCCAGGTATGTTTTTGATGAGGGAGTGACGTTTAAAAGCTGAAAAAAGCCAATTCTGCATAATATGTCCTTATAATTTGATTGATTTATTTGATTTAGTTTATTATTGTGTCTTGCAGTGAGTGTTTTCATTGAGCCCAAAGTATATATTGTATAATTTGTCACATTTTGAACAATAATATAAAGTTTATCTGTAGTAATTATTTTGACAATCCGTTTTTTATTTACTTGGAATTATTTAAAACTAAAATCTTTCTTTTTTTATTCTTTATTTGTAGGAACCATGTGTAAATTAATTAATGTTACAAAAGAAAAAAGGTGATTTGTACCAGATTTTGCTACTGCTGCAGTCTCTGGGCAGGTGAACACTTATTAAAAACGCACATTTCATTACAATTACTTTATAAAACTGTCAGTTCATCATTAAAATTAGCAGTAAAATACAATAAAATGTCCTCGTGTCCAGTGCGTGATGTTTCCAACAGTCCAAACACATAAAAATCATTCTGTGCAGGTTTTTACAGTGAAAACACAACAGAACAAAACTAAAAACGTGTAAATAAAGAAGTGCTGCGTGTTTCTTGTTCAGTCCTGCAGTTTTGAACAGGAAGTCCAGGTTCTTTTCTATTATGAAGTTATCTTTGGAAACATTTTGCCGCATTTGCAACAAACAAAATGTAAACTAATGCCGTACTGTGTTATAGTTTGGTGCTGAGAAAAAGGCTAATACATCTTGTTTAGGCTCGTTGCTTCGTGGCTTTGTTCAAACACAGAGCGGGGACGTTTCCTTCAGTTGGAGCGTGTTTGGTGAATGGAGAAACCAGCACGTCGTCTGTTACGAAGACGATCTCAGTCACTCGAAGGAGGAAGTAAAGAACAAACATCAGGTCTGTGGTGTCAAAAATAAAAATACAACTCATCTATGACCATCAACTAACTGATGTAATTTAGATGGTCTGAAAACTCAAAAAATACATTTATTTAGGCAAGGTGAGTTTATTTGTACAGTTCATCCACAAGGTAATTCAAAGTGTTTTACAGAATAAGAAAGACGTTAAATCTCAATACAACAAATCAGAACATAAATAATCATCATAAAATTAGCATTAAAACAGAAAAGTCGTATTCACAGATAAACAGAACAGTCTGAGTCTGGATTTAAACATCGTCAAAGTCGAGGTCTGAGTCACATCTTCAGGAAGAATGTTCCAGGATTTAACTGAACAAAACTGAAACACCGATTCAGCAGGTTTAGTCCTGGTTTAGTCCTGGTTTAGTCCTGGTTTGGTCCTGGTTTAGTCCTGGTTTAGTCCTGGTTTAGTCCTGGTTTAGTCCCGGTTTAGTCCCGATTTAGTCCCGGTTTAGTCCCGATTTAGTCCCGGTTTAGTCCTGGTTTAGTCCTGGTTTAGTCCTGGTTTGGTCCTGGTTTAGTCCTGGTTTAGTCCTGGTTTAGTCCTGACTCTGGGCTCCAGCAGGAGGCGAGTCCCTGAAGTCCCCAGAGTCCGAGATGGTTCATATGGCACTAACATGTCAAATAATTCATTTTCAGAACGCTGTTGATTTTTCCAAAAGGCTGAGTGTGACGACTGACAAACTGTTAGCTAATGCTAATGCTAGCTAGCTTGTGACTAAGTTAACCTCAGTCAGCTCACCTGGTGTAGTTCCACCTAAGCCGGTACTTTACTTTACAGTCAGGTCTACAGCCTTTGTTAAAACAAACTTCAGATTAAAGTCTACCTTGAGTAACAGAGCTTCTGACATAGCAGTGCCTCCTGTTAGCTTCACCAAGGTATTTATGGCATCAGCAGGAAAGGTATCAACAGCAGTGCACCTCAAATGTGGGACAAGTTGGGATGGACTCAGGAAAACTATAACCTCGTGATGAAGACCACTGTAATATGGTGTGATTTTCAGCTTTAAACAAAGTAAAAGAGAATTGGCTTCAAAAATGACAGCCCAGAGTGTGAATACGCCCCAGATATCACTGCGCTACATCAATCTCACCTTCAAAAATGACTTGACTATGAATTTTTCCTTACCTTTGTTTGTCTATGTTTTGAAAAATACTATGTTTTGTGATTTTTTGGGTTTGTTCTTCCAGTTACATTAACTTCTAATCATCTAACCAACTTACTTTTACAGTTAATTTTAAGTAACATTTTCTGCAAATCCATTTTTTTTAACACCTACTTGAGTCAAAAACTGTCGACTAAACACATGTGCTGCCCATCCACTGGTCCGACCAAAAAGGGGGCGTGGCAAAAGCTCTCAAAACTATAACGTATCTGTGTATCTGACCTAAACTGCACTGACAGGACGACACCTGCAGGGGGAGTCAATGCAAAAACAACCATTTATACAGAAAAGAAGAACCAGGGAGCAATATTTTTATATGAAGACAAATACAACAAACTCAGAGCTAGTTTCCTCTCACCGTTTACTCACCTGAAGTTGTATTTGGAGTGATGACGTTTAATCGATTATTTTCAAGACGCCATCGCCATTTTGCCGACGGGGACACGCCCACTGTGACGTACTTAGTTCATTCTCCAGTTTTATTTTCTTAATCGGTGAAACTCGCACGGCTTCAGCGGCGTCGCGTCATTATGGTACAAACGAAAAAACACCCGCCGTTTGCTGGTGCGATGTGCATCTGTCCATAGAGGGCGCCGAGTCTTTGTTGTGATGACGTTTACGGCGACGTCAGCTCCCGTCGGACGCCTCGGGAACACGGCGGACTCGTTTCAGACGAATGCGGCGGTCCCTCGTTTATTGTACAAATGAATACGTCCCGCTGTCGACTGGTGTAAACGCAAATACTGATTTCTACAATGAGACAAACAAACACATTGATTAGTTTCGGTTGAACCTGCCTTTTGTGTTTGCCGTAGATGAGAAATATCACTGTGACTGGACCAGCGCCGTGTGACCTTCGGTGGCATTTGGAAAGGCCAGCGCTGACACAGATGGAGCTCACACAGTTATGTAAATTATGTAAACGGCCGAGGCGTTCTGCGCTCGTAACGGTTTGTCACGACGAGACAGCGGACGCCGCACGGAGTTTGTACAAATATTTGTGTAAGTAGAAGTAGTTTTTCAGCTGTCAGGTAAAGAGCGGGGCCGATATGAGCACCGTCGACGCAGCGTTTATTTATCTGTGTTAATACAGTTAGAACGGGACTAAACGGCACCTAAGATAAACTGGGCGGGGTCTGGAGGACTAAAGGGGGAATCTAAAGGGAGAGTAAAGGAGGAGGAGGGGGCTCTGGAGGACTGAAGGGGGGAGTAGGGAAGGAGGAGGGTCTGAAGGACTAAAGGGAAAAGGTGAAGGGGAGGAGGTGTCTGGAGGACTAAAGGGGAGAGTAAAGAAGGAGGAAGGGTCTGGAGGACTAAAGGGAAGAGTGGAGGACTAAAGGGGAGTGTGGAGGACTAAAGGGGAGAGTGAGGGGGAGGAAGCGCCTGGAGGACTGAAGAAAAGAGTAAGGAAAGAGGAAGGGTCTGGAGGACTAAAGGAGAGGGTAAAGAAGGAGGAAGGGTCTGCAGGACTAAAGGGAAGAGTGGAGGACTAAAGGGGAGTGTGGAGGACTAAAGGGGAGAGTGAGGGGGAAGAAGGGTCTGGAGGACTAAAGGGCAGAGTGAGTCAGAGGAGGCGTCTGGAGGACTAAAGGGGAGAGTAAAGAAGGAGGAAGGGTCTGGAGGACTAAAGGGGAGAGTGGAGGACTAAAAGGGAGAGTGAGGGGGAGGAGCCGTCTGGAGGACTGAAGTAAGGGGTGAAGGGGTGGGGCCTGTAGGACTGTGGGGAACAGTGAGGGTCGGAGGGGTCTGGAGGACTAAAGGGATCCCATGTCATATATTTAAGACCCTCCTTAAATTCTCATTAAACAAAAAACAACAAACAACAAACAAATAAACTAGACTGTGCCAACTGTGATAATAAAAAGTCACCATTTTGAGACTTTGCAGTAACATCACACTGGAGGCGTTCTACATGGATCTGTGCATTTTCAGGAGCCTGTGACCAATCGGAGCGTTCGTGGTTCAGTTTCAACAAAAAAGGTGAGAGTGAGTACATGAAAAACAGTTGGCTAATGCTAGCTAGCTCGTGAGTGTAATTTTATGCGCTGTTCCGCTCGTTTAACAGCACAAATCGGCTCTTTATGGTTAGATTGTCTCAAAAATAAAGCTCGGAATAAGTCTGCGAAGAATCAATGCTAAACAGCTGCTTTATGAGAATTTAGCTTTTTTTAAATTCAAGTATGTGATTTTACTTTTGCCTTTTACTGTGCCAATGCATTATTAGTCAATCGGCACATACTTATTGAAGACATTCCTCACTTTTGCTTTACTTTAGACTTGCGTTAGACATCTGCCATACACCGTGAAGACGCCCTGACCACATCTGACCCAGTGGCAGATAAAGAGATAAAAGCTTTTCATGTAACAAGTGCGGCCTAAAAGCAGCTCAAATACAAAAATAATAGCGTCGATTTTGGCCTTGGATTGTTCAAAATGGTTCTATACCTCACCATCTTTTGCCCGTGTGAGGATAATGCAGCGAAACAGGTCACAAAAAGCTTCCATTTGCACCAGCTTCACGCCGCACTCTTCATCTCCATCTGTGCGGCCCGAGTGTGCGTTTTAAGCAGCTCAACGGCATAATTCAGAGTGAGTCCTAAAATATATCGACGGCTCAGAAGTGCTTTAAGTCGCTCTTGTCGTTCTCAAAATATCCTTTTCTTTGCGGGGTGTACGTACGAGTTATGTGGGGCAGTTCTGTATAATATGTCAGTCTGTCAGATCCACCTGTTTGTCCTTGCTCAGAGAAACAGGAGCAGCCGTTTGCCTCGGTGACAGTGCGGGTAATTGGCCGTCAATCACCGGACCAGGGCTCAAGAGGACTCCGGATATGAGGAGAAACTGGAGTTAAAGGTGCAATATGTAACTTTTCGGATGGAGGGTCGGCCGTGGAGTTTGCTTGGTGTGTTCCACGGTATTTATTTAACCAGGAAAGTGTCATGAAATGTGTCATTTTATTTTAAAGAGGAGTCCCTATACGTATTTTTACCTCCGTCTGTTTCGGTTCATCCCTGTTACATATTTTTCCATCATGTGTCTTGAGGGGTTTGTTCACTGCTCTGTCTTCACGATCTGTTCACTATCTCCTGCTCTTTGTTGTGTACGTGCGCAAACCCTACAGCATAGAGCTAATACTACCTGTGCACACTCTGACAATGAGAGCGCCACTGCCACCTACTGTAGTGGATGTGCAATCACACTTTATTCTAGTACGGCAAAAGAAAAGCATGTTTCCCGGGGTCATACGTGGGCAGAGCGGACCCCACTGTTTGAGAAGGACTGATTTAACCCTCATGTTGTCCTCGGGTCATAATGACCCACCACTGTGTTAAAAAACCCAAAAATCACCTTAATGATTATTTTTTATCTTGATTTTTTTTTTACTTTTCCTAGATTGACCCAAACTTTAGAAGAAGTGAATTGTTGCCTTTATTCACATTATCATGCTGTACAAAAAAACATACACAGGTCGTCTTTGGGACAAAATGACCCCACAGTGAAATTCAATTAAAATCAAGGTCACAGAGTTATTTGTGGATTTCTGGAAGTTATAAAAGTGCTGCAGATAGATTACACAAGACCCACAACATATGCAGTTTCTCATGCCCATGACATTGTCTCTACATTCATCACCTGTTCATCACCACCACCAAAAAATAATCCTGGAGATGAGAAATCTGGAGGATTTTTGTAAATATGGAGACAGATGGAAAAAGATGGATGAGACTGACCTGCGGGCCGACTTAGGGCTGCTCATCTTAGCAGGTGTTTACAGGTCCTGAGGTGAGGCTGCAGCTCGTCTATGGGATGCACAGAGTGGAAGGTCAATTTTCCGCGCCACAATGCCACTCAAACTGTTTCACACCTATTCAAGACTGCTATGTTTTGATAACCGTGAGTCAGCGAGATGTGTGACAGACAAACTTCAGCCATAAGAGAGGTCTGGGATAAGTGGGTGGAGCAGCTGCTCTACCTCTACAGCCCAGGGCCTGATGTAACAGTGGATGAGCAACTGGTCCCATTTAGAGGTAATTTATTTTCATATTTCTAATAAAAGTGATTTTCACTATTGAATTCTATGACAGTTTTCTGTGGCTCTAATACAAATCACTGATGCGAATCTCTTCTGTCCAAAGGTCGTTGTCCTTTCCAGCAGTATATGCCCAGCAAGCCCGAAAATATGGGATCAAGTCATGAGTGGCTTGTGATGTCAAATCAAGCTACGCTTGGAAGATGCAAGTCTACACCAGGAAGCCGACCAGTGGAGGCTCAGAGAAGAACCAGGGGATGCAAGTTGTGCTTGATGTGACAGAGGGACTGAGGGGTCACAATGTGACATGTGACTTATGAAGTCGGACAGCAGCTCCTGAAGAGGAAGATCACCATGGTTGGCACAGGTCGAAAGAACAAGCCTGAGCTCCCACCTGCACTGCTTGCAACAAAGGACAGAGAGGTCTTCTCATCAAAGTTTGCCTTCACGCCCACCACCACCCTAGTTTCCTACATCCCAAAGAAAAATAAGAATGTAGTACTTCTGAGCACACTGCACACACAGTTGTCAAAGCTACACAGAGTGAAGGAACTCCTGATCAACCTGAGGATCCAGCTGCCACAGACGCTGCCCCAGCTGGGGCAAGTAAGAGGAAGAGATGTCAGTTCTGCCTGCCAAAGAAGGACCCCCCCCCCCCCCCCCCCCCCCCTGTTTTCAGCCTGATGTTGTTCAGATAAACACAAATACAACTGGTCAAAGTGATGAGAGCAGAGTCAGAATGTGTCAAATGTGAATCACCAACAGCTGAACCAGGAGGGGCCCCAGAGACACATTCAGCTTAGGGCCCCCTGAAAAGCTGGGACCGGCCCTGCTGATCATCACTGTGAACAAGTCAGATGATGATGATGTTTATAGACAATGCAGGATGTTGTTGGTCAGGCTCATACTGTTCAAGTCTGATAATGTAAAGCCCGTGAACACTTTGCTGCATAAGAACTTTATTGCAGTTATTTTGGCCGCTTAATAAGTCAGAAAATGAAATAATAATGTCACTCACAAACATAAGATTCAGTGCAATCCACTATTAGTCAGTAAGATGTGGAGACATTGGTGTGGTTGTCTCATAAATGTTCACTCTTTGTATTGTCACTGTCCTTGTCTGGTTTAAAAATTGACCAAACTGAGTCCTGACTAAACATGAATTAAATTAAATATAACATTTCTTTGGAGACACGCAGACTTATTTGTATCAGTAGTTTGGGAAACTGATTTGGAAACATTTGGAATAGGACTGCAGGTGTTAATTTGCACCTTTATCAAACTACTTAACAGAAAAAGTAAAACAAATCAGCAAATGAAATTGAATTATGCTCCAGCAGCGTAAAATCATTCAGTTCATTTGTCTTTGGCTCCATCTTGCGTCCAAAAAAATGCATTACAGAACAGTCACAATGCAACAACAGTTATGTAATACACAATAACAAAGGAAAACGTGGAAGGAATGCTCCAATTACACATCTGTAATAACTCAAAACGTGTGACTTTTTATTTAAACTGTAAGACTTGTGCACTACTAAGACACAACACTTTAAGAGCAATAGGCTGCATGAATAAGTTATTTAGCTGTGTTATGTAAAGTATTGTAATGTTTATGTGTGTTGGAGTGACTTTAGGTGCAGGACAGAATTTTTAACATTGGGACTGGAGTTAAAAACAGTGTTACATGGAGGAAACGGTTCAAACTAGTTAATCCACCATGTTTCTACACTTTGCTGCGTCTAACTACATTAAAACATCATAAATCCAGCTGGAGTGTGTCGTGCGTTTGGCTAACACAACTTATTTTTGTTTACCCGCTGCTTTACACGCGAAAAAGGCTTTTTAAAAAACGCCATTCACTCTTGTTCATAGTGGAAAACATATGACGAAGCGTGACCAGGAAGCGGCCGCCACCAAACAGGCAACGCGCTCAGCCAATCACAGCGCCGCGTTCAGCCCGTGCGCCCGCCTTTGGGAAAAATCCACCAATCAGGTTCGAGGATTCGCGCTTCCTTCCGGTTTGGAGACAAGCCTTGTTCATTGTACGCACTGTTCTGAAAGAATACCGCGGTAGTGACACAAACTAGTGCTTTGCGTGGGCTGTTGGAGCGGTTACAGTTAGTTATTCAGCTGTCAAGTTTAAATCCGCGTTTCCTTCTTGCAAAACGAGCACTTTGCGACGTTTCTGCTTTCGGATTTGTTGCTTTGCGGAGCCGTTTTCGAGCAACATTGCGGTACTGTTAGCATTTAAGCTAGCCTAGCATTGGTTGTCAAGGCGATCGACTGGACTGGGACTTTCAACGGGACAGGAACGTTCCCCAGAGCCACGAACGAGCCTGGAAACGACTCAACTCAGCGGTTATCGAGCGCAGGAGTTGTTTTAATCGTGAGTTAGCCGCGTTAGCTTCCTCTCCTGTCACTGCTTGTTTGACAAAAGCTGCGCCGCGTGAAGCAGTGAGGCTCCTGTCCGTGTTTACCGCGTGTTTCCAGCTTTGTTTGGGGGCTCTGGCAGAAGTGAAGAGGACATGAACGGGTTTAGCACGGAGGAGGACAGCCACGATGGTCCCCCGGCTCCACCGTTTTATGGCCAGAGCTGCTGCCTGATCGAGGACGGGGAGAGATGCGGCCGATCCGCTGGAAACGCCTCCTTCAGCAAGAGGATCCAGAAGAGCATATCCCAGAAGAAACTTAAGCTGGACATCGATAAAAGTGTGAGTAAACGGGGTTAGCTTTGGTTTGAGTGTTGTCCTGTGGAGTTGGAGAAGTTTGGGGGTTTGTTTGGTTTGTTTTGTTCGGGGTTTGTGTCGTTTTTGGACACGTCAAAATGGCTTTCTGTCAATGGGAGGGACCAAGACAAACTGCTCATCTGTGACCGCACTGGTGATTTAAGGCAAGGACAGGTTTATCTGGACAGCACAATAAGTAAATAAAGTGTTTTATAGAGTAGGAAAGACATTAAAGTCACAGCACAGCAAATCAAAGCGTAATAATTGGAAATAATTGTCATGAAATTAACATTGAAGCAGAAAAGTGCAGAATAAACCCCTTTCAGTCATATTCAGAGATAAACAGAACAGTTTGAGTCTGGATTTAAACATTGTCAAAGTCGAGACTTGTTTCACAGCTTTAGGAAGAATGTTCCAGGTTTTAGCTGCAGAAAAGTCCTGGTTTAGTCCTGATTCAGTCCTGGTTTACTTCATGTTTAGTCCTAATTTAGACCTGGTTTAGTCCTGGTTTAGTCCTGGTTTAGTCCTGGTTTAGCCCTGGTTTAGCCCTGGTTTAGTCCTGGTTTAGTCCTGGTTTAGTCCTGGTTTACTTCATGTTTAGTCCTAATTTAGACCTGGTTTAGTCCTGGTTTAGCCCTGGTTTAGTCCTGGTTTAGTCCTGGTTTAGTCCTGGTTTAGTCCTGGTTTAGTCCTGGTTCAGCCCTGGTTCAGTCCTGGTTCAGTCCTGGTTTAGTCCTGGTTTAGACCTGGTTTAGTCCTGGTTTAGTCCTGGTTTAGTCCTGGTTTAGCCCTGGTTTAGCCCTGGTTTAGCCCTGGTTTAGCCCTGGTTTAGCCCTGGTTTAGTCCTGGTTTAGTCCTGGTTTAGTCCTGGTTCAGTCCTGGTTCAGTCCTGGTTCAGTCCTGGTTTAGTCCTGGTTTAGACCTGGTTTAGTCCTGGTTTAGTCCTGGTTTAGTCCTGGTTTAGCCCTGGTTTAGTCCTGGTTTAGTCCTGGTTTAGTCTTGGTTTAGTCTTGGTTTAGTCTTGGTTTAGTCCTGGTTTACTTCATGTTTAGACCTAGTTTAGACCTGTTTTAGTCCCGGGTTTAGGCCCGGTGTAGTCCTGTTTTTAGTCCTGACTCTGGGACCAGCAGGAGGCCGGTCCCTGAAGTTCTCAGAGCGTGAGATGGTTCATTTGGCACTAACTTGTTGTAGTTACAATCATTTAAATTTTGCCAAACGTGTCAGTGAACTACACTAAAGGCACTGCCACTGATGTCATTCCAAATATTACACAACAGTTAATCAAAACTATCTGTAGTATTTACCAACTCTAGTGGTAGGACGAGGTAGGAGTTTCAGCTGTTTACAGGCCGTGACAAGTTGTACTACTGATTATTGACATCACAGAACAATCACAGATAATACGATACAACTGGGAAAGCAAGTTTGTGTGGAATAAGTGATGCACAGAGGTATTCATTAGTCCTGGTTTAGTCCTGGTTTAGTCCTGGTTTAGTCCTGTTTAGTCCTGGTTTAGTCCTGGTTTAGTCCTGGTTTAGTCCTGGTTCAGTCCTGGTTCAGTCCTGGTTTAGTCCTGGTTCAGTCCTGGTTCAGTCCTGGTTCAGTCCTGGTTCAGTCCTGGTTCAGTCCTGGTTCAGTCCTGGTTCAGTCCTGGTTCAGTCCTGGTTCAGTCCCGGTTTAGTCCTGGTTTAGTCCTGACTCTGGTGCTTGTTTGTTTCTTTGGAGATGATTTTGCTTAGTATGTCATTAAACTTATCTATCGTTTATTAAATTCAGGGGTGTGGACTGGTCAGACATAGCTTTTTAATACATTGTTATTGTGATTGTGATTGCCTCTCCATTGATCTGACATGGCAAAATGTAAAAGAAAAGTTATTTGGACATTTAAAATCAAAATAGTCGACCCTATTTCTTAGGTTTGGTTTATTGGAAATAGCTGATAGTCAAAACATAAAACAGTCCAATGCAAATTTACAGCAGTTTGTTAAAGGCCCATATTACACTGTTTTCTGATCTGTTTTCATGTCGTTTCCTCATCACAAACAGACCTGGAGTTGTTGTGTTTTGTTTCATTCCCACATGTTTAACACACAAACCCTGTAGATTTAGGCTGAGTTCTTCTTTCAAACTGAAAACACTCCGTTCCACCTTGTGATGTCATCATGTGGTGATACAGGAAGTGCTCCACTGTGTTTTTAAACTCCACACACCTTCACTAGGATCAAATCTACTGAACTAAAGATAAAAGTAGATGTTAACTTGTAAACTACCACTCTATGACATCACAAGGTGGAGCAGAGCATTTTGAGCTTTGGAGATGTAACAGACTAATAATAAAGTGTGACTCAAACATGTGTGAATGAAACAAAACACAACTCCAGGTCTGTTTTTGCAGAGGAAACAACATTAGATCATGGCTATAAGAATCCATTTTGTGAAACATAGGACCTTTTAAAGTTTAAAATCTGAGCTAGACAAGGCGACGTTCACACCTTTCTATGATGTTACTACCAGCTAAAGGTTAGTTAAGCTAATTTTAATATGAATTTATATTTGTCTTTTCAGGTACGTCATCTGTACATCTGTGATTTCCACAAGAATTTCATCCAAAGCGTTCGCAACAAGAGAAAGAGGAAGACGAGCGACGACGGAGGAGAGTCACCGGACCATGACGTGGAGGTTCCCGAGGTACAGCAACACCATTCAGACAAACTTCAATTCAATTCAGTTTATTTTTGCAAAGCCCAAAATCCCAACTGCCTCTGTCGCCTCTTAAGGCTGAACATGAGAATTGATTTAAAGAAACAGAAAGTTAGAAAATCAACAGTGAAACAGTCGTCTACAATCTTCAGTCTATGCTCTGTCTGCAAGGAAGAAAATCTGAAATATCACTTTCACGCCGTAGTTTGGAGGATTACACTGCTTTTTACATGTTAACTGTATAAAGAAGTCCCATACCAGGGTCCCGTATTTGGAAAATCAAAAGCGAAACCAAAGAGTCAATCAGGCTGTGCTCGCACCGCTGGTTTGACAGGGGGCGGGCGCTTAGCAATGTTGCTGTCAATCAACCTGTTCCTCAGACTAGCAGGAGCGACCTCGGGGAAAATAGGCACTGGATTGGTCTGTTTTTAATGTTCAGATCTTAATTTAGAGACAAAATAGCGAAATTAAAACCCCAGGATCATGTAGAGCGGGTTAATATGAACATTTAAGACCAAAAAATGACGAGTCTGACAGCAGCAGGTACAGAGAGAGGAGCGAAGATTTTTCAGAAGAAAGTGAATTGAAACCAGAGCTCGAAGGAACCACTTCAAGCCCATTCCCCCTTCATGTTTAGAATGTGGCGGCAACAAGCTGTGGTTTTTCATCAACTCTTTTGTAGCCTTTTATAAGTATATTTAATTAACGATAACATACCGTATTTTCTGGACATTAAGTCGCACTTTTGTCATAGTTTGGCCGGGGGTGCGACTTTTACTCGGATGTGATTTACAGTCCAGAAAATCCAGTACTTTGACTGTGCTCATGTTCACACTGGGGTCGTTTAAGGGGTTTTATTCCACCTTAAACAAAACTGTGCAGTGACTTTGTTTTTTTCTGTGACCCCAGCAAAGTCACCACAGACACTCATCTAGACGGGGACTGTAACTGTCTGTCTCTGTGTTTAGGTGGATCTGTTCCAGCTGCAGGTGAACACACTGAGACGTTACAAGAGACACTACAAACTGCAAACCAGACCAGGACTTAACAAGGCCCAGCTCGCAGAGGTACAGCGCCGTTCAGACCTCAACTCACACTGATACTTACACTACCGGGCAAAAGTTTGGATAATTCCTCTGTTTACATTTTAAAATAAACATAGATGCACACGGAAGACATCGGATATGTGAAGTAAGATGCGTGGAATTATGAAACGATGAAATAAGGTGCACATCTCTGAGGATTTGAATGTAAAATATGAAAAAAAAAAAGTAAAGTAGCCACTGTTTGGGTGTCAAAAAAATATTTAGTAGTAGAGTTATTTCACTTTTTTCTTTACTACATAATTCTATACATCCTGCTTGATTTATTTCATGTCTTCTGTGTGTATCTAAAATGCAGAAAGTACTAAAAATAAAGAAAAAAAACACAGAATGAGAGATTTTTCCTGTTCCATGGTAAGATTTGAGCTGTAGAGGGTTAAATATCACTCATGTTTTCTGTTTTTATATATAGAATGTAAAAAAAAAACATTGAATGAGAGGGTGTGTCCAAACTTTTGACTGGTCTCATAAAACACAACAAGATTCACAGCAGAGTTCATACGCATCTACGTTCTTAACAAAACCGTTAACATTTTTCTAGCGAAGCCTTGTTCACTTCTAAACGTCGCAGCTTTCATAAATCAAACCTTCGTGTTGCAAACAGGTGTTTTTCCCGTATCGTCTCCTCCGCTCTGTCCTACCTCAGCACTTTCTAAATGAGCTGTTTACTGTCGCCTCTTCACTCTCCACTGAGCGCCGTGTTTAACCTGAGCAAACACAAGATTTAAGAGAGTTAAAAACACAGCTAAAGACACGAAGAGGCAGGAGACGGGAGAGTTCATAGGAAAACACCTAACACTTTATTAAGGATGAAGGATGTTAGTGTTTTTGCAGTATTTAAGAAGTGTTTATCTGCTGTTTGTGCTGTTAGTGCTGCTGCCACTAGAGGGCGTCCTATAACCAGGGCTCTGATAGAATCAGAATCAGAAGACTTTTATTGCCATAGTCTGTGAACACAGTTCACAAACTAGGAACTTGATTCGGTGAAAAAGTGCAACATAAACACACTGAATAAATACAAATACAAATAAGGGCATGCACAAAGTTAAAAAGATATGCTTAAAAAACCAAATGAAATACTTACTAGGGAGAAAATATGTACAACAGCAGCATCAGAACAACAGTGCAAAGTGGCTTATTAAAGTGACCGGTGTTATAAAGTGTCCAGTATAGTGCAGATATTATAACGTGTTCATGAGACAAACAGCAGAGGGGAAGAAACTGTTCTTATGGCGAGAGGTTCTGGTCCCAATGGACCGTAGCCTCCTGCCAGAGGGAAGTGGCTCAAATAGTCCATGTCCAGGGTGAGAAGTGTCAGCTGCTATACGGCCTGCTCGCCCCCGAGTCCTGGAGACGTACAGGTCCTGTAGCGATGGAAGGAGCAGCCAATCACCTTCTCAGCAGAGACACAAAGCGCTGCAGTCTCTGTCTGTCCCTGGCCCCAGTGAACCACACAGTGATGGAGGAGGTGAGGATGGACTCAGTGATGGAAGTGTAAAACTGCACTATCATCTGGACCGGCAGCTTGAGTTTCCTCAGCCGCAGCAGGTGGAACATCCTCTGCTGGGCTTTCTATAGTCTTTCTGATAGTTGTGTCTCGGTGGGCGTGCTGAACGCTCTGTGGGAACATGAGGAGAGTTTGATGGAAAGAGAAAATGATCACACTGTCATGATTTGAATTTTACTGATTTTGATTCCAGGGCCAGTTTTAGACGTGGACCATGTCAGTTTCTGTTCTGTAGCACTGATATTTGGACTTAGACCACGGGTGTCAAACTCTAATTTTGGCCTTCTGAGAATTTAAAACTGTGACTAAGTCGTGGGCCAAACTAAATCGTTACTGAAAAATTTCAACAACATCTACATGTTTTTCAGAAGAGGTGGATTGAATTTGAGAGAGTCGACGGGGAGCAGATGCTGATGAGCGTCAACAGAAGTGGTGGGGGCCGGAACAAACATTTGCAAAGAATTCTGGGATTTGTAGTATTAGAGGTGCATGCACTGTACTGCCGCGGTGGGCCAGGTCTAATACATATGTGATATGATGTGGCCCAAATATAATTATATCTAGGGCCAAATTTGTCCCAAGGGCCTGAGTCTGACATGTGTGACTTAGTATCGGCTGTCGGCCCTAAATCTCCAGCAGAGGGCGATGTTTTTTTTTTGGTTGATCTGCTGCTTAAAAAATACACACAAGGCTTTATATTAACACTTTAATACAAAGAGATAGCTGCACAAAACATGACGACACAGCTTTCTTATATGTTTGTGGTAAAAAAGTAGCAGAAAAGTCTGGATTAATGCATCTTTCTTTTAAATAGTTTCCATCCAAACTGGTTGAGAGTTGATTTGTAAATGTCATGTGTAGTAACACAGTTTCCCCCTGTTTAGACGGTCAGTCGTCACTTCAGAAACATCCCCGTGAACGAGAAGGAGACGCTGACCTACTTCATCTACATGGTGAAGAGCAGCAAGAGCCGACTGGACCAGAAAGCAGACGGCACCAAAGCCCTGGACTGACCGGCCCCGCCTCCCTCCGTCTGCAAACCCCGCCACAACCAAACAATACGTCTGTAGACCTCCAAAAACGGCTCTGCTTTGTTCTGAAAAACCAAAAGTCGAGCTGTCACCGTCGTCCTCTGAGGAGATAGACTTTTACACATAAAACACTGACTAGCATGCTGTCTCTATGGTCAAACTCTCCGCTCTTTTTTGGAGTTTCTTCTGCCAAAAAAACAGGTGTAAAAAGCAGATGAACTTTATCGGGCCACTCTTTGCTCCAGTGTAAATGTGTACACAGTCTCACTGTCTGAATGCAATGCACCGACTACATGTATAGCTGCCTTAAGAGTCAAACGAAGCGTCAGTTCGGAGGTGATTTTTTTTTTTTCTTTTTCTTTTTTCCCTTGTGCCAAATGGGGAACGTGTTTATGGATCTAAAAGAGTGGACATTTTTAACAAGGACGAATGAACTGGTTTTGTCGAGTCTGGCTTTGCTTCTGTCACGTCCAATATCAACACATTTAAAGGTGCACTTTGTAATGTGTGTGTGTGTGTGTGCCACCTGCTCGTCTCCATGGCGACTGCTTTGCTTGGATTTTCCCACAGAACGGCATTAAGCTTCTCATTCATTTGATTACGGATATTTTTAATAGAAAACTACATTAAAATCATGCATTCTGATCACGAGCTCTGACTTGTAGCTTGGCCTTGTGCCGCCGTTTATTTATCTTCATGGAGATGGTTAAGTTTAATGCCGTACTGTGAGACATTACAGGCAAAGCGATAACGATTCCATGGAAACAAGTAGGTTGCGCAGTGCACCTTTGATAAATTACACATTCTTCTGACCTTCGAACATTACAATCCCATTTTTAAACAGAAACTGCATATGATTCACTCAGATAAGACTTTAACTATTTGTCTGTTGTTTTTTTTTTCATTTTTATTAATTAAATCACCCAATAGCTGCCGCACGGATGAAGAGACCATCTTATTTTAAAATGATTTACACATTTACCTAATCTGACGTGTTTGTCCTACAGGATTGGGCTTTTCTTGTAAACACAAAGATCTTTAATATAATAATGAGACAAACACCTCTTGTCTCTTGTGCAGTTGTTAAAGGTCCTGTTTTACACAAAAATGATTCCTGTGAACTTTTATCTATTTATTTTATGTTATAAGGCTGTTAACACCTCAAAAACTTAGTTGAAACCAGATACGCTATATAAAAAGACACAGACATTTTTTTTTCTCACTGTCTGACATGAAATCAGACTAAACTTTTCCAGTTTTAGGTCAATTAGGATTCACAAAATTTTTATTTGCTCAATGCCAGAATAAAGAAGTGTTTTTTTTAGACAGTTTTTCACGACTTTCTTCTAAGTCTGAAGTTCACATACAGCAACATGACTCTGCCTTTAAACAATTTTGGAAAACCCAGATGATGTCATGTCTTTGGAAGCTTCTAATTGGTTTATTGACAACGTCTGAGTGAATTAGAGACACACCTGTGGATGTATTTGAAGACACACCTGAAACGCACTGCTTCTTTGTGTGACATCATGGGAAGGTCAAGAGAAAATCAGCCAAGATATCAGGAAGAGGATTGAGGCGTTGCACAAGTCTGGTTCATCCTCGGTGCAGCTTCCAGACGCCTGAAGGTGCCACAACCCAAGAACAAAAGCAAAAGACCTTGTGAAGACGCTGCTGAAGCTGGTAAGAGTGAAACGAGGACTGTACTGACAAGAGCTGAAAGGAAGAAGACATTACTCCAAAAGAAACATAAAAAGACAGATTACAGTTTGCAAATCCACATGGGGACTAAGACCTTAATGTTTGGAGACATGTCCTGTGGTCTGACGAAACTAAAATTTAAGTGTTTGGCCATTGTTAAGTTTAGAAGAAGAAAAGGGAAAAGCTTACAAGCCTGAGAGAATACCATCCCAACTGTGAAACACGGGGGTGGAAGCTTCATGTCGTGGAGTTTGTTTTGCTGCAGGACGGACTGGTTCACTTCACAAACTAAATGGAATCGTGAGAAAAGAACTTTATGTGGAAACACTGAAGCAACATCTCAAGACATCAGCCAGGAAGTTAAAGCAGCTTGGGCACAAATGGGTCTTCCAAATGGACAATGACTTGAAGCGTACTGCCAAAATGGTGACAAAGTGGCTTAAGGATAACAAAGTCGATGTTTCCGGAGTGGCCGTCACAAAGCTCTGATGTCAGTCCAATAGAACATTTATGGGACAGACCTGAAAAGCCAAGTGTGAGCAAGAAAGAATGAAACAAAACACAGCTCCGGGTTTGTTTGTGATGAGGAACAAACATGACAAATATCAGACGATAGCGTAAAATGGGCCCTTTTGCTAATACTTTTGGACGTTGACTGACGCAAAGCCAATGTTTGTTTTTATTTAACTTTTGTTTTTCTTGTAGAACATTTTGATTTCTGTTTTTTTTTTGTTTTTTTTGTTTCATGAATGAATCTAGTGAATGTCTTTGTGTATTTTTGAGTCCTGTTCTTTCCAGCTCTTTTAATGGCTACACATGTCGCTCAGACTTGCACTGCAATAATATTTTCTACGCAAGTATAAAAGAAACGAGCGGTTTTAGAATAATAACAGATGCCTTTCTGACTTGTGTGAATATAGTGTTGTTTGTCCCAAGCGAAATGATTTCTCCATAAACTCAAAGCCAGTTCGAAAGTGAGAAGCTGCTACTAAATTGTGTTGTTTTTGCAGCGTTGCTAGCTTGCAGTGGTATTAGCATTTGACAAGCTACGCACAACTATCCAAAGTCCAAGATCCCACTGGTTTTCTACATCTAGAAATGACTTTTTTTCCACGTTCAAGTGTCTCAAAGCCTCTGGACATCAAGGAAACCGCTCACACATTCATACACGAGTGGATCACAAGCGTCAGTGGCTATGTTTTGTTTTGTTTTTTTATGTCGAGAGCGGGTTTCGAACCGTCAACCTTCGGCTCAGAGGACTCTACCAACTGAGCTCGCGTTCCTTATTTATTATAATTGAGTACTTAAAGTGTGTAGCCATTAAAACGTGTTGAGATTGTTCATCGTTTTACTATTTAAACTCAAATTTGGACCTCCTTAAATGCTTCAAAATCTTTTTTAATACAACAATCATGTTTTGACCCCGTGTTTTTAGCAATTCACTTAAATTAATGCACTGACTAAAGTGGGTCTTTTATGTTAAGTTACATTTCAACATTTTTGGCCATAAAAATCTTGCCCTTTTTTCAGATTCTCAAACCCTGAACTCAAACGAACATCGAGGTTTTCCAAATATAGATTTCAGAATTTGAATTTGAATTTCTCGTCTTATTTTATTTGCGTTTCCTTGTAGTGTTTTGTAGGTGTCACCGGTCTTTATTAACTCGTAGGCACAACACAATAATCTTGTTGTTGTATTAGAAAAATGTATTTAAAAATCGATCCTGGTAATGTTAATAAATGTATTGTACAGATGAGCCCCTGTTGGTTTTACCTTTCAATGTCTTTCTTTCAAGTCAAGTTATTCCGCTGTTTTATTTTTTATTTTTTAATGCCAAATACCTTCTCACTCTGCCCCAACAAGAGCCCCAAGGTGTAATATCTTGGGAATTTAACCTCTGATCTTCTGGTTTAAAGGTAAAAGTCTTAAACTGAAACTCAAAGACTCTTAAACTTAAGACTCAAGACATGTATTTACTCTGGTTTGTGTTTAAGTTAGTGCTCTTCCTCACGCTGGTCACATGATGTTACTGCAGCGTGTCCCGTCAGGTGATATTTAAACCGGTGGAGGCAGGACGACAGCGCCATCTGCTGTCCGACTTCTTCAGGACAGGATCCCAGGTGTGTGAGAGTAAAAAGGACCCGTGGGCACGTTTTCACATTTTTGTTTGCGTCTTTAATCCGGGGACGATGTTTGTCGTCCTGTGGCACAGTGATGTTTGCTCCGTCCCAGTCCATAATGGGTTATTTCTTATTTATTTACAGACTAACTTAATGACTTACTTAATGACTTACAGACTAACTTAATGACTTACTTAATGACTTACTTAATGACTTACTTAATGACTTACAGACTTACTTAATGACTAACTTAATGACTTACAGACTTACTTAATGACTAACTTAATGACTTACAGACTAACTTAATGACTTACAGACTTACTTAATGACTAACTTAATGACTTACAGACTAACTTAATGACTTACAGACTAACTTAATGACTTACAGACTAACTTAATGACTAACTTAATGACTTACAGACTAACTTAATGACTTACAGACTTACTTAATGACTAACTTAATGACTTACAGACTTACTTAATGACTAACTTAATGACTTACAGACTTACTTAATGACTAACTTAATGACTTACAGACTAACTTAATGACTTACTTAATGACTTACTTAATGACTTACTTAATGACTTACTTAATGACTTACAGACTTACTTAATGACTAACTTAATGACTTACAGACTTACTTAATGACTAACTTAATGACTTACAGACTAACTTAATGACTTACAGACTTACTTAATGACTAACTTAATGACTTACAGACTAACTTAATGACTTACAGACTAACTTAATGACTAACTTAATGACTTACAGACTTACTTAATGACTAACTTAATGACTTACAGACTTACTTAATGACTAACTTAATGACTTACAGACTTACTTAATGACTAACTTAATGACTTACAGACTTACTTATTGACTTACACACTTAATGACTTACAGACTTACTCAATGGTTACTTAATTACTTACAGAGTTGCTTAATGACTTGCACACTTACTTAATGACTTAGACTTATTGATTGACTTACTGAATAACTTACTGACTTATTGACTTACTAACTTTTTGACGTACTGACCTACTTACGGACTGACTGACACCGTTAACTGGCACATTATGAACAAGTAATTGAAACATGTAACTTCACATTTTCACATGAGACGAACAAGACCAACCGTTCAATCGCATTTAACACAAAATCTGAAAAAAGCCTGAACTACATCTGCACAAAATGAAGGAAAACGTGACATTTCAGTGCATAATTTGGCACAATAAGATTAGATAAATAAAAAAAAAAAGTTTGCTTGCCTTAATTTACTAATCAAACTCTTTAGAAGTAAAAATGTGACAGAAACCAAACCCACAAAAATCAGGAATATAATCTTCAAAAAACTGAATTTCTGTAAAATTAGTCTTTAAGTCTAACGTTTTTCTTGCAATGTTGGTTATTATGTCAGCCAGTTTTGAATGAATGTTTCTGATTGTACAGTCGTCTACTGCACATGTGACGAGCAGATCCACGCTCTGCTCTCACTGAACTGTCAATCAGAGGACAGGGTTCATCAAGTGACCACTAGATGTCGCTGTAGCTCCTTCACAAACGTAGTGACAGCTGAAAGTGTTGATGTTTTTGTTCTCCTTTAGGCTAGTCCTGGGTTAGACCTGGTTTAGGCCTAGTTTAGACCTGATTTAGACCTGGTTTAGACCTGATTTAGACCTGGTTTAGACCTAGTTTAGACCTGATTTAGACCTGGTTTAGACCTGATTTGGACCTGATTTAGACCTGGTTTAGACCTGGTTTAGACCTGATTTGGACCTGATTTGGACCTGATTTAGACCTGGTTTAGACCTGATTTAGACCTGATTTAGACCTGGTTTGGACCTGGTTTAGACCTGATTTGGACCTGGTTTAGACCTGATTTGGACCTGATTTAGACCTGATTTGGACCTGATTTAGACCTGGTTTAGACCTAGTTTAGACCTGGTTTAGACCTAGTTTAGACCTGATTTAGACCTAGTTTAGACCTGGTTTAGACCTGGTTTAGACCTGATTTAGACCTAGTTTAGACCTAGTTTGGACCTGGTTTAGACCTGGTTTAGACCTAATTTAGACCTAATTTAGACCTGATTTGGACCTGATTTAGACCTGGTTTAGACCTGCTTTAGACCTGCTTTAGACCTAGTTTAGACCTAGTTTAGACCTAGTTTAGACCTGATTTAGACCTAGTTTAGACCTAGTTTAGACCTAGTTTGGACCTAGTTTGGACCTGATTTGGACCTGGTTTAGACCTAGTTTTGACCTGATTTAGACCTGGTTTAGACCTGCTTTAGACCTGCTTTAGACCTAGTTTAGACCTGATTTGTACCTGGTTTAGATCTGGTTTTGACCAAATTTAGACTAAAACAAAAGCAAAATGGACATACTGGAAAACATGCATCCTTACTGTGAGCGGGCTTGCATCTCCACAAACCTGGCCCTTTATTTGGCCTGGAGGAGGGCCTCTACCTGCTTGTTTCCATGGAAATGTTGTTTGGCTGTAACATTCCACAGTATGGCATAAAACCTGTCTGTCTCCATGGTAAATGTTTGTGTGGATTTAATCGTCTGTTTTCCTGTGATCGTGGCGCTGATGTTCCACCTATAGACTGTAGATATAAATGGACATAGCTAACCTGCTAGCCGCCGCTTTCCAAACAGGAAGTGATCATGTGCGCGCATGAGCCTCGTCATTTTGGTCTTAAATGTTCGTATTAACCCTCTACATGATCCTGGGGTTTTTATTTCACTATTGTGTCTGGAAATCAAGATATGAACATTAAAAACAGACAAATCAGGCGCCTTCTTTCCCTGAGGTCGCTCCCGCTAGCGTTAGCAACAGGTTTGATTGACAGCGTTGCTAAGCGCACGCTCCTAAATCAGCGGTGTGAGCGGGAAGAGCCGTTACCCTTAACAGCGTCGCTCCAGATTGGCTCTTTGGTTGCTATGATACTTGCGGTCAGAGTTTTAAACATAGAACTCGGCTCCAGATTAGCCGCTATAACTGCTAGCCTCGATTAGCTTCATTTGACTGGAGCTGAACACTGTGGGTGACGTCAAACTCACTTAATCCGCCTTTTTACACAGTTCCAGCTCTAGAAAGTTCCATGTCATCACTTTAAGAAAAGAACAAACAGGTAAAGAGTTTATTGTGCGTTAGAAGATTTCATTTATTTATATAGAACTTCACGACTGTACAAATGACAAACACGACGACCTCTGTCACCGGGTCGATAACAGAAACATTATTCTGAGGTAGATTTCAGACACGCACGAAAAACAAACAGCAAAAAATGTGAAAAAACATGAACGAACTTTACAAATATGAAAACTTTGAACTGAATTTGGCTGAGTATAGCGCCCCCATGTGGAGTATAGCGCCCCCTGTGAGCTCTGTTGTCAAGTGGAAGTGTTTGAGAAAGTGCATTTAAAGTTTTGTGTACATGACCAATTAAAAAAAAAACAAAAAAATCCAATATTCTTTACCATTTTACGCCAATTTAAACGCGTAACTCTCCGTCTGAGGGTCCACCACGCGCTCGTCTCCATGGAGATACAAGTTTTCCAAGATACTACGGTATTTTATTTTTTATTTTTTTGCAACAACACACCGGCACCTGAATAAACGCAACACGGACACGTTTAATGAGACACATTTAAATTTCCAGGTAATGTAATATCGTCACCGTGGAGACAAGCTGATAGTGGACCTCGCAGCAGGAAAGTTCCACAGTGCACCTTTAGTGTCTTTGGTCAGTTCCACACAGCTTCAAGGCACAAGGATGAAGACCCAGGCTGCGTTCACGTTGTGGAAGTGCATTCTGGGAGGTCTGTTTAACTCTTTTATCTAATGTCCATTATTTCCAAACTTCTGCTCCACAAATGCTGAACTTTTCCGTGTTTGTTTGGGGTCGACTCCACAAACTCGTCGTGTTAAACTCCTTTCATCTGACGACGATCACGTCTTTGGGGCTGAATAATGGCTCCACTTTCAGAAGCTGTTGTGAAAAAAAATTATTTGAGTTTTGTTTATTTGAACCGAAAAAAGAGGCTGGACTTTGGGTCAGTTTCAGATAGACCCAGGAATTAGAGAGAGAATGAATATAAACCTGCTTCAGTCCTGATTAAGGCCAGTTTAGTCCTGGTTTAGTCCTGGTTTAGTTTTGGTTTAGTCCTAGTTTAGGCCTGTTTTAGTCCTGGTTTAGTCCTGGTTTAGTCTTGATTTAGTCCTGGTTTAGACCTGATTTAGTCCTGTTTTAGTCCTAGTTTAGTCCTGTTTTAGTCCTAGTTTAGTCCTAGTTTAGTCCTGGTTTAGTCCTGGTTTATTTAAACTGACTTTTCTTTATTTAAACTGACAGAGAAGACGATGAACTCTGGGAAGTTTTTTGTTTCATGTGCATAGACTCAGGAATTACAGAGATAATAACGATAAACCATCTTTAGTCTTGATTAAGTCCTGGTTTAGTCCTGTTTTAGTCTTTATGTAGTCCTGGTGTAGCCCTAGTTTAGTCCTGTTTCAGTCCTGGTTTAGTCCTGGTTTAGTCCTGGTTTAGTCCCGGTTCAGTCCCGGTTCAGTCCCGGTTCAGTCCAGGTTCAGTCCTGGTTTAGTCCTGGTTCAGTCCAGGTTTAGTCCTGGTTTAGTCCTGGTTCAGTCCCGGTTTAGTCCCGGTTTAGTCCCGGTTTAGTCCCGGTTTAGTCCCGGTTTAGTCCCGGTTTAGTCCCGGTTTAGTCCCGGTTTAGTCCCGGTTTAGTCCCGGTTTAGTCCCGGTTCAGTCCCGGTTTAGTCCCGGTTTAGTCCCGGTTCAGTCCCGGTTCAGTCCCGGTTCAGTCCCGGTTTAGTCCCGGTTTAGTCCCGGTTTAGTCCCGGTTTAGTCCCGGTTTAGTCCCGGTTTAGTCCCGGTTTAGTCCCGGTTTAGTCCCGGTTTAGTCCTGGTTTAGTCCTGGTTTAGTCCTCTGCTCATGACACAAACTCATCCTGTTGTTTTCCGTGTTAAAGTGAAACGTCTGTGTCTGTTGTTAAGTTACATCCAGTAGTGTTGCATTACTCCAATAAAAAATAATTTATACTCCTTCATTTTGACAAGACGACAGTAGTGAAACGAACGAAACCCAACGGGCAGCGATGGGAAGAACGCCGTCCAATCAGAGTACTGCGCTCGGAATACTTGGAATACTTTTACTTCAAGTTGCCTGGCATTATAACGGAAAAACAGCTTGGTTTTTGTCGTTCTTTGGGTTTTTTTCCTCATTAATACCAAAATTTTATAATGAAATATCGCCATGTCTTACGTTTACCTCCAAATAAAAGAGCAACTGTACCAGAATTCCCAAAATTACTCCTCCGAATAAGCATTTCCGTTACTTCCCATCACTGCCGACGGGACACACCACATTCAACACAAAAACACATCCTCCACTTCAAACGTTATGTTCAAGTCCTTTTGTTTTTTTTCGTCTCGCCGTTCTGCTCGAGTCCGTTCGGAATCAAAACACACGGAGTCACTGGTTCAACTCCAGAGCCCAGACCTGCTGTGGCCAACCCGTCCGACCTTTGACCTTTTTCTCAGCGATGAACGTTTCCTGCAGTCCGTCCGGGTTCTGAGGGAAACGACGACAGTGTGATTAAAACGGGGCAGACGCAGAGGAGCAGATCGTAAAGGGTAACGTTTTTGTTTTCCTCCAGAATCTCAGGGCTTATTCTGCATAAAAAAAACCTGTCAGATGCCCTCCCTGTGTCTCCACGGGGGTTTATTCTGCATAAAAAAACTGCTAATCCTGTAGTTTTGATCTGTTAAAACATGTTCTGAAATGCCCCTGTGTCTCAAACGCTCCCCCCGTGTGTGTCAGATGCCCTCCCCGTGTGTGTCAGATGCCCTCCCTGTGTGTGTCAGATGCCCTCCCTGTCTCTCCATGGGGTTTTATTCTGCATAAACACTGCCAACCGTGTAGTTTTACCAGCTCTGAAATGTGATTTTTGTTTTATTTTAGCTCAAATCTCACTCTTTTTGCCAATTCTTCTGAACGAGTTTAAAATATGAACTTTAAACTGAATATTATTATTATTGTTATTATTATTAAAACATAAATTGCATAAATACTTGTCAGAAAATAAATCGCAGTGGCATTTTTTTTTCTTTCTTTCTTTATTTGAGCTGCAGTGTCCAAGTATTTTCCTGTGCGTAAAATGCGTAAAATGCGTTTTTTTATTTGACTCTTTTTGGCTGTAACTAAACCTGGGATATGGTTTTGTCTCGTGTCACGTTTAACCCGCGCTGTCAAAGGCCTAAAGCTTCAAACAAACACAAATATGAGCCCCGGATTAAAAAAAGAAACTGGGAACATTTGGGTTGAAACTGTTTCAAACTGACGCGAACAGACCCGACTCTTTCAAAAATGAGTCAGGGCGATTTTTAGATTTCAAACTCAAAAGTAACTCGTAAAACTCATAAACTCATCCAAGAAAAAACAAATCTGGAGACTTAACTTTTGTGTTTGACTTTTGTCTCCCTGATTAAACCACCAGCAGCTGTAGAATTAAAGTCTTAACACGGCGTTTATTTTGGACAAACAAACACATCTCATCTTTACGCATCCATTTTGGATCATTCAGGTTTTGCGCGAGTTGTTTTTGTGCGTAATTATGATGATTTTTGCGGGTTTATTTGCGTTTTAACTGTTTGCTGTTCCAACCATGTAACCAAATCAGCTTTTATATAAGTTTTAATAACACATTTGTTTAGTTAAATGTATTTATTTCTTTGTCGTAAAGATAAAGCAGTTCAGTTGAAGCTCGCACACGGCGCTGTCACGACTCTGAGGCCTAAAGTAACAACATTTAAGAGCTTTAAGAGCGATTTGTTGAGAAAAACCTGGTCAAATTGTCTAAATGGCACCTCTGTTTTTTGTTTTATGAATAACTGGATTATTAACAGCACAGATAACGCGCTGGACTGTGTTTGTTCACTAAAGACTCGTGCGTAAAAACAAAAATCGGCTGGACCAATAATGTCCAGACCTGTTACTGGAGCTGTTTGTGAAAGATATTTGGATTTATTAAAGTGATAAAAAAAAAAAAGGCTGACACAAGTAAGTTTGACTGAAAGGTAAAAACGCAGGACTCTTTAAACGCGGTGCCCTCCCTGCGCTGCTCTGGCCTCGCTCCTTTTTGCTCTGGTTCTGTGGTGTTTGTGGTTTTGGACTGGAGCCGTTTTACATTTAAGTTTGCGGTGTTTTCAATTTAAAACAAAAATATTAAGCTAAATACTGTCTTTATATATTTTTTCTCTTTGAGTTTGGCTTAATTTTATTGGTCAATGAGCTGCTGCCAGGCCCAAAACACAAGTAAACACACGAGACACGAGCCAAGGCGTGCGTAAAATGCGTAAAATGGTGCAGTTTTTATTTAACGTTTTTCCAGTAAAAGTTTATAATTGCACTTTTGTTGTTTACTGTCACATGTGTCTGTACATGAACTCACCAGGTCCCGTTTCCTCTTCAGGTCCCTGCTCTCGTACTTCTTGATCTCGGCCTTAAACCCCTCCGTCTCCCCGGAGTCTTTGGCCAGGACGTCCATGAGATACGCGATGTAGCTGGTGGCGAGGCGCAGCGTCTTTATCTTGGACAGTTTGGTGTCCGCGGGCACGTTGGGGATGCACTCCCGGAGCTCTGCGAACGCCGTGTTGATGCTCTCCGTCCTGCGCCGCTCCTTCTTTGGCCCCGGGGCTCTGCGCTTGGCCTGGCCGCCCTGGAGCGCGTCGAAGCGGGCGTCGTGCGTCACGGAGCCCGGCGTCCCTGGAGCCTGGATGTGGAAGTCCGTCGGGGGTAAGTCGTGGTTTAAGACCCAGCTCTGGAAGTAAGGCGCGTGCGAGGGGAAGGGCTCGTGCATGAGGTGGTGGTGGTGGTGGTGGTGATGCTGGTATCCGCTGATCAGGTTCATTTTGACGCACGAGACGCACAAAACATCCGCAGAAAACGCACAGAAAATATCCCAGGACAGAGGTTTACATGACGAGGTCAGAGTGTAAAATCCAACTGGTGGCGCGTGTTGTTTTTGAAGCTCTGAGTCGCGCGGAGGTGACAGGCCGCGGTTTAAACACGGTGGGAGTGCGCGTGCGGAGGAGGCGGCCAATCAGAGCCCAGCACGGCGGGAGGGGAGCGCGCGAGGCCCCGGGGAGAAGAGCAGCGTCGGTGCGCACGTGAACCCCGCGAGACCACGGCGAGGATGGAGTGCACGAGCGCGGAGCAGGAATACACCGAACTAGAGCTTTAATATAAGGATCTGAGGAAAGGAGAGGCACAGACTGCGGGAACAACACGAGAAGGACGAGGCGCGTGTTTGATCTGTGAAGTTTAATGAGCTGTTTGTGCCTGAATAACTCATTATATGTTGACTGACAGGTAAAACTTTGACCAAGGATTTAGTCAAATCTGAGAAAAACAGGAAATCATAGAAATGTTAAAGAAAAACAGTTGGATGAAGAACAGAAAAAACGCCTCAGACTAAACACTAAACATTTATGTTCAACTAAATCTGAGCTGGAGTTTTATTAACGATCAGGTCTGTAAAAATGTAATTATTTTAAATCAATTAATACATGTAATATGATTCAGAAAATAAACAGGAAATAAGAGTGTTATGTTTGATAAACCGACATCAGGGCCGTGAAACTCAAACTCACACTGGGCCAGAATTAAAAACAGACAAATTCACGGGTCAAACTCCATATTTATTGAACAATTGACTCTGATGTGCAACATTTAACCTTTTCATACAGAAACAAACTTTAGTTTTGCTTAAACACAAAATCTGGAACAACTCAAGCCTGATATTACAAACATGAGAAATAAAATTAGAAGTAAAAGACACATCAGTAGTATTCATTTATTATTTAAATAAATAAAATAAATGATGTCTCTCTGTGGTATTGAATCTGTCCGAGCTGAGGAGCGGCTCAGTTGCTGTTGAGTGTGAGGCTCTTGGTGTCGTGTCAGTGCTGATGCTCTGTACACCAGAGGGTCAGCTCTAATGCACGTCTGATACGATCTCATGGGCCAAATATAATTACACCGTGGGCCAGATTTGGCCCCGGGGCCTGAGTTTGACATGTGTGACCTACATGTTTAGCTGTGTTTCAGATGATGTCACAGGTTTCTATTGGCCAATGATATTTAATACAGATGAGGGAAGTTTAAATTAATATTTTTAAAATGCATAATGATGTTACCGGGTTCAGTCGGGAAAAAACAGGTTCAACGTTTGTGTTTTATGGCAAAATACAATGGAATTAACAAGGAATAAACTGGCTCGTGCGCCTCATCTGAGAGTATGACATCGTCACATGCCACTAATTCAATCGGCTGCGTTCAAAAAATTGATAACGTCATAATTTCAGATGGAAAACAAAGGCAAATAATGAGTGGGTCCGTGGATGTGCGTCTGACCCTGAGCTACAGAGCTTCAGCCCTCGACAGTTATGAGCGGAATTACAGCACTTTATCAAGCAATTGTGAAAAAAAATAAATATTAAAGTGTTTATAACGACCAAGAAGAGTTTTGTTTCATGCGGATCGGCCCATAAACCGACTCAAAACATCTGCACTTTGACAGTTAAACAAACTCCGCCGTAGAATCCTGATGTCATGGGAACAAAACCGGACTTTAGCAACATCCAGAAGCCGACATATGTATTATTTCTTTATTTTCCTTTTGTTTGGCAAGTCTTACCATAAGGAAAACGCTGACCCCTGACCCCGTCTAAGTGTCGCGCGTAAACACGGGATTCAAAAAAACACACGCAGGTCTAATATCGGGTGAGTTTTGGCGTATTTGGAGTATGTTTTCGCGTGTAATTCGGGGACGTAAAGTTGTGACAGATGTGTATTTATGGAAGAGATAGCACACCATTGTAGCGGCTGTAAACAGAGGAGCCGAGGCAGAACTTTTATGGAGAACAGGCCACTGACAGCGCCTGATTTACGGCTGTATTTAGATAAGACTCGGCCCCAAATGGTTTCTAAATAGCGTCAGGGTCGTGTAATGTAATGGGATAATGTTCTCAGGTGATCGGCCGATAAGACTGTGTACAGTGTGAAGAAGGTCCAGAGTCAAACGCACGGGAGGATAAAGCTGCACCGTGTAGCTTTTCTGAGGACCTCACTGTTAGAGAGTGAGCAGGGCCGGTCCCAGCTTTTCAGGGGGCCCCTAAGCTGAATGTGTCTCTGGGGCCCCTCCTGGTTCAGCTGTTGGTGATTCACATTTGACACATTCTGACTCTGCTCTCGTCACTTTGACCAGTTGTTTTTGTGTTTATCTGAACAACATCAGACTGAAAACATCCAGAATGTGACAACTACAACAACACAACAACAACACAAATATATAAGAACAACACAAACATATAAGAACAACACAAACATATAAGAACAACACAAATATATAAGAACAACACAAACATAAGAACAACACACAAACGTATAAGAATTCTAGACACTTTTTCTTCATTTCTGGTGGATTTTTGTGTGTTCAGTTGTGTGTTTCTTACATTCACATTATGTCGGGTCGTTGCTCCGGTGTAAACACAGAGCTGCCCTCACCTCTGCACGACTCAAAAACAAACACAGCAGCAGATATTTTACTACGATAAACACTGTATAAAACACATGTGACTGTTTTAGAGCAGAGGGCTCAGACTTTTTCAGTGTGAGCTTCTTTTAAAATGATCGTGTCTGAAAGATCTACCACCTGATACAAACATGTTAAACATATATTTATTTGTAAATGTTTTATGAATTCTCACATGTACAGTGCATTTTCATGTACATGAGATAAAACTGCACAACAACTGAACTTCCTACATGTTCATAATTACTTGACTGATGATTCCTGCTCTGACACTGAATAGAATCAGTGAGGGATGCAGAGTTTGGGCAGAAGCTTCTGACAGCCAGGAGTAAAATTGCATTTTTCGTTTGAAAGCGATAACAGAGCTAATCATGTGGATTACGGTTTTGTCTTTTTTTTTTTTTATAGCCATAAAAAACACATGTTAAACGAAGTATCAGAATTTACTGTATTTTTCTATTTTTTCTTTTACGCATCGAATAAATGAGTGAAAATCCCCACAGCCCCGCGCTCTCATTCGTCACCTTCAGGACAACAGAGGCAGATTAACGTAATGATGGGAAAGTATTTAAATAGCCCCATGTCTCCGCTTTGAGACGCCGTTTGAATTTACATGAGAGCACGACTGGGCGGAGTTACGCTGCTGGAAAGTCCGCAACCCGCTCTATCTGCAACGACAGGATCCGACGCTATAGGGTTAAACTAACTCGCACTTGTTTATGCAGCGCCCATGATGTGACCCAGGGTCAGGTGTAATCTGACTGTTGTCCTGTATATTAGTCATGTGACTGGATGGATGACGGGACGTGATCTACACAAAATGCGTTCGCCATCGACAGGTAGATCGCGATCGACGTAATGAACACCCCTGTTTTAGAGGGATATTCAAACTGTAAACACACAAGCCCAGTGCCAGACGAGGAATTGGGACCCATCTTGTGTCTCAATGCTAATGCTAACGCTCATTTTGAGGCCTAAATAACACTATAAATTGTGAGTCCGACATAGAAAAACAACTGTCGTCTTTATTTTAATTAATTTGTATTTTATCACGCCTTGGGGTCCCACCGGAGGAGCTGGAGGACGTGTCCGGGGTGAGGGAAGTCTGGGAGTCCCTGCTTAGACTGCTGCCCCCGCGACCCGGCCCCGGATAAGAGGAAGAAAATGGATGGATGGATGTATTTTATCAGGTTGTTTATTTTATGTTTTCTGATTTTAATAAAAGCGACTGTTCGTTTTGAGACACTGTACACAGAGGTTATTTTTATTTTCAGTATAAATGTATAGGTTTTTTGGGGCCCCCTGCTGTCCTCGGGGCCCCAAGCAGCTGCTCAGTCTGCTTATAGTCTGGACCGGCCCTGGCTTTTAGCGTCACACTTCTTTTTTTACAGAGTCACGCTAAAAGGATTAAATGAATTCTTCACTGGAGGACAAGTCTGTGTTTAGAAGATGTTTGTAGCCCAGTTCAACTCAACGGCTGCACCTCCGAAGGGCCCGGCCGATGAAGGGCGCTCCTCCGTGGACTGCAAAGGCCGCACCGAAATGGGACGGACCGACGCCACGGAGCCGATAAAAAGCTGGTAGAGCGTTTGTCCCACTGATCTGAAGGTTGACGGTTCGACTCCCGCTCTTGAATCAGATCGTGTGGTCAGATCCAGGGACCCACAGGTTGACGGTGTGATTCCAGCTCCCGCAGATGAATGCTGTTGTTGTGTCCTTGGGCGAGACACTTAATCCGTCTCACCCTTTGACGTATAAAACCTGTATAAAAATGTGATTATTCCCATTTTACCAATAAAACCAAATGAAACTGCCCCAGATACAGTTATTCAAAATCAGTTTTCAGAATCAGTCTTTTCTCCGCATGTGTTCGGTTACTCCCCGACACGGCCCACGTTCGCGGTCCCTTTGACAAACACATGTGTTACCTTTACCTGTTGTCACGGTGACAGCGACAAACAGGAAACACTGACACTTGTGTTTAAGTCGTTCTCTCCGCAGAGCTGAAACGTAACCCTCCGTCCGCCTTCTCCTACTGCATTTTTCACATACTTTTTGTCAGAGGTGGGAAAGATGGCAAAAATTGTACGTAAGAATAATATTATTCAAGTAGAAGTGTTTTTTTAATGTTTTTTTTAAAAGTTATTTGAAAGGATATAATGTTAAATCAGGCTTATTCTGCAAAATGGACTTTTCAGAGCGTTTATCCAAGTTTTCTTCCCTCATTTTCACTCATTTTCTCATCTGAAGTTGTATTTGGAGTGATTCATGTTTGAGTTCATCTTTAATCGCTTATTTTCCAGACGCCATTTTGCCGATCTACCCACGTTTTCGCCTCCACCTGTGACGTCCGCACTTCCGTCTCCAGTTTTATTTTCTTAATCGCTGATACTCGTAGGATTCGGCAGCGTCGCGTCGTCATTTTGGCACAAATTTAAAAAAGAAAAAACCTGCTGCTCATTAGTGTGATGCGTGGCTGTCCATAGGGGGCGCCGACAGCTCCGCGGCGCTTTGTTGTGACGATGTTTACGGCGACGCGAGCTCCCTTTGGACGTCAGCAGATTTATTTCTTTTATTAAGTCGTTTTAGATGAATATCGTGATTTAAAATGATCCACGGTGTCAGAGATTAAAACTATAGAGACACAAGAACAATAAACCGGATTTAAATAAGTCTCGAAATGTGGTATTTTCGAAGCGTAGAGAGAAAAATGAGACAAACTAAATCATACCCGAAGTAGAGCTGTCGACGTAAAGCTTGTGTCGCTGTAGATTTACTCACAGTGAGAAGAGGAACCACAGCTTTTACTCGAGTAAGAGTACTGTTACGCTCTAATATTACTCTGAAAACGTTTTGTCAAAGCCTCTCGATCACCTCAGCCTCCGACCCGAGACTCTTTCATGTTTTTTTTTTCCCCCTTTCCCGATGCCGTTGACAGACTTCGAGGTGGTTAATAGCGTCTTCATATTTTGCTTTCAACTCCTCAATCCGACGCTGCCATGTCTTTGGTTCTCTACAAAGAAAGCCAAAAACTCTCATTCGAAACAGGTCACGGGCGGCCATCTTGACCGTGTTACAAATTTCCCCCGTAATCGTTTCTGTCGTGGTTTAGCTTTTGTCAATAGACGCTAGCGCTTTCCTCGTTTTTGAGAGTCCGTACGCATTTGTAAATAAATATTCAGAGGAGAAAACGTGTTTACGATTGGGGCTTGGACACGCAAACGCGACCGAAACGCAGGTTAAAGTCACGGCGGTCTGAAGGTGACGTCGTTACGGCAGATCTAAGGCCTGAACGTTCAGACTGTGGAGTGTGATGGCGTCGTTCTGACAGATGGAGGCGCAGGAGATGGTTTTTCTTATTGATCACGTTGTACTTTTTGTCATGAAATATCCAAAAAGTGAATTTACAAGTGTTGAACCTGATCGTTTTTTATTATTGTCCACGCAAGAACATCACCTCCTCGTGCGTCAATAAAGAGTTGTCTTGATTAATTTAGTTTGAATATGTAAACTTGGCAACAAACGCCACTGTCAAACTAAAATGTGCATAAATTACAGTTAGAAATGTATAATAAAAGACATAAAATAAAAATAAAAACATGAAGATTACAAACACATATCTCGCTGACCCAAACTTAGGGGGTAGAATCATCTTTAAAACACTTTGATTGGCCAACGAAGAACAACGAACAAAGAAGAACAATGCTCCTCGCCATAACTGCGTGAGTGGCGAGGGACATTGTTCTTCGTCGATTTCTTCTTATTCATCTTCTTTATTCCGCCCAAACAGTTTTCACTCTCCGACGTGCCCGAAAAGTCTCACATGGGAGTATATATAAAATTTTATAAAATTTTCATCACGACAATGTTCAATGTCCACCAACTCAACGGCGCCACCTAGAAAATTCAAACTTTACACATTAATTGGGAGCCGACGCGTATATTTCGCCCAAGTCGACCAAATTCGCACCAGTGACACAGACAAGCAAAAAAGCCAATCATAGAACTGCCTATAGCGGACAGGAAGTCGGCCATATTGGATTGAAAGTTTGCCACTTTTTTTTTTTTTTTTTACTTTAATATGCTTGGATAACTGAAATACCACACTTCTGTTCATAAACCAGGTGTGCGTCTCTATCAAAACAGTCGAGCGTAACCAAACAAAACAACAACAGCTCCCACCTGACGACCACAATAAAAACAGTAAAATACCAATAAACATGATTCTGACATTATTTAAATAAAAGGTACTGTATTTTCTGGAGTATAAGTCGCACCAGCCAAAAGATGCATAATAATAATGAAGAAAAAAACATATATATATTTCACATATAAACTAAAGTAAAGTCTAAAACAGGGGTGTCCAAACTTTTTGAACAGAGGGCCAGGTTTTACTTTTTATTGCAAATGGCTTTCACATTTCAAAACAAAATGAATTATTACAGATTATACACATTATAAATATGAAAAAGTGAACATTCAATCTGTGGTTTTGATTATCACAATAAAATAAATTCACTGAGATTTTCAAATGTATTCACCTCCGAAGGCGACAAATAAAAAGCTGAGACTGAAACTGAGACCTGGACTGTAGTAAAAGGCCCGGTCCGGCTCAAAGACGGTGCTTTGGACGCACAAAACGTCACGGGTGAGTCAGGCTTGTCCTCGCGCGGTTCTTGTTAAAGTTCATAACTGAGAACTAAACAAACTCAGCATTTTTTTTAGCAAATGTTAGAATTTCTTTAAACTTTCTTTAAACTTCTTTATCCAGTTGACAATAAACGTCAGCCAAAGTGCGACCTCGGAGCACGGCCTGGATCTGCTGCCATCTTTTGGTGAAATATAATATTGCTTGTACATGTGTATTTTCATTGCTCAACAGGGCAACGGGCCACACATAATTATTTTTATTCCAGAGGCTGCGGGCCAGTGAAAATTTGTACACAGGCCGGACTTTGGGTGTGCCTGGTGTAAAACTATGTAAAAAAGTGTGACTAATAGTCCAGAAAATATGATAAATCAAAATGATGAAAGTAAAAATGAGCTGCCTACATCTGGATTAAATCTGATTGGCCGATGGAATGTTGTGATGTCGTCTGAATCACAGCCGTTAGTAAAGGAAAAGAACTGTGTGTAAGTATATTGGTAAAAAAAACCCCATTATCTCTAGATGAATATCAGAGTGAAATCCCGAGAATCCATCCTGAGACGCTCCCACTGTAAGGTTCAAACTGGCCCAGCAGCAGGCGGACCAATCACAGAGCTGCGTTTGTGGACCAGGAAGACATCTATGTTTCTAACTGAATGTAACTAAAGTTTTATTTTTTGTGGCTCGTTCCGCTTCGACCGATTGGATTCAAATATTTGTCATGATGTTCTGCTTTTTGCTCATCTCAGAACAAAGATGGAGATGGGATCAAATAAACAAACAAAAACAAAAACAAAACACAAGTGGAGTGAATGAGGAACGAACGAAGTAGTGATGACATAATCTTAATGGCCGTGTCCCAATTCAGCAAAGTGCTCTTAAATGCACCCTTCGAACGGTGCATTTAAGGGCTCACGTAACTTCTTCTGCGACAAGAGATGTCCCATTTCACGCACCGGACAAAAGCGGCCGAAAATGTGATCAACCGTAACCGAAGTGTGCGTCCGAGCAGAACGTTGGGCACTACTACATCCCATCATGCACCGCGCCGACGCAAAAAGATGAAAATGGAGTACACTACGCAACTGGTTTACGTCGCCACTGACCAAACGGTGAGTGGAATTATCCCTCACACTTGTATATTAGTGTAGCTCTCGTAATGTTTAATATCGTCCTTATTTAAGAATGTTCTTTTGTCTTTAGGGAGCGATGAGCAGACGACGGTTGAAGTGCGCTCCGTGTCTCAATTCAGCACGAAGGCGGCTACACGGAGGAGTACCGTTTGTCGGGCGGGTACTTCGACTGGCACTTCAAACGGTACATTGAAGGGTACTACGAACAGTACATTTGGCGAATTGGGACACGCCGAATGTCTTGCTCATTGACACAACGACGTACAGAACTCAGATGACATCACAATATTCTATCGGCCAATCAGATTTAACCCTCTGGTGCACAGCGGTCACTGCAGTGGACAGCTACTAAAACAAAACTTTCTCTTTAATGCACTGGTTTAAATGGTGGAGCTGCACATCAGACTCTACAGTGCTCTCTGCTGCCACACTCCATTGAGGTAAATCCAGTGGTCAGTCGGTGTAACTACAAGTAAATTTCCTTGGTTTTTTATTGGTTTTCTTATTCAGGCCTAAACATTGCGCCTATACAGTGTTGAAATTTCCCAAAAATTGTTAAAATGTGTTTGTATATTTACAATTGAACACAAGTTAATTCATTTTTACAGACACAATGTTGTTTCATGTCCTGAGAAGGATTAAAACACTTCAGAATCTTCACCAAGGCTTTCATAATTCATGCATCAGAGGGTTAATACAGACGGGGGCAGTTAAAATGAATGTTGTTGAAATAGAGATTTTAGTTGTAATAGACCAATGTACAAGGTCGAGTCGCTAATAGAAATGATCAGGTTCAACGTTTTTGAATTTGCCTTTTGGATATTTATGGCAAAGTGCAGTGTAATCAACAGGGAGCGCTGACTTTTTCCTTCATGTGGATATAACAGCGTCACATCAAACCACAAATAATAACTTTGATACGAACGTTTGATCCAACTAACTCATCATCAGTGTTTCTTTGTGGAAAAGCTTGTTGTCCGCCATTGTTAACGGACTGATAACGGACTTTTATCCACACGCCAGCTCCTGTTTTTAATGTTTGTTTGAATGTTAATGTATGTGGACTTGTTTGTTTTGTTGGTTTTTCTGTTTGTATTGTATTTTAAACAGGACGCCCATGAAAAAGAGAGTCCACGTGCTCTCATTGGGTTCGCCTGTATAAATAAAGACAAATAAATAAGTAAAAATAAATAAATACAAAATAAATAAATAAATACAAAATAAATAAATAAATACAAAATAAATAAATACAAAAAAATTAAATACAAAATAAATAAATACAAAATAAATAAATACAAAATAAGTAAATAAATGAATACAAAATAAATAAATAAATACAAAATAACTAACTAACTAAATAAATAAATAAATAAAAATAATAAATATTTTTCCCCCTTTATTTATTTAATGCAAGACAGAGCAATGTAGTGACAAGTGGTGATAAGACAAATCAAGACATAACATGGTTTATAGACCTACTAGCTATTTACAATTGTATGTGATAAGTCTGTGTAAAAAAAAACTAAAACATACAAAATAAATAATAATAATAATGAATTAGGTGTTGTGATCGGTGAAGACCAATTGTAATAAATATGTTAGGTAATAAAAAAATATCTACACAGTATGAATATAGAGTAGGAAGATGAGTTAAACCCAGAGAGTTTCAAACCACACACATTTAAAACAGAGATGGCTCATTACGGCACGTGTTGAGTTTATAGCGAGTGGCATCGGGGCTCGTCTGCATCACATTCCTCCGGTCTCGCTCTTATCTTTATTGGCTGAGGACGAGTTGAGTTACTGCCATCGGACGACGTTTGTGGAGCTTTGAGACGGTACCAGCAGACACTTCTCGACGAGGACACGATCTGAAGAGGCCGCAGTAAAACCAAAGAGGCGGCTGAAGACGACGTAGAGAGTCGCGTAAACAGAAGAGACATTTGAAAAGCGCTACCAATACTCGACTGGACTGGAGCAAAATCAAGAAGTTGCAAAGACTAAAATGGTTACACTTAAAGAACAAAATACCCATGTCTCTATTGGGTTCCCCACTGTTTAAAATCTAAACTCAAGTCCAATCTTTGTCAGAAAAATTGAAATACTTATAATATTTTAGTGCTTAAACTATGGCAGAGCTTTAAATTACATTAGAATATCGTTGAACGGAGCCGGAGACAAAGAAAATGCTCATGTTGTTGGTTTAGTTTATAATCTAGGCTGGTTTGAGCTGATGATAAAACATTCACAAAGACAGACACTTCTAATACTCGTCTGGTTCAACATCTGACCTCGTTATTGCCCAGAAGAATGGGTCAAATGCAAAGAATCAAACTGTAGGGACAATAGAGGGTAGCTTTAGCGAAACACTGCTGTCCGTCTGAAATTTGGAATCAAAACACACATTTCCATTGTTAATATTATTCAATTTTAACCGTACACTGTATATGTAAATGGACGTAGCTAACCTGCTAGCTGCTGCGTTATAAATAGCTCTAATTCACTGTCAAACTGTGTCAGACTCGTCATTTTGGTCTTAAATGTTCGTATTAACCCGCTCTACGTGATCCTGGGGTTTTTATTTCACTATTGTGTCTGTAAATCAAGATATGAACATTAATAACAGACAAATCAGGCGCCTTCTTTCCCTGAAGTCGTTCCAGCTAACATTAGCAACAGCCTCGCTCCGGATTGGCTCTTTGGTTGCTATGATACGCGCGGTCGGAATTCCAAATCCGGAGCTCCAGATTAGCCGCTATAACTGCTCCAGCCTCGATGAGCTTCATGTGACTGGAGCTGAACGCTGTGGGTGACGTCACGCTCTAGTCCAATTCTTTATACCGTCTATGGTTTTAACTTTGACCTAGCTTAACGTTGAATGAATCACATGATGCTAATTTTAAAACCAGAACCTCATTTAACAACCAGGGATTTAAAGTCCGATTTTCTCCAACATCAATGCAATTTACAGACAGTCAAAATGTTCAAGATGGTTTTTCGCTTTTCTAAATGATCGGCTTCGGAGGAGGCGTTTTGTGTAAAAACACTTTTTGCTATTGTAACCTAATTGGGCCACATGTTCCCAACAGCGAGAGGCCACTAGTTAAACTGAGCGCTTGTCCATTCAGACTCGCTCATTAAAACCGCCAATGGGCCACAGATGTGTGTCAGCTACAGCTCCACCTGAACGCCGGCGCTGGGGAAGTTCGGAAACTGACTTCAACAGCAGGAAGAAGCCTTGTTTTCCCATGAGGCCCACCCAGGATCGACCAGGGACACGGAATGGGATCAAACTAGACTGGGAGATGTTTAAAATTATGTCGGGACGATGAAGGTAACTACTGCAACGTTTACAGTAAAAGCCAAAAGTAAAATCTGTCAACTGGACATTCTTAGCACGTATTGCCACCTATTGTTCTCTTTGTTTACTTTGTTTGTTGTTTGTTTTGTAATGTTAACATATATTGCTTTCAGATGACATCACACAAATTTATACACCAATTTGTTACGACCTGGTGGAACAAACGTATTAAAGAGGACACAGGAGTCAAACGGGTTACGAAAAGTTAAATTGTGTATTTAAAGTTCATTTTAATTCACGTTAAAATGCCTCCCAGGCTCAAAACAAATGTCAAGATGTTGGGTTTTTTCGTGTTTTCTGTGCACTGTCAAGATCCCAGTCTGTCTGTGTGTCTGTACCTGGACGTGGGCGGAGACTCTGGCACCGCCCACTGCACACCCCGCATCAGCAATCGAGCCTCCACCTCTAGAGCGCTCGAAGGGGCTGAGGATCGCGACACAGGCGGCCAGATCGTCACGTCATCCTCCAGTTTATTCCGTCAGTTTCGTGGACCCGCCCTGCACCTCCGCCTCCGACCCAGCGCTCCACGACCGGTACGAACACCTCAGCCTCCGATCCGGCTTCCTACGACCGGTTCGTTTCCCTCGTTTGTAATAAACTCTGTCAAACTTTTACCCTGAGTCTGTATCTTTGATCCCGCAGACGTTATGACAACAAAGCAACAACGGAAAAGCGGTGATGAGCCAAACAGAACAAAACGAAGCAGCACCGAGCCAAACCCGTACGGAAGCCGGCGCCGACATCGCTAACCTAAAACCGAAAACGTCGCAAAACTAAACTTATCAAACAAAAGGCGAAAACAGGACGGACGATCGCACCAGGTCAAACACAAAAAAGGCTAAAAGCAGCTAACAGGTAACGTGGAGCGCGCACGACGACGAGCTAAAATAGTCCCTGATTGTGGGAAGGATGGACTGGTGTGGGCAAAGTTGTGTTTTAGTTTGAGTTTTTCAGAAGAGCGCGCCATGAATAGACGGCCTATTTATACTGCGACCAGCCACGCCCCAAAAACAAGCGTGAATATAAAATACACGTAAGATAAAGGGGCAAAGTGGCGTCATCACGTAACAATCACATTTAAAACGGATGGCGGCGGCTAAATATGATATTGTTCTAATGTGGATTTTTGTTTTAATACTGTGAGTTAATGATCAGGTTCAACATTTGTGAATTTACCTTTTGGATATTTCATGGCAAAGTACGACATAATCAATGGGAAAAACTGTCTGGGAGAATGGCATAACCTCCTGGCGTCCTCATCTGTGGACAACACATTTTGGGTTGTTCAGGCCATAGTGCAAATTTTTAGAAGAACAGCAACAAGAACATGTTCAAGTTTGAATATTTCTAAGAGTTTAGATTGATTATTTATTTATTATTTTTATTGTATTTTAATTTATTTTTTTATTTTTTATTTTTTTATTTTTTTATTTAAAGGCACATGTCTGCACCTGTCAACAGCACAAACGAGACACATTGTTTTTTTACACAAAATGTCTGTGTTCAGGCTCTTAATAGTTTTTGCAAATAAAGTCCTGCAAGAGCTCGAGTCTCAGGAGGACAATCCCATGTAGAGAATTCTGAGAAGAACCAATCAGAATGTGCGGTGTTGATTGTCCCGTTGCCGTAAAAAAGAAGAATAAATGTTTCCTGAGTTTGCGTAGCGTTGAACGTAGACACACATGTAAACACAGATGAACGGTGAAAACGGTGAAGCCGGTCCCCGTCTCAGACTCTACACTTTTACGACTCAAACATCTCATACGATGGTTTTTAATTAGGCTTTGACGTCACATAATTAAAGCTGATGGGTTGATAACAGTCGATAAACCTCCGACTGAATGTCAAAACGGTTCTAAGAGCTGTGAAACTATTTGTTTGTCTGTTTTTGTTTATTTGTTTGTCTGTTTTTGTGTGTGTGTTTTGTTTATTTTTCCTTGTCTCTTGTATCATTGTGTTGATTGATATCGATTGTGGCTGCCTAGGCTCTGCAAAGAGAAAAGACGTCCATTTGCCCAAGACAAATAATAAAAAAAGACAAAAAAAAAACAAAAACAAAAAAACTACTGAATATACAAAGTGTCCGTAACATCTCTATACAATTTAAGAAAGTGTACAACAAAGGTAATTGATCAGATAAGATAGATATTAATTAAGATGGATAGATATTAATCAGACTTGTTCTTTTGTTCTCTGTAGTTTCCAAAGTTTTTTTTGTTTGTTTTTGTTTTTTTTACCTCATTTAATCCACCTCTATATGGGCTCCATTAGTCACACGAGGCACACAAAGACGGGACTAGATTTCTTGCCATGTTTCGCTGTTTCAGAGACTCATCGATGCTTCAATCACATCTGTGTCTTTCGCTTTAGTTCAGTAACGTCCCGTATCTTTGTTCGACACACGACGGCTTTAACACAGCCCCAGAGAAAGAAATCCACAGATACACATTGTGCGTTGTCTTGACGAGGAAACATTTCTTAGGGGTTCATTCAAAACGCCGCCGCTTTAATCTGTGAAATGAGTGTAATGTGCAATATTTATTCTGACCCTTTTGTGACCCCAGTTGTAAATGATTCTTTGGCTATAATTCGGTGTGTTTACGTAGTTTACGCAGCTGTAAAACCCCTCACCACACACTTTATACACTTTTCTCACACAGGCGTTAACATTTTCTCACATTTCTCTCTCGTTTAAACTCTCTCAAAGTTCAAACCTTCGTAGGCGTCTTTGTCGGTGCAGAACGTTTCATCGACATTGTGGGTTTTGTCAGGGAGGAAACAAATCGCAAACGTACAGCACTTCAGAGTCACACTGAGATCCAACGTTTATGTAAATTTGTGTGAACACATTCTGTACTGGACAGGAGACACGGCACGGAGGAGACTGATGGACAATGGTCTACAGTCCAACAGCCAATCAGGACGCACGACACAATGGTCTACAGTCCAACAGCCAATCAGGACGCACGACACAATGGTCTACAGTCCAACAGCCAATCAGGACGCACGACACAATGGTCTACAGTCCAACAGCCAATCAGGACGCACGACACAATGGGCTACAGTCCAACAGCCAATCAGGACGCACGACACAATGGGCTACAGTCCAACAGCCAATCAGGACGCACAACACAATGCACGATCATACGATGTAAAAAAAAGCATGTGAAATTGCGCTAAAAACAGAACTAATCTAATCTAATCTAATATATTTTATCATTTTCCTTTGTAATTACATTTTTAAATTGTAAAGAACACTCTGTATTTATCATAAGGAACGCTCAGAGTACTTTTGTCATTTTTGTACGTCTAATTTCACTATGTAGCATCTTAATTAATGTAATATTTAGCATCAGGCTAACAGATGTTCTCCGAGTTCCCTCTTCGCTGTTCAGGCTTTAAGAATGACTGAGCCGGTTAGGGAATGTCGGTCACTTTGGGAACGTTACAGAGCTGGATTCATTTCTGTGATAGAGACGTTCAAATGCAAAATGGTCGAAAATAAAATACTGCACATAATCTACTTCCTATTCCCCCTGTTAGCGCTGAGCCTGATAGCTTATCCTCACAGTCTGGATTTACTTAGAGCGCGAGGAGCATTGTCTCCGAGCCTAAGCCGTCACAGGAGTTTTTCATCGTTTCTACAGGTTTTTTGGAAGAAGAACAAGGCTTTTCCGAAACGGCCTACAAGGAATTCTGGTCTGAGGAGTCGTTTAAGCCCGAGGATGGTTTATTGGAAGTGGATGTCGGATTCAGATGTGGTGGACATATTTTAAACAAGAAGCCGAGCCAAATATGGAAGACGATGGGGATGTGCTGCGCTGTGATTGGCCGGTGCGAGCGTAATGGTTGTGTGTGAGGACAGCGGTATCCATAGCAAAGATAAGGATGGTTAATTGTCGCGTTATCTCCTGGAATGTCCCGCAGTGTGGTTTTAAACTTGTGTGTTTTCACGGAGGCGAGCCAGAGACGCGGGGCCTTTTGTCCAACTCACAGGTCAAGATCAGATCTGTGGAGAGGCGACGCTGCGCACAACGACAGTGAAACATTTCAAGCAAACCAAGTCATCTCCATGGCAACAAGCAGGTGACAAATCTCCCATCGGAAACGTTACATAATGCAAGTTTTATTGAGACTAATGACCAGCTAAATACTTTTGCTGTTACCACTACATGCTTTTGTGTCGCTATGGTTACTGAGAGCTAATATTTCCACATAAAGCAGCAGTGCGACTTCCTAGAAAGATAAAGTTAAAGTCAATCCGTGGAACTTTCTTCATGGAAAATGAGAAGTGGGATTTGCAAAGAGACAAACATTGTTAGTTTTTCAAAATACAGTTTGATTTGATAATATTTCTTTTTTTTTTCTTTTTTTTGGCTAAAATCTTTGTCAGTGGGGCTTTCACTTTATGCACGTTGTTAAAAAGAGCAAATTGTAAAAAGTAGGTAGAAGAGTAGTCGACTTAACAATAACGAAAAATGCAGTAATAACACATAAGTAAAATTAAAAAAAAATTTAAAGTTGAAAACATCGATACACAAAAATATGCTGTACAGTGGTCCCTCGTTACGTTCTAAAAATAACCCGCAATAGGTGAAATATATATGTGTCTACTATAAACCTCCTCACCACACACTTTATACACTTTTCTCACACAGGCGTTAACATTTTCTCACATTTCTCTCTCGTTTAAACTCTCTCAAAGTTCAAACCTTCGTAGGCGTCTTTGTCGGTGCAGAACGTTTCATCGACATTGTGGGTTTTGTCGGGGAGAAAACAAATTGCAAACGTACAGCACTTCAGAGTCACACTGAGATCCAACGTTTATGTAAATTTGTCTGAACACATTCTGTACTGGACAGGAGACACGGCACGGAGGAGACTGATGGACAATGGTCTACAGTCCAACAGCCAATCAGGACGCAGAACACAATGGTCTACAGTCCAACAGCCAATCAGGACGCACGACACAATGCACGCTCATACGGGGTAAAAAAGGCATGAAAAATGTAGCTAAAAAAACCCGCAAAACAGCAACGCCACGAAAGGTGAACCGCGATATAGCGAGGGACAACTATATTTCCTATTCACCTTATTCTGGAAGTTGCTGTGTCACCGCCATCGTCATTTGGGTTGTATTATTTTGCATTTAAACTCTTTTGCATTTGTGATTTTGTTTTTTTTTTGTTTTTTTATTTTCCATATGTCTTTTTTCCTAATTGTTAAATCAACTACTAGTCTACCTGCTTTTTTACAATTTTTTCCTATTAATAATGTTTATAAAGTTAAAGCCTCATTTGTTGTCTAAGATTTTTGCCAAAAAAAAAGACTGAAATATCATCAAATCAAACTTTATTTTGAAAAACTGATAAGGTTTGTCTGTTCACAAATCCAACGTCTCGTTCTCTACAAAAAAGTCAGTTCCTCAGTTTGACTTTAATTTTATCTCTCCAGGGAGTCGTGCCCAAAGCCTTAAATCTAATCCACCATATTCCAGGAGTTGCCGTGGGCGACACCATCGTGATTTGGGTTGTATTATTTTGCGTAGAGCTAACATTTTTGACATTAAATCAGTTTTATATGGACTACAGAGCTGTTTTAAGGCCTCCCAGACAAAGGGGGCAGTGTTGAGTTGTTGGTCACATGAAAATAGAACATTTTACACAAATCAACACAACTTTATGTCATATTTTTGAGGCGAAACTTTTCAGAATTTGGACGAGCCACTACAAAAAATCTCGGATTGGAGCGTTTAAAGACAAAAGTGGGCAGGTTTTTGCGTAAGTTTTATACTAATTAGGGTTAAGTACAGTCGTATAACGTGATTAATCTAATTTTGAAGTTGTTTTTTAAGGTTTTTCTTGGCTAGTCTCACGTTGTTAATGTACTCAGTTTGTTCACACCATACCCAGCCTCATGATCTCAGTCACATTCTTGGAGTTGGTCCCGGTCTTGTCAAACCACGGCTCTATCTGAACGAGCCCAAAATATCCCGCAGCTTCAGTGATAGCGTCCGATCAGGCCGAGGAATGCGCTGACAAGCTCCCGCTCTCCGATTGGCTGATCTCGGGGCAGCGTGAGCTCCGATTGGACGCTTATCGTGACCGTATCCTGTTGACGCTGATGGGTGACCTTTCCATATCAGCTGTGGGATGCCGAGGCAGGATTAAGACTGGACTTCCCCCATGTCAAGACGTCTCACACCTCAGGACCAACACCACGTCCATCTGAAACGCCTCATTTTAGGTTCACAGTCATTTTTAAGTTGTTTTAGAAGTTTGGTTGGTTTTGGTCACTGTGTCAGAAGGAACAGCTGAGTCTGAGGCAAAGCTCCGACCCTCAGCCACGGCCCCTGGTTTAGTCCTGGTTTAGACCTGGTTTAGTCCTGGTTTAGTAAAGGTTTAGTCCTGGTTTAGATCTCTGTTTCTACCCTCACCTATGGCTCCTGGTTTAGTTCTATTTTAGTCCTGATTTAGTCCTGATTTGGTCCTGTTTTAGTCCTGGTTCAGACCTGGTTTAGTAAAGGTTTAGTCCTGTTTCAGTCCGGGTTTAGACCTGGTTCAATCCTGGTTTGGTCCTGGTTTAGTCCAGGTCTAGTCCTGGTCTAGTCCTGGTCTAGTCCAGGTCTAGTCCAGGTCTAGTCCTGGTCTAGTCCTGGTCTAGTCCAGGTCTAGTCCAGGTCTAGTCCAGGTCTAGTCCTGGTCTAGTCCTGGTCTTGTCTTGGTCTAGTCCTGGTCTAGTCCTGGTCTAGTCCAGGTCTAGTCCAGGTCTAGTCCAGGTCTAGTCCTGGTCTAGTCCTGGTCTTGTCTTGGTCTAGTCCTGGTCTAGTCCTGGTCTAGTCCAGGTCTGGTCCTGGTCTAGTCCTGGTCTTGTCCTGGTCTAGTCCTGGTCTTGTCTTGGTCTAGTCCTGGTCTAGTCCTGGTCTAGTCTTGGTCTAGTCCAGGTCTAGTCCAGGTCTAGTCCTGGTCTAGTCCTGGTCTTGTCTTGGTCTAGTCCTGGTCTAGTCCTGGTCTAGTCCAGGTCTAGTCCAGGTCTAGTCCTGGTCTAGTCCAGGTCTGGTCCTGGTCTAGTCCTGGTCTTGTCTTGGTCTAGTCCTGGTCTAGTCCTGGTCTAGTCTTGGTCTAGTCCAGGTCTAGTCCAGGTCTAGTCCTGGTCTAGTCCTGGTCTTGTCTTGGTCTAGTCCTGGTCTAGTCCTGGTCTAGTCCAGGTCTAGTCCAGGTCTAGTCCTGGTCTAGTCCAGGTCTGGTCCTGGTCTAGTCCTGGTCTTGTCCTGGTCTAGTCCTGGTCTAGTCCTGGTTCAGATCTCCGTTCTGCTCTCTCCTGTGGACAGGATGGTGAATATAATGAATGAGGCTCATAAAACTTTATTAACCAAATACAGTCAAATTAACAGTTTTCAGACTCAGACGTGTCTCAAACTCCAGTGACTCATTTAAACAAACACGATTCACAGAGAAATGATCCAAACATATAAACTTTAGACTTAATCCTCCATTTCATCTACGTCATTGCACCAGAACATATCAGGGCCCTGGGTGAACATTCAATCAAATACAGGATTTCTTTTGATCAAGTGTTTTTTTATTTCCTCCGCAGGGTGACGCTCCTTTAGAGACACAGAGAGGAGCTCGGAGTAGAGCCGCTGCACCTCCATGTCCAGGAAATCTGCTGGAGGGACTATAGGAACTGGAGGAAGTGTCTGAGGTGAGAGACGTCTGGATGTTCCTGTTTAGACTCCAGCCTCAGCGAACACGCCCTGGATAAGAAGAAGAAGAAGAAGATGGATTTTAGACGTTTCCATGGCAACCTCCATCATCATCCTCATCCTGGTCTCACGCCGTGTACCTGCTGAGTCTGAGAGGACAAACTCCAGTTATAGGTGAGGAAATATAGAGGTACTGTATTTTCTGGACTATAAATCACACTTTTTTCATAGTTTGTCCAGGGGTGAGACTTATATATGTTTTTTTCTTCACTATTATGCATTTTTTCCTGGTGCGACTTATACTCCAGAGCGGCGTATAGTCCGTATTAAAGTACATTAGCATAACCAAAGTATCCAGTTTTGTGTGTACTTGAAATATTTAAGGAGAAAAGTAAGACTGCAACATTCAAACTTTATTAAAAAGCAATAAAATACACTTTAAACATCAAAAATACTGTGATTATACTACTATTATAATACGACTTATTCTCCAGAGCGATGTATAGTCCGTATTAAAGTACATTAGCGTAACCAAAGTATCCAGTTTTGCGTGTACTTGAAATATTTAAGGAGAAAAGTAACACACTCCACACTGCAACATTCAGACTTTATTAAAAAACATTAAAATACACTTTAAACATCAAAAATACTGTGATTATACTACTATTATAATACGACTTATACTCCAGAGCGTCTTATACTCCAGAAAATACTGTATATGTGTTTTTGTATCAGGGAGTTGGTTGGATTGGATGAGCCAGGAGTTATTTTCCGCTTTTGTTTGTAGTTGGACATCAAATCCGCTCTATTCACCTTATCCCAGACGTGGCCGTGAGCGCCGCCGCCGTCATCTGGAGATTTTGAGAGTAAATACGTTCTATACGGACGAGAGAGCCGTTTTAAAGCCTCCGGAGAATCGTTGCTGTGTCGAATTGTTGGTCACAGGAACACAGAACATTTTACACAAATCAACACGACTTTATGTCCGATTTTTGAGGAAAAACGTTTCCCAAATTCGTCATTGAAAAAAAAAGAATTCCTGCTTAACCCGGAAGTGCCACCACAAAAAAAAAGTGTGGTTTGGAGTGTTTAGAGGCAAAAGTGGGCGGGGTTTAATACGTTCTACAGGTACAGAGCCATTTAAAGCCTCCAGAGAATCGGTGCAGTGTCGAATTGTTGGTTTATATTTTCAGATTCTTCAGATTTAAGAGGCGAAACTTTGAGAAAACACTGAAATTACTGGAGTTTAAGAGCAAACGTGAGCGGGTCAGGAGTAAAAGTCGACTGGAGGAGTAAAGTGATAAGAGTTTCAGTGTGTATCAGACCTGAGTACTGCGCCGTTGTACTTTCTGTTGGAGTGCGAGGCCTTGTATCCTCAGATCACAGACGTTTAATGTTGATTTGGGAGAAGTCTAGGTTTTTCCTGTGTTGTTTTTGATTTATTTATTTTTTAACTTGTGTCCTGCTGTGTTTGTTTTGACATTACAACATGTGTTTATCTGATTTGCTGATCTGTCAGTCACACTCGTCTGAGCTCTGATAAAACCAGACGACACGGCTTTGGTTTAGAGGAAAGTAATAAAAAATACAAATATAATAAAAATTGCGGTGTGAGATGAAGTCGTGTCCAGCCTCGCCCAAATTTTATTGACATCTTGAAAAATAAAATAAAAAAGTGAAATAAAATAAAATAAACGAAACAGGAAAAGCAGCCGCTGCCTCAATCTGAGAAACAGTCACTTTTCTTTTAATTAATAGTCCTATATTAAGCAAAAAATAAATAAAATAAAATAAGTACAATACAGTACAATATAATACAGTAGAATAAAGTAACGTAAAATAAAATACAATAAAGTAAAATACAATCAAACCAAACCCCTGCCCCAATCTGAGAAAAAGATCACATTTATTTTAATTAAAGGTCCTATACTATGCAAAAAAATAATAATAAATGAATAAAGAATTAAATAAAATGTAAAAAAAAAAATAATAATAATAATAATAATAATAAAATACAATTAAATTAAATTACATAAAATAACATAAAAATAAAACATACAAAACAGAAACACATTTGTTTTAATTAAAGGTCCTATATCACACAAACTCGACTCTTGTAGCTTCAAGTCACGCTCTAACACTGTTTCCTCCTCCAAAACAGACCTGGAGTTGTGTTTTGTTTCATTCACACATGTTTGAGTAACTTTTTATTATTAACCTGTAACATCTCCAAAGCTCAAAATGCTCTGTTCCACCTTGTGATGTCATCAAGTGGTAGTTTTCAAATTAGCAGTTGCCTTTAGTTCAGTGGAAAATTGCAATTCCAGGTCTGAAATTACCCAAATGATTCTAGAAATGAAGGTGTGTGGAGTTTAAAAACACAGCGGAGCACTTCCTGTATCACCACATGATGACATCACAAGGTGGAACAGAGTGTTTTCTGTTTGAGAGAAGAACTCGGCCTAAATCTACAGGTTTGTTTGTGCGTTAAACATGTGTGAATGAAACAAAACACAACTCCAGGTCTGTTTGCGACGAGGAAACAACATTATAACAGATCAGAAAACAGCGTAACACGAGCCCTTTAAACAAAGCCTTGTGGGTAATTAGCCTCGTCTCGTCCGCACATGTCGGTGGAGGAGGTGGAGTCCGTTGGTCTGTGGTGGAGGACATAAATTAGCCTGAGAGAGCAGGTCATGTTGCTGTGGGAAAGAGGCTGAGGTCAGTCCGAGCTAAGCCGAGCTGGAGCCAGAGCATCCAGACCCCAGCATCAGGTCACACGCCCCACGACAACACGAGGGAGCGGCGGTGTCGACCTGAAGCGTGTTTAAATCAGACGAGCCGCGTTTGTGTCGCTCTGTTGTTATAATCTATGACTCCCGCGGATTATTAGGACGTTTTAAATCACAATGTTCATTTAAACGACTTAATAAAAGAAATAAGTCCGCTGATGTCTGCGTTAGAAAACTGTGGCGTCCAATGGGAGCTGACGTCGCCGTTAGCGTAAACGTGACGACGAGCTGTGGAGCTGTCGGCGCCCCCTATGGACCGCTGCACGTCACATCAGCGAGGATTTTTTTTCATGTGTGCGAAAAGGACGACGCGACGCTGCCGAATCCTACGAGTGTCAACGATTAAGAAAATAAAACTGGAGAAGGAAGTGCGGACGTCACAGTGGGCGTGTCGCAGTGGGCGTGTCGCAGTGGGCGTGTCGCAGTGGGCGTGTCACAGTGGGCGTGTCACAGTGGGCGTGTCGCAGTGGGCGTGTCACAGTGGGCGTGTCACAGTGGGCGTGTCGCAGTGGGCGTGTCACAGTGGGCGTGTACAGGTGGAGGTGAAAACTGGGGTTTATTGGCAAAATGGCGTCTTGAAAATAAGAGATTAAACTCAAACATGAATCACTCCAAATACAACTTCAGGGGTCAATAAATAATAATAATAAAGAATAAACATCTGAAAAGTCCAGTTTGTAGAATAAGTCTAATTTTATTAAAGAAGCTAAATTTAAATTTGAAGAGGTTTTAAAGGCCAGTGTCAAAGTGTCGTCACAAGGCGCGATATCGTTTAAAAAGCATCACACTGTGTCTCATCTGTTTTAAAATTAAATGAGCATAATTGGGTCCAGTGACAATAAACATTATTATAAAACCTGGTTTTGTTCAGTTTTTCTGTTGAAATTTATCCCGACAACAGTTTTTATTTTGCTGTGTTGGATCTGTCGTTTATTTGGGGGTCACAGCCACAAAAGGCTGAGAACTTCTAACTGGGAAAACTGTTGAGCATTGGATACAGCGTGAAATTAAATAAATAAATGAATAAATAAATAAATGAATAAATATATAAAAATAAATTAATTAATAAAAATAAATAAAATAATAAAATAAAACAAAAATAAAACAAAAACAATAAAATAATACAATAAAATAAAATAAAACAGGAATACCAGTCCCTGCCCCAGTCTGTGAAAAATATTACATTTGTTTTAATTAAAGTCCTTTATCACACAAACTTGACTCTCGTAGCTTTAAGTCATGTTCTAATGCTATTTCCTCCTCAAAAACAGACCTGGAGTTATGTTTTGTTTCATTCACACATGTTTGAGTCACACTTTATTATTAGTCTGTCACATCTCTACACCTCCAAACGCTCTGTTCCACCTTGTGATGTCACGACGTGGTAGTTTTCAAGTTAACATCTACTTTTTACCTTTTGTTCTATAAAGACGGGCAACTCCAGAAGCTGAAATGATCCAAATGATTCTAGAAATGAAGGTGTGTGGAGTTTAAAAACACAGCGGAGCACTTCCTGTATCGCCACATGATGACATCACAAGGTGGAACAGAACGTTTTTAGTTTGAGAGAAAAACTCAGCCTAAATATGCAGTTTGTTTGTGCGTTAAACATGTGTGAATGAAACAAAACAGATATTGTTTTATTGTATTTTATATTACACTGATGTATTGGCAGAGACACATATTTCGAAATATCCGCAAAAAAAAAAACCCTTTCTTTTGTCCTCTGCGGTATTTGTTTTTACCCGTGCTCATGATGTCATCGCAAACTTTACGCTCTCTCCCCCCCCCTCCCGAGCTTCCATTTACGCTCATCGCATTCGAGGTCCCCGAAACTCCATTACGGCAATAATCCCGCCGCGATAACGATAATTCTGGTCTGTTTTTTGAAACCTCTCGGCTCGGAGAGTGGACGCAGGGACCCGCTTAAAACGGCACCGCGTTCCCATTCTTCCGGCTTTTTTCCCCCCGTCACCATCGGTCCCGAGCTCGGATCCTGAGGAAAACCAGATGCCCCTCTCCTGCCGCCACGCACCCCCCCCCCTCTTTCTTCTCTCCCCCCTGGGTTTCTTTATGGCCGGGTTTGTAATGCTTTGACCTCTGCCACGCATTAGGGAGCATGTACATATTCAGCCAGAGCGGGATAAAACAAAACAGCTTTCAACCATGAGGTCAGCTTAGGCGCCGCAGTCAAATTTAGAAGTCAGTCATACTTAGAGGTAGTATCAACAAAGCTTCGCACACAACGCTCACGTCGCCATAACGCGCCGCAGACACGTGACGTTGCCGTGTGCGCCCCGGATGAGCTTCACGTTTCCACCGCGGAGACGCAACGCCGTCCGAATCTCACGGTGGGACATTTTGCGAACGCGCTAATTTTCTGTCATAATCATAAAAAAGTAGACGGAGCGAGTGTGACGTCGCCCGCAGCGTTCGGTTTCAGTCAAACGGAGCTAATCGCGGCTAGCGGTTATAGCGGCTAATCTGGAGTTGAGTTTCATATTTGGAATTCTGACGGTGAGTATCGTAGCAACCAAAGAGCCAATCCAGAGCGAGGATGTTGGAAGTAACGTTCCTTCCCGCCCGCACCGCTGGTTTAGCCGGGAGCGTGCGCTTAGCAACGCTGTCAATCAAACCTGTTGCTAACGCTACCAGGAGCGACCTCAGGGAAACAACGCCCCCGATTCGTCTGTTTTTAAAGTTTATATCTTGATTTACAGACACAAAAGTGAAATAAAAACCCCAGGATCATGTAGAGGGTTAATACAAATATTTAAGACCAAAATGACGAGTCGATGCTCACTTCCTATTTGGAGCGCAGCGGCTAGCAGGTTAGCTACGTCCATTTATACATACAGTTTACGTTCATAATCTGAATAATTAAGATTTAAAAGTGCTCATGGACCATTGTTTCATTGTGTAGATTGGACTGAAACAGAGCAAAGGTCAAAGGTCATGGTCTATGCATGTGGTTTTGGACCATTTTTCATTCAAAATATCCAATAGAGAACACCTTCAAGATGCAGTATCTATTTTTTATTTATTTATTTTTAGCCAAAACAGTTTTTTTCATGGGAAGTATTTCAAGTTAATCCATTTTAGAGGGGCTGCCAACTGCTCGTCTCCATGGAGATGTTATTACTCCTCCTGGAACGTTCCGCAGTGTAAAACACATCTTTTCTTGCATTTATTTATTCAATTACACTTATAGTTATTGCAAAAACGACTCTATATTTACACCTTTATGTAAGCGGGGGTCGCCTCTGCACAGTTCTGACTCGTAACTTGCGTGCTCTTTTGAATAAATGTTATGTTGCTGTTCTTTAAAACCTCCCATGTGGCTCTTTGCACTTTGAGGGAAAAAAAAAAGTTAAGAAAACATTTTTTGGCTTTACTTTATGTGCTAAGTACGTGACAGTGTTTGTAGCACAGCAAAGAGAATTTCAATAGAATCAATAATCATTTTTATTATTATTTTTTACAATTCATCTGAGCAAATCCCACGCATAAAATCTGAAAGAATAATGATCATTTTGTTGAGTAAATATTACACATAAAATACACCAGACTGCAGGGAATTACATACAATCTGCTCAAAATCCCCAGACGAACTAAAAACACTTCAAACACATCCACAAATTCCACATAAATACAAAACGTAGTATATTCTTTATAATATGTTAAAACAGTCGACTTGCTTTTTAAAAAAAGAATCTTTTAATCACTTTGTCTCGTTACGTCTCTTTCTGACTTTCGTTTGGTTTGAAATGGGCCAGTAAACGTAGAATGACCCACGACCTTTAAAGATTTTTGCCCCACTTTTACGGCACATCCAAACTCAACTAAAAATGTTCAAATGGTTTTAAAAGTCACTATAGCGGCCAGTCTGTATTTTCCGGACCATACGTCGCTCTGGAGTATAAGTCCCACCAGCGAAAAAATGCAGAATAATGAAGAAAAAAACATATAAGTCACATTTTTTGGGGAAATTTATGTTACAAAATCCGAGATCAAGAACAGACATTTTTATCTTTAAAGTCATAGATGAAGCGACATGAAGCACAGACAGAACTGAACACGTGTCTGGTTTGTTAACGTAAGATATTAACAGTTAATCAGATAAATAAAGTGTAAAAAACAAGCAACACGTTTACTCTGGATCTCACTCCAAATCAATAAATCCACTGAATTCTTCGTCGTCGGTGTCACTTCTGAACAACTCCACCCACTGAAGGAAGATGAAACGCTGTTCAGTCTTTCTCAGATGTATTTTAAATTACCGTAACGTTCAAAGTTTACATTTTCATTAGTACAGGAGGAGCAAATACTGGTACACGAGTCTAGAGCGCCCCTGTGTGACTGTCACTGTGACAATAACGAAGAAGTGACATTATATATTTTAATAATTTCACATATAAGTCGCAGCCCCGGACAAACTATGAAAAAAAGTGTGACGTATAGTCCAGAAAATATGGAACATTTAAACCCGTTTTGTAGCAAAAACAGGCCTGGAGTTGTGTTTTGTTTCATTCACACATGTTTGAGTCACATCTCCAAAGCTCAAAATGCTCCGTTCCACCTTGTGATGTCATGAAGTGGTAGTTTTCAAGTTGACATCTCTTTTTTTTTTTTTTTACATTTAGTTTAGTAGAAATAGGCCATTCCAGAGCTGAAATCACCCAAATGATTCTATAAATGAAGGTGTGTGGAGTTTAAAAACACAGTGGAGCACTTCCTGTATTGCCACACGATGACATCACAAGGTGGAACAGAGCGTTTTGTGTTTTAGCGAAGAACTCGGCCTCAATTTAAACCTGTTTTGTAGCAAATGTGGCTCATGTTAACTTAGGACCCACACTGAAAACCTTAGCCCCTCCCCCCGTGTAGCTCCGCCCCTGGAAATGACCCGATTTGACATTTGTGAATTAACTTTTTGGATGTTTCATGGCAAAGTACAGTGTCATCAAGAGGAAAAAAAAAAAACAACAACTCTCTTACCCCGTCCCCATCTGCGAGCATGACCTCATCACATTCAAGAATCTGAAAACCATCAATAAAACATCTCCACGGAGACGAGCGAGCGCGCAGGTGGCGTGACATCGACCGGGAAAAGCTCCACAGTGCGCCTTTTTACGCTTGCGAGTTGTGCGAGTGAGTGAAATAATCCAATCGCGAGTCCGATTCAGGTCTGGGGCTCGTCCGTTTGTCTGGTTCGGGATCGGTCGTGACACGTTGTAATTTCGCAGACGCATTTGGCTCATTTGCATCGAGTGTTTGTGGGCCACCGAACTCTGCCCATTATCCCCAGTCTAAATAAAAGGACCGGCCCACAACCAGTGTCGGGAAGTCGGGCGCTTACGGGTTAGAGCTGGTTTCACCTCATGACTCACGGCGACGTCATGTGGTTTGGTCAGAGAAAGTGAATGGAAAACAGTCTGATATCACACAAGGCGCTTTATGAGTCTGTTTTGTCCAATTTCCACATTTTTTTTGACAATAAGTTTGATTTTTGTGAATATAGTTACTGTTGAGCAATGTTTTAATGCAGTTTCCTCCTCAAAAACAGGCCTGGAGTTGTGTTTTGTTTCACTCACACATGTTTGAGTGACATCTCCAAAGCTCAAAATGCTCCGTTCCACCTCGTGATGTCATGAAGTGGTAGTTTTCAAGTTGACATCTCTTTTTTTTTTACATTTAGTTTAGTAGAAATAGGCCATTCCAGAGCTGAAATCACCCAAATGATTCTATAAATGAAGGTGTGTGGAGTTTAAAAACACAGTGGAGCACTTCCTGTATTGCCACATGATGACATCACAAGGTGGAACAGAGTTTGTGTTTTAGCGAAGAACTCGGCCTCAATATGCAGGATTGGTGCGTTAAACATATGAATGAAACAAAACACAACGACTCCAGGTCTGTTTTTGAGGAGGAAACGACATTAGAACAGATCAGAAAACAGTGTAATATGGGCCTTTAAACAGTGTAATATGGGCCTTTAAACAGTGTAATGTGGGCCCTTTAAACAGTGTAATATGGGCCTTTAAACAGTGTAATATGGGCCCTTTAAACAGTGTAATATGGGCCCTTTAAACAGTGTAATATGGGCCTTTAAACAGTGTAATATGGGCCTTTAAACAGTGTAATATGGGCCTTTAAACAGTGTAATATGGCCCTTTAAACAGTGTAATATGGGCCTTTAAACAGTGTAATATGGGCCTTTAAACAGTGTAATATGGGCCTTTAAACAGTGTAATATGGGCCCTTTAAACAGTGTAATATGGGCCCTTTAAACAGTGTAATATGGGCCCTTTAAACAGTGTAATATGGGCCCTTTAAACAGTGTAATATGGGCCTTTAAACAGTGTAATATGGGCCTTTAAACAGTGTAATATGGACCTTTAAACAGTGTAATATGGGCCCTTTAAACAGTGTAATATGGACCTTTAAACAGTGTAAAATCGGTTCTTTAAACACAAAATATCAGATGTTTGGTAATGTAAATATTGACGTTCTTTACCGGACTCGTCTCTTGCTACTGACTTGGATTCTTTGGTATTTTCAGGTCAAAGTTAAAACGTTGCGACTGAATAAATCGTGTAAATTGCTCCTGAGCGAGACAAAGGCCAAAGTTGAGTTTACATTAGAAAGTAAACCAGGCTCACTAAAGTCCTGATACCTGAATCCATCACAGGTTTGTGGGCAGACAGTCGTCATCATTTTCATGTGTTTTGGGTGGTCCCGTGTCTGCGTTTAACCAGGTCCCGCCCTCCGCCCGGCGCTCAGATCTGTCGTATTTTCAGTTCTGAATGAGATTAAACGCTCTATAATTAACTACTTAGGTTATGTTTGGACTGAATTAACTTACTACTGTGACAACCTCCAGAAATCCCCTCAATATAAATAGAATAAGACGCAGAAGTTGATGGTTTAACATGTAAATTAGGGCTTTATTTTTCAAGATGGCTCCACGGCGCCCCCTTCAAATTTTGTTTAAAAAAAAAAAAAAAATCATAAAACCCAGTATTTATTGTGAACTTGTGGAAGATTTTACACAGACAAAATCTAGACCTCGTGCTTTGTCCGAGTGTGCGTAGTTTGTGTACGTGTCAGGGTGCGGTCATAACGAGCTCTTAACGAAGCGGCCATTTTGAAACTGTAAACATCTCAAGCAAAAGACGGAGTTTAAATCTGTCAACTAGACAAAAAGTTGTAGGAGTGAAGATTTTTGGCTGCTCTTCTTCAGTTCTGGTCGGATTATTGCTGGACACTGCCTGAAGGGAGGGGCTAACTACACTGAAGCCGTAAAACAGATTTTTGTCTCCAGTTTCAGCCTTAACGACCCTGTTCAACCTTTAATGGCCCTCCTATTGTTCTCTTTTGTTTCTTTTTTGTTTTGGCTATAAAAATCCCTGTAACTTTTGCAAAAATTGTCGGATCTGGACTGACCCAATGTAGGATTTGAGTTTAAGGACCTGCACGTAATGATTTGTGACTTAAACTTGTAAAATCTGTAAAAAGTGACTCTACAGCGCCACCACCTGCTTTAGATTTGCAACCACTACTGAAAGAAGAAACTGAAAGACCGTTGGTTTCTTAGACGCTGCCCAAGGAATGTCTCCAGAAATATCTTTAACAGCCAGTTTATCAATTATTTTAAGTTGCACCTTACATTCAGTTTCAATTTAATTAAAGTTTATTTCTTTATCACATTTAAAACAACTCGAGCTGATCAAAGAGTTTCACGTAAAATTCAACAAAAAACAAATACAGAGAACACGATACACAGGAACAGAACAATAAAACACCAAGAGATCCTGTCTAGCTACTATTAAATACCAGGGAGAAGAGGCAGGTTTAGTGTTAAATGCCAGGGAGAAGATGTGGTTTTTCAGTATAGCCTTAAACTGCGTTAAAGAGTGAGAGGATCTGACAGGCAGAGGGCGCTGTTCCGGAAAAGCCGACCCATACAGTGCAGGCATTTAAACACAACAAACAACATTTATAAATAAGAATAATTTAAATTGTAATTTTAACCCCACCGCTAGTTTAGCAGGGAGCGGGCGCTTGGCAACACCGTCAATCAAACCTGTTGCTAACGCTAGCGGACGTGACCTCAGGGAAAGAAGACGCTTGATTCGTGTGTTATTAATGTGCGTATCTTAATTTACGGACACGATAGTGAAATAAAAACCGCGAAAAAGACCAGAATGATGAGTCCGACAGCGGCAGTTACAGAGACGGCGTAACAGCTTTTCAATAGAAAGTGAATTGGAGCCAGAGTCGAAGTGCGCACATGATCGCGACACGGCGGCTAGCAGGTTAGCTCTGTCCATTTATACATACAGTTCAGTGTATTGTAGCGGTGATGTGTGTTCCAACTTTAAAACAAAAGTACAGGGATCAGCGTTGGTTTTATCATTGTCACGTTTTAAGGTTAGCGTTTAGCCAAGCCGTGTGTGTGTTTTGTAAGAAGGCCCGTGTTTTCCGTAACTGTTCGAGTGACTGATGCTGCACCGGGAGCTGCGCACATGCTCTGGATGTTTGCTTTGGGATTAGGCTTAAGTCTCCTTTTCTTAAACATTATGAACAGAAGACAAAACTGTGACCCCAGCACCACGGCAGCTTCAAGAGTCTGTGTCCATCACGACTGTCACGGACCGAGACTGTAATGAGTCATGGGAAGTATCCGTAATCTACAATCTAAAAGAAATGTTTTATGAATACACGCGAGAATACCCAAAAAAGAATACTACAATGAGAATATTTGGTGAAACATTGATATAAAGAAGAGTATGAGCTGAAGTTAATGTAATGTGAAGGAAAAGGCATAAAATAATCCACAAAGTCTGGGATTTTCAAAAAACAGATTACAAAAAAAAAAATAATAATAATAATAATAACAGCCTAACGTTAAAGTCTAAACCCTAAACCATAAGACCCTAAACCTTAACCCTATACCCTAACCCCTAAACCCCTGAACCCTAACCTTAAACCATAAAACTAAACATTAAATCCTAAGCCCTAACCTTAAACCCTAAACCCTAACACTAACACTAACCCACGGGTGGACAAACTTATTACATTAGAGATTTGCCCTGTAACATGTCACAAAGCATGAATATGCAACACTTAATTGTTTACCAAATGCATTCATTAAATTAATAATTAATTTATTAAATTTCAGTTAAATAAACAGCAGAAACAATCACATTCAGTTTTATCAAGTACCAAAAGGTCAACAACTTGAAAAGCTAAACTGAACAAGGTTTACCCTGAGCTACTTGAATATAATTTGGTCACGTTTGGCGGCTCGGATTAATAAACCCAAAGGACCGTGTGTGGCCCCCGGGCCGTAGTTTGCCCATCTCTGCACTAAACCCTAACACCCTAAGCCCTAAATGCTAAACTCTCAGGCCTAAACAAATCCACAAAATGGATAGTATTATTAAAGGGAGACTGACATTGAGACACTATATCTAACACTAGACTCTATATCACGACTTCTATATCTATATATCTATATCTTTATCTGTATCTATCCTGACACTGGCTCTACATGTACAACACACAGTCAAAATCGGTGTAATTCTTCTGTACGTTCTTATGAATCTTGTGAAGCTGTTACTGTCAGGTTTGTTTTTGCCTTTACTTTTATGAGAAGTAAAGTTGATAGTCTGTGTATGTTTGGTGTGAAACTCTCTCCTCCCTTTAAGACGAGCCGTAACTCAAGAGCCGTTTATTTTTACACTATCGGGGAATGTTTGCACCAAAGCTTCTACACAGTAAGAATCGACTATAAACACAACAGTCTGATGTTTGGCACAGTTTCAGATCAGCTCTTTACATATGTTTCTATTGATGACATTGTACTTTGTCATGAAATATCCAAAAGGAAAATTCATAAATGTTGATCCTGATCATTTCTATAAGTGACTAGACCCAAGTCCTTGTGGTATTACAACAAAAAAACACAAACTGTATTTGAACAATAGTATTTTTAGCTGCCCCCATCTGTGTTATATATAATTTGCCTATAGGATGTCGTGATGTGACGATATTGAAACTTTGTGTGATGATTATCGTGGTCAAAATCATTTCAATTAACGATTATATCACGATAATGATTAAAGTTGTTATGGATATTAATAATTATAAGTTTAACAGAGAATATTACGGATGAGCAGGGACGTCAACTGAAATTTGGAGGCCCAGGGCGATAAATCTCACCTACTTCTGACTGGTGATGCTAACCAACTACCTGCGAACCAGCTACGTGCTAAACAACTACGTGCTAACCAAGTACATGCTAATGAGCCACATGCTAACCAGCTACGTGCAAATTGTGGTCTCTAAAATGTAGAAAATAGTAAACATGAGGAAAACAAAACAAAACAACGAATGAGACAGTGTCCAAACGTCTGACTGGTAATGCTAAGGAGCTAGATGCTAACCAACTACGTGCTAACTAGCCACGTGCTAACCAATGTGCTCTCTAAAATGTACAAAGTATAAAACAAAATGAAAAAATCAAAACACTGAATGAGATGGTGTGTCCAAACTTCCGACCGGTAATGTTTATTTTTTCAATTTCCTCCAAAGACACAAAATGTTAATAGTTTCATTCGTAAAAACGGCTCAAAATGTCGTCTCATTGTTAAAACTAATGTGTTTATTTTAAAGTGTTTGAAACAGAAGGTGCGTTGTTCCATCAGATGATGTGGAGTGACAGGTAAAGATCATCTGGACAGTGTTTTTGGAATGAATCTGTTTTGGCAGTGGTACAAAAGCTATTATCAATCTTAAGGGACTGGACTGAGGAGGGAGAATGTGTAGAATGTGTAGAATGTGTAGAATATATAACGTACTGCCCCAAGTGGACGGAAGTGATTAGCTCCTTCTATGGAAAGAAAACTGTGAGGAGATACCGTTTAGCATATGGATAAATGTGTAGAGTATGTGGGATTGTCAAAGCTCTGAGGGTCAAAACACTTGCTCCACTTCTGGAAGAACATTTCCCATAAAGTTTTCCCATAGACTTTATGCAAAATTCAAATATTAAGAGTTCCAAGGCATCAGGAACAAGGCTAACCAGCTACGTGCTAACCAGCTACGTGCTAACCTGCTACGTGCTAACCTGCTACATTGTAACCAGCCAAGTGCTAACCAGCTACATGCAAACTAGCTACGTGCTAACTAATATTCATAACATGGTCGTTTTAAAACACAGGATTCAGCAAAATGTTTAACTTTGTGGTTTATAACGTTTCAGAAACAGATTTTAAATAAAAGTACGGGTTTTGTGTCAATAGTTCCACGTAGCTGATTAACCTTGAGCGTTCAAACGTTTAATTTTTTTTGTAAAGTCTATTGAAAAAATGAATCAGAAATTCAGTTCTGGAACCAGGAAACGGGCACTCACTCCACGATAAAGAGCTCCATTATAAAGTTTTTTTTATCCTCCATGAACCAGGAAGTAACACTTGTTTGCTGTTAGCATGCTAGCTGTTACGGTGAATAATTAGGCATTAGGTAAGTGAGGAATTATTTGAACCTCCTGTTTTTTACATTTTTGAAAGTGTAAAGATGAGGTACAATGTCATAGATGTGTGATTTATGTTTTAAATGCTTTATTTTCAGATTTTCACATTTTTGTACCAACGTGTACTTTAGTTCTGGTCTTGTCCAGGTTTAGTTCTGTGGAGTTTTGTTACGATACAATTTCGATACTAAGGAATAGACTCAATACTCAACACCAATTCTGATACCACGATGATAATAATAATAATTAAAAAAAAAAACAGTTTCTTTAGACAATAGAATATGATTTTCCACATTAAATAGTAGTACTTTTTTTTCTATTCCCATGTGAATTTATATCTGAATCCCTCAGTGGTCCATGGGTGTACACCACAGACTGTTTATATAAATGGAAGTAGCTAACCTGCTAGCTGCTGCGTTCCAAACAGGAAGTGATCATGGGCGCACTTCCGGCTCCATCGACTCTGGCTCCGACTCGTCATTTTGATCTTAAATGTTTCTATCAACCCGCTCCACACAATCCTGGAGTTTATATTTCACTTTTGTGTCCGTAAATCAAGATGTGAACATTAATAACAAACAAATCAAGCGCCTTCTTTCCCTGACGTCCCTCCCGCTAGCGTTAGCAACAGGTTTGATTGACAGTGTTGCTACGCGCCCGCTCCCCGTTAAACCAGTGGTGCGTTACCTTCAACGGCCTCGCTCCAAATTGGCTGTTTAGTCGCTATGATACTCGCGGTCGGAATCCCTAACATGGAACTCTGCTCCAAATTAGCTGCTATAACTGCTAGCCTCGATTAGCTTAATTTGACTGAAGCTAAACGCAAGTCAGTCCACTTCTTTACACAGTCTGTGGCGCAAGATCATGCTAACGCTATTGAGGAAAGGTTCATTTCTGTCCTGCGAACGTGCCTTTTTTTTAGTATCGATACCTGCTCAAATTCGTCTAGTTGCGATATCAGTTTTAGCATCGATTAGCATCTGATTTTGACAGCCCTAGTTTCGTGTTCCGTCCCCGTCTTGACCCTTTTGTGACGTCGCGTTAGCCTGGGACGTGCTAATGGAATGATAATATTAAGCAACGCCACTGACAGGACTTTACCTTAACACCCCCCATCGTTTTTATAGATACTTTCCTTCGAGGCGCGCTCCGTCGTGTCCGTAGCGCGGCCTATTTTTACAGTTTGCTTACACGTTCTTGCCTCACATGGTTTACATACCGCAGCGAGGGCCTTAAATCAGCTGACAGCTCCGCGCAGCCGGGACAAGGCGTAGGTCCTGTCATCGGAACGCTCCCCGCTGCGAATAACGGCGCGCAAATTAAGATAGCAACAAGTGGTTTCTGACCCGGGAGGCGGATTACATCACCGCACAGGAAATTCTATTAAACTCCCGTAGACCCAGGTATTCAGAGCGGCGGCCATGTTTTTTCTCTCAGGTCCGAGGCCCATTCATGAGGGAGGCCCCATACAGTTTCACACATCATTTATAAGGCTTTACGGCTAATGAACGTAGGAGCTGAACGGTAATTACTAGATTTTGGGTTGAGTCGTTTAAGTTGTTTTATCAAGCCGCTCTTTGTGTAAAAAGTTTGAATAAAAATCGTCTGTAGCGGTGTAATTTGTTCATATTTGATGCCAAAAAAGTGGATTTACAAAAAGGATCACGTACTGTAGGTATATTTCGCATTTTTTTGTGTGTTTTGAAATGATCTTAAAGCTGTTTTTGGCTGTTCTTTGTGCATTGTGTCGTCATGGTAACCGCTGAACACTCTGCCATAGACATACAAGTATCAGTACGTTCAGTTTTCTAAAGTTAACCCACGTAAATTGTGTTTTGTTCGATGAAATTAATCGAAATGGATTCGTATTACAGATGGTTGTTGTTTAGACTTCACGGAGACGAGCGGGCGACACCGTGAGGCTGAGGTGCAGGTCAGATCTGTGGAGGGGCGAGTCTGCTTACAAAACAAAACAATTTTCATAATACATAATAATGTACATAATAATAATATCTAGTAATGGGCGGATCAGTACCAAAGTATCAATATATGATACTCAGTGGGGAATCGAAAAGTAAAATACGATTCTTTCTGGAGGAGATTCATTTTAATACAAAACACAATAAATGTATGTTTATATGTACCCCCCCCCCCATATCTCTCCATTTCTCTCCCAATATCTCTCTCTTCGTCCCTCTTTCTCTCCCTCTCTTCTCCCTCCCCCTTTCTCTCTCTTCTCCTCACTCTGTCTCCCTCTTTCCTTCTCCCTCCCTCTCTCTTCCGCTTCCCCTTTTTTCTCTCCTCCTCTTTCTCCCTCCCTCCCTTCTCCTCTCTCTCCCTCCCTCTGCCCTCCTCTCTCTGTTCTCCTCTCCCTACTCCTCTCTCTCCCTCACACCTCTCCCTTTCTCCCTCTTCCTCCTCTCTCCCTCCCTCTCTCCTCCTTCTTGTCTCCTCCTCCCTCCCCTCCCTCTCTTCCTCCCTCTCCTTCACTCTCTCACCTTTCCCTCCTCCTCTCTCTCTCTCCCTCGCTCTCTCACCTCTCCCTTTCTCCCGCTTCCTCCTCTCTCCCTCCCTCTCTCTCTTCCGTCCCTCCCTCACTCCCTCTCTCCTCCTCCTTCCCTCTCTCCCTCTCACCTCTCCCTTTCTCCCTCCCCCTCCCTCCCTCCCTCCCTCCCTTCCTCTCCCTCTCTCACACACTAATATCCATAAAAGTACTTTTAAAGGGCCAGTATTCATTTTCACACCCTGACAGTTAGCCCCGCCCCTTTAGCCCCGCCCCTTTAGCCCCTCCTCTCACGTTGAACCGTGACAGAGACACAACTATCACAGGCAGTTGTTTGTACATGGTTCTCATCTGCAGTTGTGCACACTGTAGATGGTGTTTCCCTAGCAGTTGCTTCCTAATGGTTCTCATCCAACAAAATACTTTTAAAAATAGACAAACTTTTCTTTTTCTTCCTCGACAAGTAGAAGGTTTGTAAACGACGCACGGGCAAAGGCACATCACTTATGTAACCAGCCTATAAAATCTATGAAATATATATGATTATACACACACTCACACTCTCTGTACACACGTCACACTCTCTGTACACACTTCACACTCTCTGTACACACTTCACACTCTCTGTACACACTTCACACTCTCTGTACACACGTCACACTCTCTGTACACACTTCACACTCTCTGTACACACTAACACACTCTCTGTACACACTTCACACTCTCTGTACACACTTCACACTCTCTGTACACACTTCACACTCTCTGTACACACTTCACACTCTCTGTACACACTTCACACTCTCTGTACACACTTCACACTCTCTGTACACACTTCACACTCTCTGTACACAATAACACACTCTCTGTACACACTTCACACTCTCTGTACACACTTCACACTCTCTGTACACATTTCACACTCTCTGTACACACTTCACACTCTCTGTACACACTTCACACTCTCTGTACACACTAACACACTCTCTGTACACACTAACACACTCTCTGTACACACTAACACACTCTCTGTACACACTTCACACTCTCTGTACACACGTCACTCTCTCTGTACACACTTCACTCTCTCTGTACACACTTCACACTCTCTGTACACACTAACACACTCTCTGTACACACTTCACTCTCTCTGTACACACTTCACACTCTCTGTACACACTTCACACTCTCTGTACACACTTCACTCTCTCTGTACACACTTCACACTCTCTGTACACACTTCACACTCTCTGTACACACTAACACACTCTCTGTACACACTTCACTCTCTCTGTACACACTTCACACACTCTGTACACGCTAACACACTCTCTGTACACAATAACACACTGTCTGCTGCTCCGTTACTATAACGACTCATTTACAGTATGTTTCGTTCTATTATTTCTATTTCAGATGCAAATGTCACAGGTCGTGAGTCTCGGGTAAACACAAAAATCTCTTTATATCAGCAAGACCCAAACTCTTTTCAGTGGAGAATTCAGATGGTGCATTTAACACAGTTTAAATAAGGCTTGGAATATTATTATGATTATGTCTGTACGACACTGCAACGATGATATGATGATGATGATTTTTAATGATGATGATATTTAAGTTATATTTGTAGAATTACTCAAATTTGCCATAAAACGTACTGATTATGAGCAATTAGGCCAGTTCAACTCCTGCTTTATAGCTTCAGAATATGTTTTCATTATAATATTTAACATCTTAATAATAATAATAATAATAATAATAATAATAATAATAATAATAATAATAATGAATAAAATGTATTATTATTGTTATTCATTATTATTATTATTATTATTATTATTATTATTATTATTATTATTATTATTATATTTATTTTTTTTATATTTATTTTTCCCCATCTATATTCTCTATGCCCTTTTTTCTCACCTGTGATTTACTTATTATAAACTGTCTCTCCTGTCTATGTGCGGACTCTATGTTTGTCTTGCATTAAACAAATAAAAGGAAAAACATATATATATAATATGATTTATCCTGTTAAATTCCTCTTCTTTCTAAGTTTGGTGACACCTCGTTCTGTGTTTTGAGTTGAGTCCGGGGCCTCGTGTCGTTCAAATGTGGGAAGCAGAGAAAGGCAGAGTTTGTCCAGTGTTACGAGAGAAAAGGATGTTACCTCATTAAAGGCGGGTTCATAAATCTGTCTGTGTCTTCACAAACACAGACTCACATCTGGAGCAGAGCTGCACTCACTCACTGTGGACGGGATTTATGCAGCCGAGCCAGGGCACGTTCACACGGCTCGCACACGGCTCACAAGCGGCTCATACGGCTCACAAGCGGCTCATACGGCTCTCATACGGCTCATACGGCTCACACACGGCTCACACACAGCTCACAAGCGGCTCATACGGCTCACACACGGCTCATACGGCTCACACACGGCTCACACACAGCTCACAAGCGGCTCATACGGCTCACACATGGCTCGTACAGCTCACACACGGGTCATACGGCTCACGCATGGCTCATACGGCTCACTCACAGCTCATACGGCTCACACGCGGCTCACACGGCTCATACGGCTCACACACGGCTCACATACAGCTCACTCAGCTCACACACGGCTTAAACATGGCTCATACGGCTCACACACGGCTCACACACGGCTCACACACGGCTCACACACGGCTCACATACGGCTCTCATATGGCTCACACACGGCTCACACACAGCTCAGACGGCTCACACACGGCTCATACGGCTCACACACGGCTCACATGTGGCTCACACGGCTCAGTGTGTGTTATCTCTCTTTCTCTAACTCTATTATTCCACCGTTTTTCTCTCTCTCTGTGTCTCTCAATCCCTAGCTCTCCTTCTACTTCTCTTTATCTATCTTTTCCCTTCCCCCTCGATTATTCCAACCTCTTTCCTTCTCTCTCTCCCTCTCGACTCTCTTCCTTACCCCCCCTGTATTCTTCTTCTCTCTTTCTCCTTTACTTCTTCTTTCTCTCTCACTCACTCTCTTAACTCTCTTCCTTACTCTTTCCTTCTCTTTTCCTTCTCTTTCTCCCCTACTTCTTCCCTCTCTTTCTCTCCCTCTCAACCCTCTCTCCCTCACATCCCTCGCTCTCTCCCTCTCTTTATTCTCTCATCCCTCACATCCCTCTCTCTCTCCCTCTCTTTATTCTCTCATCCCTCTCTCCCTCACATCCCTCTCTCTCTCCCTCTCTTTATTCTCTCATCCCTCTCTCCCTCACATCCCTCTCTCTCTCCCTCTCTTTATTCTCTCATCCCTCTCTCTCCCTCTCTTTATTCTCTCATCCCACTCTCCCTCACATCCCTCTCTCTCTCCCTCTCTTTATTTTCTCACCCCTCTCTCCCTCACATCCCTCTCTCTTCCTCTCTCTCTCCTCTCATCCCTCTCTCCCTCTCATCCCTCTCTCTGTTCACTATGAGAATCTGATGTTCGTGTTAATTTTTTATTTCCATTTCACAAACTGCACAGAGCTTTAGAAATATGATGACGCAAGAAGTTTTCAAAGTAAAGAATATATTTTGTACGGACAATTAAAGGCGCAATATGCAACTTTTTGGAGGTGGCACGTCACCTGCGCGAATCCACGGAAACAGAAAGTGAAACCAAACTTTGGAACCGTCTCCATGGAGATACGTTTTATGCCGCACTGTGGACGACTGCAGCCAGAGGAACATCTCCATGGAAACAAGAAGGAGGAGGCCCGTTAAGAGTCGGGTTTATGGATATGCGAGCACGGTCAGAGTAAGGATGCGTGTTTTTCAGCGCAACAAACGCAACGGTCACTTAGCAACGCTGTCAATCAAACCTGTTGCTAACGCCAGCGGGAGTGAGTTACAGACAGGATCATGTAGAGAGGGTTAACACGAACATTTAAGACCAAAATGACGAGTCTGATCACTTCCTGTTTCGTTAGCAGGTTAGCTATGTCCATTTACATATACAGTGTGTGATTAGAGCCGTGCCCTTTGACCCTTGACCTCTGAGGCCCGTGTGTTTTTGTGGAATGTTGATGAGTGTCGTCAGCAGCTTCTCTAAACGCTGCAGATTCCTCTCTGTGATTTAGTGCGCGGTAGTCCAGCAGATGAGCTACTGACAGTTTAAATTAAACTCTCCCTCCTTTATCTCCCTTTTCTCTACCTCTACCTCCGTTCTAATCTCTCTCTCTCTCTCTAACTCTCTCTATCCTATCCGTCTTTCTCTCCTATACTCATGTGTGACGTTTCTCCCTCCCTTTCTCTATTCTCTGCCCCTCCCTCTCTCCCTTCCTCCACTCTCTATTTCTCTCTCTCCTTCCATCTTCCAAGTTCGTTCTCATGTCTATCTTCTATCCATCTGCTCCCTCTCTTATTCCACCTTTCTTTCTCTCTTTACCTCCCTTCTTCTATCTCTCTCTCATCTACTCTCCTCTCCTATGTCATTCTTCCACTTTTTCTCTCTCTCTCTGTGTCTCTCTAGTCACTTTTCCTCCCTAACCCCCCTCTAGCCCTACCTTCCATCCCTCTCTTTCCCCCTTGCTCTTTCCCTCTCTCTCTGTCTCTTATTCTCTCTCTTCCTTCCTTTTCATTCCTCTCTTTCTCCATACATCTGTATACATTCCTATCTTACTCCTTCCTTCTCTCTCTCTACTCTCTCTTCCTTCCTTGCTCCTTCCTTCTCTCTCTGTCTACTCTCTGTATCTTTCTTCCTTACTTCCCATCCCTCTATTTCTCCTTACTCCTGTATACATTCCTTTCTTATTCTTCCCCCTCGCTCTCTCTCTTTCTATCCTACTGATCCCTCTCTTTCTCCCTCACTCCTCCCTCTTTTTCTCCCTCCCATTCATCCCTCTATTTCTCTTCTCCTCCGTGCACATTTCTCTCTTACTCCTCCCCCTCTTCCTCCCTCCCTCCCTCCCTCCCTCCCTCCCTCCCTCCCTCCCTCCCTTTCTCTTCACTTTTTTGCACATTCCTCTCCCTCTTCTCTCTCTCTTCTCTCTCATCCCTCTCTTTCTCTTCTCCTCCGTGCTCATTCCTCTCTCCCTCTTCTCTCTCATCCCTCTCTTTCTCTTCTCCTCCGTGCTCATTCCTCTCTCCCTCTTCTCTCTCATCCCTCTCTTTCTCTTCTCCTCCGTGCTCATTCCTCTCTCCCTCTTCTCTCTCCATCTCATCCCTCTCTTTCTCTTCTCCTCCGTGCACATTCCTCTCTCCCTCTCATCCCTCTCTTTCTCTTCTCCGTGCTCATTCCTCTCTCCCTCTTCTCTCATCCCTCTCTTTCTCTTCTCCTCTGTGCTCATTCCTCTCTCCCACTTCTCTCTCCGTCTCATCCCTCACTTTCTCTTCCCTCTTCTCTCTCCCTCTCATCCCTCTCTTTCTCTTCTCCTCCGTGCTGAGTGTTTTTCGGGGGCAGAGGTTGGTGTATCTCTCCGTCTCTCTCAGTCCATCACTCAGAGCGGTGACGTGGTGGCTCATGTGTGCTCAGATTCGCCCATATACCGTGGACTCGAGCCTCGGCGCGGTGACTGCGCCCGCTCCGCCGTTTGACACGCGGCTCCAGAAGCTTCCAATTATGACCGGTATCTGACGAGGGCCCCGAGCGACTCAGAACACGGGGCCAAGGCGAGAGCACGCGAGGCCACGGACGACAAGGACGCACACGTGGACGCACACACTCACACACAGACATACAGAGACACACAGAGACACACACAGAGACACACACAGAGACACACACAGAGACACACACCTAGACACACACAGAGACACACACACACACACAGACACACAGAGACACACACACACACACCCCCACCCACCCCGACACATGCAGAGACACACACACACACACACACCCCAACATACACAGAGACACACACAGAGACACACACAGAGACACACACAGAGACACACACAGAGACACACACAGAGACACACACACACACACACACACACAGACACACACCCACATACAGACACACACAGAGACACACAGAGACACACACACACACACCCCCACACCCCTACAGACACACACAGAGATACACAGAGACACACACACACCCCCACACACACAGAGACACACACACACCCCGACACATGCAGAGACACACACACACCCCGACACATGCAGAGACACACACACACCCCAACATACACAGAGACACACACAGAGACACACACACACAGACACACCCCCACAGACACACAGAGACACACACAGACTCACACACATACAGGGACACACACACAAACTCACCCCGAGACACACAGAGACTCACACACACACTCACACACACACACCCCCACATACAGAGACACACAGACAGAGACACACACAGACTCACACGGAAGCTAATCGAGGCTAGCAGTTATAGCGCCGAATTTGGAGCGACTGCGAGTATCATAGCAACAGAAGAGCCAATCCGGAGCAAGAATATTGAAGGTAACGCCCCCTTTTAGGAGTCACTTAGCAACGCTGTTAATCAAACCTGTTGCTAACGCTAGCGGGAGTGAGTTATATCTTTATTTTGTTTCTGCCGGTTTCACCGATATAAAAGTAGTAGAGCAGATTTGTGTATTTTTTGTCTCTTTTCCTCCTCCTCTCCCATCCTTTCTCTCTCCTCTTTCCTCCCTTTCTCTCCCACTCTCCCTCCTCCCTTCTTCTCTCGTCTTCTCCCCTTTACTTTCTTCCCTCCTTCTTCCTGTCCCATCTTTCCTCTACCTCAATATCTCCTCTCCCTCTCCCTTTCCTCAGCGCTCCTTTCCTCCCCCTCCTCCTCTTCCTCAGTATCTTCTCTCCCTCCCTACTTTCTCTCCTCCTTCTCCCCCTCGTCCTTCTACTCTCTGTCCTGTCTTTTCCCTCTCTCCTCTCCTTCCTCCTGTCCTCTTCCTCAGTATCCTCTCTCCCTCTCTCTTCTTCTCCCCTTCAATTTCTCCACTCTTCCTCCCATCTCTCTTCTACCTCAATGTCTCCTCCCCCTCCCCGTCTCTTCCCCTTCTTCCTTGCCCTCTCTTTCTTCTTCCTCCCCTCCTCCTTTTCCTCAGTATCCTCTCTCCCTCCCTCATTCTCTCTTCTTCTCCCCTTTACTTTCTCCATTCCTTCTCCTCCTCTTCCTCACCCTCTCTCCTCTTCCTCCCCTTTTTCTCCCCCTCCTCAGTATCTTCTCTTCCTTCCTCCCTTCTTTCTTCCCTTCTCCTCTCTCCTCCACCCATCCTCCTCTTCTTCAGTATCTTCTCCCCCTCTTTCTTCCCCTCTCCCCTCTTCCTCCCCTCTTTCTTCCCTTCTTCTCTCTCCTCCACCCCTCCTCCTCTTCATCACCCTTTCTCCTCTTCCTCCCCTTTTTCTCCCCCTCCTCAGTATCTTCTCTTCCTTCCTCCCTTCTTTCTTCCCTTCTCCTCTCTCCTCCACCCATCCTCCTCTTCTTCAGTATCTTCTCCCCCTCTTTCTCCCTCTCTCCTCTTCCTCCCCTATTCCTCTCTCCTCTTCCTCTCCTCTCCTCTCCCTCCCCTCCTCCTCCCCTCTCCTCTTCCTCTCCTCTCCTCTCCCCTCTCCCTCTCTCCTCCCCCTCTCCTCTTCCTCCCGTCTTCCTCCTCCTCCCCTCCCCCTCTCTCCTCTCCCTCTCTCCTCTCTCCTCTCCCTCTATCCTCCCCCTCTCCCCTCTCCTCTCTCCTCTCCCTCTCCCCTCTCCTCTCTCCTCCCTCTCTCCTCTCTCCTCCCCCTCTCCTCTCTCCCTCCTCCTCCCCTCTCCCTCCTCCTCCCCCTCTCCTCTCCCTCCCCTCCTCCTCCCCCTCTCTCCTCTCCCCTCTTCCTCCTCCTCCCCTCTCCTCTCCTTTCTCCTCCTCTCTCCTCTCCCTCTCTCCCCCCCCTCTCCCCTCTCCTCCCTCCTCCTCTCCTCCCCCTCCCCTCTCCTCTCTCCCCCCCCTCTCCCCTCTCCTCCCTCCCCCCCCTCCTCCCCCTCCCCTCTCCTCTCTCCTCTCCCCTCTCCTCTCTCCTCCCCCTCCCCCTCTCCTCTCTCCTCTCCCTCTCCTCCCCCCCTCCTCCCCCTTGTCCCAGTCCTCCGTGGTGACGTCGTCCTGTGTCAGACTCGTTCATCGTGTGCTTGTCCAGACGCCGTCGCACAAAGGAAGGCCTCGCTAATGCTATCAGCGCTAACGTGGACCTCATGGCCCGTGCAGCGGCTCTGTGGTAGAGCGATACAGCATTAACAGACGTCTGATTGAGTTTTAGGTCCATTCATGTGACGCCGAGATGGACCAGGCCTGAGATCAATGGTCGCCATGGAGACGGAAAGGCCCAGAATGAAGAATTAAACAGACGTGGATTTAGTTCTCTCCATTTAAGGAAATAAAATAAAATGTTTGTAAGAAAAGAAATAGAACCTCAAACCCTAGAAACCAGATAAAAACTTAAAATCTAAAATATAATGAAACAAAAGAATATGATGGAACAAAACCACACACACTTAAACATGTTTGTGATTTTTATTTACAACAACAAACCAGATCACGTAATGTTCACACACAAACACACACACGCACGTAAATACACAAATACACACGCAAATACATGTGCACACAATTAGACACGTATACACACACATACATACACACAAACACACATATATACACACACACACACACCCTATGTACACAAATGCACACACCCATGCATTTACACGTACACACAGACACATACACACACACATACGTACACACCAACACACACATATATATATACACAAACACACATATATATATACACAAACACACATATACACACAAACGCACACATATATACACACACACACATATGCACATGCACACACAGATGTACACAAACGCACACCCATGCATTTACACGTAGAAGCACACAAACACATACACACACATGGGCACACACACACCCACATACACACACACACCCCCACCCCAACATATAAACACACACACACATATAAACACACACATACATACATACAAACATAAACACACACACACATCTAAATATATTTCTTCTCATTTCAGTCGCTCCAGTCTCACACTGTTGTGGCTCATGTGGCAGAGCAGCTGCCCTTTAACCAGAGGATTTGTGCTTCTAGTCCAGTTGTTACTGTTGTTGTGTCCTTGAGCAAATCACTTCACTGAGTCTGTACGTCGCAGGAGACGCCTTTAACAGATCAGGTTTTAATGAATAACACAAAATAAATCACTGCTATTTCCATTATGTTTCTATGGAGATCACAGTTTAAAGGTTCCACGTTACACTGTTTTCTGATCTAATACAGGACCTTTAAAGTTTATGACCTCACAGTTTAATTAATAAAACACATCTGATAATATTTAAACGTCGGCGAAACAACAAACTGATGAAACATTTTCATTTTGGACTGAACCAGACGAAGTTCTTTTGACTGAGTCGCTGTGACCCTCTGTGCAGATAAGAGCACAGCTGGACCAACTGTTTCCTGTTTCTGTCTGTAATAGCGCCGTCTGACAGATGTCGCTAACGAACGCCACGGCCTCGTCCCACCGCCGTAAACTTTATCAGGAGACAGTGGGCATTCCTCCGCTGTCCCTCGTTCATTTAGCCGTAAAAACGCTCCGGGCTGGACTTTGAAGATGCCATGATGTCGTTGCGATCAGTGCCTTGGCAGGTCTGATAATACGGCACGTTAGCTTAGCTTAGTTTAGTACGGCACGTTAGTTTAATTTAGTACGGCACGGTAGTTTAGTTTAGTCTAGTACGGCACGTTAGCTTAGCTTAGTTTAGTACGGCACGGTAGTTTAGTTTAGTCTAGTATGGCACGTTAGCTTAGTTTAGTTTAGTACGGCACGTTAGTTTAATTTAGTACGGCACGTTAGCTTAGTTTAATTTAGTACAGCACGTTAGCTTAGTTTAATTTAGTACGGCACGTTAGCTTAGTTTAATTTAGTACGGCACGTTAGCTTAGTTTAATTTAGTACGGCACGTTAGCTTAGTTTAATTTAGTACAGCACGTTAGCTTAGTTTAATTTAGTACGGCACGTTAGCTTAGTTTAGTTTAGTACGGCACGTTAGCTTAGTTTAATTTAGTACGCACGTTAGCTTAGCTTAGTTTAGTACGGCACGCTAGCTTAGTTTAATTTAGTACGGCACGTTAGCTTAGTTTAATTTAGTACGGCACGTTAGCTTAGTTTAGTTTAGTACGGCACGCTAGCTTAGTTTAATTTAGTACGGCACGTTAGCTTAGCTTAGTTTAGTACGGCACGCTAGTTTAGTTTAATTTAGTACGGCACGTTAGCTTAGTTTAATTTAGTACGGCACGTTAGCTTAGTTTAATTTAGTACGGCACGTTAGCTTAGTTTAATTTAGTACGGCACGTTAGCTTAGTTTAGTACGGCATGCTAGCTTAGTTTAATTTAGTACGGCACGTTAGCTTAGTTTAATTTAGTACGGCACGTTAGCTTAGTTTAATTTAGTACGGCACGTTAGCTTAGTTTAGTTTAGTACGGCACGTTAGCTTAGTTTAATTTAGTACGCACGTTAGCTTAGCTTAGTTTAGTACGGCACGCTAGCTTAGTTTAATTTAGTACGGCACGTTAGCTTAGTTTAATTTAGTACGCACGTTAGCTTAGCTTAGTTTAGTACGGCACGCTAGCTTAGTTTAATTTAGTACGGCACGTTAGCTTAGTTTAATTTAGTACAGCACGTTAGCTTAGTTTAATTTAGTACGGCACGTTAGCTTAGTTTAGTTTAGTACGGCACGTTAGCTTAGTTTAATTTAGTACGCACGTTAGCTTAGCTTAGTTTAGTACGGCACGCTAGCTTAGTTTAATTTAGTACGGCACGTTAGCTTAGTTTAATTTAGTACGCACATTAGCTTAGCTTAGTTTAGTGCGTCACGTTAGCTTAGTTTAATTTAGTGCGGCACGTTAGCTTAGTTTAATTTAGTACAGCACGTTAGCTTAGTTTAATTTAGTACGGCACGTTAGCTTAGTTTAGTTTAGTACGGCACGTTAGCTTAGTTTAATTTAGTACGCACGTTAGCTTAGCTTAGTTTAGTACGGCACACTAGCTTAGTTTAATTTAGTACGGCACGTTAGCTTAGTTTAATTTAGTACGCACATTAGCTTAGCTTAGTTTAGTGCGTCACGTTAGCTTAGTTTAATTTAGTGCGGCACGTTAGCTTAGTTTAGTGCTACTTTCTCCTCTCCTTCTCCTTCACCCTCCTCGTCTTCCTCAGTTTCTTCCTCCTTTACTTTCTCCTTCTCCTCTTCCTCCCTCTCTCTTTCTAAACACTTTAATCCCTCACTATATAAACTTCATCAACTTTTTTTTTTTTTTCATTTTTTGTGAATGAATCCCTCGTGAGTGTTTGTGTGAGCGTCTGCTGCTGCGCGTGTCTTCTTCTTCTTCTTCTTCTTCTTCTTCTTCTTCTTCTTCTTCTTCTTCTGTCCTCGGAGAAAAGACCGGAGCTGATAAGAAAGATGGACGAGGCAGAACTCTGGCTCCACCGGAACAGGAGGAGAGGAGTAAGAGAAGGAGGGAGTGGAGGAGGAGGGGAGGAAGAGAAGGGAGGAGAGGGGGAGGAGATTTTGAGGAAGAGGTGGAGGAGAGAAAAGAGGGAGAATAGCGAGAAGGAGGGGGAGAAAAGGAGAAAGGAAGGAGGAGGAGAAGGAGGAGGAGATACTGAGGTACAGGAGGAGAGAGAGGGAAAGAAGGGAGGAGAACGTAAAGAGGAGAAAGAGAGAGGAAGAAGGAGGGTGGTAAAAGAGGAGGTCAGAGAGCAGAGGAAAGGATAAACGATAGAGAGGAGGAGGAAAAAGGAGAGGAAAGGTAGATGACAAGAGGAAGGGCAAAGGAGGAAGGAGGAACAGAGGGGGAGAGGGGGATGAAGAGGAGAGAGAGAGGAAGTAGAGGAGCGAAAGGGGGAAAAGTGGGAGAAAGAAGAGGGGGAGGAGATATTAAGGAAGGGGAGAGGAGGAGAGAGGGAGAGAGGAGGGGGCGGAAAGAGAAGAGCAGAAGAAGAGAGGAGGGGGAGGAAAGAGGGAGGTAAAAGAGGAGATGGAAAGTCAGTACAGTTAATTTTGAATATTTAATAATTCCGAAAGACTGACGTTGCCGTGGAGACACAAACTGAAGTGAAAAGGCATGTTCCAGGTTGAGCTTTACCTCCTGGACTCTGACTCTGTTTAAACGGGGAAATGTTTTGTTTGGGTTTGGAGGAAACGGCGGAAGAAAAAACACGACAATTACGCACAAAGTGAAAGAAAATCAGCTCTGGTGTTTATATCTGTGAAAAGAACCGACAAACTGAAACATCTGAAACATCTGAACGAGACGTCGGCGAAACGCGTTCTCGTCGTTTCTTCTCGTCGAGCCTCTGAAGTTGTTTTTTTTTTTTTTTTTTAATCTTTAATCCACTATTTTCACGACGCCATTTTGAAGATCGACCCCCGTTTTCACCTCCACCTGGACACGCCCACTGTGACGTAGGCTTGTGGGCGGAGCCTCGTACAGAATCTCACCGCCAACCGTAAAGAGGGTTTGAATAGAGCCCGGGAGAGATCTCTAGATTACTCAAACATGCACGGATGACGTCTAAAACCTCTTCAGACGTGATTTTTGGCGAGGAAAACGAAATTATAAAATGGTAGAACGCTAAAAAAAACATTGATTTTTAATGAGATGAGTCTGACAAACGTGTTGAAATAAATAAATAAAAATAAAATAAATCGTTACATTTTGATGTGCTTGAACGTGTTGCGGTTTGGACAATGTTTTAGAAAAGACTTCAATTCTGCTGTGCGCCCCCTTCTGGATAAATGAGGGATTACATCAGTTTAACATAAAAATCTGAATCCGGCTTTTTTGTCTCACACGTGTCAAAGAATTTATCTCAAACGGATTAGGATGATGCTAACCTGCTAGCCACCGCGTTCCAAACAGGAAGTGATCATGGCCGCGCTTCCTGCTCCATCGACTCCAATGTCTCCAATTCACTTTCTATTGAAAAACTGTGTCCTCTCTCCGTACCTGCTTCTGTCAGACTCATTTTGGTCTTAAATGTTCCTATTAACCCTCTACATCAGTGGTCCCCAACCACCGGGCCGCGGACCGGTACCGGTCCGTGGATCAATTGGTACCGGGCCGCGGGCCGTCCAAGAAATAATTATTTCTGTTGAGTCTGAACAATCATTTATTTTGAAAAATCTTTTATTTTGAAAAATGACCGGATTCTCTCGGTTACATTTCCGTCACTCGAGCGCCGACAACTTAACCACTTATCGTTCCGACGGCCCGCCCGCGTTACACGTTACAACTTTACAGCAATGTACGTGTATTTCTGCGTCAACCACACAAACAATCTACACATCAAATGAAAGATACGACATTCATCTTACTGAATATGTAAACCATTTACACCTCGAATCACCACAGTGCTGACAGGAAAGACGTTTTTACAGAGAAGTCAGAAATGTGGATTTGGACTTCACTTACCATTGAGGCTCTGGTTCTGTCAAACATCAACATATTCACACAAAGTTGGTCTCATTCGTTCCATAAAGGTCCAGAGAATATAATCCAGTCAAGAAATTATGTCCACAAAGGAAGTTAGAGCCTCCATGTCCAATCTGCTGCAGGAAAGTGAAATCTGTTCCGTCACTTCTCCGCGTAAAAACACGAGACTGGATATAAAGATCCGCGCGTAAAATTACGCACGTGTGTTGCGTAATTTTACGCAGCAGTTTTAAACATGACGAAACGGACAAAACAAATGAAGTACGCGACCGAGGACACTGTGGATGTTTGTACAAGTTAAACTAGAGGCATCTGGACCTGGAGCGGTTCGTGGAACCGAGTGAAGATCATGATGGACTGAGGAGCAGAGGACCTGATGTGCTGATGGACTGGATGCTGTTCCTGATCGGTGAGTGTGGTTTATTCTGCTATTGACTTAATTGTGGGTCAAATGTGTATCATGTGTAATCATTAGTATTAGCATTAGCATTTGCCCCCCCTCCCCCGGTCCGCGGTAAAATTTTCAAGCGTTGGCCGGTCCGCGGTGATAAAAAGGTTGGGGACCACTGCTCTACATGATCCTGGGGTTTTTATTTCACTATTTTGTTTGTGTGATTCAAAATATGAACATTAATAACAGACAAATCAGGCGCCTTCTTTCCCTGACCTCGCTCCCGCTAGCATTAGCAATAGGTTTGATTGACAGCGTTGCTAAGCGCCTGCTCCCTGCTAAACCAGCGATGTGGGCGTGAAATAGGTTTACCTTCAATGTTCTCGCTCCTGATTGGCTCTTTGGTTTCTATGACACTCACGAACGGAAGTCCAAATATGGAACTTAGCTACAGATTCGCCGCTATAACTGCTCCGGCCTCGATTAGCTTCATTTGGAGCTGAAGCTGCGGTGACGTCAACACTCACCCAGTCCACGTCTTTACACCGTCTGTGTTTACTCCTCCATTAATTCTGATTAAACTGAGGTCAGGTTAAACTGTTGTTCTGTTTCTTTGACGGATCAGGTGGAGTCTGAGGCCATAAGAACGTTCCAAAAGGAGACGTGTTTGGTTCCGCGTGTCGGGAGCTCTTGACAGCGTTTCATAATAATTCGACGCATAAACAGTTTATAAATAGTTTATTTGCAGAAACACATGAGCAAATCTTTCCAGCGATTCACCTGCCTGGAAATGTCCTCAGAGCGTTTGTGTTTGAAATGGAAACGCAAATGTTTATCAGGCACATTTAAGGGCCCACATTACACTGTTTAAAGGGCCCACATTACACTGTTTAAAGGGCCATATTACACTGTTTAAAGGCCCATATTACACTGTTTAAAGGGCCCATATCACACTGTTTAAAGGCCCATATTACACTGTTTAAAGGGCCCATATTACACTGTTTAAAGGCCCATATTACACTGTTTAAAGGCCCATATTACACTGTTTAAAGGGCCCATATTACACTGTTTAAAGGGCCCATATTACACTGTTTAAAGGCCCATATTACACTGTTTAAAGGCCCATATTACACTGTTTAAAGGGCCCATATTACACTGTTTAAAGGCCCATATTACACTGTTTAAAGGCCCATATTACACTGTTTAAAGGGCCCATATTACACTGTTTAAAGGCCCATATTACACTGTTTAAAGGGCCCATATTACACTGTTTAAAGGCCCATATTACACTGTTTAAAGGCCCATATTACACTGTTTAAAGGCCCATATTACACTGTTTAAAGGGCCCATATTACACTGTTTAAAGGCCCATATTACACTGTTTAAAGGGCCCACATTACACTGTTTAAAGGCCCATATTACACTGTTTAAAGGCCCATATTACACTGTTTAAAGGGCCCATATTACACTGTTTAAAGGGCCCACATTACACTGTTTAAAGGCCCATATTACACTGTTTAAAGGCCCATATTACACTGTTTAAAGGCCCATATTACACTGTTTAAAGGCCCATATTACACTGTTTAAAGGCCCATATTACACTGTTTAAAGGCCCATATTACACTGTTTAAAGGGCCCATATTACACTGTTTAAAGGGCCCATATTACACTGTTTAAAGGGCCCATATTACACTGTGTAAAGGGCCCATATTACACTGTTTAAAGGGCCCATATTACACTGTTTAAAGGCCCATATTACACTGTTTAAAGGCCCATATTACACTGTTTAAAGGCCCATATTACACTGTTTAAAGGCCCATATTACACTGTTTAAAGGGCCCATATTACACTGTTTAAAGGCCCATATTACACTGTTTAAAGGGCCCATATTACACTGTTTAAAGGGCCCACATTACACTGTTTAAAGGCCCATATTTTTATATAGTTTATACACTATATAATATTATTATTAATAATAATAATCATAATTGTATTATAACATTTTATTATTACTATATGTACATATTTTTATCCTTATTGTGTATTTATTAAATTTCTTTGTATATGTCCATCTACTGGTGATCATGAATGTTTTATGTTTTTATTTTTATCATTTTTATTATATATATATATATATATATATATATATATATATATATATATATATATATATATATATATATATATATATATATATATATATTTTTTTTTTTTTTTTTTTTTTTTTTTTTTTGTGTATTTATTTTGATTTGTTTATGAATTTCATGTGTGTATTTTTGTTTTTGCCCAAAGTTGAAGCTTGAACTCAAAACCTTGTTTCCATGGTAAAAATAACCCCTCAGATCATGTGAAAAGTACTTTTTACTTTTCAGTTCAGGTCAAAAATATTGTGGAGTAAAAGTACAGATACTGCTCTCAAATGTACTCAAGTAAAAGTAAAAAGCGTCCACTGTAAAATGTACTAAAGTAACGTACAGACACCTCAAAAGTACTTCACTACTTTACTCTGTTAAGTCCGTGCTGAGTTTGATCTTAAAGGACGACTTTATTTCCCAGAATCCCCTCCTCGCGCGGCGTGCGACGTGATTTAGACGTGTTTATGGAAGTTCACTTAAACATTTACTTTACGGCACAAGGTGAGACGAGAGAAAAACGTCTGCTCTGAATCTCACGCCCGTGTTTTGGCTTCTGGACGTTTACAAGACACGCACCAGAGCATCATGGGAAATGTGTCCACGCACCGAGTGTCCCAGGACGTCCACGGCCTGAGACACGAGGACGTTTGGTCACATTTATGTCAGAGGAGGAAGTACACGGTTTAGATACTTAAGTAAAAGTACAGAGACTAAGATGAAAAGTACTCGAGTAAAAGTAAAAGTATCACATGAGAAAATCAAGTAAAAGTATTAAAGTACTCGTTTAAAAATGTACTTAAAGAGTAAAAAGTAAAAGTGTAAACGTTTTTTTTAGCTGTTTTTATTTGTATATTTCAGGGTTTGTTTGGTTTTTTTTTTTATTATGCACCTGTTAAAAATAAAATGACACCTGATTTTAAACCAGGACTAAACCAGGACTAAACCAGGACTGAACCAGGACTAAACCAGGACTGAACCAGGACTGAACCAGGACTAAACCAGGACTAAACCAGGACTAAACAAGGACTGAACCAGGACTAAACCAGGACTAAACAAGGACTGAACCAGGACTAAACCAGGACTGAACCAGGACTAAACCAGGACTGAACCAGGACTGAACCAGGACTAAACCAGGACTAAACCAGGACTAAACAAGGACTGAACCAGGACTAAACCAGGACTAAACAAGGACTGAACCAGGACTAAACCAGGACTAAACCAGGACTAAACCAGGACTAAACCAGGACTGAACCAGGACTAAACCAGGACTAAACCAGGACTAAACCAGGACTGAACCAGGACTAAACCAGGACTAAACCAGGACTGAACCAGGACTGAACCAGGACTGAACCAGGACTAAACCAGGACTAAACCAGGACTAAACAAGGACTGAACCAGGACTAAACCAGGACTAAACAAGGACTGAACCAGGACTAAACCAGGACTAAACCAGGACTAAACCAGGACTAAACCAGGACTAAACCAGGACTGAACCAGGATTAAACAAGGACTGAACCAGGACTAAACAAGGACTGAACCAGGACTGAACCAGGACTAAACCAGGACTAAACAAGGACTGAACCAGGACTGAACCAGGACTAAACCAGGACTAAACAAGAACTGAACCAGGACTGAACCAGGACTAAACAAGGACTAAACCAGGACTAAACAAGGACTAAACAAGGACTGAACCAGGACTAAACCAGGACTGAACCACTAAACCAGCCAATCAGGACGCACGACACAATTTTCTACAGTCCAACAGCCAATCAGGACGAAGAACACAATGCACGTTCATACGGGGTAAAAAAAAAAAAAAAAGTAAAATTGGACTAAAAAATCCACGAAACAGCGAAAAGTGAACCGCGTCATAGCGAGGGACGACTGTACATCCATTTTTATTTGCGCTGATACAGAACCTTTTTCCACGTGGCGCCGCAGCTCGACCCGACGCTGCAGAACGTCGCCATTTCATCTTTGCTCTGATTCTCCGGGTCAACAGGTTAAACTCCGCAGATCTTATCCGTGAGTGGGTGCTCCTCTGATAGACGCTCTGCCCCCCCGCGGTGTCGCTAACGTCGCTCCGGCCGAGGAGATAAACCCAACGAGGCTCAGAGGACGCCGCGTCTGCCCCACCCCGACTTTAATGCCCCGTTTATCTGTTAAAGATCTTCCCCGTCCCACCAGTGCGGCGCATCTGATAACAGCGTGACGGACGGGACGGGGACAGAGCGCGGACAACGCACACGTCACTGCATTTGTGCTGTTTGTGTGTAAAGAACATCACAGGTGAATGATTTTAAGATTTGAAATGAAGGAAGTTGATGATATTAATAAAAAAAAAGAAAAAAAAAACAAGAAAAAAAAAAAACATTGATGAAACTGTCAAACCCCAGGTGGCCACTAGGGGCAGAGCTATAAATTGTGGAGTTGGTGACAGCTGTCAATCAAACCATAAACCAGGACTAAACCAGGACTAAACCAGGACTAAACCAGGACTGAACCAGGACTAAACCAGGACTAGACCAGGACTAAACCAGGACTGAACCAGGACTGAACCAGGACTAAACCAGGACTAGACCAGGACTAAACCAGGTCTAAACCAGGACTAAACCAGGACTAAACCAGGTCTAAACCAGGACTAGACCAGGACTAAACCAGGACTAAACCAGGACTAAACCAGGACTAGACCAGGACTGAGCCAGGACTAAACCAGGACTAAACCAGGACTAGACCAGGACTAGACCAGGTCTAAACCAGGACTAGACCAGGACTAAACCAGGACTAAACCAGGACTAGACCAGGACTGAGCCAGGACTAAACCAGGACTAAACCAGGACTAAACCAGGACTAGACCAGGACTAGACCAGGACTGAACCAGGACTAAACCAGGACTAGACCAGGACTAGACCAGGACTAAACCAGGACTAAACCAGGACTAAACCAGGACTAGACCAGGACTAGACCAGGACTAGACCAGGACTGAACCAGGACTAGACCAGGACTAAACCAGGACTAGACCAGGACTAGACCAGGACTAAACCAGGACTGAACCAGGACTGAACCAGGACTGAACCAGGACTAAACCAGGACTAAACCAGGTCTAGACCAGGTCTAGACCAGGTCTAGACCAGGACTAAACCAGGACTAAACCAGGACTAAACCAGGACTAGACCAGGACTGAACCAGGACTAGACCAGGACTAGACCAGGACTGAACCAGGACTAAACCAGGACTAAACCAGGACTAAACCAGGACTAGACCAGGACTAGACCAGGACTAGACCAGGACTAAACCAGGACTAAACCAGGACTAAACCAGGTCTAAACCAGGACTAAACCAGGACTAAACCAGGACTAAACCAGAACTAAACCAGGACCAGACCAGGTCTAAACCAGGACTAGGTCCAGACAAATGTAAATATACCAGTTTTATGTATCTGTACTTTACTCGAGTACATTTCACAGTGGTACTTTTTACTTCTACTTCACCACATTTGAGAGCAGTATCTGTACTTTTTCCACTGGACTGAAAAGTAAAAGTATTTTTTAATCATAGTTTGAGACGCGCAGAAAAGTCTGAGGGTTTATTTTTATCAAACAAAATTATACAACTAAAAACTGAGCGATCTGAAAAATACAATAGTTACATTTGAACAAATCTTTATCCAAATCACGACATTTGATGCTTCATCAAACTTTTAAACAGATACTTTAATAATTTTACTTAAGCAGATTTTTCATTTGATACTTTTACTTTTACTTGAGTTTTTTTTTTTACTTTAGTGTCTGTACTTTTACTGAAGTAACAGATTGGAGTACTTCTTCCACCTCTGACATTTTACTGCAGTTTATACTTAACCGAGCTCCAACTCTTAAATATGGGACAAAATCAAAATAACAAAAGACGTCAGATGCCCTCCCTGTGTGTCAGATGCCCTCCCTGTGTGTTAGATGTGTCAGATGCCCTCCCCCGTGTGTCAGATGCCCTCCCTGTGTGTGTCAGATGCCCTCCCTGTGTGTCAGATGCCCTCCCTGTGTGTCAGATGCCCTCCCCCGTGTGTCAGATGCCCTCCCTGTGTGTGTCAGATGCCCTCCCTGTGTGTCAGATGCCCTCCCTGTGTGTCAGATGCCCTCCCTGCGTCTCCATGGAGTTTTATTCTGCACAAAAAACTCCAAATCCTGTCGTTTTGATCTGTTTCCTTCTGTTTCTGAAGTGTAATTCTTGTTTTACTTTGTCATTTTAATCTCAATCTTTTGTTCTTCTTTCATCCGGGGTTTACTATTAAAACCTAAGTCTCCATATTTGTCCCAAAAATCACATTTATATATATATTTCCCGCACATGGTCGTTCGCTCACGGCCGCAGTTTATTCCCAAATCCTTTTCCCTGCGGCGTTTGTTTGGTTCCTCTTCATTCTCTTCTCTCATCTCTTCATTTGGAGCAGGTCTTATCTGCCCCGGGTCCACAGGGAGGACTAATGGCTCCACGGGACGGGACGAGGGGTGAGGGGTGAGGGGGGAGGGGAGAGGGGGGGGGTCCGGCGCAGGAGAGGCCCGTTTGATCGATGGCCCCGGGGTCACGGCGCTTCCATGTTTCAGTCCAAAGATACAGAGAGAAAAATGGAAAAATAAAACACAAAGATCAGTCTGGTTTTTCTTTGATGTGACTCTATTAAACAAACACACGAGGAGGAAATAAACACGGACAAGTGCCACCGCTGCGGCTCACACGGCTCACACACGGCTCACACACGGCTCACACACAGCTCTCACACGGCTCTCACACGGCTCACACGGCTCACACGGCTCTCACATGGCTCATACGGCTCATACAGCTCACACACGGCTCACACATGGCTCTCACACGGCTCTCACATGGCTCATATGGCTCACACACGGCTCTCACACGGCTCATATGGCTCATACGGCTCACACACGGCTCTCACATGGCTCATACGGCTCACACACTGCTCTCACACGGCTCATATGGCTCACACACGGCTCTCACGTGGCTCATACAGCTCACACACGGCTCTCACACGGCTCATATGGCTCACACACGGCTCTCACACGGCTCACACGGCTCTCACGGCTCTCACATGGCTCATACAGCTCACACACGGCTCTCACACGGCTCATATGGCTCTCACACGGCTCATACGGCTCACACATGGCTCTCACATGGCTCATACAGCTCACACACGGCTCACACACGGCTCTCACACGGCTCATAGAGCTCACACACGGCTCACACACGGCTCTCACACGGCTCATACAGCTCACACACGGCTCACACACGGCTCACACACGGCTCTCACACGGCTCATACAGCTCACACACGGCTCACACACGGCTCTCACACGGCTCATACAGCTCACACACGGCTCACACACGGCTCATACAGCTCACACATGGCTCACACGGCTCTCACACGGCTCTCACGGCTCACACACGGCTCATACAGCTCACACACGGCTCTCACACGGCTCATACAGCTCACACACGGCTCACACACGGCTCATACAGCTCACACATGGCTCACACGGCTCTCACACGGCTCTCACGGCTCACACACGGCTCACACACGGCTCTCACACGGCTCTCACACGGCTCACACGGCTCTCACGGCTCTCACATGGCTCATACAGCTCACACACGGCTCTCACACGGCTCATATGGCTCTCACACGGCTCATACGGCTCACACATGGCTCTCACATGGCTCATACAGCTCACACACGGCTCACACACGGCTCTCACACGGCTCATAGAGCTCACACACGGCTCACACACGGCTCTCACACGGCTCATACAGCTCACACACGGCTCTCACACGGCTCATACAGCTCACACACGGCTCACACACGGCTCTCACACGGCTCATACAGCTCACACACGGCTCACACACGGCTCTCACACGGCTCATACAGCTCACACACGGCTCACACACGGCTCATACAGCTCACACATGGCTCACACGGCTCTCACACGGCTCTCACGGCTCACACACGGCTCATACAGCTCACACACGGCTCTCACACGGCTCATACAGCTCACACACGGCTCACACACGGCTCATACAGCTCACACATGGCTCACACGGCTCTCACACGGCTCTCACGGCTCACACACGGCTCATACAGCTCTCACACGACTCACACACGGCTCACACACGGCTCTCACACGGCTCTCACACGGCGACGAGATTAGAATTTTTGTCAAGAGGAAAAGTCCAAATGATTGTCTCAGATTGGTACAGATCACGTCTCTCTTTCTTTCTTTCTTTCTTTTTTTCTTTCTTTTTTTCTTTCTTTTTTTATACAGTTGACCCCAATGAAAACACTTTGACTCTTGGACTTTTCAAATTATCTTCACCTCAAAATGTTGTTGTGTGTTACACGTCTAATGTATGTACATATGTGTCGCTATCAAATAAATAAATAAATAAATAAATAAATAAATAAATAAATAAATAAATAAAGCTTTCTCCTCCTCTAAACAGGTCACACGCTCAAACATGTTTCATTATAAAAAGTAAAAGTACAGGGTGTGGCTTTAACACTTATAGTTTTCACTTTTGAAACTGTTGTGTTACTCTGTGTTCATCACCATGACAAATAAATAAATAAATGAATAAATAAATACACTAGTAAATAATTTAATAAATAAACACAAAAAAACAAATGAATAAAAACATGCATAAATAAACACATAAACAAATAAATGGATAAGTAAACACAGAAATAAATAAATGCATAAATAAAGAAACACACTATTAAATAAATAAATAATAAACAAATATATAAATAAATTGATAAATAAATACATTCATAAACAAATAAATAAATGCGTAAATAAACAGACTAGTAAATAAATAAATTGATAAATAAATGAATAAATACATAAATAAATAAATTTATAAATAATAATAATAATAATAATAATAATAATAATACATTTTATTTATATAGCGCTTTTCAAGACACTCAAAGTCACTTCACAACACATAAAAGAATAAAATATCACAAAATTTACAGCATAAAATCAAACATTAAAAGCAATCTTGAACAGGTGAGTATAATCAATATCAAATAAATACATAAATAAACAAAAAAACAAATAAATACATGCAGAAATAAACAGAAATAAAAAATGTATAAATAAACACAGAAAAATCAAGCAAATAAATAAATACCTAAAAAAAACTAATAAATAAATGCATAAATAAAGAAACACACAAATAAATAAATGAATGAATGAATAAATACATACGTACATAAACAAACAAACATAAATAAACAAATACATAAATGCACAAATAAACACAGAAAAATCTAACAAAAACGTAAATAAATGGTTCAAACTGAGAGTGGGAATGTGTCTTTGGAATCATGAATAATTTTATAATAATAATAATAATAATAATAATAATAATAATAATAATAATAATAACTCTGATCATGTTGCCAGATATATATTTTTTGCACAAATCTCTCGTGTCGTCTGAGCTGATCATGTAAAAATCACACACAGTCTATGATCAAAATACACAAAAGATTCAGTTCTTTTAAAAAATAAGATCCGGTTCTTTCCATTCACATAAAGGAGCCGTTCATCATCATTCATCTGGACTAAACTTCACTTTCTATGTACAAACTGTGTCCTCGCTCTTACTTCTCCAAACTTTAAGTATGTTTTCGTTTCTTGTGTTTAACTCATCCACTTTCTCTTTTTTTTTTTTACAGTTTACACAAAACAATCCGGACTTGATAAAGTTTAATCCTCCGGCAGCAAAAGTCCAATTACCCCGAGTGACGTTGCGGGTTCGTTATTGTTTGACGGACACTGTCTCTCTCGTTTGGTGTAAACTTTCCCAGCGTTTCAGGGGGGACGTCCTCGACCGATGACCAGACGAACTGTTTACGCCGCAAGAATGTTAAGGATCCTTATGTTAAAGGGACGGGCCGGGGCGAGACGGGTCAAAGTTTAGGCTCCTTCTCGACGGTGTAATGGTTTTTAACAACTCCAGAGCTCAGAAGACTCGAGGATCTGGAGGATGCACGGCCCGAGTGTTTAGTCTACCAATTAAAACGGCGGAATGACACGAGGGAGGGCGCGGCGCTAATGGGATTGTTCTTAATAATGAAAATATACAGACAGATACAGTGTGCGGTTATGTTTATGAACATTTAAGGAGAGAAGTCACGGAACTGTAAAACCCGTCTTATTTTGTCCCACGGTTCAGTCAGAACAGAGACTCTTTATATCAATGGATGTAGCTAACCTGCTAGCGCCGCGTCACAAACAGGAAGTGATCATGGGCGCGCTTCCGGCTCCAGTTCAGACTCGTCATTCTGGTCTTAAATGTTCGTATTAACCCTCTACATGATCCTGGGGTTTTTATTTCACTTTTGTGTCTGTAAATCAAGATCTGAACATTAAAAATAGACGAATCAGGTCCTTCTTTCCCCAAGGTCGCTCCCGCTAGCGTTAGCAACAGGTCCTCTCCTCATCTTCCCCCTCTCTCTCCTCCTCTCTCTTCTCCTTCCATCCCTCTCTCATTCTCTGCTTCTCTCCTCCCTCTTTTACCCTCCCTCTCCCCCTCCTCTCTCTTTTCCGCCCTCTCTTCTCTCTCTCTCCTCCTGTCTCTTCTTTTCTCCCTCCATTCCTCCCTCCCTCTCTCCTCCTCTCTTCTCTTTCCATCCCTTTCTCCCCCCTCCTTTCTCCCTCCTTCCTCCACTCTCTCCTTCTGTCTCTTCTCCCTCCCTCTCTCCCCCTCTCCTCCTCTCTCTTCTCTTCTCCTTCCCTCCCTCCTTCTCTCCTCCTCTCTCTTCTCTTCTCCTTCCCTCCCTCCTTCTCTCCTCCTCTCTCTTCTCTTCTCTTCTCCCTCCCTCCTTCTCTCCTCCTCTCTCTTCTCTTCTCCCTCCCTCCCTCCCTCCCTCCCTCCCTCCTCCTCCTCTCCTCCTCCCTCTCTCTTCTCCTCTTTCTCTCTCTTCTCCTCCCTCTTTCTCCTTCCCTCTCTCCCTCCTCCTTTCTCTTCTCCTTCCATCTCCCTCGCCCTCTCTTTTCTTCTCCCTCTCTCCTCCTCTCTCTTCTCCTTCCCTCCCTCTCTCTTCCCTCTCTCTCTCTCTCTCCATTGCTCAGTTTTTAGCCATAGACCATCATGCGTTCTGTCATCGTCATCTCTTATAAACACATTTTACAAACACACTTCACTCTGGATGGAGGGATGACACAGAAAAGAGAGTCCCAGCTTTCTCCTCCTCTAAACAGGTCACACGCTCAAACATCTTTCATTATAAAGTGTAAAAGTACAGGGTGCGGCTTTAACACTGTAGATTTCACTGTTAAAACTATTGTGTTACTTTGTGTTCATCGCCATGACAACAATTATCATTTTTCATCATTCTGAAACATTTACATCCAAACACTGGATAATATCAGGTTTGGTCACTATTTCTTCAGTTCTATCGGCAACTTTTTGTTCTCTGTAACATCCCCAAAGCTCAAAACGCTCCGTTCCACCTTGTGATGTCATCAAGTGGTCGTTTTCAGCTCCTTTTACTTTTAGTTCAGTAGAAAATTGACAACTCCAGAGCTGAAATGATCCAAATGATTCTAGAAATGAAGGTGTGTGGAGTTTAAAAACACAGTGGAGCACTTCCTGTATCACCACAAAAGCTGTGGAAAAGGAAAAATCTGGCGATGGCTGCAGACGGCGAGAGGACAGACGCGGTGAGAGTCTGTCCTCTGTCCTCTCCCTCCTCTCCGTCCTATCCGTCCCCTCTCTCCACCCTCTCCCTCCTCTCTGTCCTCTCCGTCCTCTCTCTCCACCCTCTCCCTCCTCTCCCTCCTCTCTGTCCTCTCCACCCTCTCCCTCCTCTCTGTCCTCTCTGTCCTCTCCACCCTCTCCCTCCTCTCTGTCCTCTCTGTCCTCTCTGTCCTCTCCCTCCTCTCTGTCCTCTCCACCCTCTCCCTCCTCTCTGTCCTCTCTGTCCTCTCCACCCTCTCCCTCCTCTCTGTCCTCTCCGTCCTCTCTCTCCACCCTCTCCCTCCTCTCCCTCCTCTCCGTCCTATCCGTCCCCTCTCTCCACCCTCTCCCTCCTCTCTGTCCTCTCCGTCCTCTCTCTCCACCCTCTCCCTCCTCTCCCTCCTCTCTGTCCTCTCTGTCCTCTCCCTCCTCTCTGTCCTCTCCACCCTCTCCCTTCTCTCTGTCCTCTCCACCCTCTCCCTCCTCTCTGTCCTCTCTGTCCTCTCCCTCCTCTCTGTCCTCTCCACCCTCTCCCTCCTCTCTGTCCTCTCTGTCCTCTCCACCCTCTCCCTCCTCTCTGTCCTCTCCCTGTCCTCTCCCTCCTCTCCGTCCTCTCCCTCCTCTCTCTCCCTCCTCTCTCTCCACCCTCTCCCTCCTCTCTGTCCTCTCTGTCCTCTCCACCCTCTCCCTCCTCTCTGTCCTCTCCCTGTCCTCTCCCTCCTCTCCGTCCTCTCCCTCCTCTCTCTCCGTCCTCTCTCTCCACCCTCTCCCTCCTCTCTGTCCTCTCCGTCCTCTCCGTCCTCTCTGTCCTCTCCGTCCTCTCCACCCTCTCCGTCCTCTCCGTCCTCTCCGTCCTCTCTGTCCTCTCCGTCCTCTCTCTCCCTCCTCTCCCTCCTCTCTGTCCTCTGTCCTCTCCCTCCTCTCCGTCCTCTCCGTCCTCTCTGTCCTCTGTCCTCTCCGTCCTCTCTGTCCTCTCCGTCCTCTCTGTCCTCTCCGTCCTCTCTCTCCCTCCTCTCCCTCCTCTCTGTCCTCTGTCCTCTCCCTCCTCTCCGTCCTCTCCGTCCTCTCTGTCCTCTCCGTCCTCTCCCTCCTCTCTGTCCTCTGTCCTCTCCGTCCTCTTCGTCCTCTCTGTCCTCTTCGTCCTCTCCCTCCTCTCCGTCCTCTCTGTCCTCTCCGTCCTCTCCCTCCTCTCTGTCCTCCCCTCCCTCTCCACCCTCTCCGTCCTCTCCGTCCTCTCCGTCCTCTCCACCCTCTCCGTCCTCTCTCCCTCCTCTCTGTCCTCTTCGTCCTCTCTGTCCTCTTCGTCCTCTCCCTCCTCTCCGTCCTCTCTGTCCTCTCCGTCCTCTCCCTCCTCTCTCTCCTCTCCGTCCTCTCCGTCCTCTCCCTCCTCTCCCTCCTCTCTGTCCTCTGTCCTCTCCCTCCTCTCCGTCCTCTCTGTCCTCTCCGTCCTCTCCCTCCTCTCTCTCCTCTCCGTCCTCTCCGTCCTCTCCCTCCTCTCCCTCCTCTCTGTCCTCTGTCCTCTCCGTCCTCTCCCTCCTCTCCCTCCTCTCTGTCCTCTCTGTCCTCTCTGTCCTCTGTCCTCTCCGTCCTCTCCCTCCTCTCCGTCCTCTCCGTCCTCTCTGTCCTCTTCGTCCTCTCCCTCCTCTCCCTCCTCTCTGTCCTCTCTGTCCTCTGTCCTCTCCGTCCTCTCCCTCCTCTCCCTCCACCCTCTCCCTCCTCTCTGTCCTCTCCGTCCTCTCCGTCCTCTCTGTCCTCTCTGTCCTCTCTGTCCTCTCCGTCCGTCTCTATCTGTTCCCTGCTGCCGGTGTTTGCACAGGGCGGCCATCTTTGTTGTTCTTTGGCCTCGGCGTCTGATAATAAAAAAACACGTCGTCTCGACTCGTTCAAAAGTTCACTCCCACGTCGACCCCGGCGTGTTGCTTCAGAAGAGCTTCCTGTGAGCGAGTCCGTGTTTCGAGGGAACGCCGGAGCGGAAAGGCCAAAGTCTGACAAAGAAGAAAGAAATGAGCTTTAGTTTTGTGACGTAATTTTAGAGAAAAGACGTGGGATAAAATCTAATGAGACGTAGAAGGATTAAAAATACACCTGTACTGAAAAAGAAAGAAAGAAGGAAGGAAGGAAGGAAGAAGAAGGAAGGAAAAGGAAGGAAGGAAAGAAAGAAACAAGAAGGAAGGAAGGAAGGAAGGAAGGAAGAAAAAGGAAGGAAGGAAGTAGGAAGGAAGGAAGGAAGAAAGGAAGGAAGGAAGGATGGAAGGAAGGAAGGATGGAAGAAAGGAAGGAAGGAAGGATGGAAGGAAGAAAGGATGGAAGGAAGGATGGATGGAAGGAAGAAAGGATGGAAGGAAGAAAGGAAGGAAGGATGGAAGGAAGGAAGGAAGGAAGGAAGGAAGAAAGGATGGAAGGAAGAAAGGATGGAAGGAAGAAAGGATGGAAGGAAGAAAGGAAGGAAGGAAGAAAGGATGGAAGGAAGAAAGGATGGAAGAAAGGAAGGAAGGAAGAAAGGATGGATGGAAGAAAGGAAGGAAGGAAGGAAGGATGGAAGGAAGGATGGATGGAAGGAAGGAAGAAAAAGGAAGGAAGGAAGTAGAAAGAAAAAGGAAGGAAGAATGAAGGAAAGAAGAAGGAAGGAAGGAAAAGGAAGGAAGGAAAGAAACAAGAAGGAAGGAGGAAGGATGAAGGATGGAAGGAAAAAAGGGAGGAGGAAGGATGGAAAAAGGAAGGAAGCAAGCAAGGAAGGAAGAAAGGAAGAAAGAAAGGAAGCAAAATGTTAACGCCGGTGTGAGAAAAGTGTATAAAGTGTGTGGTGAGGGGTTTTACAGACAAAAACAGAGAGAATAATGTAAAAAATAAAGCTGATACATCTTGTATTTCTCTGACCTTATTGCGGGTTATTTTTAGAGCGTAACCCGTGGCGATAAAGGAGGGACTGTACTGTGTCTTTCTGTGTAAATGTCCCACGTTACATCTTATTTGTATCATGTGACTTATACTCAGGTTCACTCAGGAGTCTGACATTTACGTTAAGATGTGCATATTATATCTTTAACAAAACGCTAAAAGTCGAAAGGGCGTGTCGTGTAGGTGACCCCTCGCCGCCCCGCTCGCCGCCCCGCTCGCCGCCCCGCTCGCCGCCCCGCTCGCCGCCCCGCTCGCCGCCCCGCTCGCCGCCCCGCTCGCCGCCCCGCTCGCCGCCCCGCTCGCCACCCCGCTTGCGTTCTCCACATGAATGAAGCCGTGTAAAATTAGTCCTCAACACTTTCCGATTAGAGGAAACGAGCGAAGGAAAAGCGTCCATTTTGTCGATGAAAAAGCGCCGCTGAGAGGCCGCGAGTCGTGTCGAGTCGATGTGTGTCGGGGGCGCGCGCGGGGGGGAGGGGTTACACTCACAGTTTCTAAATCAGGTTTCGGTGCAACAGAAGCCGAGGTGGAGCGAGCAGAACAAAGACGGCACCAGTGGCTTCGACCAATTAAAATTCCTCAAGTTTTTTTTTTTTTTTTTTTTTTACGGGCCTCTGGGAACCGCCCCTCCGCTAACACCTAATAAAAGTCACAAACATCAATTCTACCAAACCATAACTGTCATTTTAATCCCATTTAAAACAACCCCAATGCACACGGCTTACGCGGCGCGGGAGGAAACGCCGGAGCAGGGAACGCTTCAGAGGGAATTTCTAAATATTGATGAGGAAGCTGATTGGAGCTAATGGACAGAAAAGGACGTTAGATGTTGATTTCACGTAATCTGAATCTGTATTTGAGGAAGAGGATTAGACGTGCGTCCTCTGCGCGTTCACAAACCGGAGGAAGGCCGCGCAGACGGTAACGTGGTCCCCGGGAATTGAACTCAAAACCGTCCCGCTGCAGGGCATGAGTGCGAGCGTACCCCTGCGCCGCCGTGAGAATGGTGATTGTTGAAGGTGAAGGTTTACGTGCGCTGATGTAATCGTGTTTCTGCAGGTTTCCACGTGAGCGGGAAAAGAGGAGGGCGTCTGAAACGGACCGATAGGAGGCGCTGTCATAAGGGCATTTCAGAAAAAAAAAAAAAAATGAAATAAATAAATAAAAATACAATAAAATTAATAAATAAAAATGAAAATATTAAAAAAATAAAATATAAAACAAATAAAATAAAATTATAAAAAATAAAAATTAATAAAATACAAAATAAATAAAATAAAATAAAAACTAATACAATAATATAAAAACTAATTTAAAAAAAATGAAAACTAATAAAATAAAATAAAAACTAAAAATGAATAAAATTAAATAAAAAAACAAATAAAATAAATAAATAAATAAAAATGAAAATAATAAAATAAAAAAATAAAATAAAATAAAATAAAGACAAAATAAAATAAAATAATAATAAAAAAACAAAACAAAAAAAAAAGAGCAAAGTTTGTTTTTAAAGTGCTTTATAAACATCGACAGGCCACACATTTGGATTTTGGTTGGACAAAAGGGACAATACTTCACTGATCCTCCAGCTCCTCCATTTGCTCCTAAAGGGAATTATCACATTCCAAGCCAAAAAACTGACAGGAAAATAGTTACAAACGTGTCCAAACTCCAGATTTCAAAACGATATCGATGCACAGTCACCCTTTAATAAAAAAAAAAAAAAGATTTAAAAAAATTAAAATGTAAAAATAAATAAGGAGAAAATGAAAATAAATGACAAATAAATAAAAATGAAATAAATAAATAAAAATGAAAATCTAATAAAAATAAATAATATAATTTAATTAAATCAATAAATAATAATAATAATAATAATAATAATAAAAAAAAATAAACCCTGTTCATTTTACTGCCTCACTGGGTCATTACACGTGTGATCCATTTATTGACAAAACAATGACCCCACATGACTCTCATTACAAGAACCACAGCGCCCCCATGTGGCCACACTCAGTACATGTGTGTCCTGTGTAAACTCCACTGATTTAACCCTGGAAGAAAATGAACCCGGATGATCAAGTAATGAAAGTAAAATCAACAGTATTATTTATTTATAAAAATATATATTTGTATAATCATTGTGCAGAGTGTGTCGCCCCCTAGAGGAATAACATGATAAGACATAAATATTCATTGATTAAAGTGCAAAATCTTAATACATTTATGCAAGATTAGTAAAGATTGATCCTTAAACTGTAAAAGCAACATTATTAGAACATGATGATTAAATACACACATATATATTTATCGAGAGAGAAAAAAAAAGAAATAAATTACAGTTAAATGCAATGTAATCATAAAATATACACGTGTTGTGATTAAAGTAGTTTTTTTTTAAATGCATTACAGCTTTTTATAATCCAGTTCAGCTTCAGTCGTGAGCTCGGTGTGAAAAACAGCACTTTTATGGCTCTTTCACGTGGGATTAATTGTCTCAAATTAGAAATAAACAAATGCAGAAGAATCAGAGCAACAAAAATGAAGCTGTTTATGATTCTGTGTCGTGTTTTTTCACTTTAATAAAATGTAACTGTGTAAAAACAGGGGCGGAGCCAGATGTGTTTGTTTGGGGGCTCAGCTCCACAGTTTGGTTTATATTTGAATAATCCTAGTGGAAACTGGATGTTTTAGGAAAGTGGGAAAAAAAATGTATGTAACAGGAGAGAACTGGACAGTCTAGAGAAAGAATGGACGGAAAAAGGAAAAGAAGGAAGGAAGGATGGAAGAAAGGAAGGAGGAAGAAAGGATGGATGTCTGGATGGAAGAAGGAAGGAGGTAAGAAAGGAAGGAAGGATGAAGAAAACAAGGAAGCAATGAAGGAAAGAAAGAAAGAAAGAAAGGATGGATGGAAGAAAGGAAGGAAGGGAGAACGGATGGATGGATTGATGGATGGATGGAAGAAGGAAGGAAGGAAGGAAAAGAAAGGAAGGAAAAGAAAGGAAGGAAAAGAAAGGAAGGATGGATGAAGGACGCAAGGAAGGAAGGATGGAGGAAGGAAGGATAGAAGGATACAAGGATGGAAGGAAGGAAGAAATTCTAGGGAAGTCTAAGCCCCCCTCCAGCCCCCCCCCCCCCGTCCACCCCTGGCTCCGCCCCTGATACAGAACACAGGACTCTGATTGGCCCATGTGACGTAAACATTATAAACACATTACACTTTGAGTTTTGTGCCGGTTCTTCACGCAGCAGAACAGAAACCGACTGTGTCCAGGAACATTTTGAAAGTATTCTCTTTATTTTCGTTCATGTCTTTTTTTTCCGAGCGCTTCATCTGTGCGCGGCGTTGACCAGGACCACGGGGATCTGCCTGGTCTTCATCTCTCGGGACATTTGACACCAGTTGCAGGGGATGCAGAAGTAGGCGTACAAACAGTCCTTACACATGTCGCCCTGGAACACGCAACACACGGGTTTGTTACGCAAGGACCGTTACCATAGCGATTAACAACTTAAAGCAAAATATTATAGCGTATTGGACACACCCTCTCATTTGATGTGTTTTTTTTATTTTTTTTAAACAATTTTCTACTTTTTATACACACAGAAAACCTCAAATACATGAAGTAAGACATATTTAATTATGTAGTAAACACTTTTTTCATGAGTACATACAGCTCGCTTCAAATGGTTGATGTCTTCTGTGTGTATAAAAAGTAGAAAGTAGCAAAAAAAACAAAAAAACAAAACAAAACACTGAACTTTTGACTGGTCGTGTCTGTCCTCTGATCAAAAAGGTCAAAACTCCCTGATGTAAAGTTCGATCAGGCTCTATGTTGAAATAAGAAAACTCATTCTGTAACTTAAAATTCAGGTTGTAGAAAAAAAAAAATAGAAAAAAATAAAAAATAAAAAAATAAAAAATAAAAATAGATGGAAAAAAATAGAAATGTAATAAAAATTTAAATAAATAAATAAGGATAAAATGAAAATAAAATCAAAATAAATAGAAATGAAATAATAATAATAATAATAATAATAATAATAATAATAATAATAATAATAATAATAATAATAATAATAATACAATTTAATTTGATAAATAAATAATAATAAAAAAATAAAAATCCTGTTAATTTTGCTCCCTCGCTGGGTCATTACAACACGTGTGATCCATTTATTGACAAAACAATGACCCCACATGACTCTCATTACAACAACCACAGCGCCCCCAAGTGGCCCCTCTCAGTACATGTGTGTCCTGTGTAAACTACTGTCAGGCCCTGTGTTGAAATAAGAAAACTCATTCTGCATCTTAAATTTCAGATTGTAGAAAGAGCTTTACGTTTATAACAGAGAACAGATTTGAACCAGGGCTGCACTTTTTTTTTTTTTTTTTTACAATATTAAAAAGTAAAGAGCATTAATATTTGAGAAAAGACTGAAATATGAACCACAGACTGTGTAAAGACGTGGACTGAGTGAGTGTGACGTCAACCACAGCGTTCAGCTCCAGGAAAATGAAGCTCATCGAGGACGGAGCAGTTATGGCGACGAATTTGGAGCCGAGTTTCATATTTGGAATTCCGACCCAGAGTATCATAGCAACCAAAGAGCCAATCAGGAGCGAGGCAGCTGAAGGTAACGCCTCAACGCTGTATTATTTTAGTCCTGATCATTATTTTTCAAGATTTAGCATATTAACTTTGCTTTTTTTCCCTGGGTTGGCAATATTTTTAGGTTTCAAATTTTACTTCCTGGTTCTAAATCTAAAGAAGGCGCCTGATTTGTCTGTTTTTAATGTTCATATCTTGATTTACAGACAAAATAGTGAAATAAAACCCCCAGGATCATGTAGAGGGTTAATACGAACATTTAAGACCAAAATGACGAGTCTGAGAGGACACAGTTTTTCAATGGAAAGTGAATTGGAGCCAGAGTCGATGGAGCAGGAAGTGCGCACATGATCACTTCCTGTTTGGAACGTAGCGGCGCTAGCAGGTTAGCTATGTCCATTTATATAAACAAATCATTGTCATTACAGGCACAAGATTTGCGTGAACATTTCCCTTTAGCTCTTACTTTGATTCCGTATCGGTGTCTCATGGAAATTCTCATGGACATTCCGATGGGAGGGATGCAGCCGAACATGTCCAGCAGTGGGAGACAGAGACACTGGCCGTACCTCTTGCTGATGACACAGGCAAAACAAGGGCAGCACCAGACGCCTAAACAGCCTGGAAACAACGAGGAAATCACATTTATTTATTTATTTTTGCACTATTTCCTTGGAGTATGTGACAGTAAGTCGATCCGGAGAAGCCGACAGGAGCGAGACACGTCGGAATTCCAAGCGGTCTTTCGGAATATATGAGAATAGATGAATTTGCAATAAAAAATACGTAAAATAAATCTGCATGTCCACCAACAAACCAGTAGAGACGTGTCCTGGAAAAGTTTAGACCATTTTTCCCAGTCCCGGAAGTAAATATCCCATTAATGTTCTCATAGAGTTTCCAAAAAATATATAAAGTTTGATCTGTGACTAGTTATGTGACATTTGTGAAAGAGAACTCTTTTGAACGGCTCCTTTAATGTGAATGGTTCGAACCGGATCAAATTTTTTAAAATAATCGAGTTTTTTTTCTTTCTAAATTGTTTGCATTTTTACCAGAGGCTGTTTGTGATTTTCACAGATGACACGAGTGACAGCGTCTGTCCAAAAAACATGTTCCAACGTGATCAGAGTCAATTTAGTTTGCTCTGCTCCTGTCGTCTCTCGTTTGTCTCATGTTTGTCTCTCATGTTTGTCTCTCATGTTTGTCTCTCATGTTTGTCTCTCATGTTTGTCTCATGTTTGTCTCATGTTTGTCTCATGTTTGTCTCTTGTTTGTCTCTTGTTGGTCTCAAATGTTTGTCTCTTGTTTGTCTCTCGTTTATCTCATATTTGTCTCTCATGTTTGTATCATGTTTGTCTCATGTTTGTCTCATGTTTGTCTCATGTTTGTCTCTCATGTTTGTCTCATGTTTGTCTCATGTTTGTCTCATGTTTGTCTCATATTTGTCTCATATTTGTCTCATGTGTTTGTCTCATGTTTGTCTTATGTTTGTCTCATGTTTTCCTCATGTTTGTCTCATATTTGTCTGATGTTTGTCTCATATTTGTCTGATGTTTGTCTCTCGTTTGTCTTGTTTGTCTCATGTTTGTCTCATGTTTGTCTCATGTTTTCCTCATGTTTGTCTCATATTTGTCTCATATTTGTCTCATATTTGTCTCTCATGTTTGTCTCTCATGTTTGTCTCTCATGTTTGTCTCATGTGTTTGTCTCATGTGTTTGTCTCATGTGTTTGTCTCTCGTTTGTCTCTCGTTTGTCTCATGTTTGTCTCATGTTTTCCTCATGTTTTTCTCATATTTGTCTCATATTTGTCTGATGTTTGTCTGATGTTTGTCTCTCGTTTGTCTCTCGTTTGTCTCATGTTTGTCTCATGTTTGTCTCATATTTGTCTCATGTTTGTCTCATGTTTGTCTCTCGTTTGTCTCATACACTCCGGGACGTCCTGGCAGCAGTCGCAGATCCCGGAGCTCCAGTCGTTGGACACCAGTGAGTCCATCACCGGCTGAGGCTGACGCACCACCATTTTAGACATTTTGATGTTTTCTGAAAATAAAGACAGAACCAGAACATTTATTTTTAAAAGCCACAAGTTACACAAGAAACAGTCATAAATCTTGTCTGATATTATCTGTGTTTGAGTTAAGACCCAGGAAGTGCATCATTATATTTAAGATTTGGCTAAAGTTTTCTTAATCTTAAAAATGTTGATGAAGATTTTGATCATTTTACTTCCTGGTTGGACATTCCTGGTCCCATAATGTAAACAAACATAAAACGCACAAATGTTACAATTAGGCAGATAAAAGTGAACAAAAAGACCTTTTTTAACGTTTAAACTGCTGGAAAAATGTCCTTGTCACATAGATATTCTGTTTTATTTTAAAAGTCACTGCTACTTCCTGCTTTTTATATAATATACTACACCTGACAACTCCAATAGAAGACAGATAAAATCTATACACCAATTTAAAGATTTAAAGGCCCATATTACACTGTTTAAAGGCCCATATTACACTGTTTAAAGGCCCATATTACACTGTTTAAAGGGCCCATATTACACTGTTTAAAGGCCCATATTACACTGTTTAAAGGCCCATATTACACTGTTTAAAGGGCCCATATTACACTGTTTAAAGGCCCATATTACACTGTTTAAAGGCCCATATTACACTGTTTAAAGGGCCCATATTACACTGTTTAAAGGGCCCATATTACACTGTTTAAAGGCCCATATTACACTGTTTAAAGGCCCATATTACACTGTTTAAAGGGCCCATATTACACTGTTTTCTGATCTGTTCTAATGTCGTTTCCTTGTCACAAACAGACCTGGAGTCGTTGTGTTTTGTTTCATTCACATGTTTAACTCAAAAATCCTGCAGATTTAGTCTGAGTTTTTCTCTCAAACTGAAAACACTCTGTTCCACCTCGTGATGTCATCATGTGGTGATACAGGAAGTGCTCCACTGTGTTTTTAAACTCCACACACCTTCATTTCTAGAATCATTTGGATAATTTCAGCTCTGGAGTTGCCGATCTCTAAAGAAATAAAGGTTAAAAGTAGCTCTTAATTTGAAAACTACCACTTGATGACATCACCAGGTGGAACGGAGCGTTTTGAGCTTTGTAGATGTAACACACTAATAATAAAGTGTGACTCAAACATGCGTGAATGAAACAAAACACAACTCCAGGTGTGTTTTTGAGGCGGTAACAACATTGGAACATGACTAAATAGTCACAATTGTCAATTTTGTGTAATACAGGCGCCATTTTGAGGACTTTATACAGTTACTATAATATGTTAAGCTGAAAAATACATTCAGCCTTTCCCACAGTTTAGAAATCCGGCATTGTGACAGCGTTAAACGTAATTAACTACAAACAAAATCCACACAAGCTACATTTAATCTACAAAAACTCACAACAAACTCACAAACGTTGAACCTGATCATTTATATTCACGATTAAACCCAAAAAAACTCACTTTATAACAAAACAAATCTGCTTTCTAACAATAGAAATGTCAGCCGCTCCCATCTGTAATAAAAATTTTACTAATAAAACAGAGTGACGTCATGTGAAACGCAGCCGTTTTTATAATAAACAGATTTAAATCAAACTCACAGGTGTCAGTTTTCTGTTATTTTTGAGGAGTTTTTCCAATTCAACGCATAGAATATTTCATTTTAATTTATAAATCGCATTTTTGAATCATTACAAAACCTATGGATATTTAGCGAAAAAAAATAAACGTATTTTTTCCGTACCTGTTTGAATAGTTGTGCCTCGTTGTGTCTTGGCTCAGTCTGATTCTTAGTGCAGTTTCATCAAAAGCGCTGGTGAATAAAAGATTGATGAGTAACTGGACCGGCAGGTTTGGCTACGTCAAAGATTCAAGTCTGAGGTGTGGTTTGTTTTAGGAAACTTTAAAGAGCAGCTCTGGATTTGTGGTCCAACTGTGGAATAATGTCGTTTCCTCGTCAAAAAAAAAACAAAACCCAGACCCGGAGTCGTGTTTTGTTTCATTCGCGCATGTTTAACGCACGGATAAACCTGCAGATTTAAGCGTGAAGGTGCTTTTGTCAAACTCTAAATGCTCCGTTCCACCTTGTGATGTCATCATGTGGTGATACAGGAAGTGCTCCACTGTTTCTTTAAAATCCTAGAATCATTTGGATCATTTCACATCTGGAATTGCCGCTTATTTCGACTGAACTGAAGGTAAAAGGCAGATGTTCACTTGAAAACTGCCACGTCATGACATCACGAGGTGGAACAGAGCGTTTTGGGCTTTGGAGATGTAACAGACTAATAATAAAGTGTGAGTCAAACATGTGTGAATGAAACAAAACACAACTCCAGGTCTGTTTTTGAGGAGGAAACAGCGTTAGGACGTGACTTAAAGCTGCACGAGTCCTGTTTGTGTGATACAGGAGACCTTTAACAGCACAGCGTCGTGTTTAAAGGCGACATTTTGAGGACTTTATAATATATTACGTTGAAAAATTACACATTCTGGTTGTTCTCGTCTCTATAACTGCTGTCGCCCTGGGGTTGACTGACAGAAAAAAGTGTCTGACAGCTACAAATCACACATTCTACCCGAGTTATTCACATTTTTTACCACATTCTATAACCTACTTACATCCAGTGCTCGCATCTCCACAAACCTTACTCTTATTTGACCTGCTCGTTTCCATGGAGATGTTGTTGTTGTTTTTCCTTTGGCCATGATCTCCCACAGTATGGCACAAAAGGACATGCGGGTGAACTGGAAAAACAGAGATGATGTTGTAGAAAATGAAAGTTTAATGTAAAAAGTTGGATCTTATTGGTGTTTTTCAGACTCTAGATTAGATTTGACTTTATCATGAAATATCCAAAAGGTAATTTCACAAATGTTCAATCCATAGACTGTATATATAAATGGATGTAGCTAACCTGTTAGCCGCCGCTGCTTTCCAAACAGGAAGTGACCGTGTGCGCACTTCCTGCTCCATCGACTCTGGCTCCAATTCACTTTCTACTGAAAAACCATGACCCCTCTCTCTGTCTCTGCTGCTGTCAGACTCGTCATTTTGGTCTTAAATGTTCATATTAACCAACTCTACATGATCCTGGGGTTTTTATTTCACTGTTGTGTCTGTAAGTAAAGATATGAACATCAATAACAGACAAATCAGGCGCGTCCTGCTCATGTCAAATCAGATGGAAAAGATCCTTTGGTTATAATGTGGTGAGTTTACGTTCATGTTGTATCAAATAAATAAATAAATAAACCTTCTTTCCCTGAGGTAGTGAGCTACTGTGAACAGGTTTCATTGACAGCGTTGCTAAGCAGAAAGGGCGTTACCTTCAACAGCTTCGCTCCTGATTGGCTCTTTGGTTGCTATGATACTCGCGGTCAGAATTCCTAATACACAACTCACAACTCGCCTCGATGAGCTTCATTTGACTGAACGCTGCGGGTCACGTCACACTCAGTCCACTTCTTTATACAGTTTGTGTTTGAACTTGAACCTTTTAGATCACATGTGTCAAACTCAAGGCCAGTGGACCAAATGTGGCCCTCTACATCATTTTAAGTGGCCCTCGACAGGTTAAATTTAAAGGTATGATGGTCTTAAAATGTCATATTTTATTTCTAGGCAAATGCATATGTAATATTTGTAACTTGAAAAATTGATAAATACAGAAACAGTTAATTAACAAGTAAAAAAAACAGATTTATTTTACATCTGGCCCTTTGAGAGCAGCCATTTTGGTGATGTGGCCCTCGGTGAAAATGTGTTTGATGCTCCTGTTTTAGACCCAATAACTCACTGTTTTACAACAAAAATCAGCATTTTAACAATATTAATTTTAACTGCTCCGTCTGTGCATAAAATAATAATATTGGCCATTTTAAACCCAATAAATATTTGAATCCAGGCTCAAAACAGTTTGCTGTGCGTATTTTTATTCTGCACTTTTCTCTTTTAATGTTCATTTTATGATGATTATTTGTGATTATTTATATGTTGATTTGTTGTATTGTGATTTTATATATTTTATATTTTATATCTTTCTTATTCTGTAAAACACTTTGAATTTCTTTGTGTACGAATTGTGCTGTACAAACAGACTTGCCTTGCCTTTAAAGGTGCACTCTGTAACTTTTCTGGCGAAGCGTGCGCCCCCTGTTCTCTGCTTTACCTGAAATGTCCCACAGTGTGGCTTTAAAGAAATCGAGCAGGTGACATTTCCGAGCTGACGAGGAGATGTGCAAATGACTAAATACAAAACAGATTAAAGTTATACGCTGAAACAGTCCACAAACAATAAAATCTCCATGGATACGAGCAGATGGGAGACCCCCCCCAACAGAAAAGTGACACAGTGCAGCTTTAGGTTGATGTTATCAGCTGCAGACGTTGTTTTTGTGGAGTTTTTTGTTGTCGCTGGATCGTTTTGAGCCACATTAAAGCGGCTCGGACACAATCGCACTCGGAGGTTATTTTTGTCATAGACTTTAATGACGCTCAACTACAAACAGGATAAAAAGGAGTGGCTCTGGATTCTTTTGTCGACGCAGAACCACGAGTATTTTCTCCGAAGCACAAAAGGGAACTGCATATTTTCATGAACTAATTTGACTGATTGACTGTGGTTTGACCCTTGAAAGTATTTAGAGCAGGTTTATTTATGTTGGGTTTATTTATGCTAAAGGGGGCGTGGCAAAAGTGCACCTGCAGGGGGCGTTCATGCAACTATTTATACAGAAGAAATTACTAGGAAACTATGTATTTAAATAAAGACACATTAAACTTGTGAATCTTGGTATTTATTTAAATGTATTTTTACGTACAAATACTTAAAAACAAACAAAAAAACTAAACTAAATCACTAAATCTTCAGCTCATCTTCTGCTCTTGTCCCAGTTGTACAGTTATTATTCGATTAATAAGCATTTTGACCGATTAATCGACAAATCCACTAAAGGCCCACAGCTCTGGAAACTGTCACCCTTTGAATTTAAATGATTTTACCTGAATGCATTTGCCTTGACTATAGACTCTATTCATAAATGGACATAGCTAACTCTGGCTCCAATTCACTTTCTATTGAAAAACTGTGTCGTCTCTCTGTACCTGCTGCTGTCAGACTCGTCATTTTGGTCTTAAATGTTCGTATTAACCCTCTACATGATCCTGGGGTTTTTATTTCACTATTTTGTCTGTGATTCAAAATATGAACATTAAAAACAGACAAACCAGACGCCTTCTTTCCCCGAGGTCGCTCCAGCTAGCGTTAGCAACAGGTTTGATTGACAGCGCTCTTTGGTTGTTATGATCTCCAAATTCGCCGCTCTCACTGACTAAAACTTGGCCATGTCAAACGTAAAGGTCCCCCATGTAACTTTTCTGGTGGAGGGTATCTGCACCCTGTTTCTCCATCTATTTGCTTTGACTGAAATGTTCCAAAGTATGGCATTAAGCTTAATCTTGCGTTGGTTCAATTTTAGACGTTTGTATTGCGCAGAAATAAACGTGTGTTCCTAGTGTGAGTGGGGTCTCCTCTCCACAGATCTGATTAGTATAGAGTAGACTCGAGAGAAAATGAATATTGTAATTTTTTTTTTTTTTTTTTAATATATTAAGTAAATAGTCGATAATAAAATAAAATAAATGAAGCGTGTAATGTAATGTTTGACAGCAGCAGTTACAGAGAGAGAGAGGGAGGGAAAGAGGGAAACAGAGAAAAAGGGGAAAGAGAGAGGGAAACAGAGAGAAAGGAAACGGAGGGAGAGAAAAGGAGAGAGAGAGAGAGAGAGAGAGAGAGGCCAAAATAATGAGTCTGACAGGGAAAGAGAGAGATGTAAAGAGAGAGGGAAACAGAGAGAGCAGGGGAAATAGAAAGGGAAAGAGAGGGAAATAAAGATGGAGAAAGAAAGAGAAGGAAAGAAATAGAGGGAAACAGAGAAAAAGGGGAAAGAGAGAGAGAAGCAGAGAGAGAGAGAGGGAAACGGAGGGAGAGAAACAGAGAAAGAGGTCAAAATGATGAGTCTGACAGCAGCAGTTACAAGGAGAGAGGGAGGGAAAGAGAGAAAGAGAGAAAGAGAGAGATGTAAAGAGAGAGGGGAAAAGGGAAACAGAGATAAGGAAGGAAATAGAAAGGGAAAGAAAGATAGATAAACAAAGAGAAGGAAAGAAAGAGGAGGAAAGACAGAGAGAGAAACAGAAAAAAAGGAAAGAGAGAGAGAGAAACAGAGTGAGAGAGAGAAGGAAACAGAGGGAGAGAAGGAGAAAGAGAGGTCAAAATGATGAGTCTGACAGCAGCAGTTACAGAGAGGGAGGGAAAAAGAGAAATGTAAAGAGAGAGGGAAAAAGGGAAACAGAGAAAGCAGGGGAAATAGAAAGGGAAAGAGAGGGAAATAAAGATAGAGAAAGAAAGAGAAGGAAAGAAATAGAGGGAAACAGAGAAAAAGGGGAAAGAGAACCAGAGAGAGGCCAAAATGACGAGTCTGACAGCAGCAGTCACAGAGAGGAAAAGAAGAGGGGAAAGAGAAAGAAAAACACCAGGAAAAGTAGGAAGGGAAGAGGAAAAGAGAAGAGAAAAGAAGCGAAAAAAGACCAAGGAAAAAAAAAAGGAAAAAGAGGAGGAAAAATGCCTGCTTCTTCCTGTGAAACGAGCGGACACTGAGCAACACTGTCAATCCAACCTGTTGCTAATGTCAGCGGAGAACGAAAGCGCCTGATTTGTCTGTTATTAATGTTCAGATCTTGATTTACAGACACAAAAGTGAAATAAAAACACCAAAAACACAATGTAGAGCGGGTTAATACGAACATTTAAGACCAAAATGACGAGTCTGACAGCAGCAGGTACAGAGAGAGGACACAGCTTTTCAATAGAAAGTGAATTGGAGCCACGCATATAAACATACTCACTTCAAATTTGGACCGTGGCGGCTAGCATGTTAGCTATGTCCATTTATATAAACAGTCTATGGTTTCTGCAGGTTTCTGAATATCCTCATTTGGGTAAATAATAATAATAATAATAATAAAAAAAACGATATTAATTTTGGTCAATATTTCCCAATCCTTCAGTTTTGGATGTACAGGCTGTAACGTGTTTGCTCATGTTCTGTCCTTGTCTTTCCCGGTCACATTTACACACAAACTTGATAACCTAAACTACACCCTGATATCTGCCCCTCTTTTGAACCTTTCCCCAGTGCCCTCCGCTCGCCATGTGCTCCGCGGCGCCGTGACGTCCGCAGAAATCAGATCACGACAGTAATCAGATCACAAATACTTCAATATTTTGCCTTTAACTATCCCCGGGTTTCAGAATGACGAGAGATTAGAACAGTTGCCGTAGCGAGTAGCAATTTAAAACAAAACGTGATCACTTTTGAATGGAAAAAAGTCCTCAAAATGTCGCATAGAACAAGAAGATGAACTCAGACAAACAGCCGGACAACAGGGAAACGGTTTACTTCCTGGTTCGTGGCTGTTAAACATTGACAAAAGAAGTACTTGGTTTTGTTACTCAAGTAAAAGTACAGATACCGAAGCAAAAAATACTAAAGTAAAAGTATCATATGGAAAAATCTACTTAAGTAACATGTAACTCATATAAGGTATAACTCCATCATCAAACCCAAAGCAAACAAAGGAAACAAAGAGGAAACCAACTGAGGGATTACACAGACTACTTAAGTAAAAGTATTCAAGTATCTGTTTAAAAATGTGCTTGAAGAGTAAAAAGTAAAAGTGTTTTGCGCTGATTTTGAGATGTAAGAAAGTTTCAAATGTAGTAATTTTGATAAAGATTCAACAGAAACAAACAAAACAATCATTTAGTTTTTGTTTTTCTGGCTGTTTTTCTTTGTATATTTCTATTTGCTCAAATTAGAAACGTGTTAAAAATAAACCCTCAGAGTTTTCAGCAAACAAAAAAACAAACAAAAGACTCAGACAATAATAAAAAATACCTTTACTTTTCAGTCCAGTTCAAACATGTGAGTAGAAAAGTATAAGTACTGCCCTCAAATGTAGTGAAGTAAAAGTAAAACGTATCCACAAATTTTACTTAAGTGCAGTACTTTACCACTTTTACCACTTTTACTTCGTTACGTTCCACCTCAGCCCTTAACAAAGCTTTTTAATTATGCGACATTATTGGCCTTATTTGGCGCCGCCCACTTTTCCATGACTAAACCTCACGATCTTTGCGGTGGCTTTTCCGGTTAAGCAGGAATCCGGTTCATTCCAGTAGAGAATTTGGGAAAAGTTTTGCCGCTAAAATCAGATATAAAGTAGATTTGATTTGTGGAAACTGTTCTATGTTTATGTGACCAACAAGTCGACAAAAAAAAATAAATAAATGCAACAACAATGATGACGGCGTCGCCCACAGAACTTCCAGAACAAAGTGAACACAGTTTGGGCATTTAATCGAGCTACTGAGTCATATTTTGCATAATTACACATTAATGGCCTGGGTGATTATGCAAAATATGACTCAGACGCAGTAAATGCTTAATGTGGCTCATTAGACCGAGCCACAAACAGGTGTGTTAGCTTCAGTGTTTTAGCGCCTCCTTCAGACAGAAATAAGGCAGTGTCCAGCAGGAATCTGACCAGAACTGAAGAAGCGGATTGGACGAGCAGAGAAACGTCTTCACTCTAAAACAGGAGCATCAAACACATTTTCACCGAGGGCCACATCAGCAAAATGGCTTTTTTAACTTTTTAATTAACTGTTTGTGCATTTATTTCTTATTCCACTTACAAGTATTGCATATTCATTTGCATAGATGTTAAAATATAGCTATGTAACGGTGTATCTCTTGATAAAATAACATATTAAGACCATCATACTTTTTTATTTATTTTAATTTCTGTCGAGGGCCACATAAAATGATTTGGAGGGCCACATTCAGCCCACGGGCCTTGAGTTTGACACATGTGCCCTAAAACATTTTGTCCAGTTACAGATTTGAATTTTTCTTTTACGTGTTTTGTGGCCTTGCATTACCACAGTCAGTTGTAGAAAACACGCAGCGATTATCGTTTCTTCGCACGTGACTTTATTTTGTGTTCATTTTTCATAACGATATTGATCCAAAATGACTTCTACTTAAAAAACCCCCCAACAAAACAGTTTGAAATCATGATCTTCTGCTGTTCCACCTCCGCTTTGCACATTTTACCTTTGCACAAAACGCATTTTCAACTATTTCTCCTCAACATGGAGCCTGAACTTCTCAACGATCGCTGGGATGTGGGCGGGGAAAAGGGGGAAGGTGAACAGAAATTTTAAACGTCAAATTCAAGTCGATACAGGATTAGCTAAAGGTGCATCACTCAAACTAAAACTCTGAGTGAATTATGGTGAATATTTCATTATAAAAAGCTCATAAAAGTTGATTTTGCACAGTGTCTCCTTTAATAATTTTACAGAGAAGTGTTTTCCTCCGTCGGCTTTAGACAAACTTGTTGAACCTGAGATAGTGTCGGATAAACAGGACAGATGTGAAGCAGGACGTTACAGTCGTCTCACCTACTGGACACAAATGCAGAATAAGTCTCTTTAAGTCTGGTTTTGACAGTTTATCTTTGATTTTTAGATGGTAAAAAGCTGCGGATGTGCGGATTTGATGTTTGATGTGGCTGTTAAAGTTCAAGTCTGAATATACCTTTGTTGTATCTCGTTATTGACGTGTTGACATTGATAAAGGCCACACTTTTCCAGCTCGCGTTCAGATCGTGTAACTGTCGCTTTAAGAGATTGGAGGGGGGATTTAGAGGGAAAAGGCAATGGGGTCAAATTCTGCAGAGAAGAAAAAGGTTTTATAAGACTGGAGACTGCAGCTGTAGGAGACTGGGGTAAGGGCTTCATGACTAATCAGTTTGTATTTAGAGTGAGAAGAAACGGTAATACGAGTAGCAGAAGTATCGTAGTACAAGCAACAGTAACAGTAGAAGTAGTAGTAGTAGTAGTAGTAGTATTAGTAGTAGTAGTGTTAACAACATGGAACAATTATTGGAAGTAGGTCAGTGGGTTACCTGCAAGTTGTAGCAGAAGTCGTCATGCAGTAGATATGGATTAGAAGCAATAAGCAAAGACACACACAAAGACTAAAACAGAACTAAACCAGGTCTAAAATGAGTCTAAACCAGGTCTAAAACCGGGTCTAAATCAGGTCTAAAATGAGACTAAACCAGGTCTAAAACCGGGTCTAAACCAGGTCTAAAATGAGACTGAACCAGGTCTAAAATGAGACTAAACCAGGTCTAAAATGAGACTAAACCAGGTCTAAAACCGGATCTAAACCAGGTCTAAAATGAGACTAAACCAGGTCAAAAATGAGACTTAACCAGGTCTAAAATGAGACTGGACCAGGTCTAAAACAGAATTAAACCAGAGTCTAAAATGAGACTAAACCAGGTCTAAAACTGGGTCTAAACCAGGTCTAAAATGAGACTAAACCAGGTCTAAAACCGGGTCTAAACCAGGTCTAAAATGAGACTAAACCAGGTCTAAAACCGGGTCTAAACCAGGTCTAAAATGAGACTAAACCAGGTCTAAAACTGGGTCTAAACCAGGTCTAAAACTGGGTCTAAACCAGGTCTAAAACTGGGTCTAAACCAGGTCTAAAATGAGACTAAACCAGGTCTAAACCGGATCTAAACCAGGTCTAAAATGAGACTAAACCAGGTCTAAACCCGGATCTAAACCAGGTCTAAAATGAAATTAAATCAGGTCTAAACCCGGATCTAAACCAGGTCTAAAATGAGACTAAACCAGGTCTAAACCGGATCTAAACCAGGTCTAAAATGAAATTAAATCAGGTCTAAACCCGGATCTAAACCAGGTCTAAAATGAGACTAAACCAGGTCTAAACCGGATCTAAACCAGGTCTAAAATGAAATTAAATCAGGTCTAAACCCGGATCTAAACCAGGTCTAAAATGAAATTAAATCAGGTCTAAACCCGGATCTAAACCAGGTCTAAAATGAGACTAAACCAGGTCTAAGACAAGACTAAAATTGGGACTAAACTTCAGTGTAAAACTGTCTCTTGCGCCCCCATCTGGGAGTATGTCGTCATCACGCTCTCTTTTGTCCTGCAGGAGCTGAACATGGACGGCAAACTGGACAAAGAGCCAAAAAGCGCCTTGAAAACCTCAACCTCTTCTAAAAACGAGAACATGGGGGACCCTTTTCTCACCGCGGCGCGAATCCTGCGAGGAGGAGGGCGCCATAAAACGTGGCAAATGAGCGACCAAGTCACTCCCAAAGAACCTTCACCAACCGAAAACAAAGGCGTGAATCCAGGGTCATCTGAACGAAAGGACCTCAAAGACCAGCAGCGAGACGTTAGCAGAAAAATGACTGATACGGTTGACCAAGCGGATCACGTCAACGGAAATGCACTTTGTATGGAGAAAAAAACAGGAAGTACCATTTACGGCGGCCAAACTGTCGTACGAGTGTGGAGATCTGGATGTCGACCGACCGCAAGAAACTTCAGGCGGTTTAAGGCCCCTTTGCTGCCAGCGATTGCCGAGAAGTAAAACGATGATGGTCAAGAATGTCAACTGAAATACGCCTTTGTGAAAATACAGAAACTTGTTGTGTTAGAAGAATTTTGAAATAATAAAACGATTCTTTTGTTTAATGTTTTAACTGATGGTGTGTTGTAATCGTCCATATGGAGCACAAGTGTTAGCCCAGGTACTTTCAGTCACAGATCCTTGGGAAATATTCAAGTCCATGTTACTACCCATCGATTTGACATTTATATTCTCTCCTATCCATTTTAATCAGGAAGCAAAAATGAAAAAAAAAAATGCTTTTAGACAGTCTAAACACATAAAATGTAATCAAATAATAATCAATCTTCCAGCTGCAGTTCAGATTCATGCAGTATTTTGCGTTTTATTAAACCAAACTGACCTTTCATATTTTATATTTTTGATGCTATTTTCTCCAGCCTAATTATGTATTTAAGTCTTTAATAAAGAACTATTTCCGTCCTCTAATAACTGTACAAAACACGTTCATATGGGCTAGTGTTAAGTTTTCTAACATGGATTTCTGTGATACGAATAAATCTAAAAAGAGAAAGTCTTTTTTGGGTCTTTGTCGGTTCAGAATCTTTTGGATCCGTTCATTTCAAAGTAAACTCTGGTCTAAAGTCACTATAACCTGCTCCACCAGCGCCTCTTTCACAGCTGTGTCTCACTTTAGAAGAAATCTGCACAGAAAACTCATTTAACATCTCAAGAACAAGGGCCGAAAATAGAACAACTGTAGGAGCGCTCACGCATGCGCAGTTGTGCTTCAAGTTGGTCTGTTTTCCCTTACGTCCGTCAACGCGGAACATAACCAGCAGCACCGCCTTTTGAGCGCTACTTCATCACGAAACAGTGAACTGAGAAAATGAGCGGCCGCGGAAAAGGAGGTAAAGGACTCGGGAAAGGAGGCGCCAAGCGTCACCGTAAAGTTCTCCGTGACAACATCCAGGGCATCACCAAACCCGCCATCCGCCGTCTGGCTCGTCGCGGCGGTGTGAAGCGTATCTCCGGTCTGATCTACGAGGAGACCCGCGGAGTGCTCAAGGTGTTTCTGGAGAACGTGATCCGTGACGCAGTGACGTACACCGAGCACGCCAAGAGGAAGACCGTGACCGCCATGGACGTGGTGTACGCCCTGAAGAGACAGGGCCGCACTCTGTACGGCTTCGGAGGTTAAACACCTGAACCCCAACACAACGGCTCTTTTAAGAGCCACCCACCGGCTCTGAAGCGCAAACTTCAACGTGGTTCTTTTTAAGCTTTGGTCCACTTTATGGTGGAGGTTCACACACCTGACACTTTTGTTTCAGTTTAGTTTATGCTTGTTCACTGGGCCTTTCACTTTCCTCTGAAACACTTTAACAAACTGAGCTGAGAGCTTTATTTCCACTGTTAATGTTTCATACTGTAGATTCAGTCATAATGATTTTAACACCAAAGACCATGTTTTTATTTACTTTATTTATTTACCCTTTCACCAAAACGGCTACAAATGTTTTAACATGTTTTAACTGGCAGACCAGTATGAAGGTACAAAGAACATGGAACATGTACAAAATAACGTAAATCAATGAAAATGGTAAAATGGTCAGTTTGTCGCTGGACTCGCTCTGATTGGACGCCTGGACTCACGCGGGGCCAATCAGAAGAGAGGAGCCTCTGCTCTTTGTTGAATAAGAAAATAAAAAATACATTTGAATTAAACCTTTTGCTGTTGGACTCATTCACTCTGCCTGATTATTAAAACATTTTTGAGCTTCTATAAAAATATGTTTTTTTTTTTTTTTTTTCTTCTTTACAATATACAGAGATGAATCAATTGGAGAAGGAAGTGAGCACGAAACTGCCACTCTTTGTTTCATATGCTCGAGCCTTATTTCGTTTAGAGTTTTATTTGTGGACACATTTTGTGCTTTTTTTTATTATGTGAGAAAAAAGGAAATGTTTGGACAGTGACTTTAGAAAAGCAGCTGTTAAAAACACAACACTATTTGTGAAGGTAAAAATCTGCACGTGCACAAATATCACTACAAACACAAGACGTGCTTCACATTTTGGAGGCGTCTATGGTTTAAGAGAAGAACAGTGAATTATGGGAAAAGTGACGTTTATGAGAGAGAGAAAAAAGAGAGGAAGGAAGAAAGAAAGAAAAAAAGAAAAGAAAGACAGAAATTAAGAAACCGTAAATATCTGATTCGACCAATCAGATTTGAGGACCTGCGCAGCTGCTTTACATGAGGCGGGTATAAATAGAGCGGACAGGCGGTGGGTGAGACACTCGTTCGTCTGTTCTCAGAAGAACATCATGCCTGATCCAGCAAAGACCGCGCCCAAGAAGGGCTCAAAGAAAGCCGTGACCAAAACCGCCGGGAAAGGCGGAAAGAAGAAGAGAAAGACCAGGAAGGAGAGCTACGCCATCTACGTGTACAAGGTGCTGAAGCAGGTCCACCCCGACACCGGCATCTCCTCCAAGGCCATGAGCATCATGAACTCCTTCGTCAACGACATCTTCGAGAGGATCGGCGGAGAGGCCTCCCGCCTGGCGCACTACAACAAGCGCTCCACCATCACCTCCAGGGAGATCCAGACCGCCGTGCGCCTCCTGCTGCCCGGAGAGCTGGCCAAGCACGCCGTGTCCGAGGGAACCAAGGCCGTCACCAAGTACACCAGCTCCAAGTAAACTGCGCCTGCGCAGACCAACAAAACAAAGGCCCTTCTCAGGGCCACCCACATCTGATAAAGAGCCGATTCTGTGTTTACTGACGGTGGTAAGACTGATTAATGCGGTGTACTGACGCTTTTTTTTTTTATTTTCCAAATTACATTAGCCATTAGCATCTGGATTTATACCCAGGTCAGATTGTGTCGGCCTATCACTTTTGTCCATTCATTTAAATAAAATAAATAAATCCCGCGGAGCTGTTGGGACGACAGTATGGAGAACGCAAATGTAAGTTAAATTTGGTGTTTTTTTTTTTTTTTTTTTCCACATAAATTACCACTATTCCACCACAATTTCTAAATCCCTATTTAATGCCATATGATGTTATCGTGTTAGGCAGTGTGTTTGTGCAAACTCTCAGCCGTCCATGTACTTAGCCCAGTGTCAGGTCACGACAGTTAGATTCATAGACTATATTCTGACAATAGGCTATATATATATATATATATATATATATATATATATATATTAAACTAGGTCAAGGCTCCCCTTTGGTATTTGGTAATATACCAAGGCTATTATTACTGTTACTTTTTTATCGACACAAGGTGGCGCTTCGTCTACACTTGTACTGCCTGTAAGGCCATAGGCTAATTACTTTTTTAAGAGTCATGGATTTATTAGGTAATAGTGCACGGACTGTAATGTATCTCTTCTTTAGTGTAGTTCCTCTTAGTAACTACATCCGTGATAACGACATGTAATACGGATTAATACTGTGCATGAGACAGTAGGACACGTGCCTGTGAATCATGTGATAAATAACTATCAGTGGAACTTGTAGCTTTAACTACCACTTCACATTACAGTGTGCAGAGTTACATGAGAAAAATAAGACTTGGGCAGTTTAAATCACAGTGGATAGTAGTTGGGGAATAAGAGGAATTTGAAGAAAAAGGCAGGAACAGCAAAGAAATTTATTTAAAAATACTTACGAGTAAAAAGAGTAGAATCATGCATACTATACAGGCCTACATGTAACATCATTGTGTTGATGATTGAAAATGTATTTAATTAGTTTTTCCTAGACATCTATGAGAGAAATAGTGAGCACTGCTCAAAATTTGATGACTGTGATAAACAGAACTCTACAGACTCCATCTCTTCAGACCCAGGCTACATCTTCAAGGCTGTTATTCAATGAGCCACGACCGTCTGTGCTGCAGGAAATGATGAGGTTTGTCTGCTGTAGGATTTGAATTGCCCAGTTTATGTATTATGTAATGGCTCAATTTTGCACATTTTTTTTTGTAAATGCATACAGTGCCTCCAGTAAGTTCTAAGAGTTGCCATTGCTAAGGAAATGTTGCATGACGCCTTCTTAAATGATCAAATATGCATATTATTACTGTTTTAGATCTTCTCCTGGTGCATTCGCAAAATCCTGTGGCAAATCCAGGTTTGTAGCAAAAAGAAAAGCCGTCAAGGAGGTGATTGTCCGTTTTTACCTCCTCCCAAAAAATACAACTAAAACCCCAGAACCAAAGGATGAGTTCAAACTCATTCTGGGAAAAAGGAGTTTGGAGGTGACAGATGGCCACAGTGCAGAGGTAAGTTTGTTATAATGTTCTAATGTGTTTATAGGTTTATTCATTTCATAAGGGACTGTCTGTCTACACAGTATTTTTTTATTTTTTTCCAAGTTGATAATAGAAATAATAGTAAGCAGCTGCAGTAAACTTGATCACCGACTCATAATCCAGATGGGCTCTGTGGGGAAATTGGCCCGAAGTGGTCGAAGTAAGTCCCATTTAACAAAATTTAGTTGTGGTACACCGTGGACAAAAAAAAATAAAAAATAAAAATACATACTTACAAAAAATTAACTGTGCTCAACATAACAAACTTAAACAACTAAGGACAAAATCCACATGTGCCCTGGCTACACTGATGTCTCTCCCTAATGTCTAATTAGCCCTGATTAAATACCCCCGGCTCTGGGTACAACATTAGAAATAAACAAACTTAAACCAGTTCCCCCCTCCACATGGTCCGGCCCATGACCACACCCAAGCCAATAAAAATGGCCGACATAGGGCACGCCCCCTTTTGTCTGGACCGTGTGGAGATGCCGGTGAGTGGATTGCAGCATTAAACTGAATTGACACATTTAACCAAAGGCTCATATTACTCTATTTTCTGATCTGTGATGTAATGTTATTTCCTCATCACACACAGACCTGGAGTTGTGTTTTGTTTCATTCACACGTGTTTAACACACTGAGTTCTTCTCTCAAACAGAAAACACTCTGTTCCACCTTGTGATGTCATCTGGTAATACAGGAAGTGCTCCACTTTGTGTTTAAACTGCACACACCTTCACTAGAACCAAAAAAGGACTTGAAAACTAGCACTACATGACATCACAAGGGGGAACAGAGCATTCTGGGCTTTGGAGATGGAGACTAATAATGGAGTGTTACATGTGTGAATGAAATAAAAAATAACTCCAGGTCTGTTTTTGATGAAGTACAAACATTATAACACGACTAAAAGCTCACAAGAATCCATTTTGTGTGATTAGGACCTTAAAAAAACACACTACAATTAAAACCACCACTCGTCCAACACAATATTTACAGCAAACAGTCTCAGTATGCCACGCACTTTGACCTTTTCAATTAAATCAATTCAATTATATATATATATATATATATATATATATATATATATATATATATATGGTGGTTTGAAACACAGTTCTTTTTATTGTGATGTTCTTACAGGTGGATGTGGACAGAGGCCTCAGTTGTGACACCAGAGGCAGAGGGGACACTGGGGCAAGTAACTGTGGCAAATCTACCCTTTTTATAGAGCCACTCCAAAACGATCTGGATTTGACACCATTGCCTCTAAGCTCCAAGGAGTTTCAGAACATGCCTAAAGAAAATTGCAGCAAGTTCAATTTACAGATGCCTCTGACATGTTTGGCTGAGCATGTTTCAGTGTGTGATGAAACTCCCAGTGAAGACGAGGAGCCCAATCAGGAACTTGATGTAATTTACTTCAGCGACTTTGCAGCTGATACATTTTTTCATTCAGTATAATTTTTGTTTTGTTTTTTAACTTCTAGGAATCCAAGGATGAGTGATTTGGCATATGTCCCACCAGATGTGGATGTTTTGCCTCCTGAAAAGGTCACCATTAATTTATGACATAAAGTGACATTTCTAAATCTTCTATACAATATTAAGTAAGACTCTATACTCGATACTTTCTAAAAAGTATTACACCCCGGTGCAGTGCTCAGAGACCCCTCTCCAGATCTTGAGCTGGGCTTGGTCAGAACTATCTGTGGGGATTTAAGTTATTGTGCATAGTTTGTGAACAAATCAATATTATATAACAGATATTAAATGAATTCTATGTAGCCTGTGCACTAGTTTTAAAAAACATATTAGTGGAAATTAGTAACAAAAATGAGACTCATTCTGCTTTCTGATTGAACGCCAGATTATAACATAAACAAATGTCTGATGTTTTTGTAATTGAGAATAAATCAGTATTACGATCATTATCCGTGAAAGTTACATTTGATTTGAATTTTACTTCATATTTGTGGACACAGTTGGGTCACGTTGACGAATTCCTTCAATAAAACATGTTTTGTGTCCTTTTCCAGATACAAAGGAACTTAGTTTGTTTAACACCCTTATAACAGAGCATTTGTGTTTCTATATAGGAGCTTTGGGGAAATCATGGCCCTGAGCCTGACACAAGGCCGTCCAGATGAACCGCAGATGATGTCACTGATTCAGAGGCAAAGGATTTAATTGAGAAGGTCTTTTCAATTATTTGTATTTTTGTGCCAATATCTATCGACCTATCACCCCCCCCCCCCACACACACACACACACACCATCCATCGGTACTGCAAAATATGATAGTTGTTCTTTTCTCTTGGTCTCCTTGGTCTATGGGATTATCTGTTAGCTTGTGGACATACGGGTCTGATAAACACGGACAAAAAGGACACCATAATAAGGTAATAGTAGTTGCATTTATCTCTCATACTCAAACTGACATTGTCGTTGTTGTACTGTTGTTGATCTATATTTTTAGAACTATCAGCCTTCACTCTTTGGCCCGACTTCTGCCCTCACTAGACCAGCTTGGAAAAGGCTTGCAGTTGTACAACTTTATACATTTAATGAAAAATAATGTGGATCTATGTCGCCCCCTTTTTGTTCCTCTTGAGGATAACAAGGTTCACTTTTTAAAAATGGTAATGCGTTTATCAATATATTACTTACTTATGTATTTTGCTATTCTTGTCTAGCCTGATGCCAACTTTATTATGGAAAGCTGCAAACCCGAGTTCAGTGAGGAAGGCTCAACAAAACGGACTCTTGAGCAAGACATTATTAACCACTTCCAGGATTATCTTTAAGAACTGGAAGATGGTAAGAGACCAGTGCATTTGTGTTTGTCAGGTTGGTCAGTGTGTCCAGGGACCTCATCTAATAGTAAATAAAATGTTTATCGTTTACATAAAGTGAAGAAGACACTGAAGAAACTCCAAACCACTCACAGTGCCAGCCTTGCTACAATGGACAGGCCAAGCACACAAAGTACTGCCCAGTGAAAGAAACATGTGTGAGATTCATGTAAAGTTTAACCATTTCTGCCAACAAGATCATGAAATCTGCTTTCCTGTAGTTAGTGCATGCACTAATACCAGAACATTCCCAGTTGCACATATGCTCACATACAGTGAATTCAAACATGTGCTATCACTTGCTGTGCGATTTGGAAACACATATTTGCACCTACAGCCGCTGATGTCCTGTTCTATAACTTAAACGTTTAAAGTGACTGGTACAGTAATTCATTTTGTCATAATATAAACATCTTCTCTCTTGATTGTAGATACTAAAAAATAGATTTGATTCCAATTGCATTTTTTAAAACAAACTGATTTATAAGTTTTTTTATTTGAGTGACAGTAATTTCTTCAATGTGTTCTTTTACAGATTTGATTTGAGTTTTAATACTTCTGACAGCCCAAATAAAATGCTGCAAAACAACGTTTTAGATGTCATCCATGCATGTTTCAGTAATTTAGTGATTTCTTGGGTCCTAATCGAACCCTCTTACAGTTCGCTGTAAGATTCTGTACGAGGCTCCGCCCACACGCCTACATCACCCACGTGACATCACTCCATAAATAAACAAAACTGCACACAGCAACTTGACAAACCTGATGTGCAGTAGGTTCAGGTAGTTTTGGGATGTTTGTCGATTGTGTAGTGATGGTGCTATAAACGAAAATGAAACTTACAGAATTGTTTTCAGTGAATATAGTATTTTCAGAAGAATAGAAGGTAACATGGTTACTTTCTAAATATGTTATGTGTTAGCAGTTTATACCACACAGAATTAAAATACCCTCTTATTAAGCACTTGTACCACTTTTGATTTTGTGTAGCTGAAGACATTTTCAGTTTCCCAAAAATTGATGCATGTATTGCACCATGTTCAAATGTCTTTTCCAAAGCACTGAGATGGTCCTCGAGGATCAATATTTCTTTGCAGCTGTTCCATTTCCTCAGGTGTAAATGGGATCAGAATCTCAGGAACCTCAATTCCACAACAGGATTCAGCGGGAATGCCCACATCCTCCCAGTGAACAGAATCGACCCCATCGAGCTGTAAGACAAAGGAAATAGTTTTGACAGTTTTTGAGAAACACATTTACAAATTTAGGGCTGTTTTTTTTTTTTTTTTACCTCCTGTGGGAGTTCTGGGTCCATAACTGGACTCTGAATATGGCCCATGGCCCAAAGCTGATGGGGGGAGAGGTTTTGTTCTGTGCGCAGTGGATGGTTGTTCCACCCATCAGTGAATTTGGCAAGATCATCATTCAGGCGAGGTAAAAAAACATAGTGAACACAATACATGTGGTAAGGGTTGGCAATCTCATAACCTCATAATATATTTGTGTGACAGCCATCCACACATCCCTCCACAATCGCTCTATTCTGAAATTATTTTGACATTTTATTTATTAGGGCTATAGTCAGTTAATACAAGGGCTGTAATTACTTAAAGTGTAAATTACCTCTGGTTATTTACGCTTTTCCCAGAGACAAAGCTGAGAACATGCACCGTGCTATTCCAAAGTTTTCAACCCCTTCATCTGCTCTTACTCTGTAGTAGAATGATGATACACTTAGGTGAAGTACTTATAAGTAATAAGTAATAAATACAGAATCGGTTAATTAGGTAAAATGGCTGACCTCAAAGGGCCAGATGTACTACTTTTTGCTAATGTGGCCCTCAGTGTTTAACACCCCTTTAAAGCAATATTACGGAACAGTATTACAGAACAGCATATTTGATACAGTTCTGAGTATGTATCTGGACTCGTCCAATCAAACAGGCTGGTTTATTTAGGCTCCGTTCTGTAACCAAACACTTCAATACTCCAATATTCCATTTTGTACATAGATGTAAATAGTGTGTGATTTTGTGAGATGATCTATTTATTTATTTTGTTTAACACTGACTTTTTATTTTTATTCTTAATTCTATCCTGTGGTTGTGGCATCTGTTAACTAAGAGAATTTCCCTTCGGGGATCAATAAAAGTGATTCTGATTCTGATTCTGATTATTTAAAGAGGGTCTTAAGTGGTACACGGTCCTGCGTGTAGAAGAAAATATCTGTTTTATTACTTGGACACCATGTTGTACCATGTGTGTTTAATTTATTTTTAAGGACTATTGTTTCTGCTGTGGACAGTTGAGATGGCCCTCTCTCTGGCACGTGCACACTGGTGAAACAACGGCCCCGCCCTCAGACTGTCTTCTCCAACGTCCGCAAAAGCCACATAACACCAGCGGCGCAGCTCAGTGCGCGTCATTTACAAACCAACTGCAAACATGAGCGGCCGCGGAAAAGGAGGCAAAGGACTCGGGAAAGGAGGCGCCAAGCGTCACCGTAAAGTTCTCCGTGACAACATCCAGGGCATCACCAAACCCGCCATCCGCCGTCTGGCTCGTCGCGGCGGTGTGAAGCGTATCTCCGGTCTGATCTACGAGGAGACCCGCGGAGTGCTCAAGGTGTTTCTGGAGAACGTGATCCGTGACGCAGTGACGTACACCGAGCACGCCAAGAGGAAGACCGTGACCGCCATGGACGTGGTGTACGCCCTGAAGAGACAGGGCCGCACTCTGTACGGCTTCGGAGGTTAAACGATACTGACCTGAACGACACCAACGGTTCTTTTAAGAGCCACCCACCGGCTCTAAAGCGCAAACTTCAATAGTTATTTAGTTTAAGTTAAATATTAAATACTAGTCCTAATTAATAATCACTTCTAAAATTTAACATGTTTCTTCAACTAATGTAGAACGTTCATAATGGACTCACCAGTCACATGTTGAAACTGAGTTTGAATTTTTTTCTCTTGCGACACCAAACTGAAGCTTAAAGATTGTTGTAATTTAACTTCTGAGTTGTTTGAACTTTAGTGATGGCGGGAAGAAGCATCACAGCCAAAAGCTTCACCTGCGAGTGGAGGCTTCAAGGCGCTTTATTTGCTCCACTACGCCATCATGTGGACATACACGTGTATAACACGCTGGTGCTTACAATAAAAAGGTGGGGTCTGAAGAAAAATTGAGAATTTGGAGAGTTGTGATGTAAATTGTGCTTGTGTTACTTTGTCTGTGCTTATGCAACAAGTGAATATGTGTAATAAAGACAAAAATTAATTTATTCGTTTTTATTTAAAATACTATTTTTTCTAAAGTATTTGGACTTAGGCGTTTTTTGTTTGTTTTTTTCAGAGGATTTCTCCTGCCTTTGTAAAAACTCTTTCACATGGTACTGATGATGCAGGAGTGCACAGAAATGAGATCGAGTTTGTACAAATTTGCACATTTCTGTCTTTCCCAGGACTGAAGGCGACGTTCAACTCTGGCAACGTTTGGTGCCCCCTGGTATTTTTACACCTCAACTGTTGCATTTGCAGTGACATTTGTGGTTCTTGTGGCCGGATTGTGTCAAAATGATGCCACCCTTTGCTTCCTAGAACAAACAGGCTGTAAGTGACTAAATATTAGCACAATTAGGAGATATTAATTACCTTGTGCCACAGACTGAGAAGCTTCTGAGGATGATGAAGATGATGATGGAGATAAAGTAGATGAAGACGCTGTGCGCCTCATAATAGCAGCACATTTTTTCTGCCTCTGCTGCTTCATTGGGGCTAAAGAAGCCTATTTTTTAACCTTGGGTCAAGCAGAGTATCCAGAGACAATATGCTCATTGACTGGAGGTTGTTCCGCTCTTCTTCAGCTGTTCTTTGCAGATACTCAGCCACAGATGTACTCTCAGGAGTGTGAATAAGCCGGATCTCCTCTTCTTCCAGAGAATGATGCAACATGGATAAAAGTGGAATCACTTTTGACCCGGACACCTTCTTCTCCTCGATTGTAGCATAGTTAAAGGTGCTAACACTTTCAGACAGTCTGTAAAAATGCTAAAAATGCTGTATTGTTCTGCTGACAGTGGTGAGGTCTGTACATAGACCGACCAAAATAAGTTTAAGCACCGGGAGGCCCATTTGAACTTTGTGTTAGTCTCTCCTATAAAACAGCCAACAAAATTGCAAGTGTCAATGCATAGGCAGAAAAATATTTTATAAATAAGGAGCTTACCTTTGCAGTTGTGCTGCTCTTAAAATAGTCAACTATCTGACAACAGTTAGTCCGGATATCAGACAATTCAGGACTTTGGTCAAGAGGGTTTTTTTATCATCAGATTTAGAGTATGTGCCGCACAGACAGTGTGACTCAAGCACCATCAGTCCCCAGACATGTCACCTTTTCAGCTACACCCCACTCAGACATGAGAGCCATTCTAGCATAGTCTAATCTTTATTCTAGCCATATTTGCTGCAGTGTGTGCCTCAGGGAAATGCTGCTCCTCCAGGACGACTGACAGACTGCAGAGACGCCTTCATCAATAAAACGACACGTCACAGCTGGATAAGTGTCAGTGTTGACAGAGGTCCACATATCTGACATCAAACTAACAGCAGATGCTTTAGCCACTGTTAGGCGTGTTCTATCAAAATGACGACTGGATTCGATCAGTTCAAATCTCAAAATTTTATTCCCCTGACAGTTACAATCTAATACAGAACCCGAGGTCATGTGATCTATCCCTCGTGTGTGCAGAGGCTCTGTCTGCTTTTCCCTGGCCCCGTAACATAAAAATGTAACATGAAACATGAATATGCAAATATTATGTTGAGTAGGTTGTCGACCAGGTTCCTCCCTCCGGCCTCGCTCATCTCTCCGGGCTGCACCAGTCTATTTTTCCGGCCTTGAGTCTCATCCGACCGCCCTGTCCCTGTAAAGGAGCGTCTACACACCCCAACAGTTTCCCTCAATTCATATTACACCATGTCGCCTTTAACATAGTTTCAGTATTATTACAAGATCTTCTAGTTCAAACATTGGTAGCTGTCAAACAGCATGATTCACCTCTTACAATGTTGCCTTAACTCGGTTAAAGGAGTTTCTGCAAGGGACCAACTGTCTCCCATAATTCACGTTTTACCTTTAACCTAATTTCAGTGTTAGTAGATGGTATTCAACTTTTAGTCTGGTGCTTGTTAGACAACCTCCAAAAAGATACAACATTCAAAGAATATATAAATTCAGTATAAAAATGGTGATTACATAATAATATTCAAAACTTATATGATTTCAGTATCAAAAGATATATATGTATATGTGATGGCCCTAAGAAACTTTATTCAATCAATATGCATTCCATATTTTTGATATATGTATTTGTAATGCAACTTAGAAGCTTTATTACTTGACATATCCTTCACCACAAAGGCTTTGTCTTTCTCCTGGCCCTTGTACATCTTCTCCACCGTGGCTTTCAAAGTCTAAAAGAAAGTACAATATTGAAATGGATAATCTGATGAAATGGTGCTTCATGTGTTCAGAAACCTGCCGTGTGGGTAGAACAGAGGAAGGGCCCAAAGCTTTTACAAACCTCTGAACCCACTGCCCTCCACAATGTCAAAGAGCTGGGAATCCTCCATCACCAAATCCACCAACACCTCAGCCAAACCTCCTCAGATAAATGGAGTTACATATACATGTGTCATAGTTTGTAAATTTAATGCAAATACAAATTAAACAAATTAACAAAGTGTGCAATAAAAATATCCAGTGTAATTGTAGGGCTGTCAATTATAATCATGAATATAAATGTCCGACCTGAGCCGGGGCCTCTGTAAGGCTCATGGTGCATGGATGAGGTGTTATTGTTGTAACACACCAGACACTTCACCTTAAAAAACAAGTATTCAGAAAAGGGAAATGTGAACAATGATACACTGTGCTGTCATATTTGTGTAAGCGATTATTACATAATTATTGCAGTGCTTTACCTTCTGAGGTGAGATCAGCTCAAAATGCTCCCAAACGGGGGAAAATCTTCTCTTTCTTGATGGTTCCATCGCAAAAAAAAAAAAGCTCAAGTAGAATGCCAAAAGAAGCGCAATAACCCAAATACACAAAATGTGAGGGGGAATCCATTGCGTTTCACTCTTTTATTTTGAATCACGCTCCAAACCTGCAAATCATTTCCTGAATCAGTCACGTGGTGCGGCCGCTCCCCGAGGCTTCGAACGTCACCACGTCAACACACACATCGATACAACACACACATCGATACAACACACACACCCATCTGGACTGGACAGTATGATCTAGACCACATGTCAAACTCAAGGCCCACGGGCCAAATGTGGCCCTCAACAGGGTAAATTAAAAGGTATGATGGTCTTAAAATCTCAATTTATCAGGAACTTGAATAAGTAATAAATACAGAAAGAGTTGATTTATTTATTTTACATCTGGCCCTTGGAGAGCAGACATTTTGCTGATGTGGCCCTCAGTCAAAATGTGTTTGACCCTGATCTAGACTACTTCAGTAAGAACACTTTGATTACTTAAGAGACTGTTGTCTGTTTAGCTTACCTAATTGAAATATTCTATAAGCGTTGCATAAGTTTAAAACATTTACATGGAATATTTCACATATCCACAATATAGTATTTTTCCTGTGATTTGTTTCCAATGAATACTGCTCATACTGCTTGTACTTCCTGATGACCAATGGGAGTGTTATTACAGGGTTTATTACTGTGAGAACAAACTACATAAGGTGAACTAGTGTAGTCAGTCACTAGTGTAACATTTCAAACTTGATTTTGAAACTAAGGAATAAACTTGAAACTCAATACCAATTCTGACACCACAATAATAAAAACTTTTCCGATTTTCAGCATATAGTTGTCATCTCTTCCTGTGTGTGCAGGTCATCAGTTCAAACTCTGCCTCAGCTCCAAGCCCACAAGTCTTTAGCAAGACAAAACCTTATTCGTCTCAACAATCACATGTGAATTTTAAACTCAAAGTGTGTTTGGAGTGTTATAATTTATCTTAATTTGACCTGTCACTTATGACAAACGTGGGCTCAAACTTTGACAATAGTATGAAGTCTCCTCTTGACATGAGGTGGTGGCTCTTAAAAGAGCCGTTGTGTTGGGGTTCAGGTGTTTAACCTCCGAAGCCGTACAGAGTGCGGCCCTGTCTCTTCAGGGCGTACACCACGTCCATGGCGGTCACGGTCTTCCTCTTGGCGTGCTCGGTGTACGTCACTGCGTCACGGATCACGTTCTCCAGAAACACCTTGAGCACTCCGCGGGTCTCCTCGTAGATCAGACCGGAGATACGCTTCACACCGCCGCGACGAGCCAGACGGCGGATGGCGGGTTTGGTGATGCCCTGGATGTTGTCACGGAGAACTTTACGGTGACGCTTGGCGCCTCCTTTCCCGAGTCCTTTGCCTCCTTTTCCGCGGCCGCTCATGTTTGCAGTTGGTTTGTAAATGACGCGCACTGAGCTGCGCCGCTGGTGTTATGTGGCTTTTGCGGACGTTGGAGAAGACAGTCTGAGGGCGGGGCCGTTGTTTCACCAGTGTGCACGTGCCAGAGAGAGGGCCATCTCAACTGTCCACAGCAGAAACAATAGTCCTTAAAAATAAATTAAACACACATGGTACAACATGGTGTCCAAGTAATAAAACAGATATTTTCTTCTACACGCAGGACCGTGTACCACTTAAGACCCTCTTTAAATAATCAGAATCAGAATCAGAATCACTTTTATTGATCCCCGAAGGGAAATTCTCTTAGTTAACAGATGCCACAACCACAGGATAGAATTAAGAATAAAAATAAAAAGTCAGTGTTAAACAAAATAAATAAATAGATCATCTCACAAAATCACACACTATTTACATCTATGTACAAAATGGAATATTGGAGTATTGAAGTGTTTGGTTACAGAACGGAGCCTAAATAAACCAGCCTGTTTGATTGGACGAGTCCAGATACATACTCAGAACTGTATCAAATATGCTGTTCTGTAATACTGTTCCGTAATATTGCTTTAAAGGGGTGTTAAACACTGAGGGCCACATTAGCAAAAAGTAGTACATCTGGCCCTTTGAGGTCAGCCATTTTACCTAATTAACCGATTCTGTATTTATTACTTATTACTTATAAGTACTTCACCTAAGTGTATCATCATTCTACTACAGAGTAAGAGCAGATGAAGGGGTTGAAAACTTTGGAATAGCACGGTGCATGTTCTCAGCTTTGTCTCTGGGAAAAGCGTAAATAACCAGAGGTAATTTACACTTTAAGTAATTACAGCCCTTGTATTAACTGACTATAGCCCTAATAAATAAAATGTCAAAATAATTTCAGAATAGAGCGATTGTGGAGGGATGTGTGGATGGCTGTCACACAAATATATTATGAGGTTATGAGATTGCCAACCCTTACCACATGTATTGTGTTCACTATGTTTTTTTACCTCGCCTGAATGATGATCTTGCCAAATTCACTGATGGGTGGAACAACCATCCACTGCGCACAGAACAAAACCTCTCCCCCCATCAGCTTTGGGCCATGGGCCATATTCAGAGTCCAGTTATGGACCCAGAACTCCCACAGGAGGTAAAAAAAAAAAAAAAACAGCCCTAAATTTGTAAATGTGTTTCTCAAAAACTGTCAAAACTATTTCCTTTGTCTTACAGCTCGATGGGGTCGATTCTGTTCACTGGGAGGATGTGGGCATTCCCGCTGAATCCTGTTGTGGAATTGAGGTTCCTGAGATTCTGATCCCATTTACACCTGAGGAAATGGAACAGCTGCAAAGAAATATTGATCCTCGAGGACCATCTCAGTGCTTTGGAAAAGACATTTGAACATGGTGCAATACATGCATCAATTTTTGGGAAACTGAAAATGTCTTCAGCTACACAAAATCAAAAGTGGTACAAGTGCTTAATAAGAGGGTATTTTAATTCTGTGTGGTATAAACTGCTAACACATAACATATTTAGAAAGTAACCATGTTACCTTCTATTCTTCTGAAAATACTATATTCACTGAAAACAATTCTGTAAGTTTCATTTTCGTTTATAGCACCATCACTACACAATCGACAAACATCCCAAAACTACCTGAACCTACTGCACATCAGGTTTGTCAAGTTGCTGTGTGCAGTTTTGTTTATTTATGGAGTGATGTCACGTGGGTGATGTAGGCGTGTGGGCGGAGCCTCGTACAGAATCTTACAGCGAACTGTAAGAGGGTTCGATTAGGACCCAAGAAATCACTAAATTACTGAAACATGCATGGATGACATCTAAAACGTTGTTTTGCAGCATTTTATTTGGGCTGTCAGAAGTATTAAAACTCAAATCAAATCTGTAAAAGAACACATTGAAGAAATTACTGTCACTCAAATAAAAAAACTTATAAATCAGTTTGTTTTAAAAAATGCAATTGGAATCAAATCTATTTTTTAGTATCTACAATCAAGAGAGAAGATGTTTATATTATGACAAAATGAATTACTGTACCAGTCACTTTAAACGTTTAAGTTATAGAACAGGACATCAGCGGCTGTAGGTGCAAATATGTGTTTCCAAATCGCACAGCAAGTGATAGCACATGTTTGAATTCACTGTATGTGAGCATATGTGCAACTGGGAATGTTCTGGTATTAGTGCATGCACTAACTACAGGAAAGCAGATTTCATGATCTTGTTGGCAGAAATGGTTAAACTTTACATGAATCTCACACATGTTTCTTTCACTGGGCAGTACTTTGTGTGCTTGGCCTGTCCATTGTAGCAAGGCTGGCACTGTGAGTGGTTTGGAGTTTCTTCAGTGTCTTCTTCACTTTATGTAAACGATAAACATTTTATTTACTATTAGATGAGGTCCCTGGACACACTGACCAACCTGACAAACACAAATGCACTGGTCTCTTACCATCTTCCAGTTCTTAAAGATAATCCTGGAAGTGGTTAATAATGTCTTGCTCAAGAGTCCGTTTTGTTGAGCCTTCCTCACTGAACTCGGGTTTGCAGCTTTCCATAATAAAGTTGGCATCAGGCTAGACAAGAATAGCAAAATACATAAGTAAGTAATATATTGATAAACGCATTACCATTTTTAAAAAGTGAACCTTGTTATCCTCAAGAGGAACAAAAAGGGGGCGACATAGATCCACATTATTTTTCATTAAATGTATAAAGTTGTACAACTGCAAGCCTTTTCCAAGCTGGTCTAGTGAGGGCAGAAGTCGGGCCAAAGAGTGAAGGCTGATAGTTCTAAAAATATAGATCAACAACAGTACAACAACGACAATGTCAGTTTGAGTATGAGAGATAAATGCAACTACTATTACCTTATTATGGTGTCCTTTTTGTCCGTGTTTATCAGACCCGTATGTCCACAAGCTAACAGATAATCCCATAGACCAAGGAGACCAAGAGAAAAGAACAACTATCATATTTTGCAGTACCGATGGATGGTGTGTGTGTGTGTGTGGGGGGGGGGGGGGGTGATAGGTCGATAGATATTGGCACAAAAATACAAATAATTGAAAAGACCTTCTCAATTAAATCCTTTGCCTCTGAATCAGTGACATCATCTGCGGTTCATCTGGACGGCCTTGTGTCAGGCTCAGGGCCATGATTTCCCCAAAGCTCCTATATAGAAACACAAATGCTCTGTTATAAGGGTGTTAAACAAACTAAGTTCCTTTGTATCTGGAAAAGGACACAAAACATGTTTTATTGAAGGAATTCGTCAACGTGACCCAACTGTGTCCACAAATATGAAGTAAAATTCAAATCAAATGTAACTTTCACGGATAATGATCGTAATACTGATTTATTCTCAATTACAAAAACATCAGACATTTGTTTATGTTATAATCTGGCGTTCAATCAGAAAGCAGAATGAGTCTCATTTTTGTTACTAATTTCCACTAATATGTTTTTTAAAACTAGTGCACAGGCTACATAGAATTCATTTAATATCTGTTATATAATATTGATTTGTTCACAAACTATGCACAATAACTTAAATCCCCACAGATAGTTCTGACCAAGCCCAGCTCAAGATCTGGAGAGGGGTCTCTGAGCACTGCACCGGGGTGTAATACTTTTTAGAAAGTATCGAGTATAGAGTCTTACTTAATATTGTATAGAAGATTTAGAAATGTCACTTTATGTCATAAATTAATGGTGACCTTTTCAGGAGGCAAAACATCCACATCTGGTGGGACATATGCCAAATCACTCATCCTTGGATTCCTAGAAGTTAAAAAACAAAACAAAAATTATACTGAATGAAAAAATGTATCAGCTGCAAAGTCGCTGAAGTAAATTACATCAAGTTCCTGATTGGGCTCCTCGTCTTCACTGGGAGTTTCATCACACACTGCAACATGCTCAGCCAAACATGTCAGAGGCATCTGTAAATTGCACTTGCTGCAATTTCCTTTAGGCATGTTCTGAAACTCCTTGGAGCTTAGAGGCAATGGTGTCAAATCCAGATGTTTTTGGAGTGGCTCTATAAAAAGGGTAGATTTGCCACAGTTACTTGCCCCAGTGTCCCCTCTGCCTCTGGTGTCACAACTGAGGCCTCTGTCCACATCCACCTGTAAGAACATCACAATAAAAAGAACTGTGTTTCAAACCACCATATATATATATATATATATATATATATATATATATATATATATATATATATATATATATATATATATATATATATATATATATATATAAAATTACCCACAGCTTTGTAGAAAAGCCACCCCCCTTCAAGATCCCACAGTTTTGGGTATTCCAGGCAGAGCATCTCATAACTATAAAAAGAATTACTTTATATATACTTTTTAAATTATATATATATATATATATATATATATATATATATATATATATATATATATATATATATATATATATATATATATATATTATAATTGAGTTGATTTAATTGAAAAGGTCAAAGTGCGTGCCGTACTGAGACTGTTTGCTGTAAATATTGTGTTGGACGAGTGGTGGTTTTAATTGTAGTGTGTTTTTTTAAGGTCCTAATCACACAAAATGGATGGTGAGCTTTTAGTCGTGTTATAATGTTTGTACCTCATCAAAAACAGACCTGGAGTTATTTTTTATTTCATTCACACATGTAACACTCCATTATTAGTCTCCATCTCCAAAGCCCAGAATGCTCTGTTCCCCCTTGTGATGTCATGTAGTGCTAGTTTTCAAGTCTTTTTTTGGTTCTAGTGAAGGTGTGTGCAGTTTAAACACAAAGTGGAGCACTTCCTGTATTACCAGATGACATCACAAGGTGGAACAGAGTGTTTTCTGTTTGAGAGAAGAACTCAGTGTTAAACATGTGAGAATGAAACAAAACACAACTCCAGGTCTGTTTGTGATGAGGAAACATTACATCACAGATCAGAGTAGAGTAATATGAGCCTTTGGTTAAATGTAGTTAATTCAGTTTAATGCTGCAATCCACTCACCGGCATCTCCACACGGTCCAGACAAAAGGGGGCGTGCCCTATGTCGGCCATTTTTATTGGCTTGGGTGTGGTCATGGGCCATGTGGAGGGGGGAACTGGTTTAAGTTTGTTTATTTCTAATGTTGTACCCAGAGCCGGGGGTATTTAATCAGGGCTAATTAGACATTAGGGAGAGACATCAGTGTAGCCAGGGCACACGTGGATTTTGTCCTTAGTTGTTTAAGTTTGTTATGTTGAGCACAGTTAATTTTTTGTAAGTATGTATTTTTATTTTTATTTTTTTTTTGTCCACGGTGTACCACAACTAAATTTTGTTAAATGGGACTTACTTCGACCACTTCGGGCCAGCTTCCCCACAGAGCCCATCTGGATTATGAGTCGATGATCAAGTTTACTGCAGCTGCTTACTATTATTTCTATTATCAACTTGGAAAAAAATAAATAAATACTGTGTAGACAGACAGTCCCTTATGAAATGAATAAACCTATAAACACATTAGAACATTATAACAAACTTACCTCTGCACTGTGGCCATCTGTCACCTCCAAACTCCTTTTTCCCAGAATGAGTTTGAACTCATCCTTTGGTTCTGGGGTTTTAGTTGTATTTTTTGGGAGGAGGTAAAAACGGACAATCACCTCCGGCTTTTCTTTTTGCTACAAACCTGGATTTGCCACGGAATTTTGCAAATGCACCAGGAAAAGATCTAAAACAGTAATAATATGCATATTTGATCATTTAAGAAGGCGTCATGCAACATTTCCTTAGCAATGGCAACTGTATGCATTTACAAAAAAAATGTGCAAAATTGAGCCATTACATAATACATAAACTGGGCAATTCAAATCCTACAGCAGACAAACCTCATCATTTCCTGCAGCACAGACGGTCGTGGCTCATTGAATAACAGCCTTGAAGATGTAGCCTGGGTCTGAAGAGATGGAGTCTGTAGAGTTCTGTTTATCACAGTCATCAAATTTTGAGCAGTGCTCACTATTTCTCTCATAGATGTCTAGGAAAAACTAATTAAATACATTTTCAATCATCAACACAATGATGTTACATGTAGGCCTGTATAGTATGCATGATTCTACTCTTTTTACTCGTAAGTATTTTTAAATAAATTTCTTTGCTGTTCCTGCCTTTTTCTTCAAATTCCTTATTCCCTAAATACTATCCACTGTGATTTAAACTGCCCAAGTCTTATTTTTCTCATGTAACTCTGCACACTGTAATGTGAAGTGGTAGTTAAAGCTACAAGTTCCACTGATAGTTATTTATCACATGATTCACAGGCACGTGTCCTACTGTCTCATGCACAGTATTAATCCGTATTACATGTCGTTATCACGGATGTAGTTACGAAGAAGAACTACACTAAAGAAGAGATACATTACAGTCCGTGCACTATTACCTAATAAATCCATGACTCTTAAAAAAGTAATTAGCCTATGGCCTTACAGGCAGTACAAGTGTAGACGAAGCGCCACCTTGTGTCGATAAAAAATAACAGTAATAATAGCCTTGGTATATTACCAAAGGGGAGCCTTGACCTAGTTTATATTCTGACAATAGGCTATATATATATATATGAATCTAACTGTCGTGACCTGACACTGGGCTAAGTACATGGACGGCTGAGAGTTTGCACAAACACAAACACACTAACACGATAACATCATATGGCATAAAATAGGGATTTGGAAATTGTTTAGTGGTAATTTATGTGAAAAAAAAAAAAAAATTAACTTACATGTGCGTTCTCCATACTGTCGTCCCAACAGCTCCGCGGGATTTATTTATTTTATTTAAATGAATGGACAAAAGCGATAGGCCTGTGTATAAATCAAGATAATTACACTAATGTAATTTAGAAAATAATCGTTTAATGTTGTAGTGCACAAATATATACTTTATAATACAAATTCATGGTATAGAACTTTGAGTTTTGTTTCAAATGCATGTAAAAAAAATATGGTTTAATTCTTTATAATTATGGCTCCATTAAGTTTATGTTACACATTTTACCCCCAATAGATCCATGATTTTCCCTGATAACTTGAATTTGATCGTCTGTTCAAGTCTTGTTCTGATGACCTATTTCTGTTGAAGAAAAAATAACCAAAGCGGGCGCTCGCTGAAGAAAATAAAAACCGTAGCGCGCGGTCAGACACATGTGCTTTGCCTTCACATTTTCACCGCTCACTTTTAGGTACTGCGCCCTACGATTTCTGTATACGCTCCAAAGAGTCAAATGACGCTCTAAGACTCCACAGTAGGAGTTAAACGTGAAAACATCCACCACTAAACTTTTGAGTGAGCGTCCAACGCTGTAATTTGACCAAATTAAAGCATTTAAAAAAAATCTCAGTTCACTATTAAACAGTCGTTCAGTCTTAACACGTAGAATCGGCTCTTTATCAGATGTGGGTGGCCCTGAGAAGGGCCTTTGTTTTGTTGGTCTGCGCAGGCGCAGTTTACTTGGAGCTGGTGTACTTGGTGACGGCCTTGGTTCCCTCGGACACGGCGTGCTTGGCCAGCTCTCCGGGCAGCAGGAGGCGCACGGCGGTCTGGATCTCCCTGGAGGTGATGGTGGAGCGCTTGTTGTAGTGCGCCAGGCGGGAGGCCTCTCCGCCGATCCTCTCGAAGATGTCGTTGACGAAGGAGTTCATGATACTCATGGCCTTGGAGGAGATGCCGGTGTCGGGGTGGACCTGCTTGAGCACCTTGTACACGTAGATGGCGTAGCTCTCCTTCCTGGTCTTTCTCTTCTTCTTTCCGCCTTTCCCGGCCGTTTTGGTCACGGCTTTCTTTGAGCCCTTCTTGGGCGCGGTCTTCGCTGGATCAGGCATTATGTTCTTCTGAGAACAGACGAACGAGTGTCTCACCCAGCGCCTGTCCGCTCTATTTATACCCGCCTCATGTAAAGCAGCTGCGCAGGTCCTCAAATCTCATTGGTTAAATATTATACCGCTCTCTTTTACGTCACTTTTGTCTGAACGTGAAAATACACAGAATAATTTTGTTTCTTTTAATGTTGACATTAAGGGGAAACTGTGCTCTGTATCTTCAGATGTAACAGCCTCCAAACAGGATTCAATGATGACTGATTTACGAGATATTTAAAAAAAATCTAATACATTATGAACGTTCATTATGGAAAATGAACGTGAATATGATCCAGACCAAATAAACATGTAACTAATGCTGGACTTCGTCCTCATGGGGTTGTCCGTGTCCCGCTAACTTAAAGAACACTTAACTATTACTCCACCTTCTCGATTTCAGAACTAGTATTTATTTTAAAGGCCTTTAGTCTTAAAAATAGAACAAATTAAACTTAAACAGGTTGCAGTGGTCCAAAGGTATTCAATTATCTTCATTTTAGGCATCACAACTAGCATGCCACACACTTCGTGAGGCTTATAAGCAGTTCCTGACTGTACTTATCTAGACAAGATTTCTCGCCTAAATACGTGGGAAAATTTTCTACACAGCGCCTTTAATGTTGTACCCATGAACATATTTACATAGAAAGTATCAGGAGCTAGATGGAGTCCGCCTAAAGGACTTAAAATAATTTTACAACATTTAAACATGTTAGACGTTAACATTAGAAAGTGCGTCTTTCAGGAGTGGGTGGCTCTTAAAAGAGCCGTTGTGTTGTTGATTTGGTGGGGGGTGGTTTGTTTACTTGGCCTTCTCGGTCTTCTTGGGCAGGAGCACGGCCTGGATGTTGGGGAGCACTCCTCCCTGGGCGATGGTCACTCCTCCCAGCAGTTTGTTGAGCTCCTCGTCGTTGCGGACGGCCAGCTGCAGGTGTCGGGGGATGATTCGGGTTTTCTTGTTGTCTCTGGCGGCGTTTCCGGCCAACTCCAGAATCTCAGCAGTCAAGTACTCGAGCACTGCGGCCAGATACACGGGGGCTCCGGCTCCCACGCGCTCAGCGTAGTTTCCTTTCCTCAGCAGCCTGTGCACACGGCCCACGGGGAACTGCAGCCCGGCTCTGGAGGAGCGGCTCTTTGCCTTAGCTCGGGCTTTACCGGCGCCTTTTCCACGTCCAGACATGTTTGAGACTTCAGAAGAATCAACTGCGTCACTGCTCCGCTCAGTGGAGTTATAAAGGCCCTGCTCAGCGCTGATTGGTCCGTCGGAGAGAGAATCCTCCAATGAGAAGACAGACAGACAGACGCTTTGAGCAGAGCGAGCGCTTTTCATTACAGTCAAATTTACCTTGAAAATAAAATAAAGCTGAAAATAAAGTCACAAAACCTGCTCTTGAGCCACGCAATCCCAGCATGCACCTCCACACCACACAGTGAGCCGGGGAAACGAGTTTCAAAGCTTGCGTTCCCCAAAACATAGATGGAAATATTTATATGCAAACTGGATTATATCTGCAAAATCCATAGAAAAAAAAAATATGATTCATTGATGATTCATATTTTACAGGGTTAGGGAAGACTTGCTCTTTGGCATAACTATTAACCTATTCCTGTCTTTTTTTCCCCCCAAATACATCTTAAGGGAGCAGCTATTGTTTGGGTTTAGAAATAAGTAATTTGTTAATGTTGTATGTACATTGAAGTGCGGCTCTCGTTCATGTAGGTGGCTCTTAAAAGAGCCGTTGTTGGGTGGAGGGGGTCAGTTTAAGCTCTCTCTCCGCGGATGCGCCGGGCCAGCTGGATGTCCTTGGGCATGATGGTGACTCTCTTGGCGTGGATGGCGCACAGGTTGGTGTCTTCGAACAGTCCCACCAGATACGCCTCGCTCGCCTCCTGCAGAGCCATGACGGCGGAGCTCTGGAAGCGCAGGTCGGTCTTAAAGTCCTGAGCGATCTCCCTCACGAGGCGCTGGAAGGGCAGTTTACGGATGAGCAGCTCGGTGGACTTCTGGTACCGGCGGATCTCCCTCAGGGCCACGGTGCCGGGCCTGTAGCGGTGAGGCTTCTTGACGCCGCCGGTGGCCGGGGCGCTCTTACGGGCGGCTTTGGTGGCGAGCTGTTTCCGTGGAGCTTTTCCTCCGGTGGATTTACGCGCGGTTTGTTTGGTTCTGGCCATTTTCTTTGCTCTGGGTACTCAACCTGAGACTGTTAGGCTCAGTCTGAGGCAGTGGCTTTTTATACAAACCAGGACGAAGCTGATTGGCTCCACGGAGCTCGCGCTCTGAATTCAAACTAAACCACGCCCTCCCCGTCCCGCGCGCTCTGTCATGAATAACGGGCTTTTATGTGAGTTTGAGGACTTAAGGTCCGTGATGTGTTTGAAATGGGCACTTTCTGGGGCATGTCCACAATGAGCATGTGCATTTAAAACGTTAAAGGCTTAATTTTACATTTTGATTAATAAACAATTTAAAGAATCATTTTATCCCTCTCAGTGTATGATTAATGTACATACAGTACACAAACAACACATTTTCAGGTAAAGAGCTTTGAAGGAGGAGCTCTGGAGTCACTGACAACACAAACACCACACCACACACATACAAACACACAAACAAACCCCCCCACCCACCCAGAGTGGGTGTGAGTTCAGTGAGTGGGACACAAGGGTCACCAGATGACTCCCACGCGACCTTTATAATACATTAAAAGTGGAAATGCATTTAGCAATAGTACAAATCAGAGACTTCAACAAAAAACAACATTTGTCAATTTGTCAATCAATCAGTGCTAATATATCAGATTGTGTGTGTCACGTCAGACAAACTAAACACTAACTGAAAATCAGAAAAACTAAAAGTGAATGTTCCCACCCAACTGGAATGGACCGGGGCAGAGAGTGGAGGAGAAAATGTGAAATGAGCGGGGGCTGGTTTTAAAAAACATTCTCCAAACAAGTAATAGTAATGAGAATGGAATAAAAACACGGCTCACTGTGTTGAGGCTCTTTAGTGAGGTGGTGGCTCATAGTGATGTAGTGTTAGCGGCTCTTTTAGTGAGGTGGTGGCTCTTAAAAGAGCCTTTGTGTAGCAGGAGTCAGGTGTGACTTTACTTCTTGGCTTTCTTGGGGGCGGCCTTTTTCGCAGGTGCTTTCTTGGGGCTCTTCTTCACCGCCTTGGGCTTTTTGGGAGCCGCTTTCTTGGGGCTCTTGGCGGGCTTCTTGGCCGCTGCTTTTTTGGGCGCTGCTTTCTTCACCGCTTTCTTGGCCGGGGACTTGGGCTTCTTGGCCGCGGGTTTCTTGGCGGCCACCTTCTTCTTGGGGCTCGCTGCTTTCTTCGCCGCGGGCTTCTTGGGTTTGGCGGCGGGCTTCGTCTTCTTCACGGTCTTGGGCTTGGCCTCGGTCTTGGCCAGTTTGAAGGAGCCGGATGCGCCCGTGCCCTTGGTCTGGCTTACGGCGCCTGAGGTCACGAGCTTCTTCAGGGCGGTGTTGATGCGCTTGTTGGCCTTGGTCACGTCCACGCCTTTAGCGGCCAGTGCCTTCTTCAGAGCGGCCACGGAGACGCCTTTGCGCTCCTTGGACGCTGCGATCTCTCCGGTGATGAGCTTCTGGAGGCTGGGCCCGACGTTCTTCTTGGCCGCGGCCTTCTTCTTGGGGGCCTTGGCTTTGGCCGGAGCGGGGGCCGGTGCGGGAGCTGTCTCTGCCATTGTTCGAGTGACGGTTCAGATCTGAGTCTGAGCCGGGACGCGCGCGCACGTCACTTATACCCGCCATGAGAACCGTAGAGACTCAACCCTGTGAGCTGAGCGGCCGTGTCTCCGCTCTGTGTTTTCTCTTCGCACTTTAAACCCAAAAATACACAACGATTGCGTTTTGTTCCGTATAATTTTCACATCTACGTTTAGCGCAGAGTCTCGTCTTTCCGTTGAACACATTTAAATAATCAGAGTAATGTTTATTTTTAAATATAATCCACCAAACCGTCCTCAAACCCCGTGCGCGATGATACTCGGCGTCGACTTTTTTCCACATTTTGCTTCATATTTGTCTAAACTTTGATTTGTGATAAAATATTTGCGTTCATATCATAAGAGGAGATGTCAAAGAGTAAACTCGTGCTTTAAACTCGGGTCTTGGATGTGGCGTTTACGTGTAATTACGTCAGATTTTGGTGGTAGTAAACACAACTGCGGTGGCGGCTCAGTCTCAGTGAAGCTCTTGAGCTCAAACCTTTCACGTTTCTGTCTTTACGCTGAATTTAGGATCATTTATAAACGTTTAGATGAAAATATTCACACTTTTAATGACTCTGTGAGCTCTAAAGTCAGGCTGATGGCGAGTGTATTGAATCAGGACAGTGTGGATCCAGTTTGATTTAAAGTGGGTTTAAGATGTGCAGATAAACAGATATGACATGTGCAGGTGTCATGTGCTGCTTTATATTTTATTTACTCAATTTATTTTATGTTGCTATAATTATACAGGTCTAATTCAACTTGGGATTTTCAATTTAAAACAATATCTGTAAATCTAGGCTATTTTTAACAACAAAATGAATAAAAATGAATGAAAATACAGTTTGTTTTAATAATTCTGTTCATATTTTACGTCAAATTAAATGACAGAGTTAGCCGTTTATGCAGAATAAGACAGGAGATTTTGTGGAAATTATGGTACTAGTGTGGCCTTTGTGATTTGCTCATTGAATGGAATAGTATTTTAACGCAATCACAGTCAATCTCGCAGCCGAACTTTTTCCTTTTCCTACAATATTTTGAAATATGGTATTAAACGTATATATCCATAGAGACAAACATGTGAGAAGTTACAGGTGAGATCTGTTTAGGTCTGATATGATGATTTTTGGTTATATAGGCCGAGTTTAACTTGGTCATTTGCAATTTAGAATGATATCTATAGGCTATTTTTTTTCTGTTTTACTACAAAATTGCATTTCTGACCAAAAATATAACCTAATTTGTACCAGTTTTGTTTTATTTTTAGATGTGGTCACCTAACAATACAATAAGCAGTACAGTATAAGCGAACAATAATGCAAAACAAGTTTATTTGTACAGCACAATTCATACACAAAGTCATTCAAAGTGCTTTACAGAATAAAAAAGACGTTAAAATCACAATACAACAAGTCAACAATAATAACTGTATTAGGATCGGTAAATGGGACAAAAGCTTATTTTATGGTATTTCACGTTTTAAAAGGGCAATTACTCCAAAAATGAACAAGACAAGAAACAAAATGTTGTATTTTATAAGTCGTAAAAGCCAAAGTTAGACCTGGATGACTGAGGGATTACACAGATATGTTATAAAAGTATTAAATGTTCTTCTTTTATGGTCTGTTATCCCGTCATACAGGCCTAGGACGTCAAGTCACATTACAGAGTGAACATAACAGAAATAGCACTAATTATGAAAGTAATCGCAAAATTGAGTGAATACTGATGTGTACATTTGTATTCTGCCTCTTCTCTTTTAATCTTCATTGTATGTTCATTTGTTGTATTGTGATTTTAATGTCTTTCTTATTCTGTAAATCACTTTGAATTACTTTTTTGTACCAGCCGTGCAGTACAAATAAACTTGCCTTGCCTAAACGTGATGCGTCTCAAGCCGTTGTGGTGAGTTATCCGAGACTCGTGTGGCTCTCCTGCGCAGGTCGGAGGTCAGATTCACTGTGTGACCTTTGACCTGTGTGCGTTCATTTGCTTTGAATCGGATGATGATCACGCACTCTACGTCTGGTTTATGACTCAGTATCAGTGATGCGAAGTAACTGAACGTTTGAGAAGTGTCCTAAAGTCATCTGGTTCATTCAGACTCTGTAATATTCTGCTATAAAACTGAAGATGAGCAGCCGAACGTCTTCACTCCTACAACGATTTGTCCAGTTGACAGATTTTATATATTTTTCTTTTACTACGGCTCAGACCTGGACGACTGAGGGATCACACAGATACAATAGACAGGTTTTATGTTTTACCAACCAAGATGTGTAGGTGTGTAGTCCGAAAGTCCGAAGGTCACGTGAGTTTTATCTTTGCTTCAGGAGTTTAGAGGCTAAATGTTTTACTCCAGAATGTGCTTTAACTGTCTGTGCATCTGTGTCAGGAGTCGGTGGCTTGGGAAAATACATTAAAAGTTCAACTGAAGTGTAATTTATTTGTGTTAGTTTCTTTTTTTTAAATTGTAGTTCTAAATTGGAAGATTAATGTGATCTTGAAATACTAAAATTTATCTATATTTTAGTATTTTTCGTTGTCATTTTTTTTTTGTTTGCTACATGGATAATTTAAGTCCAGCTTTTTAATTCATTTGAAACACTATAGTTGTTTATAAGTAAGAGTAAAGGTAAAAAATAAAAATAAAAAAATAAAATAAAAAACTATATACAGTGTTAGTATTTGCAGCTCCCGGTGTTTTCTTTTTTTCCATGGAAACTGTGTCTTAATGGCTCTTTGGGGGTTAAAGGTCATCGACCCCTGGACTGTCTAATCCCTCCGTCATCCATAATAAAAGAAAAATATAAAATCTGTCAACTGGCCAAAACATTGTAGGAGTAAAGACGTTTGGCTGCTTCTTCTTCAGTTCTGGTCAGATTTCTGCTGGACACGGCCTGAAGGAGGAGCTAACGCCACTGAAACTAAAAACACCTGTTTGTTTACAGTTTCCGTTTCTATGCTAGGTCTATTGAGCTACACTAAGTGTGCACTGTGCCTGAGTCATAATTAGCATAATCATACAAGCCCCTAATGAGTGATTTCACACCCATCAGCATTCTGACAAGGCCTATTGTTGTTGTTTTTTTTAGATTAGGTCTGAGGTTGGAGTTATAAAAAGGTGATAGATGTTGTCTACGGCCTCCATTCCTGTTTCCACCTCCCGTTCCTTCAAAATAAATGCTTCTTAAATAGCACTGAACTGACCAGTACAAGTATTTAACCAAATGATTGGGTAGAATTAACCCAGCAGAGAATTTAAACATCAACCAGAATTATGTAGGAAAAAAATAATCCAGAAAATTTGATTAAAATAATAACCCAAACTGCTGGTCAGAATAAACCTGAGTTCATCCGATAGAAACCCAGCGCTGGGTCATTCATTTACACAGGCTGGGTTACTGTTTACCCAGCATTCTTAGTGTGTACCATTTAACCAGAGAAAAAGACGAAGTTTAAATCTAACCAGACTCATTTTGACTTTTTGTCTAATCTGATTGAACTGATTATGTCACCAACACAGTTTTATAATAGAATCCAGTCCATGGCCCCACCACGGACTGAAATTATATTTTTAATTGATCTTATAGTCACAGAAAATCCTTTACCGAGTAATTTAAACAACTGATGGGAAATCATTTACAAAGGTTTTTATTTTGTACCAAAATCCTGCACCAAAACATGAATTATGAATAAAAAAACTGACGTCCTCAGAAAAAAGTGATCACTTCCTCACTGTCCTCCCCACTCTGAAAAACATGAAGTATTATTAATACTTAAAGTCTAAAATGTCCACAAGACAAAAGAGGCTAAGAGACACAAAGAGGGAAGAGGAGACAAGGAGAGAGGAAACACAGCAAGGAGAGAGGAGACACGATGAGGAGAGAGGAGACACAACTAGGAGAGAGGAGACACGACGAGGAGGGAGAGACAATGAGGAGAGAGGAGACACGATGAGGGGAGAGGAGACACAAAGAGGAGAGAGGAAACACGATGAGGAGAGAGGAGACACAACTAGGAGAGAGGAGACACGACGAGGAGGGAGAGACAACGAGGAGAGAGGAGACACGATGAGGGGAGAGGAGACACAAAGAGGAGAGAGGAAACACGATGAGGAGAGAGGAGACACAACTAGGAGAAAGGAGACACGACGAGGAGAGAAAAGACACGACGAGGAGAGAGGAGACACGACGAGGAGAGAGAGACACAACAAGGAGAGAGGAGACCCGACGAGGAGAGAGGAGACCCGACGAGGAGAGAGGAGACACGACGAGGAGAGAGGAGACACGACAAGGAGTGAGGAGACACGACAAGGAGTGAGGAGTGACAGCAAGGAGAGAGGAGACACGACGAGGAGAGAGGAGACACGACGAGGAGAGAGGAGACACAACGAGGAGTGAGGAGTGACAACAAGGAGAGAGAGGACACAACTAGGAGAGAAGAAACACAATGAGGAGAAAGGAGACACAAAAAGGAGAGAGGAGACAAGGTGAGTAAGCAAAGTTAGGAGATAGGAGACGTTGTTAGAGGTTTGGAGGTGAAGTTTGGGGTTAGGAGGCGGGGTTAGGAAGAAAGAGGAGGAGTTAGGCAGGTTACCAGGAAGAGCAGCGTGTGGTGGATGATGAACTCTCGCAGCAGTCGGACTAAATCCTGGTTCAGACTTTGGAACAGCGTCGGGATCAGGACTAAGGCCAAGTTATGAGCGGACATCAGGTTTACCTGCGAGAACACCTGGATCCTGAGGACACAGTGGAGCACAGGTGAGACAGGGCGGAGCACAGGTGAGACAGGGCGGAGCACAGGTGTAGGCTATGCCCCGCCCCTGTCAGAGGAACAAAGGACTCACTAAAGACATGTGGAAGTTTCAGACATAATACACTTTTGTTGTAATATTAATATTGATCTGAACCGACTTAATAAAAGAAACCCTTCGCTGACTGAGGTTGAAAACCCCAGCGATGTTTTTTGAATGCCTCTTTTAAAATAAAAATAAGAATAAGTGAGTGTTTAGGGGCAGTTACATGTAAAAGTGTGCAAACAGCGCGTTGAGGGTGGCTCTGCTGTCGTCGGGCAGATCTCGTAGTAAACCTTTGTAGGCGGCGAATCTGGAGCGTTCGTCTGAGATCACTGTAGCAGAACAGAGCAAAACAAAAATGTGGATTTAATTAAGACTCACTAAAGACGGCTCAGTACTGCTACTACTACTACTACTGCTACTACTGCTAGTACTAATACCATTACTACTACTGATACTATTATTAGGCTACTACTACTGCTGCAACTACAACTAGTATTACAATTACTACTGCTACTACTAACACCTCTGCTATTTACGGCCCCTAGTACTAGTCCTACTGCTACTGTTACTACTGCTCACCTGCAGCTTTGATCCACTGGGGCATGTTGTGTTCAGGGATCAGCCCGTTCATTTGTCGCACGAGGCGTTTGAGGGTGGCGGCCGCGTCCAGGACTCCCTGTTCATCGCTCTCAAGAGGGGCGGAGTCTGGTGACCTCATCAGGGCCTCCACCAAACGGTTCACTTTGTTTGTCAGACCACAGCGACGGTACACGCCCTCCACCTTCAGGCCTGAGCAACGCACGAAACACAACTTTATGCTCTGCCGTTGTTTTAAATAGGACAGATTTTGTTCTGGTTTAGTCCTGGTTTAGTCCTGGTTTAGTCCTGGTTTAGTCCTGGTTTAGTCCTGGTTTAGAACTGATTTAATCCCGGTTTAGTCCTGGTTTAGTCCTGATTTAATCCTAGTTTAGACCTGTTTTAGTCCTGATTCAGTCCTGGTTTAGTCCTGGGTTAGTCCTGGGTTAGTCCTGGGTTAGTCCTGGTTTAGTCCTGGTTTAGTCCTGATTTAATCCTGATTTAATCCTGGTTTAGTCCTGGTTTAGTCCTGATTTAATCCTGATTTAGTCCTGATTTAATCCTGGTTTAATCCTGGTTTAGTCCTGATTTAATCCTGGTTTAGTCCTGGTTTAGTCCTGATTTAATCCTGGTTTAGTCCTGATTTAATCCTGGTTTAGTCCTGGTTTAGTCCTGGTTAGTCCTGGTTTAGTACTAATATAGTCCTAGTTTAGACCTGGTTTAGTCCTGATTCAGTCCTGGTTTAGACCTGGGTTAGTCCTGATTTAATCCTGGTTTAGTCCTGGTTTAGTCCTGGTTTAGTCCTGGTTTAGTCCTGGTTTAGTCCTGGTTTAGACCTGATTTAATCCCGGTTTAGTCCTGGTTTAGTCCTGATTTAATCCTAGTTTAGACCTGTTTTAGTCCTGATTCAGTCCTGGTTTAGTCCTGGGTTAGTCCTGGGTTAGTCCTGGTTTAGTCCTGGTTTAGTCCTGATTTAATCCTGATTTAATCCTGGTTTAGTCCTGGTTTAGTCCTGATTTAATCCTGATTTAGTCCTGATTTAATCCTGGTTTAATCCTGGTTTAGTCCTGATTTAATCCTGGTTTAGTCCTGGTTTAGTCCTGATTTAATCCTGGTTTAGTCCTGATTTAATCCTGGTTTAGTCCTGGTTTAGTCCTGGTTAGTCCTGGTTTAGTACTAATATAGTCCTAGTTTAGACCTGGTTTAGTCCTGATTCAGTCCTGGTTTAGACCTGGGTTAGTCCTGATTTAATCCTGGTTTAGTCCTGGTTTAGTCCTGGTTTAGTCCTCGTACCGTGGCTTGTGACATGAGAAATGCAGCGTTCTATTGACGCAGGAACTCTTCCCTTCACTGACTTCACCGGGTACAGCCCTCCCCTCTGATTGGCTTGTGGATATGTTCCTGCATTCTTATTGGTTGCTGGATATGGGGCTGAGCTTGGATTGGTTCCTGGTTTAAGTGCCGGACTCTGATTGGCTTGTTGCGCGTTGAGGGCGGAGCACAAGTGACTGAACCAGGAAGAGCAGCTCAAACTGTCCTCAAATCGGAAGGACATACTCCTGAAACCGACCAATGAGAGGACAGAGTGCATTATCATTAAAGAAATCGACCAATGAGGGTCCTCTATTCTCTGTAACATGATTGGTTAAAGAGTTACCTGTCTCTGGTGTCCAGGGTCACAGTGTTTTCTGACGGATCCATTTCTGCAAAACACAAAATAAAGAGTAAATTCAAACAGGGTGTAGGGCACGATTAGCTGAGGTCAGTGCCAATAAGACATTAAAAAGACATTAAAAAGGCTAGAGAGTTCGTTGTCATGGTAACCTATAGTAACCAACCTAGAGTCACAGCGGCCATTTTGTGACTGTAACATTCCGCCCAAGAAGGCAAATTAACAAGCATCTAGATTTTTTCATGATAACTTCCTCTTTAATACTTGGCACTTCTGGTGTTTTGTACTTTATCTAATGTAAAAAAAAAAAAAAAAATCTTGAAAAATTCTTAAAGATTTTATGTAATAAATTATTTTATAGTAATAGGCATGAAGTGAACCGAATAATTATCACTGGTTAAGTCAATATGATGTATTTTACTTGTAACTTACTCTGTAATTACTGAGCACAAAGTTCAACATCTTCTCTCTCAACGCATCAGGCCCATCAACAGAAATTCGGGGGCCCAGAGCAAAAAGCCTCACATGGGCCCCCTCTAATAAAAATGAATCAACCCTAGACGTGATTGTTGTCAGCTGAATGGACTTTAAGACATAAGATTAATATGACAAGTTTGTGGAGCCAGTGTCATCTTCAAATTGAAGAACCTGAACGTAAACTGTTATGCTCATTCCTCAACTCACAAGACGTGGAAACGCATTCGCCATGGAAACAGACGAACCTACAAGCTCTCTGTTCTTTATAAATACCACATGCTAATCATAGTGCTAATGTTTTTGTACTTGGAAAAGTGGCGACTCACCGTGGCGTGTGATTGGATGCAGTTGGAGGCAGCTCTGTTTTTGGTAAAGACTGACTCCGCCCACCCACAGCAGGATCCAGGCGTCTGATTGGCTGCTGTGAACGCCCATCTCCACCACACATACTTTACTCACGGCTAAGGCCCCGCCCACCTCTGCATCAGACACACCTGAGGGCAGGATCACCTGAGGAGAGCGACCATCAGATTAAAGACTTTAACAGTCCTGGTTTAGACTTAATGTAATCCTGGTTTGTTTCTGGTTTAGTCCTGGTTTGTTTCTGGTTTAGTCCTGGTTTACTCCTGGTTTAGTGGTAGGCTGTATAAAGTGGACTAAGGTCGTTTTCACACCTAATAGTCCAGTAGACTCGGTTCGATTCGGGACCAAAATTGAAACATTGTTAACATTTTCAACTGGAGCGGTTTGCTTTCACACTGCTTTTTGTCAAACGAACCAAACCTTTTGAGAAGCTTGTCTAATCCTTCACATGTGGTGGCGCTGTACCAAAAACCATGGAAGGAAACGAGACAAAAAACCATGAAGAAGAAACGCCGCTCGTCTATTGCATGTCACGTATTTTTATGTATTGTTGACGAAGTTTTTTTACTTTTGTCCGACACTGCGCTACAGTGCGGGGGAATCCTACTGCTTTCATTTTTTCACTTATTAATTTATAAACCTCGTTGTTTTTGTGCGTGGTCACAAGTAACTGACATATATTTTCATCAGACCATATTTCTATGAGGGCTTTTACCTCCTCTTCACTCCACATCTGACCACGAGCCATTTCTCCGCTCCGCTAGCTTTGCACCCGTGTTTGTTTTGGTTTTATTTACCCAGAATGCTCTGCATGTAATCCGCTTCCTGTCTTTGGAGCGGCCTGTGGTCCGCTTGACGTTCACATATGCATTTGAACCGTACCAGAGTTCACTTCAACCGGACCGAGACCTAGGTTTTTTGGCGGACGAGAGTTCGCTTTTTTGGACCGTATCAGAGTTTGATTGCGCATTCACACCTGACCAAACGAACCGGACTTTGTGGCCAAAAGAACTAGAGTTCGATTAAAGCGAACTAACCAGTGCTAGTGTGAATACGACCTAAGTGAGTTTGACGTCACCCATAGAGTTTGGCTCCAACAAAATGAAGCTCATTCCAACCGCAAGTATCATAGCAACCAAAGGGCCAACGTGAACGTGACACGCCTTAGAGATACAACTGGACAGGAAGTAGTGGAGCTAACAGTGATGTTGTCGGGCGCTGCACAGAGCCAAATGGAGTTGATGGAGCCGAATCGCGCCCATGCTAACTCCCTTCTTACATAAACAGGCACTAAAAGTCCTGGACAAAAAACATGCCAATACCATCACTGCCATATACTCCAAAAAATGCACACTTCTAAACTTTGATATTATACAGAAATACACGTCTATTCGAATGGCTCACAAAATCCTACATAACACTGCACCTCTAAAACAATTCATCCAATTCACATCAGCAACAACCTCCAGAGTCACACGGGCCTCCACCAGGGGGCAGTGTGCCATCCCAAAAAGAAAAACTGCTTTTGCACAGTCAGCCTTTGGTTCAATAAAAGAATGGAACCAACTCCCAGACGACATAAAAAATAAACCCAACTATGAGTCATTTTCAAAAGAACTAAAAAAAATGGCTATGGACTGGTCAGATTCAGCACTGAAGGACCCACTTTTTGTTCCCAGTGTGCTATGTTTTTAAAGTATATAATATGTTTTAACTTTTGTAATGTGAATGTTGAGTGTAAGCTGATTAATATGTGCTAATGTGTGGTTTTTATATTGTTGAATGTGTGAATTGCATTGTATAATTTATCTTTGTTCCTCAGGGACTACAGATGGAAACGAGCTGTTGAGCTTTAATCTGGTGCATAATCTCTGTTTTATGAGCATAATGTCTCTGTGCACTGTCCCTTCAAATAAAGACTAACTAACTAACTGTTTGGAACCCAGCAGCTAGCATGAGAGCTATGTCCATTTATATATGGAGCCTATAGTTCAGTCCTGGTTCCGTCCTATTTAGTCCTGGTTTAGTCCTGGTTTAGTCCTGGTTTAGTCCTGGTTTAGTCCTGGTTTAGTCCTGGTTTAGTCCTGGTCTTACCTTGAGTATTTGGTAGTAGTGTGTGAGCAGGTCTTGTAAGGAGTCGGACCCACAGACCAGAGGCCCGTTCAAGGTGTGGATGTGGAACTGGGGTCTGTCCCTGGAACACACAGAAGGAGGCGCTGTTAGACTTATGTCCAAATCCTGCAATGGGCTGTAAGTCCCACCCACTGAACAGTCAGAACCTTTTCTGATTGGCTCTCTCCTCCTTAACCGAAACCCTGCACAAAACTGACTCGTAGAGCAGAAACACAGAGTGTTTCTTTCGGGGTGGGGCTTAGTGTTCAATTTCAATGAACGCTATCACACTGGTGTGTGCTGCGTTTCCCTGGAGAGTGAGTTCATTTCATAATCAGCAAATGGTAAGAATCAGCCACATTGACATAATTTTGTGATCTGTTAAATACAGTTGACTAATATCTTTATTTATAATTTTCTTTTGACTAAAAAATGCTGTTCAGTTTTGCCAAGACTTGGTTAAACTTACCTGCTCGTTAACCTGACCCTGGTCCTAACCTTAACCTGAGAGTTAATATATATTGACAAAAAGCAGCATTTGTGAGAATCGTCACGAACACAGAGTCTATTGTTTGTCTCTGATGCATCAACAGAAAGTCAAAGAAAAGCCGGATGTGTTTTGTAATAATTTTAGGTCTAAAATTTGTTTTGCAAAAGTCTGTTTTTGAACTTGGCAGCTCAGGCGAATAGAAAACACTGTTTAAAATGGGTTACCATGGCAACAATAGAAAGTTAAGTCCCACTCTCAACAAAATGAGTTTTTAGGGTGCTCCTAATTAACCTTATGCTTTTGGTAAGAGTTTTGTTAATAGTATCAGTGATGTTTTTATGTTCAATGTTACGGTGAGTTTCTGACCCGCTCTGGAAAAACATGGAGTGCACTTCTCTCAGGTCCAAAACGTCACACGCCGCAGAATCGTTCTCCATTGAAAAGAGGAAGCGGTCGTCCTCCACTTTCGCGTGAAGCTCCTCCTCCTCCTCACCTGCAGAGGTAATTACAGGTAACTGCTCTGGACCAATCAGGAGCCAGTACCAGTATGTGGGGAGTTACCTGACGTGGCAGAGACTGCGCTGTCATTGGCCTTCAGTGGATGTGGAGGTGGGACGTCTGTTAGAAAAAATCATTTTAAGAGGATTTACAAGATCAGCTTCGTGCAGCATTCAGAGACTTCTGACCATAGACTGTAAATATAAATGGACATAACTAACCCACTAGTCACTGCGTTCCAAGCAGAAAGTGAGAATGGGTGCACTTCCAACTTCATCAGCTCCAATTCACTTTCTATTGAAAAAACGTGGCCCCTCTCTCTGTAACTGCTGCTGTCTGGCTATTTGGACCTTAAAATGTTGTTTTTTTATCTGCTCTACATGATCTTGAGGTTTTTTATGACACTATTTTGTCCCTAAATCAGTGGTTCTCAAACAGTGGGGCGCGCCCCCTCTGGGGGGCAACGCCAGAGGGGGTGTGTATGACTCCGGGAACATGCTTGTCTTTTGCCGCACTAGAATAAAGTGTAATTGCACGTCCACTACTGTAGGTGGCAGTTGCGCTCTCGTCAGATTGTGCACAGGCCCTACACCATAGAGCTAAGACTATGTACGTGCACAAACCCTACACTGTAGGTCGTGCGTACGTAGCAAAGAGCAGGAGAGAGCGAACAGATCATGACACAATGAACAAGAGACACTTTTGATAAAGAGACACTATAGAAAAAAAATTAAACAGGGATGAAAAGAAAGGAGGAGATAGACGGAGGTAATGAGACGTATAAAGTCCAGCTAAACATTGAGCAGGAGCTGAGATAAGATAAGATATGCCTTTATTCATTTTTGTTTTTCTTGTTAATGTTGCTGATCTATTAATTATTATTTATTTAATTAATTTCATTTTAAAGTTTTATATATATAATATATATATGAATTTCAGGGAAATTTATGCAGGTTTGCTAAGTGCTCGCCCTCCCAAACAGTGCGGGTGGGAGGAGGGCGTTATCTTCAACAGCCTCGCTCCTGATTGGCTCTTTGGTTGCTATGATACTCGGGGTTGGAATTCCAAATATAGATTTGGGCTCCAGATTAGCCGCTATAACTGCTAGCCTCAATGAGCTTCATTTGGAGCTGAGCGCTAGAGGTGACGTCACACTCACACTTCTTTACAGTCTGTGGGAGTTCCTCGATGGAGGGACTGACCTGTGAACTCGTTGAGTCGCAGCAGCTCCACCTGCAGAGCTTGCCCCGCCCTCTGCGCCAGGTGAATGGGGCTGGGACTGAGCAGGTCGGTTTGGGTCACCTGGTTAGACAAAAGGGCGGGGTCAGCTGTGGGGTTTAGGTTTAGGGTGAGGGGTGAAAAGTGAAAGGTCACAGATGCACTGACCTTTGCTCCGGAGCAGATCAAAGACAGAGTTTCATCCACATCATCTCCACACACCACCTCCCTGAGCCTCTGTGGAGAAAGTACTATTAAAGTACCAGCAAAGTACTTTGTTAAAATACTGCAAACACTGTCACCTCTCTCAGTTTCTGCAGAAAGATTGTTAAAGCTGCATTTCATGATTTAAGTCTTTAAACCTGTCTAACCCATGTCTGTCACTCTTAGACCTGCTTTAGTCCTGGTTTAGACCTGGTTTAGTCCTGGTTTAGACCTGGTTTAGTCCTGGTTTAGACCTGGTTTAGTCCTGGTTTAGCCTCGTTCTGTACCTGGTCCATTAGGTCCTGGCTGGACGACAGAGCGTGCAGGCGTCTGTATCGTCCTTTGGCGTATTTGTCATGGATGAACTTTGACCTTTCTTCGTCTGATGAATGAGGGCTCAGTTGTTCCGTTGCTGGAACGACAGGAGCCCAGATCTGGTTCGCTGCTTGGTTGCCAAGGGAAACGAAGAGCTGTGGTCAGAGGAAACAGATTTATGGTCCAGTTATAGACATGGACCTAAAATGGTTCTGTCAGGCTCTGGGGAGGTCAGGGAAGAGTCATAGGTCATGGGTCAGGGGAGGATTGGGAGGGTTACAGGTCATGGGAGGGTCATTGGTCAGGGGTCAGAGGAAGGTCAGGGGAGGGTCTTGGGTCAGAGGAGGGTCATAGGTCAGGGTTAGGGGATCTAAAGGGTTTGTAGAAGCCTCAGACCTGGATGAGGGCCTCGGTCCACACTTTGTTGTCCATCGTCAGACTCTTGATTTTGGATATTTGTCCCAGAGACCTGTGAACTCCTGCAATGTGAAAACATGTCAAATATTATCTCTCGAGTGGGGCAGAATTCTGACCCTCTGACCTCTGCCCCCCTCTGACCTCATATTTGTCTAAAGCTTTGTTCTGACCGGTCTGACTCTCTGATTTTGACCTCATCTCACTCTTGTTTCTCTGTGTCTCAGGTTTTAGATTTTATTCCACCAATTAAGTTAAAATGAGAGAAAAATACAAATCTGCCACACACTTTAATAGCTCTTATTTTACAGCTACAGTTTTTTGATTAAACTTTACTCTCTCACCTGCGCAGGTGTGGCACAGCACAAGCAGCAGATTGGCCGACGCCCACTCAGGATTTGGTGCCCCACAGTCTGCACACAGTTTAGTGCTGGGATTCTGGTCCCAGAGACGCAACGCCACCTGGCTGCTGCCCATGGAACTACTGATAGTGGAGGAGAGAGCGTCCATCCAGACGGTCAGCTCTTTAGACGAATCAATGGAGACACTGTGCAGAGGGTGGGGCTAGTTTACTGACATATTGAAGCTTTTTGCACATGTTTCATGTCGTCTGTTATATTAAGATCAAACCTGAAGGTCTTGAATGGCGTGATGAGGCTGAGGGAGTGTTTCCCGCTCTTTTTCACTGACGCCACGTTCAGTGGAACTGCAAACGAAGCCACGCCCACAGCAAAACTGTCCTTATTTGGAAACACCCAGAGCTCTGAGCCCTGCACCGCGGCGTACGCCCGACTGCGAGGTTCCTTCAACGTGATTTGCCCATGATGTGTAGGAGGGGCGGGGCTTGGACAGCCCCGAGCCAATTGGAGAGAGGAGACCCAGCCCTCCTGCACATCTGTGAAACACAGAGGAAAGTTTAAATTGTGTTGTGTGCTACAGCATAAACACTGTCCTCCAGGGGGCGCTCTGACCGTCGTTGTGGGCCATGAAGTCGTAGTGTTTCTTCCCGAGGTAAACGGAGAATCGCCCTTTGTCCTGACGCTTTATGTTTGTGATGTTTGACACATGGAACATCACCTCACTGAAGCGATCCTGGAGGACAAAACAAACGCACCTCAAATTACACTCTCCAACAAACAAACAAACAAATAAAGAAACAAGCTCATCTAAAACACACTAAGTCCATCCATCCATCCATCCATTTTCTTCCGCTTATCCGGGGCCGGGTCGCGGGGGCAGCAGTCTAAGCAGGGACTCCCAGACTTCCCACACCCCGGACACGTCCTCCAGCTCCCCCGGTGGGACCCCAAGGCGTTCCCAGGCCAGCCGAGAGACATAGTCCCTCCAGCGTGTCCTGGGTCTTCCCCGGGGCCTCCTCCCGGTGGGACATGCCCAGAACGCCTCCCTAGGGAGGCGTCCAGGAGGCATCCTGAGCAGATGCCCGAGCCACCTCAGCTGGTTCCTCTCAACGTGTAGGAGCAGCGGCTCTACTCCGAGCTCCTCCCGTGTGACCGAGCTCCTCACCCTATCCCTAAGGGTGCGCCCGGCCACTCTGCGGAGGAAGCCCATTTCAGCCGCTTGTATCCGCGATCTTGTCCTTTCGGTCATTACCCAAAGCTCATGACCATAGGTGAGGGTAGGAACGTAGATTGACCGGTAAATCGAGAGCTTCGCCTTCCGGCTCAGCTCCTTCTTTACCACAACGGACCGATACAGCGACCGCATCACTGCAGACGCTGCACCGATCCGCCTGTCAATCTCCCGCTCCATCCTTCCCTCACTCGTGAACAAGACCCCGAGATACTTGAACTCCTCCACTTGGGGCAGAGACTCACCACACCACTAAATCTAATCCAGCAAACAGACAAATAAACAGGTCCACCTAAAAACAGGGGCGTTAGGGGTAGTTTTAGGGTTAGAGGTTAGGGGTAAGGGGTAGAAGTTAGGGTCACAGTTAGTGTCATAGCGCCCTCTGCTGTGTGAAAGGTGAGACTCACGGTGCGTTTCTTCCACAGAGCCATGACCTGTCCATCAAAGGTGGCCCACACCACGTTGTGTCTGTAACAGAGGACACGGGTCAAAATGTGAGGTCACAACTTTTACACTTAAAGGGGCACTATGTAACTTTTCTGGGAGAGGATCCACCACCTTCCTGTAACTTGGACTGCTTGTCTCCGTAGAGATCGAGCTGTTTAAAGTCATACTGTGGACATTTCTCTACAAAACTATCACCTCTAGGAAGTGTAATTTTGTCCTGTTTGCACGGCTCCTCTGTACGTGACTGTAGTAAATATGTTTGATGAGTTACACCTGATGCCCTTCCACACGTCGAGCCAGCTGCTGCGGGCCACGGACGGGCTCTGAGCGGGAGGACCCCCAGACCCCTTCTTCCTGGAGACCCTCAGCGTAGCAGTTCTGACAAAACAAACATGAAGGTTAGAACATTTCACCATATGATCTTCAGTTCAAACTCTTAAAGTGCGTACGACAGGTTTGGATGATTCTCAAATTGTTACTTAACTTGGTGGGAGAAAACCTGTCCCCTGGTCCCTCGTTTATAGCGGGGGTTACGTTCTAAAAATAACCCGCAATTGGCGAAATCCAGCTTTATTTTTACAATTATTCTCTATGTTTTTGTCTGTAAAACCCCTCACCACACACTTTATACACTTTTGTCACACAGGCGTTAATATTTTCTCACATTTCTCTCTCGTTTAAACTCTCTCAAAGTTCAAACCTTCGTAGGCGTCTTTGTCGGTGCAGAACGTTTCATCGACATTGTGGGTTTTTGTCGGGGAGAAAACAAATTGCAAACGTACAGCACTTCAGAGTCACACTGCGATCCAACGTTTATGTAAATTTGTCTGAACACATTCTGTACTGGACAGGAGACACGGCACGGAGGAGACTGATGGACAATGGTCTACAGTCCAACAGCCAATCAGGACGCACAACACAATGGTCTACAGTCCAACAGCCAATCAGGACGCACGACACAATGCACAATCATATAATGTAAAAAAATAAAATCCGCGAAACTGCGAGGCCACGAAAGGTGAACCACGATATCTCGAGGGACCACTGTACAGCTATAAAGAAGCACTTTGTAAAGAAAAGTTGAAAAATATGCTGAAAATGACAGGAAGTAGAGTGTTCTGTTTCAGAGAGTCCCACACTGATGACATCACACTGGGGAAATTTTATCCAAACATTCTGCTCAATTTACAAAATAAACAAATTTTCCCAAATACCTGTAACATCGTTTTAACAATATTTAGGTGTTTTCTTATATTTGTATTTGTGAAATCATAATTTTTGTGAGTGGATGGATATTAGAGGAGTTTTGGTCGACTGTACAGCTTGGTTGCTAGGTAACGCTCGTGAAATTCCCTAAGGTGATTTCCAACCAGGAAGTAAAATTTGAAACCTAAAAAATTGCAATGGTAATTTTCTTTTTTTTATGTAATGATCTTAACATTGTTTTAGTAAAATGAGTAGTTCAACCTGTCATAGGCACTTTAAATGAGAAACACTGACTCACCTGGGGATTCGAGCTTTGGGCTTCTTTGATTGGCTGGGAGGAATGGGAGGAGGCGGGGCCGGGTGCGAGGGGGTGAGGCGTCCTGGAGGCGGGCTGTGGGTCACGTGACAGAGGTGGAATTAGACTTGGATATTCAGCATTACAGTGGAGCGAAGGGAGAAGAGTAAAATAAACAGACTAATGTACACGTTCATGAGAGTGAGATTATAAAGCGTTCTGATTGGTTGATGGTGATGTCACTCACGCCGCAGCTGCAGGTTCCTCGTCCTCATTGGAGGATTCAGACTCTCCCTCCTCATGGCTCGTCCAGTGGGAGAGCATGGTCAGGTACTCCACTTTGGCCTGTGACGAGTCTAAAAAAAACAGGTTTACTTCAGAAATGATGAACAAGAAAAATAAAAAAAATAATAAAATAAATCCACAAACCGTCCAGACCCGAGACCTCTGGGACCCCCACGACTTTTGGCTGCAGCACTGTCTTCACCAGATTTGAGAGAGCGTTCACATCTGCAACAAACACACTGTGTCAGATGCCCTCCCTGTGTGTGTCAGATGCCCTCCCTGTGTGTCAGATGCCCTCCCTGTGTGTGTCAGATGCCCTGTGTGTGTCAGATGCCCTCCCTATGTGTGTCAGATGCCCTCCCTGTGTGTCAGATGCCCTCCCTGTGTGTGTCAGATGCCCTGTGTGTGTCAGATGCCCTCCCTATGTGTGTCAGATGCCCTCCCTGTGTGTCAGATGCTCTCCCTGTGTGTCAGATGCCCTCCCTGTGTGTGTCAGATGCCCTCCCTATGTGTGTGTCAGATGCCCTCCCTGTGTATGTCAGATGCTCTCCCTGTGTGCGTCAGATGCCCTCCCTGTGTGTGTCAGATGCCCTCCCTGAGTGTGTCAGATGCCCTCCCTGTGTGTCAGATGCCCTCCCTGTGTGTGTCAGATGCCCTCCCTGTGTGTGTCAGATGCCCTGTGTGTGTGTCAGATGCCCTGTGTGTGTGTCAGATGCCCTCCCTGAGTGTGTCAGATGCCCTCCCTATGTGTGTCAGATGCCCTCCCCGTGTGTCAGATGCCCTCCCTATGTGTGTGTCAGATGCCCTCCCTGTGTATGTCAGATGCTCTCCCTGTGTGCATCAGATGCCCTCCCTGTGTGCGTCAGATGCCCTCCCTGTGTGCGTCAGATGCCCTCCCTGTGTGTGTCAGACGGTCATGTTACCTGTGAGTCCAGGTGTGAACGGCCCTACAGAGGGGAGGGGCTTGTCTGCAGAGGGGAGGGACTTATCGGCAGGGGGCGTGGCTGTAGGAGCGTTAGCATTAGTCACATTGCTAACCAGTCCGGCTAAACTGCGGACGTCCGAGAAGCTGCTGAAGATGTCGGTCTGCGGGTGAGCCACAGTGTTGGCCTCAGCCGCTAAGCTCGGGATGCCCGCCGCGATGCTATTGGCCAGTGCAGAGGGGGGCGGAGCTGAAGGAGGATGGGCTGAGGGGGGAGGGGCCCGGGGAGCTGAGGGGGCGGAGTCTTTGATAGAGAGAGCGAATCCTGAGAGAGATGGAATGTGAGTCGCGATGAGGTCACTGACTCCGCCCAGAGACGGGACGCAATCTGCAAACAGGAAATAAATTGAAAGTCTCGACACAAACTTTGCTAAACTGTCTCTCCTCTCTGTAACCCTGTTCTAACGTGATAAGGTATCCCGCAGTGGGGCTTTAATTCTGTTCTAATGTAATGTCATCCTCAGAAACATCCCCGGAGTTATGTTTCGTTCACATGTTTCAGTTTCCTGCACATTTAGTCGACGGTCGGAGGATCAATTCCTGCTCGGATCAGGTTCTGTCGTGTCCTTAGGCAAAACACTTCACCCACATTTAAATTGCCGAGTATAAAAGTTTTGTGAGCGTGAGTGAATGGCCGTGGTGGGAGGGGCCGATGGTGCAAATTGGCCACTTTTGTGTGGAGTGAATGAATCGTGACTAAAGTGGATTGATTTGAGAGACTTTGTGGAGCCTGTAAAGCACATTACAAGTGTAAGGCATCATCAATATTATTATTATTATTATTATTATTATTATTACACCTTGTGATGTCATCAGGTGGTGCTCATTCACCTTTAGCACACTCACTGATCATTTTAGCACAAACATCTTTGCTAAAACTCGTGTATTTATTTACTTTAACACCTCCATGAAAAATAAAAAGCAGAGACAAATGATTTTAAAATGAATAAAGAGCTTAAAATATCTGCATAACCTCAGCTACTGCAACCTCAACCTGAAACTACTATCAAGTACTAATACGACTACTAATACTGCTACTATTATCTACTATTGTTTGTGTGTGTGTGTGTGCGTGTGTGTGTGTGTGGGGTCTACCTTTGCTTTCGGTCTTGTGTCCAGACCAGGTCTCAGTTCTGGTTCGGATCGAGTCTGGTTCTTCTCTGAAACAAAACGAACAGAACCTGGACTTTAGTTTTAACGGTTTCAAATGTTAAAAAGTGAAACTCAGAAAGAGACCAGGCAAAACCCTTAATCCTTAATCCCTGATCCTAACGTAACGCTTAACCTTTTACTCCTCACACTAACCTTTAACCTCTAACACTAATCCTAACCCTTAGATTTCAAAAGGTCAAACTGGGAGTGACTGTCATTAACACAATGCCCGTGTTTCAGACGACATCATAACATTCCATTGGCCAATCATATTTTTTACAGATGGGTGCAGCTGAAATTTATATTGTTCAAATGCTGTTTTTTTTTTGTTGTAACACAGTGAGTTCTACGGTCTTTGAATACTTTGCGGTAAAATACAAAGTAATGAATAGTGAAAACTGTCTACTGCCCCCATCTGGGAGTAAGATATCATCACATTCTACCATCTGAAAACAACAAAAACATCACCAAAACATCCAACTAAGACGTTTGAGTCACAAACAATGCGACAAAAACATTTAAATTAAGTCTGAAATCATCACGAATGTCAACAGAACGAGGAAAGAGGAAACAAAGACAAAAGGAGTAATAAAAGTATGATTAACATGAGGAAGTTACAGAGATGAGGGTGACATCGCGGTGACATCAGCCAGGTGAGCGCCTTACCTGTCCGCAGCCGAGGGGACGGAGCTAAAGCTGTTCCTGGAATAACAGCTTCTGGGTTTGGGCACCGGCGTAGAAACGGGAAAGGACGTCATCTGCGGGAGACACAATAACGTCACAAAACACAAAAGAGGCGCCACAAACCGGTTTCACGCATGCACTGTGATAATAACAGACAAAGGTGACATGACACGGCAGGTCTGCGTCGTAGACGGAGTTATAATCCGCCGCTGCTAAGGCCAATGACAGGTTCTGACGACTCTCATTTTTACTGAAGTTTGTAGATATTATATTATATTTTTACACAAGTCAAGAAGCAATTTGTGAAGAAAAGTTGACACAAACAAAATTAAACAAAATAAATGTGTTTTCTTATATTTGTATTCCTGATGGTGATGATTTGTTTATTTTGGCCATATCACGTCTACATAATGTCTCTGTGTTTATCTATTCTCACCCTCGTGTTATGAAGATTAAATACATTTATACATTATAAAGTTGCACATATCTCATAGTAATATTCACAAATATTCAAATGTACATATCCAAGACACAGCACTGGTTGATAATAATGAAGTAAGTAAAGAGTAAAGCCCCTCGTAACTCGCTTCAGTACTGTGAAAATATGATGTTTTTATGAACACAAAAGCACATAGAGACACACAGAGACACACAGAGACACTGAGACACACAGAGACACTGAGACACACAGAGACACAGAGACACACAGAGACACCCACAGAGACACTGAGACACACAGACACTGAGACACACAGAGACACCCACAGAGACACACAGAGACACTGAGACACACAGAGACACCCACAGAGACACACAGAGACACTGAGACACAGAGACACACAAAGACACTGAGACACACAGAGACACTGAGACACACAGAGACACACACACAGACACACACAGAGACACACAGAGACACTGAGACACACAGAGATACAGAGATACACACAGAGACACACACAGACACACAGAGACACACACAGACACACAGAGACACACACAGACACACAGAGATACACACATAAACACACACACACACACACAGACACACAGAGACACACAGAAACACACAGAGACACACAGAGACACAGACAGAGATACACACAGAGACACACAGAGACACGCAGAGACACACAGAGACACAAACTGAGACACACAGAGACACACAGACACACAAAGACACAGACACACACATACAGAGACATTTTTATTTATTTATGTAACCTTTATTTTACCAGGCAAAACATTAAGAACAATTTCTTATTTACAATGTTGTCCTGGGAGTGATATCATACAGACACTCTCTGTGGTTTATCACATGCTTGTACTTTAAATGAGTTATAACATGTCTGTAGTATGTCACGTGTGTACTTTATATGAGCAATTACATGTCTCTGTAGTTTATCACATGCTTGTACTTTAAATGAGAGTTGTAACATGAGTAAGTTGTGGTTTCGCAGTTTATCACATGTGTACTTTATGAGTTATAACATGTCTGTAGTATATCACATGTGTACTTTATGAGTTATAACATGTCTGTAGTATATCACATGTGTACTTTAAATGAGTTATAAATGTCTCTGTAGTATATCACATGTGTACTTTATGAGTTATAAATGTCTCTGTAGTATATCACATGTGTACTTTATGAGTTATAAATGTCTCTGTAATATATCACATGTGTGTGCTTTATATAACCTACAACATGTCTGTCATGTATCACATGTGTACTTTAAATGAGTTATAACATGTCTGTAGTATGTCACGTGTGTACTTTATATGAGCTATTACATGTCTCTGTCTTTTATCACATGCATGTACTTTAAATGAGAGTTGTAACATGAGCAAGGGTTTCGTAGTTTATCACGTGTGTACTTAATGAGTTATAACACGTCTGTAGTATATCACATGTGTGTGCTTCATATGAGTTATAACATGTCTGTAATATATCACATGTGTACTTTATGAGTTATAAATGTCTCTGTAGTATATCACATGTGTACTTTAAATGAGAGTTGTAACATGAGTAAGTTGTGGTTTGGACTCACCTCTGAGCTGTTCCTCTGTCTCGGACTCGGAGCTCCTTATCAACAGTTGCAGCCCCTCCCTTAGTCCTGGTTTAGTACTGGTTTAGACCTGGGTAAGACCTGCGGCAGACCTGGATTAGTCCTGGTTTAGACCCGGGCTAGTCCTGGTCTATACCTGGTTTAGTCCTGGTGTAATCCTGCTCTGATGCTTTAGTTCCTGCATTGACAGTAAACACAGTGCGGTTGAAACTCGCCTGAGCACATTCCACTGAACCTGTCGGACACGCCCACCGCGTGACTCCGCTCACGTGACTCAGGTCACATGACAACACACGTCACAGCGGGGGTCTGCTGGGTCACGTGAATAATATTCAGGTTTTTCAAGAAGGTCAGTCCTTTTAGTTCATTTCTTATTTGTGTAAAGACAAAGACATGTCCCAGATCTTCACTGTCACAAAGACAAAAGCCGCACTGGTTTGACACATTTACAATAAAATGACTAATATGATCTTTGACTGGGTCATATTAATAAAACACTGTTTAATCTTATTTGTAATGATATATTTGTAACCCAGGTGTAAAATCCACTTACCTATAGTAACTGTGTAAATTCCCATTTTCCGTATATCAGTAAACGCGCCGTATAACCTTAGCCCCCTCACGTGACCACCTCAGCCAATCACGCGCTAATAGCCCTTCATAAACTGCAGCTGCTCCTCTCCGGTCAGAGCTGGAGGACGTGCATCAGGGCAGCTGCACAGGTAAAGTGTCTCTGCTACTTTTGCAATAACTAAACACCATCCGTCTTCTAAAACTACTGTTACATGTTTTAAACTCACAGGAGCCACGACTATTATCACGGACGCTGAGTAAAGACCGCGGGTTCTGACGCAAACACGGGGATTTGGTGAGTCTGTTTGATTGTTCAGTGCTACGAAGTATTAGCATGACATACATGCCTGTTAATATACCGCGGTGCATTACTGTCAATATAGTGAATTTAAATTGTAATTGTATTTATACAAACAGTATTTTACATGGATTTTGTGTACACTAAACTAAAGACGGCTAATACTAAAAATGATAGCTTTTTTTTCTTTTGCTAAAAGGTAATTCTGTTTAATACAGGCCAGGTGTGCTCGGGTTGGGCACAATATTTTGATGGCGAGTTAGGAGCCCTACCAAGAACTGGAACATCACATTCGACTCTACAGCCCCCTGCGGTCTGGTAGGAGGCTGTTGCAGCCTGTCCCTCCCATAGACTCAAACATTTGCATTCACAACCTTAACACATGGACTAAAAGGGAGATTTTATGGACAATTAAGCCCATATCAGTGGCAACCTGATTTTTGTTCTATTGTATGCCTCCATTTTTGGAAGATGATATTGAGTGCTGCATTGTTTGTTGTATTGTGTAAACTAAACTGTGAAAGTGCACTTTGCCTTACTCTAAGGGTAAAATATTGAGACTGATACTGAAATTCTGCAGATTTTGTAAATATTGTGTGTTTTATGTTTTACTTGCAATACATGGTACCAACCACCAAAAGTAAATCTGTTCCAGTCTGGTTTATTACACTGCTCTCCCAGTGAGCCGATACTTAATTCTTCTGATTTAGCCCAACTCAATATCCAAGTCCAAAATATCAATTCACCCTCTTTCTGAGCCACATGCTACATATTCATAGTGGAAAAAAAAATAATAAAAAAAAGTTTTATTGTAATGAGGTACAATTATCTCTAATTATCGGTGCAGGTTTTTTCTCAATGGAAACAAGAATAAACTGCAAAGAGGAAGATGATGACGCAGATTATGATGGATATGAAGATGAGATGAAGATGCTGACAATGCAGTTATGTTGAATATGAAGAGTGTGATGATAAAGAAGATGGTGAAAATGACGATGATAGTGAGGAAGGGTTAAGGAGATTTTTCCTCTCTCGCTCTGTCCCTCCTCATCCTCTCCCTCATTCAGACCCTCATCCTCCCCTTATCTGCTTCTCCTCTTCTCCCCCATAAAGACACCCCCTCACCTCTCTTCCTCCCTCATTAACACGACCCTCCTCATCATTTTTCTCCCCCCTTCATCCTCCCTCTTCCTCACTAAGACCTACTTTATTAAAACATCCTCTCCCTCCTTCACTAAGGCCCCTCTCATTAAGACCTCCCCTCCTCCTCCTTTCGTGTGGGTTTAGTTTTAGACTAGTTCTGGTTTATTGCTGAGTATACAAAGTCACATTTTCACAAAAAATTGACAGTGTTCATGTAAAGGATTTTAGATTTTATGCTTATTTTATCAGTGTATTTCTCCATGTTTTACCACCGCTCTGACCACGTGACTTATGACTTCTAACATCTGCACTCTACCCCAGACACTGCTTTCTTGACTTTTCTGTTTCAGTAAATTTCCACCCCTTATTGAAATGTTAACACCTCTATGCTCGGGTTGTGCGCAGGACGAGCTGTAGAAAGCTCTGCCCCCTCCCCCAAGTAAAACTAGTACCCGCCTTCTGTGTTTTATTCTCTTATCTAGATGAGTAGTTAAAGTTCTGACAAAGTGCCTATTGGTTGTAAATAACTGATTTTCTGACAGTTTGTTATTAAAGTATTTATTTTATGAACAGATCTTTAGGTTTAAATGGCAGAGTTTATAGCACAGATACAACACAAAACTGAGCCTAACTCTACGAATGAGGCGTTAAAGAGTTATAATGTTGTATAAATAAAAACCTGCCTCTGCTAATACATAAATATACTATACAGTTGTTTTGTGCTGTTTTATGCTGTTGTGGCCAAAGTTCCTTGTTAAAGCCTAATCTCATACCAGGTGACAGTGAGTGGCACAGTGGCAAAAAAAAAACCTGTTATGTCCTTAGGCAAGGCACTTCACCCACACTGCCCAGTATGAAAGTGGTGTGTGAGTGTTGGTGGTGGTTAGAGGGGCAGATGACGCACATTGGCAGCCTCACCATGGCCGCTGTGGTTACAATAATAGTTCACCAAGTATGAAGTGAATTAAAATGCAAAAAACTTGTCAAGTGTCTTTGAGCGTGTGGAAAAGCGCTGTAAAAGACTAATGCACTTTTCTTATGATAAAACAGGGCGCTCATGAGAAAGAGTCTGGTTCTTCCTGTTTAATTAAATATACGTGAAAAACAAGAAATGTGTGGTGGCACAGGGGTAGAGCTGTAGTGCATATGCAGTGAGTGCAGTTATCAGAAGGACAGACAGGATTTGCCAGAGGATGGTCTCAAAGGAAGACTCAGGATCCGGAAAGTCTGCAGTCGACATGTAAAACCCTGAAACATACAAGACCTGGTTTAGTCCTGGTTTAGTCCTGGTTCATTGTCACTTCAATCCTGATTTAGTTCTCGTTCAGACCTGAGCTGGATCCTGTGGTGTGGTCCACGCTGGGTCCAGTCCCAGGGGGAAAGGAGTTTCCTCTTGTCCTGATCCAGTCCTGGTCCTGGTCTGGGTCTTGTCTCCAGAAGCACCACCCGTCCTCAAAGGAACAGCTCAGCCTCTGCTCGTCTGAGACACAGAGGGTTAAACCTACGTTTGACCCATCCTTCAGTCAGTATATTGTAGGATAGGGTGAGTGTATTGCGAGATAGGTTCAGTATATTGCGGGATAGGGTCAGTATGTTGCAAGATGTGGATAATGTATCTTACTGCTGATGTCGGTTAAATTAAATTTTCAGTGTTGAATGTGGCCCTGAAGCCCCGCCTCTCGCCCAGGTCATCTGACACAAACTCCACTGTTGTTTGGTCGCTCAGGAGCCACACTCTTCCTGGAGGGGTGGAGCCTGAGAGGTCAGCTGATTAGAGAGAATGACGAGAGCCAATCAGAAGAGCAGGTGAGAGGACGTCCAAATGTAAGGCAAGCACGAACCAATGAGTTGCCGGTCTGCCCCCACGCCCTCGAACAGCCGCAGGAAGTCCCTCCCCTCCTCCGTCTCAAAGAACAGAATGTCACAACTACCACAGTCACAAGAACAGAACAGGGGGGCAGGAATTCTAGACAGGTTTTTGGTGGAATTTAATGTGTTCCAGTTGATGACAGTGAGTTTACATTTACATTATGTGGGGTCCTTGCTCCGGTGTAAACACAGAGCTGCCCTCACCTCTGCCCGACTCAAAAACAAATGTAGCAGCAGCAGAGATTTTACTACTATAGATATAAAACAAATAACCCTAACCCTAATTGTTTAATATATATATATATATATATATATATATATATATATATATATATATATATATATAAATTAGGCTGCTGTAAACACACAAGCCCTGTGCACAATAAAATATTATATATTATATTAATGTAATAAATGTACAGGCTCTTGGGGGCCCTCTGGTGGCCTCGGGGCCCCAAGCAGCTGGTCAGTCTGCATATAGTCTGGGCCGGCCCTGACTACTGTTACTAACTTATATTACCACAGAACTAATTATTACCACAGATGCGCCGGTGTGTGTGTGTCTGTGTGTGACAGGTACAGGTGTGTAACAGATGTTTTACCACAGGTGTGCTGGTCTTCGTCAGATCCATCGGGACAGTCATCGTGTCCGTCACAGAATCGATCGATCAGAACGCAGCCTGAGCCGTCAGAGCAGAGCATGTGACCCTCCGGGCAGGAAGCTGACAGAGCAGGGCAGACCCCAGACATCATTTTCTTTAAAAAACATTTTAAAGTTTTGAATCAAATCCAGGGTTTTGGGCCTTGCCATTTAAATTTCAAAATTTCGTGCCATTCACAAAATAAATGGTCCGTGATTATCTGAGGTAAGGAAACCTGGGTGTTCATTTTTTATAGTTTATATCATAAAGCGGCACTCACCTGGAGAAGAGCTGGGGCTCACAGAGGTGGGAGGGGTCTCAGAGGTGGGAGGGATCTCAGAGGTGGGAGGGGTCTCAGAGGTGGGAGGGGTCTCAGAGGTGGGAGGGGTCTCAGAGGTGGGAGGGGTCTCAGAGGTGGGAGGCGTCACAAAGGCGGTCGAAATGACTCCTTTGCCTGAATGAAGATAAAAATACACAACCCACATTTAGTCACAAACCCAAAGCAGCAGCACACAGGAGCAGACAGGAGCAGATGAGTGAGTGGATGAATTGAAATTTTAATCACCTGTCACTCCGAAGCTGCTCATATCAATAACCAATCCCGAGCCTTGAAGAAGTTGAAGCCCCGCCCCCAGCTGTTGCTCCGCCTCTGGTGCACTCATAGGAAATGGGAAGCACAGGTCAAAGGTCACCACAAGAAAACCTCCCGATCTGATCCTTGTCATTCCCTAATCTGAGTCATTTGACGACTTGTGTCAGTCGTGTCGTTAGCTTGACTTTGTTTTCATTATTTTATAAAAAGTGAAATATTTCTGTCAGTTAAAACTTAGTTCTTCATTTAAGTGAAACTGAGTTCACAAATACAGTTTGATGAGGTTTATATTTAACAGTTAACTGAGCTGTTAACACCAGCGCAGGGCTCAGATCACTTCAAATAAACAGATTTAAAGAATAATACAAATAAATAGAATATCACATGCAGTTTGTCCATTTGTGTTGCCGTAGTGACAAGTGTTTGTGCAGAAACATCTGAGCATGTGCAGAGACACTTTTGATGCAATTCACCTCTGACTCAAATGAGGAATGACAATCCTGGTCAAGACCAGATCTGGTTATGATCCTGGTCAAGACCAGATCTGGTTATGATCCTGGTCAAGACCAGATCTGGTTATGATCCTGGTCAAGACCAGATCTGGTTATGATCCTGGTCAAGACCAGATCTGGTTATGATCCTGGTCAAGACCAGATCTGGTTATGATCCTGGTCAAGACCAGATCTGGTTATGATCCTGGTCAAGACCAGATCTGGTTATGATCCTGATCACTGGAGGGTGTGGATTCTCACCTGAAGTAGAGCACGGAGCAGGACTTGAACTGGAGTAGGCCTCACTCACCTGGAGGTCAAAGGTCACACAGAGGAGACAGGGAGAGAGGAGATAAGGAAAGAGGAGACAAGGAAACAAGGAGACGAGGAGAAAAGGAGGATTCTTTCTGGAAAGTGTTGCCTTGCAACTTCAATCAATGTTCAAGTCAGTGAGTCAGGGGAAAGGTCAAATCATGGAATGTGTCCAGAGTAGGTTCTTGTTGGTGTCAATCGGTGGGACTGACACAATCCTACCAAAGGATCATCGTATGGGGTGGTAGAGGCTCACAGTTCGGCTGAGACGCTCGCCATCAATGGATCTCGTCAACCTCTTAGACACCAAGGCTGAGAGCATCACTCAAAGAACCTGACCTGTATTTGCAAAATAGGTTTTATAATCCAAATTCTCGTGTAAGCAACTGCAATTAGGTTCATTAGATTCACCTAAACGTAAACAACATAAACAACATAAATTTATATTATCAAATGGAAAATAACTAAATATAGATAACAAGTGGGTAACTACAGTTACTCTCCAAATAAATGCCTCATATTGTTAAAATATATCATGCAACCCAGAGTAAATTCAATGAAATGTAATAATATGATCACATTTTACCAATGCATTCACTTATTTATGAAAAACACATTCACTTTTACCATATTTTCTGATATGGATCATCTTTGCAACTCTTTTAACAGGATCTTAGACAAAATAAATTAAATACATTGTTTTAATTAACAAAAAGAACAGCTTTGCTGGTTTTACCCATTTTAAATCACTTAAAATGGCAATTGTATCTTCAAATGCTTTTTACTTAGCTTCTTTTGCAGTGTAAAATATCCACACTGCACCTTTAATGACACAGTGAATATCACCATAAATTATCCTTCTTACAGTCAATAAAATACTTTTAGCAATATATTTCTTTACACAATGAGCTTAAAATGATGATCTAGCGTCTTAACACATACAGTCAGAGTGAACTCACCAAGATTAACCCAGGAGTGATTCAGCAAAACAAAACTGCTGCATCAACGCTTCACCACCTCTTTTTTCAACCAACACGTGAGAGAAAAGACTGCGCTCTGTGCGACAATGAGCGAGGTTAAACTAACAGTGTGTTCATGCTACTTCCGGTTTACCGGAAAAAAAAAACAACTCCGGTTTTCAAAATAAAAACATTTAAAATTTCCAAACAATTGAAATATTATTTGACTCTAACCAGGCGGTGTACAGTAATATTAATATTAATATTAATATTAATATTGGAAGAATTGACGAGTGTACTGTGTGGTTGCTAGGTAACAGTTACGGAATTCCACAAAGGAAGTACAATTTTAATCCTAAAAAAAACGGTTCAACTGGAATTGCTAATTTTGTGTGTGTGAAATGTGAATGTCTAAGATCAAATCAGACGACATTTGTAATTGGGCTGTCAAAAATATCAGAAATGAGAACTAATCAATACTAAAATGAATATTGAAACCAGAGACTCATTTGAGCAAGTAGTGGTACCGAAGGTCAGAGGATCAATTCCTGGTATTTATTTTATCTCTCTGATTATTATTTTTTTTAAATCACATAAACAGGGCAAAATTTTTATCAGGGTTAACGACACGGAACAGCTTTCCCTTATTTTTTGTGTACATTTTTGACCATGAAGGTTAGTCCTGGTTTAGTCCTGTTTCAGTCCTGATTTAGTCCTGATTTAGTCCTGTTCTAGTCCTGGTTTAGTCCTGTTTCAGTCCCGGTTTAGTCCTGTTTCAGTCCTGGTTTAGTCCTGTTTCAGTCCTGTTCTAGTCCTGTTCTAGTCCTGGTTTAGTCCTGTTCTAGTCCTGGTTTAGTCCTGTTCTAGTCCTGGTTTAGTCCTGTTTCAGTCCTGGTTTAGTCCTGTTTCAGTCCTGGTTTAGTCCTGTTTCAGTCCTGGTTTAGTCCTGTTTCAGTCCTGGTTTAGTCCTGGTTCAGTCCTGTTTTAGTCCTTGTTTAGTCCTGTTTCAGTCCTGGTTTAGTCCTGTTTCAGTCCTGGTTTAGTCCTGTTTCAGTCCTGGTTTAGTCCTGTTTCAGTCCTGGTTTAGTCCTGTTTCAGTCCTGCTGTGGGTGGGTGCTGCTGAACTTCAGTCTCAGATAAACTTTAATCTGCTCCATAAACTCATTCATCAAAATTAGACGCTCCTCATAAATTCACTGACAGACACAGACCTCCTCTCCTCACAGCCAGAAAGTCCCTGGTTCAACTCCGGGCCTTTCTGTGTGGAGTTTGCATGTTCTCTCTATGTCTGTGTGGAGTTTGCATGTTCTCTCTGTGTCTGTGTGGAGTTTGCATGTTCTCTCTGTGTCTGTGTGGAGTTTGAATGTTCTCTCTGTGTCTGTGTGGAGTTTGCATGTTCTCCCTGTGTCTGTGTGGAGTTTGCATGTTCTCCCTGTGTCTGTGTGGAGTTTACATGTTCTCTCTGGATCACAGCCTTTAAAATACAAACTTAAAGGGACATGTTTCTAATTGTATTCCTTCTCTTACTCGAAATTATGTTTTGATTGATTCCATGAAAAAACAAAAAACAAAAAAACCAAACATCTACTTTAGTAAAAATATTGAAGTACCTGCTTACAAATGTGCCTAAAATAAAAAGTACAAGTATTTGAATGTCATTTTGATAAATATTTGAGCTGAACAGAAACAACTGGATTATTTATTTATTTATTTTCTGGCTGTTTTAATTTGTATATTTTTGTTTTGTTTTATTTGCAAATGATGAATCTGTTAAATATAAACCCTTAGCCTTTTCAGCAGGTCTCACACAATAAAAAAAAAAGCTTTTACTTTTCAAAACAGTTCAGAAATGTAGTGGAGTAAAAGTAAAAAGGATCCACTTTAAAATGTACTCACCTAAAGTACAGATACCTACATTTTACACTAATGTACTAATATTCACTGTAAAATATGAGTGATGTGTGTTAGTAAACATCGGCTGAAAAAGATAATTAATTATTAATTCAAATTAATAATTAATGGATTATGATTAATAATTAAATATAACTTTACAACTGCACAAGCCAAAGGTGAGTTTAAGAATGTTCTAACTTAATCAACTCATTAATCAACCCTAAAACCTGTTCGGTAACTAAACATGACTAAGTGTTGTTCATTGTGTAAATGATGACGTTTGACTTGTGGGAGGGCATCAGGGCGTTTCTGCTCTATCAATCCAGTGACGTTTGGACTTATCGCTCATGAAACAAAAGAAATGCAGGTTTAACGAAGATGCAGAGGGTTTACATTTACTAAAGAAACACAGACCTGAACACGTACAACATCTACAACTGAGGCTTGGAACACAACACCCTGGTCCCTTGGTTTCTCAGTCTCTTGCTTCCTTGGTCCCTTGTTTCCTTAGTTCCTTGGGTCCTTGTTTCCTTGGTTGAGTGGTCCATTGCTTCCTTGGTCCCTTGCATCCTTGGATCCTTGCTTCCTTGGTTCTTTGGGTCCTTGCTTTCTTGTGTTCTTGGTTCCTTGATTACTTGGTCCCTTGGATCCTTGTTTGCTTGGTCCCTTGCTTCCTTGGGTCATTGTTTCCTTTTTTGCTTGATTCTTTGGTTCTCTGGATCCTTGGTTCCTTGGTTACGTGGTATATTGCTTCTTTGGTCTCTTGCTTCCTTGGTCCCTTGCATCCTTAGATCCTTGCTTCCTTGGTTCTTTGGGTCTGTGCTTTCTTGTGTTCTTGGTTCCTTGGTTACTTGGTCCCTTGGATTCTTGTTTCCTTGGTCCCTTGCTTCCTTTGTCCTTTGGTTCCTTACATCCTTAGGTCCTTGGTTACTTGCTCCCTTGGATCCTTGTCTCCTTGGTCCTCTAGTTCCTTGGCTCCTTGGGTTCTTCATTTGTCCTTTGGGTCCTTGTTTCCTTGGGTCATTGTTTCCTCTTTTGCTTGATTCCTTGGTCTCTTGCTTCCTTGGTTCTCTGGATCCTTGGTTCCTTGGTTACGTGGTCCATTGCTTCTTTGGTCTCTTGCTTTCTTGGTCCCTTGCATCCTTGGATCCTTGCTTCCTTGGTTAATTGGGTCCTTGCTTTCTTGTGTTCTTGGTTCCTTGGTTACTTGGCCCCTTGGATCCTTGTTTCCTTGGCCCCTTGCTTCCTTTGTCCTTTGGTCCTTCCTTTGTCCTTTGGATCATTGATTCCGTGGTCTCTTGCTTCCTTGGTTCTCTGGATCCTTAGTTCCATGGTTACGTGGTCCCTTCGTTCCTTGGTCTCTTGGTTCCTCGGGTCCTTTATCACTTGCTTCCTTCGTTCCTTGGTCCATTGCTTCCTTGGTCTTTTGGGTCCTTGGTCCCTTGGTGCTAATCTGTGCTTCCCATCATCGCTCACTCATATTACGTTCACACAGGCCAGTGGGTGAAGAGTCTTGCCCATGGACACAACAAGAGCATTCCTTGGTTGGAGCTGGGATTGAACAGGGAATCCTCTGGTTTATGGTCCTGGTTTAGTTCAGCATTCTCTGGTTGGAGCTGATATTAAACAGGAAATCTTCTGGTTTTGTGGAGGCTGCTGTGCCCCCTGAGCCACTGTTCCTGTCAGCAGCTCCTGTGGTTTGATGTTTATGGGCTGTTATGATTCCTGATGATTTTATTGATGATTTACGGCTTCATGACGATAACGAAGGACAGATAAAACTGTAGGTGGAGGTCTGTGTGGACAGAACAGCTCAGGGACAGGTGAGATCACGTTTCCTCCTCTGGCAAGATTCATATTCATACAGGAGCTGAAAGGTAAATGTTCATATACGATTTGGAATTGAACCTTCATCCTTCTGCTCTGGTGTTTCTCCTGAATTTCTCCTGTTTGAAGACTCCTCTGACACAGGTGAGATCACGTTTCATGTTGTTTTAGTTTAGTTTGATTTAATTTCACAGAATCTGATATTTTATTCAGTTGAATGTGAAGGATGGTCACCAAAAACTCTCAGGGGCTTAAACTGACAAAGTTCATAAGGCTTGAATAAAACAGTGGAACATTCATATTTGTAGCTTATGAGAGACACAGTTATGGGGTTTAACAGGAAAAGCCCCATGGAAAAGTGAAATGTTTCAGAGGGAGACATTTTGTTTGTGTTTTTAAACTGAAGCTGAGTGATCTGGAAAGGAGGAGGCTGTTCCACTTTTTAGATCCTCTGTAGAATATTAAACTGTTTGTTTATTCTTTTCTCCTTTTTAAAAATCTTTTTTACAAAGTAGGTATATAAAACAAGTCAAGATGCAAACACAACAACCAAACAAAACAGCATCAGTGAACAGATGCACTAAGACTAAACAAAAACTATAAAACAAAAGTAAAATAAAGAGGAGTTTATCTTTTGTTTTTTGCTGATGTTGATCCAGTGGGAGCAGGATGAGGAAGTTCTCGTCTCTGGAGATGTTCCTCAGCCTCATCGTGGTTCTTCTGGTCCTCTGCTCCATCGGCCTTGCTGTCATCGGCTTCATCAGTGTCCAAAAGACAGGTAAAGCCACAAACCAGGTCTAAACCAGGATTAAACCAGGAGTAAACCAGGTCTAAACCAGGACCAATGATAATGACCTTTAGTATTATATTTATCATAATGTGCTCAGGTCACGTCTCAGTGCGGTGCATTCATATGTTTTATATTTATATATTTTATGTTTCACCTCCCAGGAGCAGATGAGGTCTTGTTCTTGGGGAACATGAGACTCTCTGGAGGAGCACACTTCTCTGAGGACCTCACAAACTCCTCCTCGCCATACTTCAAAACTCTGGCCTTCGACGTCCAGCAACTGGTCAGGGACACGCCCACTTTCTGTAGCACTGACCTTCTTGTCTCCTCTCTCCTTGTCTCCTCATCTCCTCTTTCCTCATCTCCTCTGTACGACCTCTATGACCTCTGTGTGACTTCTGTGTGACCTTTGACCTCCAGGTGAGCAAGGCCTATTCTCTGAGTGACCTCAAGCTCCAGTTCAAGTCCTGCTCCGTGCTCTACTTCAGGTGAGAATCCACACCCTCCAGTGATCAGGATCATAACCAGATCTGGTCTTGACCAGGATCATAACCAGATCTGGTCTTGACCAGGATCATAACCAGATCTGGTCTTGACCAGGACTGTCATTCCTCATTTGAGTCAGAGGTGAATTGCATCAAAAGTGTCTCTGCACATGCTCAGATGTTTCTGCACAAACACTTGTCACTACGGCAACACAAATGGACAAACTGCATGTGATATTCTATTTATTTGTATTATTCTTTAAATCTGTTTATTTGAAGTGATCTGAGCCCTGCGCTGGTGTTAACAGCTCAGTTAACTGTTAAATATAAACCTCATCAAACTGTATTTGTGAACTCAGTTTCACTTAAATGAACAACTAAGTTTTAACTGACAGAAATATTTCACTGTTTATAAAATAATGAAAACAAAGTCAAGCTAACGACACGACTGACACAAGTCGTCAAATGACTCAGATTAGGGAATGACAAGGATCAGATCGGGAGGTTTTCTTTAGAACTGAACCTGTCATGTTAAACTGGTGTGTTCAGTAATGGCAGCGTTGTGGTGACCTTTGACCTGCGCTTCCTACCTCCTATGAGTGCAGCAGAGGCGGAGCAACAGCTGGGGGCGGGGCTTCAACTTGTTCAGGACTCTGGATTGGTTATTGATCTGAGCAGCATCGGAGTGACAGGTGATTAAAATTTCAATTCATTAACTCACTCTTCTACTCCTCTCTGCTCCTGTCTGCTCCTCTCTGCTCCTGTGTCCTCCTGTGTGCTCCTCTCTGCTCCTGTGTCCTCCTGTGTGCTCCTCTCTGGTCCTCTCTGCTCCTGTGTGCTCCTGTGTGCTCCTCTCTGCTCCTGTGTCCTCCTGTGTGCTCCTCTCTGCTCCTGTGTGCTCCTGTGTGCTCCTCTCTGCTCCTGTGTGCTCCTGTCTGCTCCTCTCTGCTCCTGTGTCCTCCTGTGTGCTCCTTTCTGCTCCTGTGTGCTCCTCTCTGCTCCTGTGTCCTCCTGTGTGCTCCTCTCTGCTCCTGTGTGCTCCTCTCTGCTCCTGTCTGCTCCTCTCTTCTCCTCTCTGCTCCTCTCTACTCCTGTGTGCTCCTCTCTGCTCCTGTGTGCTTCTGTGTGCTCCTCTCTTCTCCTCTCTGCTCCTGTGTGCTCCTCTCTGCTCCTGTGTGCTCCTCTCTGCTCCTGTCTGCTCTTCTCTGCTCCTCTCTGCTCCTGTCTGCTCAGTGTAACCGACTCAAGCTCTAGGTTCATCAGGGCTACAATAGGAATAAGAACAGAGTGAGTGTAAATGAAATGGCAGGAGACAGAAATGAGCAATGACGGTTTAATTTAGGCAGAAAATCAAATAAAATGAAAATGTTTACAACTTAACAGCCGACATTCTGTGATTCACATTGTGTAAAATAAATTAAAAACCCTGAGTCCTACTGAGCTCCGTGGTGTCTCAGTCAAAGTCAGTTGTTCAAAAAGGTTCCTCGTTGTGTGAGTTTGAGCGGTTACTACGTGATGAGATCAACAAGAAGAGTGGAAAAAGTTGTCATTCTCCATTCACAGTTCAAGGTTCGGGGACACGCTCGTCATTTCCTCTGAGAGTCTTCTGAATTATCACCTGTCATAAAAAACCTAGCCTGCGTAACAATAATGTATACAGCTAGTTAAAAGTCAATTTCCATTATCTAATCTTTGTAGAAGTAGTAGCTATAGCTTAGTTTTTTTTTTTTTATTTCAGATTATCAAATATTGTATCCCCATTGTACAATTTACAATATCAGTAACATACATGCATGTTTTAAACTCAAAATATCATTGTTGCACCTGAAATAGTTTTTAACCCATGTAATAATGTGATTGTTCCTTTAATCTTTCAGTCTCTTTCAGTCGTCTGCACAGATAAACAGAACTGTTTTGAGCCTGGATTTAAACATTGTCAAAGTAGAGGCCTGTCTCACATCTTCAGGAAGAATGTTCCAGGTTTTAGCTGCATAAAACTTAAACGCCGATTCCCCATGTTTAGTCCTGACTCTGGCACCAGCAGGAGGCCGGTCCCTGACGTCCTCAGAGTGTGACATGGTCCATATGGCACCAACATGTCGGAGATGTACTTTACACCTAGGCCATGGAGAGACTTGTACAAAATTAGAACTTCTGTCAAGTCTAATCTTTGAGCTACAGGAAGCCAGTGCAGAGACCTGAGCACAGGACTTATGTGCTCGTACTTCCTGGTTCTAGTCAGGACCTGAGCAGCAGCGTTCTGGATGTTCTGTTCTGTGTTAAGGCTCGTTTGGAGAGGCCAGTGAGCAGGACGTTACAGTCGTCTAACCTACTGGAGACAAATGCAGGATAAGTCTCTCTAAGTCTGGTTTTGACAGTTTACCTTTGATTTTTACAATGTCTTTAGGTGGTAAAAAGCTGGAACATCATGGCATGGAACATCACACTGTCACGGCCACTCTGGTTCACACATGGAATCATCTTAAAATAGCAGAAACAACAGAAACAATTTCCCAATTAGAATTCTAATTTTGTACCATAATTACATCAAAATTATTCAGTGTGCATTCACCAACAATCTGTTAGCTTAGCAAAATAAAGGGTGCGTTGACTTTTGTGTGTGTCCAAAGCATAAAAGAACAAAAAACTAATGTAAACCTGACATCGAGTCTCAAGGAGGTGGGACTTAATGACGTTCTAATTTGTCGAAAGTATCATCCAAAGTGACTGACAAAACAGGAGGTTAGTAAAGCGAGAGAGAGGATCACACATCCTCAACCAAAATAAAAGTTTATGATGAGTGCATTAACATTAGGAGAGAAGTAAGGCATGTTTTCTCTACTGAGCTACATCTCGGTTTGTCTCTAAATGTGAGTTGTGTGTTTTTTTCTTTATTCAGACAAAGGAGGTGTTTCGACCACCTCTGTGACCCCTCACACCTCTGTGACCCCTCACACCTCTGTGACCCCTCACACCTCTGTGAGCCCCAGCTCTTCTCCAGGTGAGTGCCGCTTTATGATATAAATACAAAAAAAAAGAACACCCAGGTTTACTTACCTCAGACAATCCACAACCAGTTATTTTGTGAGTGGCACCTAAATCTGAGTCTGGGGTCTACTCTGCCATAAAATGATTTCATTTCAGTTCAACTCAGAGCATTACGTCTCTGGTGTGACACAGAATCTGCAATTTTGCAAACACAGAGTGCAGTATGACAGAGGTCCCTACACAACCCCTAACCCCTGACCTCTAACCCCTAACCCCGCTCCAATGTGACTCAGAGATGCTCTCGTCACATTTAAATAATTTTAAACCAAAAGTAAAATGAAAATAAGATAGCACCTTTTAATATCTGCTCTGTCTGTCAGCTTCCTGCCCGGAGGGTCACATGACCTGCTCTGACGGCTCAGGCTGCGTTCTGATCGATCGATTCTGTGACGGACGCGATGACTGTCCCGATGGGTCTGATGAAGACCAGCACACCTGTGGTAAAACATCTGTTACACACCTGTACCTGTCACACACAGACACACACATACCGGGGCATCTGTGGTACTAATACATCAGTACAATAACAGTGATCAGATACACTGCCTGGCCAAAAAAAATAAGGCGCCACCTGGATTTAACTAAGCAAATAGGTAAGAGTCTTCTTCCGGATTCTGTGGCAGCATTGAAGGTGGTGCTGGACAGAGGGAACCAACAGGTCCTTTTCCTCAGATGGGAAGAGTGGAGGCTGGTAACTTATGGAGGCTTGGAAATGGGACAGACCGGGAGCGGAACTCACCAAAGAGTTGTGGGAATATTCAATCCAGGGAAGGTGTTCCAGGTAGAGGGATTGGAGGAAACGACACAGCGCAATCCGGTGTCCAGATCTTTGTTTGCCCGTGCAGTCTGTCCATTTGTCTGGGGGTTAAAAGCCAGAAGTGAAATTGAGAGTTGTGCCCAGCTCTGCAAAGAAGGAATGTCAAACTTGAGTTGTGAATTTTGTCCAAGAGAATCCCATGGAGCCTGAACACATGGTGAGTAATATAATCAGCCGTTCCCTTGGCTGTTAGAAATTTCGACAAGGCAATGAAGTGGGCCGCTTTGGAAAACCGGTCAAAAACCGGTCAACAACTATGTTACCTTGAGACAAAGGGAGGCCAGTCATGAAGTCCACAGCGATGTATGACTAAGGGCGTTTCGGAACAGGCAATGGTTGGAGGAGGTTGGAGGGCAGCGAGTGGAAGGCTTTGCTCCTGGCACAAACCTGACAGGCTAAAACATAGGCTCTGGTGTCGCTGTCGACAGTTGGTCACTACAAGTAGAGTTTCAGCATAGAGAGAGTTCGGTTGACCCCAGGATGGCAAACGAATCAGGAGCAATAGACCCATTCCAGTACTTTAGAGCGGGCGGCATCTGCAACAAAAAGGGACCCCAAGAAACACAAAGACACAGCAGTTAAGAAAGTCCCGTAACACATCATTAATAAGAGCTTGGAAAAAGGCCGGAGTGTTGGTTTACCTAAAAGGCACGACTAGGTATTCGAAGTGACCCAGTGGAGTTTTAAAGGCCGTTTTCCATTTGTCCCCTTCCCTCATACCCACTAAATGATAGGCATTTCTGAGATCCAGTTTTGTAAAGATGGTGGCCCTGTGGAGTGGTGTGAAATCTATTAAAACTTTCCAGGACCTTTTTCCTACAACATTTTCTAGGTCTTTTGCAAAACTTTCCAAGACCTTTTCCCCATGACTTTTTACAAGACTTTTTCAAAACTTTCAAGGACCTTTTTCCTACAACATTTTCCAGGATTTTTGCAAAACTTTCCAGGACTTTTTTCCCATGACTTTTTCCAGGACTTTTGCAAAACTTTCCAGGACCTTTTTCCCATGACTTATGCAAAACTTTCCAGGACTTTTCCCATGACTTTTTACAGGACTTTTGCAAAACTTTAAAGGACCTTTTTCCTACAACATTTTCCAGGATTTTTACAAAACTTTCCAGGACCTTTTTCCCATGACTTTTTCCATGACTTTTGCAAAACTTTCCAGGACCTTTTTCCACATAACTCTTTCCAGGACTTTTGCAAAACTTTCAATGACCTTTTTCCTACAACATTTTCCAGGATTTTTGCAAAACTTTCCAGGACTTTTTTCCTACAACATCTTCCAGGATTTTTGCAAAACTTTCCAGGACCTTTTTCCCCATGACTTTTTCCAGGACTTTTGCAAAACTTTCCAGGACCTTTTTCCCATAACTCTTTCCAGGACTTTTGCAAAACTTTCCAGGACCTTTTTCCCATGACTTATGCAAAACCTTCCAGGACCTTTTTCCCATGACTTTTTACAGGACTTTTTCAAAACTTTCAAGGACCTTTTTCCAGGACTTTTGCAAAACTTTCAAGGACCTTTTTCTTACAACATTTTCCAGGACTTTTGCAAAACTTTCCAGGACCTTTTTCCCGTGACTTTTTCCAGGACTTTTGCAAAACTTTCCAGGACGTTTTTCTCATGACTTTTGCAAAACTTTAAAGGACCTTTTTCCTACAACATTTTCCAGGATTTTTACAAAACTTTCCAGGACCTTTTTCCCATGACTTTTTCCAGGACTTTTGCAAAACTTTCCAGGACGTTTTTCTCATGACTTTTGCAAAACTTTAAAGGACCTTTTTCCTACAACATTTTCCAGGATTTTTACAAAACTTTCCAGGACCTTTTTCCCATGACTTTTTCCATGACTTTTGCAAAACTTTCCAGGACCTTTTTCCCATGACTTATGCAAAACTTTCCAGGACTTTTCCCATGACTTTTTACAGGACTTTTGCAAAACTTTAAAGGACCTTTTTCCTACAACATTTTCCAGGATTTTTACAAAACTTTCCAGGACCTTTTTCCCATGACTTTTGCAAAACTTTCCAGGACCTTTTTCCACATAACTCTTTCCAGGACTTTTGCAAAACTTTCAATGACCTTTTTCCTACAACATTTTCCAGGATTTTTGCAAAACTTTCCAGGACTTTTTTCCTACAACATCTTCCAGGATTTTTGCAAAACTTTCCAGGACCTTTTTCCCCATGACTTTTTCCAGGACTTTTGCAAAACTTTCCAGGACCTTTTTCCCATAACTCTTTCCAGGACTTTTGCAAAACTTTCCAGTACCTTTTTCCCATGACTTATGCAAAACCTTCCAGGACCTTTTTCCCATGACTTTTTACAGGACTTTTTCAAAACTTTCAAGGACCTTTTTCCAGGACTTTTGCAAAACTTTCAAGGACCTTTTTCTTACAACATTTTCCAGGACTTTTGCAAAACTTTCCAGGACCTTTTTCCCGTGACTTTTTCCAGGACTTTTGCAAAACTTTCCAGGACGTTTTTCTCATGACTTTTGCAAAACTTTAAAGGACCTTTTTCCTACAACATTTTCCAGGATTTTTACAAAACTTTCCAGGACCTTTTTCCCATGACTTTTTCCATGACTTTTGCAAAACTTTCCAGGACCTTTTTCCACATAACTCTTTCCAGGACTTTTGCAAAACTTTCAATGACCTTTTTCCTACAACATTTTCCAGGATTTTTGCAAAACTTTCCAGGACTTTTTTCCTACAACATCTTCCAGGATTTTTGCAAAACTTTCCAGGACCTTTTTCCCATAACTCTTTCCAGGACTTTTGCAAAACTTTCCAGGACCTTTTTCCCATGACTTATGCAAAACCTTCCAGGACCTTTTTCCCATGACTTTTTACAGGACTTTTTCAAAACTTTCAAGGACCTTTTTCCAGGACTTTTGCAAAACTTTCAAGGACCTTTTTCTTACAACATTTTCCAGGACTTTTGCAAAACTTTCCAGGACCTTTTTCCCGTGACTTTTTCCAGGACTTTTGCAAAACTTTCCAGGACGTTTTTCTCATGACTTTTGCAAAACTTTCAAGGACCTTTTTCCTACAACATTTTCCAGGATTTTTGCAAAACTTTCCAGGACTTTTTTCCCATGACTTTTTCCAGGACTTTTGCAAAACTTTTCAGGACCTTTTTCCTACAACATCTTCCAGGATTTTTGCAAAACTTTCCAGGACTTTTTTCCCATGACTTTTTCCAGGACTTTTGCAAAACTTTCCAGGACCTTTTTCCTACAACATCTTCCAGGATTTTTGCAAAACTTTCCAGGACCTTTTTCCCCATGACTTTTTCCAGGACTTTTGCAAAACTTTCCAGGACCTTTTTGAGTATGAATGGCAACATATACTTATTCTTAACGGTTATATTGTTATATTTTATATTATATATTACGGTTATATTGTTAACAATTATTTTGTTAAGACCCCTAAAGTCCGTGCATAGTTTTAAGGTTTTGTCTTTCTTTGCCACAAAAAAGAACCCAGCACCAAGAGGGCACCAGGTAGAAGGTCAATGACACAATTGTAAGGTCTGTGGAGGGGTAGAGACAGTGCCTGAATTTTACTAAAGAAGTTCTCCAGGTCATGATGCACGCTAAAATCAAATCAAATCAAATCAAACTTTATTTATATAGCACTTTTTCATACAAAAAAAAGTAACACAAAGTGCTTTACAAAGCATTAAAATCAGTCCCACCCACCAAACCCACCCAGCCACCCGACAGCCCAACAACCCAACCCCAACACATCAATAATCATAACCAAACAACCCCCCACCCCAACACACACTCCCACCCCCCACCTCAACACATGTTAAAATACCTCAGTTTCATTTAAAATATGTTTAAGTGGAACAGGCTGGATAAAGATGAACCAGATGAGAGAGCGCCACCAGAGGAACCATCTGCACCAGGAACAGGGTCACCCACAGCCACAGGACACCAGCCCAGGGCCCAGAGAAGAGATGAGGTCAAGACCAAACCTCCAGGGCCCACGAGCCAGGGCCCACGAGCCAGGGCCCACGAGCCAGGGCCCAGCAGCCACAGCCAACCACAGCTCCCGGTGCAGAGGGCTCCTCAGAGGAAACACTGGCAAATCTAAAATGATTAAAAATAATAAAATAAGTCAAACCTAATAAATAAGTCAATAAATAATAAAATAAATAATCAATAAATAATAAAATAATCAATAAATAATAAAATAAGTCAAAACTAAACAAGTAAATAAAACATAAGTAAAACATAAACACACTAGCCAGCCTAAATAAGACTAAATAAATAGAGAAGTAAACTAAAATGATAAATACTAATCAAAAGCTATGCTAAAAAGATGGGTCTTGAGCCTGCTTTTAAAAACCTGAATGTTCGCTAGGCACCGAGTAGAGGTCAAGCTTATCCAACGGATGTCTATGGTGTGAGTTGGCCTCCCCTGCTGGAGACAGAGCAGACTGCAAACAGTTGGTATGGCAAAAGTAGCTCAGTTTGGATACCTTCCTGCTGACTCCGTCGATCATGGGATGTTTGACCAGCCAGGGATGGCCCAGAATGAGTGGCATGCAGAGATCACATAGAACTGCTCTGTTTCCTGGTGATTACCTGACAAAACTATGGAAATAGGTTCTGTGATATGTGTTAGCGTGGTTTTCCATTCAGGGCTAGGGCCGTCAGTGGTCTTTCTATTTGCTCCAACCCTACTCCGGCCTGCTCAGCCACCAGCTGGTCTAAAAAAATCATCCTCTGCCCCAGAGTCAATGAGAGCCAGAACAGGTAATGTAAAATTCTTTAAACACAAAGTAGCATCAATCTGAAGTCCATTGTGTTGCTTATCTGGGACAGATTGCTGGCCCACCAGCACTCCCAGTCCTACTGATGAGCGCCCTCTTTTGGCCGAACTGGGCAAGTTGCAAGAAAATGTCACTGCCTCCCACTTTACAGGCATTCACCTTCGCCTGGTGGGGTTGCTGCAGTAAGGCGTACTCAGCCCAACTGCATAGTTTCCTCTGTCTTGCAGACGGTTATCAATGTGGTTTGCTAGAGAAATCAGAGATTTCAGGTCAGGTGAGTCATCACAGGAAATGAGTTCATCTTTTAATTTGTCACTTAGCCCCTTGACAAAGACAGTCTTTAATACACTGTCGGTCCAGTCCACGTCTGCAGCCAGTGTCCAGGATTCAATGGTGTATTCTGCCTCTGATCTGGTGCCCTGAACAAGATTTAACAGGCGGAGAGAGGTGTCAGCTTAATAATGCGGGTGATCAAAGACAAGTTTAAATTCTCCCGCAAATCCACATCAGAACCAGGCAAACATTCCGAAACACCGTCCACTTCTGTTTGGGTTTGGTTCCATTTTGAGGACAGTTGACCATTTGAAAGATAATAGCATTTTTTATCCCTGTTTCAACCGTCCTAACTTTTCATCACTGTCTCTTCACAGCAACGTCATGTGATGGTCAGTTCCTGCTCCAGGGCCCCAATGGCTCCTTCACTTCCTCTGTGGGTGGGAACTACAGCAGTTCCACTTCCTGTCGCTGGATCCTCAGGTATTTCACAGTAAAATCATTATTCAGGAATTTATTGGTGCTCTTATTGTGGCGGTGCGTTTTAGGGTGGAGCCAGGCCTGTCAATCAGAGTGGACTTCCTGTTCTTTGAGACGGAGGAGGGAAGGGACTTCCTGCGGCTGTTCGAGGGCGTGGGGGCAGACCGGCAACTCATTGGTTTGTGCTTGCCTTACATTTGGACGTCCTCTCATCTGCTCTTCTGATTGGCTCTCGTTGTTCTCTCTAATCAGCTGACCTCTCAGGCTCCACCCCTCCAGGAAGAGTGTGGCTCCTGAGTGACCAATCAACAGTGGAGTTTGTGTCAGATGACCTGGGCGAGAGGCGGGGCTTCAGGGCCACATTCAACGCTGAGAATTTAACCGACATCAGCAGTAAGATACTTTATCCATATCTTGCAACATACTGACCCTATCCCGCAATATACTGACCCTATCCTACAATATACTGACTGAAGGATGGGTCAAACATAGATTTAACCCTCTGTGTCTCAGACGAGCAGAGGCTGAGCTGTTCCTTTGAGGACGGGTGGTGCTTCTGGAGACAAGACCCAGACCAGGACCAGGACTGGATCAGGACAAGAGGAAACTCCTTTCCCCCTGGGACTGGACCCAGCGTGGACCACACCACAGGATCCAGCTCAGGTCTGAACGAGAACTAGATCGGGCGAAACCAGGACAGAACCAGGACTAAATCAGGATTGAAGTGAGAATGAAACAGGACTGAACCAGAATTAAACCAGGACTGAACCAGGACTGAACCAAGACTAAACCAGGACTGAACTGGGACTAAACCAGGGCTGAACGAGGTCTGGTATGTTTCAGGGTTTTACGTGTCGACTCCGGTCAGTCCCGGGTCTTGGTTGAAGACTTTCCGGATCCTGAGTCTTCCTTTGAGACCATCCTCTGGCAACTCCTGTCTGTCCTTCTGGTAACTGCACTCACTGCATATGTGCTACAGCTCTACCCCTGTGCCACCATATTTTCTGAACAGAAGCTCAAAACAAGCTCAAAACAATAATAATAACGCTTAAAGCCACTTTACAATTTTGTTCATTTTTCATTGCCTACACTCTCAGTGGTGACTACTATTGCAGCCACAACTGCCCTGGGGCAGACTGATGGTAGTGAGGCTGCCAATGTGCACCATTGGCCCTTCCGACCATCAACAGCACTCACACACCACTTTCATACTAGGAAAGGTGTGGGTGAAGTGAACTGCCTAAGGACACAACAATTTCTTGCCAATTTTTGCTAGCACTAGTCATCTGAGGAGATCAGGCTTTGACATGGAGGTTTGGCCACAACAGCACAAAACAGCAGTTTAAACTCACTAGAGCCAGTCGCCAAACAGACCAGTAACTGACGAATAGAACCGTCAGGCCAACTCTCCGGCACCAATCTGTCCAGTTTTGCATGCCCTTCAAATGTTTCACTGACTCTTGTGTCGATCGTTCAGGTACCACATGTTCGGAACAGACGTCTTTTTTCTCAGAGTCCTGCTCCTCCGGCCGGACGGCTCAAATCAGCTCCTGTTCCAGAAACGTGGCGACTTCGGGGACACCTGGTACCAAGGCCAAGTCCAGCTCAAAGACTACAGCCACGGACAGGTACAGGGGTTAGTCCTGGTTCAGTCCTGGTCTAGACCTGGTCTAGTCCTGGTTTAGTTCTGGTTTAGACCTGGATTAGTCTTCGTTTAGTCCTGGTTTAGTTCTAGTTTTCGATGGACCAATCAGAGAGTCTGTTTCAGGTGGCATTCGAGGCTCAGAAAAATGGCGGCATGTTGAATGACATCGCTCTTGATGACATTACTTTTACATCACTGCCTTGTGGCCCCGCCCCTCCAGAGCCCACCAATGTCCCACCGCCGACCACGCCTGCCCCCCTCCCAGGTATGTCCCGCCCCTTCTCAGGTACGCAGAGTCAAAACAATAAAAAAATAGATATATATTGTGCATGACCATCGACTCTAAAATAAAACCTCGTTGACCCATAAATAAATGAATCACTCCAGGGGCGGGGTTTATGCGATGTTCTGGTCTCTGATTGGTTGATTGCTGTGTCTTTCAGCCGACTGTGGAGGACCCTTCGATCTCTATGACAACGGCACTTTCACATCCCCCATCTACCCCAATTACTATGGCAACAAGGCCAACTGTGAGTACTACTACTACTACTATTGCTACTACCAATACTACTACTGTTACCACTGCCAATACTACTACTACTGCAGTTTGGTCCTGGAAGGAACTTTTTTGATAGTTTTTTGGACAACAACTTTACAAACCTGAATGTTATTAGTGAGATGTACACTTACTGTTTTGATAGTGGTCTGAAGGGGGAGTGACTTAGCGCAGGGATTAAAGGGAAGGGAGACACAGAGCTTCAAAAACAAAGATGAAATTTATAAAACATGCTAAGACGCTGTTTTGGGTGAATGTAGCATTTTCAAGAAAATAAAAGGAAACATGGTGATCTAAATATGTTATGTGTTACAGTTAATACCCCATAGAGGTAAATGTCCCCTCTTTAATACCTCATAGAGGTAAACCGGGATCAAACCTGGACTAATCCCAGACTTAACCAGGGTTAAACCAAGACTAAATCAGGACTATCCCCAGACTAAACCAGGACTAAACCCAGTCTAAACCTGGTCTCTGTGCAGGTCTGTGGAGGCTTCACTGTGACTCAGGGAAAAATCTTCAGCTTCATTTCGTGGACTTTGACCTGGAGATGTTCTACGACACTTTGGAGATCAGAGACGGACCAGACCCGGACTCTACACTGCTGGGTCTGGACCACGGTCTAGGGATCTCAACCAGACTTAAAGGGGTCTTAATAGGTCTAGAGGTGGATCTGAACAGGTCTAGAGGAGGATCTGATCAGGTTTTATGAGGATCAGAGCGAGATTCTACTCTTCTGGGTCTGGATCAGGGTCTAGGGATCTCAACCAGACTTTAATGGGTTTTAATAGGTCTAGAGGAGGATCTGAACAGGAGAACTGGAACTGGTTTAATGAGGATCTAAAAAGGTCCAGTGAAGGATCTGAGAAGGTCTAGAGGAGGATCTGAAACAGATTTAGAGGGGTGGTTTATTCAGTATCTAAACAGGTCTAGAGGAGAATCAGAACCGGTCTAGAGAAGGCTCTGAACAGGTTTAGTGGAGGATCTGAACAGGTCTAGAGGAGGATCTAAACTGGTTTACTTCCCTCAGATGTGTTCACCGGAAACAAAGGCCCTGCTCATGACATCTTCTCTTCGACCAATCAGATGTCTCTGTTGTTCCTGACGGACAGCTCAAACTCGGGCAGAGGTTTTAAAGCAAACTTCACCTGTGGGGTCAATTTGGGGTCACCAGGTCAGAGCCACTGTTCGCCCGTCCTCCTGTCACCTGAGCCTGTCTGTGCTCTCTCTGTCTCTTCCCCTGTCAAATGTGTCACTTCTGTCTCTTTCCCTGTCCTCTCTCACCTGTATCATCCGTCTCTCATCCGTCTGTTCTCTCTCAGCTGTCCTCTTTCTCACATGTCCTTTCCCTCACATGTCCTCTCTCTCACCTGTCCTTTCCCTCACCTGTCTCCCCTGTCTCTCCTCAGATCCATGCTCCTCGGGACAGTTCCAGTGTGTCTCTGGTCTCTGTGTCTCCGCTGAGTCTGAGTGTGACGGACACTTGGACTGTCCAGATGGGACTGATGAGGCCCACTGTGGTGAGACCTGATTTAAACCTGGTTTAGTCCTGGTTTAGATATAGATCAGAGCTGGTTTAGACCTCATTTAGTCCCAGGTTAGACTGTTTAGTCTTGGTTTAGACCTGATTTAGACTTGATTTAGACCTTGTTTAGACCTGGTTTGGTCTTGGGTTAAACTTGGTTTAGACCCAGTTTAGACCGGGTTTAGACCTGGGTTAGACTCAATATAGACCCCGTTCAGACCTTGTTTTGTTTTTCAGTTTAAACAATATTTAGTCCTGGTTTAGTCCAGGTTTGGTCTTGGTTTAGACCTGGTTTAGTCCTGGGTTAGACTCAGTTTAGATCATGTTTAGCCCTGGTTTAGTCCTGTCTTGTACCTTCAGTGTTCCTGGACTCGAAGCGTCTTCAGTTTCAGATTAGCTCCTTAAACTTCTCCGTCTGTTCGTCCGCCTGGAGCCAGCCTCTGTCCGACTTCACCTGCAGATACCTGGGGCACAGGTGAGTCTGTGTGGGTCAGACTTCAGTGTGAAAGTGGACTGGACTGGTTTAAAGTCTGTCTCTCTGTCAGGTCTGGACTGTGGACGTCGGTCACATCTCGTCCTGAAGATTCCCCGTTTGTCTCTGTGTCTGTGACTAACAACAGCATCCACACAAATATAGTGTAAGAGCGCCTCCTACTGTATATGTGTGTATGTGTGAGAGAGCGCCCCTATTGTCTGACTCCTTTAATGGTGTGATTTTGTCACAGGGAGAACTGTAAGAGCATGGTGTCTCTGAGCTGCAGCAACCTCCGTGAGTCCAACACAACTCCTAATTTAGTCCTGGTTTAGTCCTGGTTTAGTTTTGACTGAGCTGTTGTGTTTTCAGCCTGTGGAGTCCGACAGGTGAACGCTACGTCTGAGTTTGACCAATCAGAGCAGAGAGGAGACTCAGACAGCCAATCAGAGGACTCGGGTGTGTACAGCAACGTTTTGTAACTGAACACAGCTGAACAGAAACGTTAATGAGACAAAGCAGAAGCAGTTAAAGTATCAGAACAATGTGTTTCTCGTGGAAATTGAACATTTTGGACAGAATTCTCACAGTGTCATGTCATCAGTGTGATGTCATCTCTACTTCCTGTAATTTTCAACATATTTTTCAACTTTTCTTCACAAATTGTTTCTTGATTTTTGTTACAATAATTTATATTTACAGGTTTTATTAGGTTTTACCATATTAAGTCACAATTAGAGACTCATCAAAACTATCATCATACCTACTTGAGTTTCAGAAAGTGGGAGGATTGTGGGCGGAGTTGATGCAGCAAAAGGGGCGTGGCCTTGGATGGTGTCTCTTCATTGGTCGGGTCGTCATGTGTGTGGAGCTTCTCTGATTGATGGAGACTGGCTGCTGACCGCCGCCCACTGCGTCTATGGGTTTGACTTTTGTTTTTATTGTTTCAAATAAAGTTTGTTCTTTCAATAGAGGTCATTCCCCAAAGTGAGGCATTTTTTTCATGCTACTTGGTTTGTTTTTTTTATTTTATTCCAGAAACAGTTCAGTATTTCTGTCATACTTAATAATATTGTAATACACTGCCTGGCCAAAAAAAAAAGTCGCCACCTGGATTTAACTAAGCCAGTAGGTACGGGCCTCCTATTGGATAATTACTGCATGGGATTATCTTTCAGCTGCAACAAGTTATTTAACCCCAACTGGTGCAATGAGTTGCTTCTCATTTCTTAAACAACAATGTGGAAAGACACATCCCATGGTCGTGGAAAAGATGTTACTCTGTTTGAGAAGGGTCAAATCATTGGCGTCAAGCAGAGAAAACATCTAAGGAGATTGCAGAAACTATCAAAATTGGGTTAAGGACTGTCCAACGCATAATTAAAATCTGGAAGGAAAGTGGAGACCCATCGGAGATCAAAGAAACGTTTGGGAAGGGAACTCAAAGGATTGGGACTGGACAGCTGTGTAGCCTTAAGAAAACCACTAATCAGTGGGCCTAACTGGAAAAAAAAGGCTTCAATTTGCTAGGGAGCATAAAAATTGAACTCTGGAGCAATAGAAGAAGGTCACGTGGTCTGATCAGTCCAGATTTAACTTGTTCCAGAGTGATTGGCGCATCAGGGTAAGAAGAAAGGCAGATGAAGTGATGCACCCATCATGCCTAGTGCCTGCTGTACAAGCCTGTGAGGCAGTGCTATGATCTGGGGTTGCTGCAGTTGGTCAGGTCTAGGTTCAGCAACAGTCTGTGCTCAAAGAATGAGGTCAGCTGACAACTGAATATACTGAATGACCGGGTTATTCCATCAATCGATTTTTTTCTTCCCTGATGGCACGGGCATATTCCAAGATGACAATGCCAGGATTAATCGGGCTCAAATTGTGAAAGATTGGTTCAGGGAGTATGAGAGTCCAGACCTTAACCCCACTGAGAATCTTTGGGATGTGCTGGAGAAGGATCAGCGGTCAAACTCTTACCATCATCAATGCAAGATCTGGTGAAAAATTAATGCAAGACTGGATGGAAATCTTGTGATATTGCAGAAGTTTATCGAAACAATGCCACAGCGAATGCGTGGCATAATCAAAACTAAAGGCGGTCCAACCAAATATTAGAGAGTGTGACCTTTTTTTTCGGTGGTGACTTTTGGCCAGGCAGTGTATTTTCTGTCTGTATCACTACAGAATCCGTTAAAAAGTATAGGCCTGTTCACCTTATTCTAGTACTTGCCCTGGGCGGCAACATCATGTCAGTGGGGTTGTATTATTTTGCATGGGGCTGTGGATCTTCACAGAAAATCAGTTCTATAGGGACAGAGCCATTTTAAAGCCTTTAAAATATCGGTGCAGTGTTGACTTGTTGATCACATGAAATTAGATTAGTTTACACAAATCACATTTTAGCAGCAAAACTTTTCTGAAATATGCATTTGAAATGAATGCTTCTGCACAAACACTTGGCACTTACTACGGCAACAAACATGGACAAACTACATGTAATATGCTTTTTATTTGTTTATTTGATGTGAGATCTGAGCCCAATCTTCAAGTTAATTGCTAAAAAGTTGGAGCAAACAGGTGAGTGCAGGGAAACATGAAGGCTCTGATCTGAGTGTGAGTTCATGTGTTTGTCATTACAATGATACAGGATTTGACCAGTGTTTTTTTGTTTTTTTTTTAAATAAAATAAATCTTTAAACTATATTTGTGAACTCTATTTCACTTAAATGAAGAAGAACTAAGGTTTAACTGACATAAATATTTAACTGTTTTTGGAGTGAAATAATGAAGTCAAGCTAATGTCTAGCATGACTGATGCAAAATTGGCAAATGACTCAAACTGGGGAATGACAGGAAAATAGGGTGTGCAGTGTTTGTTTTATATTTCCCCTTTGCCCTCTGATCTCTGCAGGAAGAACATGCATGTGGAGCGATGGAGTGCCCTGCTGGGGCTCACCGTCCAGTCACAGTCCTCTGCTCCCGAGGTGCAGTCTCGGCTAATCAGACGCATCATCATGCACCCGCTGTACGACCGGCGAATCAAACGCGCCGACATCGCTCTAATGCAGCTGCAGGAGACAGTCAGCTTCAGCGGTCAGTCAGTACGGCTCTCAAAAGTATTGAAAATCAGATACTAATCAATACTAAAACTAGTATCTAAAATGAAGTCTAAAGGTCACATTCACAGAACAGAAATGAACATTTCCTGAGTATCTTTAGAATCATCTTGAGCTGTATCTTTCACAAATATAAGACACAGACTAGTTTACACCATTGACCACTGTGGATTTTTTTTTTTTTTTTTTTTTTTTTTTGTATTGATTTGTTAGTTTGAAATCTAGGTATTGGCAAGGCAAGTTTTTTTTTTGTTTTTTTTTTGTACAATACAATTTGTACACAGAGTAATTCAAAGTGCTTTACAGGATAGGAAATACATTAAATCCACACAAATCAAAACATAAATAATCTCAAATAATCATTATAAAATTAACATTAAAACAGAAAAGTGCAGAATGATTTAGTCAACCACCAAATGTACAAATTCTGCCACTTAAAAGATAAGAGAGGCCTGTAATTTCTTCAACTATGAGATACAGAATGAGAAAAAAACAAATATTTGGTCACTTACAAACAAGCAAGTTTTCTGGCTCTCACAGACCTGTAACTTCCTCTGTCCTCCACTCATTACCTGTATTAATGGCACCTGTTTGAACTCATCAGTATAAAAGACACCTGTCCACAACCTCAAACAGTCAGACTCAAACTCCACTATGGCCAAGACCAAAGAGCTGTCAAAGGACACCACAAACAAAATTGTAGACCTGCACCAGGCTGGGAAGACTGAACCACATACAAGAGCACTGATAATCTCCCTTGATCTGGGGCTCCATGCAAGATCTCACCCCGCGGGGGTCAAAATGATCACAAGAACAGTGAGCAGAAATCCCAGAACCACACGGGGGGACCTAGTGAATGACCTGCAGAGAACTGAGACCAAAGTAACAGGCCACCATCAGTAACACACTACCCCGCCAGGGACTCAAATCCTGCAGTGCCAGACGTGTCCCATGCTTAATCTGGAATATGTCAGGCTCGTCTGAAGTTTGCTTGAAGCATTTGGATGATCTAGAAGAGGATTGGGAGGATGTCATATGGTCAGATGAAACCAAAATACTTTTTTTTTTTTTTTTAATAAAAACTCTACTGATTGTGTTTGGAGGAGAAAGAATGCCAAGTTGCATCCAAAGAACACCAGACCTACTGTGAAGCATGGGGGTGGAAACATCATGCTTTGGGGCTGTTTTCTGCAAAGGGACCAGGATAACTGATTCGTGTAAAGGAAAGAATGTATGGGCCATGTATTGTGAAACATTGAGTGAAAACCTCCTTCCATCAGCAAAGGCTTTGAAGATGAAACATACCTGGGTCTTTCAGCGTGACCATGATCCCAAACACACCACCCGGGCAATGGAGGAGTGGCTTTGTAAGCATTTCACCCCAGACACATCCTCCAGCTCCTCTGGTGGGACCACAAGGCGTTCCCAGGCCAGCTGAGAGACATAGTCTCTCCAACGTGTCCTGAGTCTTCCCCGGGGCCTGCTCCCAGTGGGACATGCCCAGAACACATCCCTAGGGAGGCATCCTGAACAGATGCCTCCTGGTTCCGCTCGACATGTAGGAGCAGCGGCTCTATTCCAAGCTCCTCCCGTGTGACCAAGCTCCTCACCCTATCCCTAAGGGTGTGCCCGGCCACCCTACCGAGGAAACCCATTTCGACCGCTTGTATCCGGGATCTTGTCCTTTCAGTCATTACCCAAAGCTCATGACCATAGGTGAGGGTAGGAACGTAGATTGACCGGTAAACCGAGAGCTTTACCTTCCTGCTGAGCTGCTTCTTTACCACAACGGACCGATACAGTGACCACATCACTGCAGTATTTGGTCAGTAACTTTTGTTATCATTTATGCATCTCCAATTGCTGGACCAGCTGCTGATTTGGGAATAACAGACAGGTCAAAGAAGATGTAGAAATTATCATACAGAGCTCCTCCTTTTGTAATGAGCAGGTCGAGAGTGTGCCCTGTGGGTGTTTTCACCTCCACCAGTACACACTCACTGTGATGTACACACTTTTTCTTAATCAGTGATACTTGTAGGATTTATCAACATCACATAGTCATTTTGATACAACTAAAAGTATGCGGCACTTTGTTGTGAGGACATTTACGGCGTTGTCAGCTCCCATTGAGCACTGCAGTTTTCTAATGCAGAAGTCAGTGGACTTGTTTCTTTGATTAAGTTGTTTTAAATTAATATTATGATTTAAAATGTGTATCTTACAACATAATGATCCACAGGTGTCATAGTTTTTAATTACAGAGAACTACAATGTTTCACAATGACACATCTGATCAATCTTGCATTTCTCCAATTGCAGGTCTTAGTGTTGCTAAAACGTACTGTGAATCTGTAACCTGTAACCTGTACCTTTGTGTGCTGGCTTCTGCACAGACCAGAACTTGTATGTGGTCGCCTCTCCACAGACCTGAGATGTCTCTTCTCTCTGCAGATTACATTCAGCCAGTGTGTCTCCCTGAACCAGGACAGGACCCACCCCCCGGGACTCTCTGCCACATCACTGGCTGGGGACGCCTGGCGAGTGGAGGTGAGAGCCAATCAAAGTGCAGCACACATTCGAAGCAGCCAATTAGAGCAGAGCCAGAGGAGCAGAGCCAGAGGAGCAGATGATGCTGTGTCTCCCCGTGTCTGGATGGGTTTCCTCCGGGTACTCCGGTTTCCCCCATTAACCAAAACATGAACGCACTTCGAGACAACTGTTGTTGTGATTTTGGGCATTACAAAAATCAATGAATTGAACTGAAATGAATTGAATTGTAATAGAGTTGTGTGTTTCTAGGCCCTCTCCCTGACGTTCTGCAGGAGGCCGTGGTTCCTCTGGTTTCTCAGTCTTTGTGTCAGGAGCAGCTGCCTCAGTACAACATCTCAGACCTGATGCTGTGTGCAGGACGGGAACAGGGTGGCACCGACACCTGCCAGGTACAACAACTGCCCAAGTTCAGTCGGTACTCCTGACCAGGACCAGGTCTGGTCTGGACCAGGTCTGCACCATAGACTTTACATATGTCTGGGGATAATTAACCCACTGGCCGGCCACGTTCCAAACAGGAAGTGAGCATGGGCACAAATTGGCTCCATCAACTAACTGACTATTAAACTTGTTATTAAAGAACAATGCAAACTCATTGCACTTAGATCTGGAAATTAGTTCTAATGGTAGTGGAGCTGGGGAGTTTGTTAATGTTAAAGAGGTGTTACTACAAGTTCCACTAATGTCAGAAAAATACCTCTCCCTTGTTCTACATAAACTGTGGTTGTACATGTGCATCTTTTCTCTGTAAATCTCATAATGAACCTGGAGCTTTGATTTGTGCCATTCCCGTTCGGCCCTCTGGGACTCCCTTTTCTGTGCGTTACTGACTCATCATTGCTCCATGGCGCTTTCTGCTTATCTTTAACCATTTTAACCTTCATCAGGGCAATGGTGTCCAGAACATTCAAAACACTCGAAGTTACAGAGTTCATCAAATCATCAACATTAGAACATGAGGCATTTTCAAAGTGCATCATTTCCATGAACAGTGCACCTGTTTTATCATTTATGTGTCTCCTTCGAACAACTGCAGGACCAGACGCTGGTTTGTGAATAACAGACAGGTCAAAGAAGACACAGAAATGATCAGACAGACCAACATCCACCACACTGACATTTGAAATATTTACTCCTTTTGTAATGAGCAGGTCCAGAGTGTGTCCTCTGTTGTGGGTGGGCTCGCTGACATGCTGAGTCAGACTAAAGGTTTCAATGACAGAACTGAGCTCTTTAGTGTTTCTGTCAAACACATTATTCACATGTACATTAAAATCACCTGTAATGACTAAACCATCAAAGTCTGTGCATACGACTGAAAGCATCTCAGTAAAATCATCAATAAAACTCAGACAGTGCTGGGGAGGTTTGTATATGACTAAGTAGAGTATGGAGGGGGATTGTTTTAGCTCCATTTTAAAGGAAACATAGAAAAAATGTATAAATGGTTTAAAAGTCTTGGTTTACCTAAAAGAAAATCATAAATAAACAAATCTTCCAGCAGTGGAAGAGGTAAAATCATTAACAAGAAAGTAAAGAAGGAAGCATGAGGAGCAAGCAAGGTTTGAGTCTGAACTCTTCAGAAGCAGGAAGAAATAAGAGGCTTGCTCAATAGATCTAGCCTACATACAGAAACTTTTAACAATGGCTGTTTCTAGTTTCAGTGTAGTCAGCTCCTCCCTTCAGACCGATATAAGGCAGTGTCCACCAGCAATCTGACCAGAACTGAAGAAGAGACTTGGATGAGCATCAAACGTCTTCACTCCTACAACTTTTTGTCTAGTTGACAGATTTTATTTTTGTGTTTGTATATCATTATTTTGTCAGTAAATCATGATATAAATATTAATAACAGACCAATCAGGTGCTTTCTTTCCCCAAGGTTGCTCCTGTTAGCGTTAGCAACATGTTTGATTGACAGTGTAGCTCGTGTTCTGACATTGTCTTTGTGTCTCAGGGAGACTCTGGAGGTCCTCTGATATTCATGCAGAGCGGTCACGGGATTCAGATCGGTCAGTCACACTTCAGGCATAGCAGAATTCAAGTTTTAGTGTTTGTTTTGTGTTAACTTTATTCATTATTGAAATGCAATTATACTGAGTCAGTGCAATTGTCCGCTTGGTTGGTTCAGGTGTGACATCATTCGGCGCCGGCTGCGGAGAGCCTCAGAGTCCTGGAGTTTACGCACGAGTCTCTGCGTTCACTTCCTGGATCGTCCAGACCCGACGGTCGCATGCCTGAAAATACAGCTGTGACCAGAGGACTACCAATCTCACAACTCTGCCCAGAGGACTAAAACTCTGCCCAGAGGACTACAACTCTGCCCCGAGTTGCTCGAGGACTACAAATCTCAAAGTTCATTGTAAATAGTAAATATAACCCTACAGTTCCTTAAGGTGGTTTTCAGATTGCAGACTACTTTACAAATGTTGAACCTGATCATTTCTATTAATAATTTCCAGTAAAATCACGCTAGAGGTGTTGTACATGTGTCTCCGTGGTAACTGCTGAACATCCTGGCACAGAAATACAATGCACATATTAGTAAACACAGCCAACAAAAGTTGTCTGAAAACTTCAGTGTTTATGGCCTTGTTTAGGAGTTTGATTTTGAACAGAAAGGTGAGTGTGTCCAACTGAAAAACTGTTAGCTAATGCTAGCTAGCTTGTGACTGTGATGTTATTTGAGAGGGACTTGTTTAACAGCACAAATCATCTCACCTGTTGTATTTCCAACCACGTCAGCTCTTCTTGGTCAGATTGTGTTAAAACAAAGCTCAAATCAAAATCAAATGACGCCTTAGACAGAGCAGTGCCTACAGTTAGCATCACACCCCCAGAGAATGTTGATGATGTCATCTGTGTTAAATACGATTGGCCCGTGGAATGTGACGATGTCATCTGTGTTAAATACGATTGGCCCGTGGAATGTGACGATGTCATCTGTGTTAAATACGATTGGCCCGTTGAATGTGGTGATGTCATCTGAAATATATCCACAGATTTAATCTGATTTCGTGTGGCCAGGTGCAGAATGAATGGTCCAGACACCAGCAGCTCCAAAAAATAATGTCCCCTGCAGGTGATTAGAATTACTTTTGGTTTGATTTGGTTTCCTCAAAAGCACTTTCAAAGTCCATAAGCAAATGTCAGGAATCTAAGTATTCAACTTATTTCAGGCTTTTCCAGTTTCTTTATAATAATCAAAACTTTTCAAAAATAAAATAGTAATAATAAAAGACAAAAGGCAAAGGATACAGCCAACGGCAGTGGACCTATTCTATAACAAAACAGAATAAACACTTCTTAGTTTACTTAGCTTATTCAAAATGCAATAACAATAAATGTACAATAAAAATAAAATTATATTGTTTAGTAAAATTCAACTCAATTCAAAATGGCGGACAGTCTGCCCAGAACAACCCTGCACACCAAAGGACCCTGGACAGTGCCATCTCTCCTCTAATTTTGTACATTTGTGGTGAATTCAGTCACAAAACAATAAAACATGCTTAAACATTCATAACATTTGCCTCTGATTTGTATGTAACACTAGCTCACGTAGCTCAGTCTTTCCCCTGCATGAGCCGTTAGTTTTCACAGGATGGTCAATCTGAGCCAATCCTCGGTTCTACAAATTAAATGAACAATAATCTTAAGATATGACGCTCATTACAGCATTGTTTATCAGTATCAAATATCATTGTTGTTCTCCAAACCATTTAAAAGAACATTTAAACAATTAAACCACAGTTTTCTGTCTATATCTCAATGAGAGGCAACTTCAAGCGACTACCGCATCATTCCTCATACTACAGTGACACCTACTGGCTAGGCAGAAAATTGCAACCAATTATTGTTAAAAAGTTATAGTTTTATATTAGCAAAGGCATTTTTTTTTTTTTTTTTCTAACATTATAACTCTTCATATAAATATCTGATTCATTGTTTTAGGCTCTTTGTGTATTTATGTGAGACAAAACTGAAAAGATAGTTTTGTGTTGAAGTATCTGTGGTATGAGCTCTGCCATTTAAACCTAAACATCTATTCATGAAATTAATAAAAATAAAAAAATAAAAAAAACAGGAACCTTGTCATTTTTTGTGTAAATGTGACTTTTTCCACTTTCCTCTGTGGAACTGACTAAACCAGGACTGAACCAGGACGAAACCAGGACTGAACCTGGACTAAACCAGTATATGACAGAGAAAGTTTATACGACAGAGAAAGTTTATACGGCAAAGCACAAATAAAGTTTATACGACAGAGGCAGTTTATATTACAGAGCACAGGGAAAGTTTATAAGTGTCAAGAGCCCAGTCCGTCCTGTGTTTTTGTGCTGTTTTCCTTCTCCCTTCTGTGTCAGAGCTTGGAACTGGCCAGCGATTCGGGCTCTTCCCATGCACACCTGCAACTACTTGTTAATCAAGCTGCACCTGGGGAGGACAAAGGGACCAAGGACCTGACACTCAGCGCCAGATTGTCCACAGTGGTACTGCTCTGCTTGGCTCAGTCTCGTGTTTTGCATTTGTTGCTTTGTGCTCAGTTGGATGTCTTTTGTTCCTCGCCAAATCCCGCTCCCTGAACCTGCACAGCTCCTCTGCCTCCGACCCAGCTCTCCATGACCAGTATGAACCTCTCATCTTCCGACCCAGTTCGCCTCGACCCGTATGGACTACCGTGTCTCTGACCCCACTGCCCATGATTCACTCAAGGACTACTGCAAACAACCCCGCTCTCAACTGACTGCTTCATCTACGTATATATGGGATTTGCATACGGGAGGGGACGAATAGAAGACTACCTTCAAAACTTTCCAGGGACATTTCAAATATTTAGTCATGTCTTTTGGATTAACCAATTCTCAGGCAGTCTTCCAGGACCTCATCAACGTCGTGCTTCAGTATTTTCTCAATCATTTTGTATTTGTGTAATGAAAGAAGCAGAATGTCATCTCAAGTCCCTACAGGAAACACCAACACCACGTGTGCCAGGTCCTCCAGCGACTACTGGAAAATAAACTCTGCCTTGACATAGAGAAGTGTGAGTTCCACGCAGATAAGATCAGTTTCCTGGGGTTTATTGTGGGGTATGGAGAGGTAAAAGCCGACACAGAAAAGATTAAAGCGGTCACTGAGAGAAGTTGTTTCCTGTTGGTGGATGTAGGCCAAAGATTTATTGGGTTTGCCAACTTCTACAGGCGTTTCATCAGGGACTTTAGCCTTGTTGTTGTTACTCCACTCACTAAACTCACCTTTGCCTCCAGACAGTTCTGTTGAACCTCTGAGCCCCAGTCCTCCTTTGAAAAGCTGAAGGACCTATTCACCTCGGCCTTGATCCTACGTCAGCCTGATCCCTCCCGCCAGTTCATCGTGGAAGTGGATGCCTCAGACAAAGGTGTTGGGGCAGTTCTCTCACAAAGGTTTGAACCCCATAATCAATTGTCTACCTGTTCCTTTTTCTCTAATTGCCTTTCCCCAGCTGAGAGCACCTACGATGTGGGGGAACGAGAACTGCTGGCAGTCAAGTTTGCCCTGGAAGAGTGGCGTCACTGGTTGGAGGGGGTGGAGCATCCTTTTCTGATTTGGACAGAGCACAAAAACCTATCTTACATTCAATCCGTTAAATGTTTAAATTCCTGTCAATCCCGCTCGTCACTATTTTTCAGTAGATTCAACTTTATACTCACCTATCGCCCGGGATCCCATAACATCAAGCCGGATGCACAGTTCTCCCAGGAGGATACTACCACCCCGCAGGAGCCCATCGTATCCCCTACCTGTGTGGTCGTGGCTGTCCAGTGGGAGATTGACGACCTAGTCCAGGAGGCTCAACACACCCATCGTGATCCAGGTAATGGCCCACTTGGTACTCTCTTTGTTCCAGATCCTGTCCGCTCTAAGGTGCTTGAATGGGTCTACTGCTCTCGGTTCACCTGCCGTTCAGGGGTTAACCGCACACTCTCCCTCTTGAGACGTAACTTCTGGTGGCCCACCGTCGACAAAGACACCAGGGCTTATGTCTCAGCATGCCACGTATGTGCCAGGAGTAAAGCCTCCCACTCGCCACTTTCCAGAGTGGAGTACTACTCCATTCATTCCAATGAGACCATTTATGACCTTGTTGCACCTGAACGGTTGGAAATAGAGGTATGTCTTCGTTGGCTTTTTTGTTCAGTATGATGAGAGGAATAAGTGTACCAAATTTCAATGGTCTATGACACAGTAATTATTTTTCATCCCTGTTAAACAAAACCCATGTATTTCAATGGGAAATGTCAGACGTTGCCATGGCAACACCTTTGGAAATAGAGGTATGTTCTCATTGGCTTTTTTTTTTTTCAGTATGGCAAGAGGGATGTCCATGCCAAATTTCAAATGTTTGTGACAAAGTAATTTGTTTGCGTACCATAAATAAGTTCAAGGGGGCGCTGTGGAGCAATGTAATGTTTGACATATGTAAATTGCATGTCTATGCACTCAGATCAAGATTCTGAAAACAAAATGTATATTAATGCCGGGAAATAGGATACTGTATGTTTGCGTTACGGGTCATTTAAAACTTCAAAAAATGTCTTTTTCATTGCAGGCTGGCCACACCCACATTTTATGACTTTAAAAAATTCAGAAGAGTAGCCTATAATCCCACATGGGTCTAGTTCAGGGGTCGGCAATCTGCGGCTCTTTCAGCCTTATACTGCGGCTCTGCATGGCATGGGAAAATAAATTTTAATTATATAAAAAAATAAAAATTATATTTTAAATAATAAAATTATATAATTATAAAATAAAAAAAAAATTTAATTATATAATTTTAAATGATATTTTCTTATTTTTCGTTGCTCAAAATAAGTGTCACACTCGCGGAACAATGTTCAAAACAAACACCGCTCACCTTCTCACGTCTCACACACACACACACAGACACAGCTCACAGTCCTGCGTAAAAAGCCCTGATTTTGAGACGCTGTGCGCACAGGGGTCAGGAGCAACTTTGGCCCGTCCCTAATGACACACTAATAAGCTCGTCCGTAGATGTATCATGAAAATCCTGCTGGAAATCGCCACAGAAATCTATTTGATGTAGTGTCAAGTATATTATCTGCTCTTGTCTCCGCGATGACGTCTCACGTATAACACATCAGACACGTCGCCCAAAACAAAAGTCTTTGGAGAGCTTTTAACAAAGGGGAAAAAGGACAACTGAGGAGCCAGAAGAGGAGACTACGACCTCCAAGAAAAAGAAAGATGAATTTAACAGACAAAATCTGGGTTTGTCGCTACAGGTGACTCTCACGCACAGTTCGCTCTGCATAATATGCGGGAAGAGCAAATGAGGCAATGAAACCTTCAAAACTGCTTTGGCACATGGAGAATAAGCACCTGGGATTAAACGATACGCCTTTAGAGTTTTGTTTTTTTTTAAAGAAACTGCGGAGCAGAGTAGACATAATCACATAATCAGTGCAGGGCTCACACTGATGCAGCGGCTTGGTGAGTTATATTTTTTTATGCACTTGTTATTTTTGCCATATTTATCTGCCACGTGTAGAAGGCTTGTCTGTGAAAATAAAACCTACGTTATATTATTATTATTATTATTATTATTATACACAGTGTTATCTTCATTTTAGATGTCAAAAAATATTTGCGGCTCCCAGTGTTTTATTTTACGTGGAAAGTGGGTCCAAATGGCTCTTTGCGTGTTAAAGGTTGCCGACCCCTGGTCTAGTTCATTTTGACCAATTTGTAAGTCTCTTGAATGAAAATCAGATGCGCAAAAAATTCAAATGTGAGAGGTAAAATTTTGAAAAAATGGGGTTCCGTCCACAATGGTCGACTTCCTGTAGGGTTTAGGGTGGGGTCATAGTATAATTTTTTTACTTGTCTTGTTGTGTTCTATTTTTGTGCCAAATTTTCATTTGTCTATGATGAAAAAGGTCTCTCATTGCCGTGATGTATTTAGATTTTTGAGGTGGCGCTATTGAGTCATTTTGAAACATAAATTTTTTTGCACATGAAAATACAACATTTGTTGCCAATCTTGAATTTCAGGCCATAGTTTGAGTGTAGAGCATCTATTTAGTCTACAACAAAGTCCAGTACTCTGAACCCCATTCATTTCAATGACACATTTATTATGTTACCACGGAAACATGGTTGCATTTTCAAATGTCTATGTCAAACTTTGTAAAAAAAAAAATGCATTGGGGTTGTAGGGGGCACTGCCGAGTCATTTTTCAATATTTTTCAGTAGGAATTTCAAAAACCTAAATTTTTCACCAGTCTTGAATTTTAGAACCAATAAAATTGACTTTTTGTTAATGTTCAGGGGGTCAAAAGTGGCTTCAAAGCGGCACATTTAATAATAATAATAATGGAAACATTTTTTCCACCCATTATTTAGATCATAACAGCTAGAGTCATGTGACTTTCTCGCACTGTGTCCCATCACAAATAAGGCCCCTGGGAATTTTTTCACAAGTCCACGAAAAATTGATTGTATTCTATGAATTTTTGAAAATGGAAATTGAAGAGGGCGCTAGAGAGCATATTGATTTGCACATCATTGCGTTCAGCTCACAAATGTGCATAAACACTGTATTAGCTTTATCCCAACAAACAATGTCTGAAAGAGAAATATTTTATTGTAATATTCCAAAAATTGTGATTTTGTTGAAAATTCACCCTGACCACACCCAAAGTCATAATCAAAATGTAATTGTTAATCTTTAATCACACATGGGTTTAGTGGGATTTGGCCAAATTTGAAGTGTTTGTGATGAAAACTGTGCGAGAAAATGTCCTGAATGTGAGGGCGTGCACTTTTGTCATTCCCGGCTTTGATACAACATGGCCAACTTCCTGTACATTTTAGGGGTTCTATTTTTTTATATGAGTTTCGTATTTTTACATTGACTTTGAGTCGGGCTCCCATTGGCCCCATGAAAATCCAAGTTTGAGGTGGCGCTACCGAGTCGTCTTTCGTTATTTTTTCTCGGGGTCTTTTGTGAAAATTAGAGCTTGTCATGTTCTAATTTTTGACACCATTCACTGCCATGTCGGGGCGTATTTACTACTTGATTTTTGCCATTTTCCATGCTCCGGACGCGGTTTTAATGAGTCCCTCGCCGGGACGGAGTCCCAGGCTCAGGCCTAATGATAATAATGGAATTTTTTTTCCACCCATTATTTTTCTCCTAAACCATAACAGCTACAGTCATGTGACTTTCTCACATTGTGCCCCATCACAAATAAGGCCCCTGTGAATTTTTTCACAAGTCCACAACAAATCAACTGTCTTCTATGAATTTTTGAAAATGAAATTTGAAGAGGGCGCTAGAGAGCCTTTTTGTGAGAGATTGCCTTGATTTGCATATCATTGCGTTCAGCTCATAAATGTGCATAAATGCTGTATTCGCATTTTTCCAACAAAAAATGTGTGAAGGAAATATTTTATTGAAATATTCCAAAAATTGTTATATGCTTGAAAATTCACCCTGACCACACCCAAAGTCATTTTCAAAATATAATTGATAATCTTTAATCACACATGGGTTTAGTGGGATTTGACCAAATTTGAAATGTTTCTGATGAAAACTGTGCGAGGAGATGTCCTGAATGTGAGGGTGTGCACTTGATTTTTGCCATTTTCCATGCTCCGGACGCGGTTTTAATGAGTCCCTTGCTGGGACGTAGTCCCAGGCTCGGGCCTAATAACCAAATTATTATTGTCTTTTTTGCTTGTCTCCTGGAGCTCTGTCACTGCTGTGAATTTTGTGGATGTGTGTTTGCTCCCAATTCATTTTAAAATTTTCTAGGTGGCGCTGTCCAGTCATTTTGAGTTGAACAGTCTGGCGATTTTAGCAAATTTTTCACTGGACTGGTCGAGCCTGTAGCCGGTTTGGGGATTTTTTGTTGATGTTCAGGGAGTGAAAAAACCCATTCACTTTGTGACTGAACAGGGGAAAATAATGCATTTGATTTATAATTCACATTTCAATGTGCTTTATGATGGATTATTCATTCATTCCACACCAGTAAAACAGGATGAAACTGGTGTTTAAAGAAGAACAAGGACAGATCACAAACGTGATCTGTCCTTGAATCAACACAATAATAAAATATGAATGATTAACCTTCATCAGCCTCTGGAGGATCACAGTCCAACATCTTTACTGTTTTTCAGAGATCTCAGGAGAGACTTTATATCAAACAGAGCAGAAGAGGAGCAGAGGAGGAGCAGAGGAGGAGCAGAGGAGGAGCAGAGGAGGCTCACAGAGACTCAGGAGGTGTTGGACCCACTGTTTGTCTGAGGTAATAATGACTTCACTTCTAATGGGTTATTGAGTCATATTTTCAGGGGGTACTCAGCAAGATTTACCGGGACTACCCAGGTGTGATGGAAAACTATAAAAAAAACTGTAAAACTGTATAAAAAAGTCGTAAATTAATTGAACTAAGTTGAAAAGTTCAAGGGTCAACAGATGGGTAACCTAAAATAAGATAAATGCTGTGTGAATGTGAGGAGGGGACTGGGACGTTGTTCTACTGACAAATAAGGAAATTGTTGAGGAATGTTAAGATGCTAATGAAAAGGCTGTTTTTAGGAGGAGACGGTGGAGAAGAGAGAAGAAGACCTCATGGAAGCAGTCTGTGTAGTTTCTTTCTCTGTGCTCCTTCCCTCTGATCCCCTCTGATCAGAGTAAATGAAAGTCTAATACCTGTTTTGAGTCGTTTTCGGTAAAACAGCACATCGAGAACAGAGTTTTCTTGACAAGTGTCTTGCCTAAAGGTTGTGGGGATGATGCTACTTAGTTTGGAGTTCAAGAGAAAACTCTGTTATTGGAGATAGGCTTTTTTTTAGATCTGCAAATCTAGACAAACATTTTTTTTTTCCTTGGGAAATATAATCCTAAACTCATATTTGGTTAATCTGTTACAATGGGACAGAAAAATATAGAAGAAAATGAAGAAAATGAAACTGTGTAGAACCACAGATAAACAAAGTTCAAGAAACATGAGGCAGTTAGACACATGTCCCAATAAAACACAGGAGTGAAGTCCCTAAATGAGACTCCAGACTCCAGTGCTGAGGACTGTGATCTAATGTGGGGTCCCCTGTGTCCCTCAGCAGCACCTCTGCCCTCTCACTGTCACTCAGACTGGACTGAGCATGGATCAGAGAGAGACCAGAGAGGACGGAGCCCCTCCCTCTAAAACCACTCACCCCCCCAAAGCTCACAGGTAAGAGAGGATCACTCCACCACTGTTCTCCATGTCAGAGCTCAGACTAAAGCCACTGCTCCATCTGTGTCCACAGACCTGCTCCTGGGGCCAGCGCCGTCTCATTCAAGAGTGTTCGCTCTATGCTACGAGGTATTAAGTTTAAAAGAGAAGCTGCTCCAGAGTAAGTCAGACTCAACACCTCATAATGTCAGGACTTTATGTTCACAGCCTTTTTAGAATGATATGGACGACTTGTTTTTTATTAAACTCAACATAAGTGTAAGAGCTGCAGATGACTCTGTGACTGTGAGGAGGAACTTCATGCTCGTCTCAGCAGCAGGAAATGCAACACACTTATGTCTTTGTCCTACAAAAGGCCTTCTATGAGATCCTAGTCCAGATCAATCACCCACTGGACCTGCTCAAGTCACATGACTTTAACGGCTGTGCTTCTCCAACAGAAATACTTTTGATTTGAAACTGGATTAAAATGGACTCTGAAAAGAGCCAACAGTTGACAAACTTCTTTAAGGAAAGGAAGAAAGCAACTGTTAAGGTGTGTTTTTTTATTCCTACAGGGACAGTGTCACTAAACACTGACCAAAAGGAAAGATGCATTGTACCAGGTCATGGATGAGAATGATCATTTCCACCTGTCGTCCCAGGCCAGGACGATGTAACACAATCTAAAAGTAGATGGAAACATAACCATGTCACCAAACATTATCACAGAGAACTTACTAACATTTCTTTCATAATACAATAGTCCTGCTTTTGGACCAGACGTAAAGAAACTGTTCACTAGTGACGGCCAACGAGACAGAGCTCTAGAGCAATGTGTGTGTGTGTGTGAGTGAGAGTGTGTGGGGGTGAGTGTGTGTGTGTGAGACTGGGGTGTGTGTGTGTGAGAGAGAGACTAACGTGTGTTTTAGTCTCATGCCGTGTGTTTCAGTCTCACGTCGTGTGTTTCAGTCTCATGTCGTGTGTTTCAGTCTCATGTCGTGCGTTTCAGTCTCATGTCGTGTGTTTCAGTCTGGAGTTTGCTGGAGCTGTGAGGTTGACACCAGGACTCAGAAAGTGTAAGTGTTAAATTAACTCAATTTGAAACAGACATTTATTTAAAATGGATAAAATGGCACAGTCCTCACATAGAATATATATTGTTGTGCGAGAGACCTCAGACTGTGAGGTCCACAGCTGTGTCCACGACTGACTCCTGAAGCAGATCCTGAAGAGTCCAGTCTGGAGCTGTGTAACTGCACTCATGTTTCAGCTCAAACACAACAGTGATCTTCATTCTTCTTCTGGAGACAGTGGATTTAAACCAATCCCCTGTTCTCCTCTGAGCTGTGCCTCTGCTGCCTCCTCCTCATCACTAGAACAACAACAGACACACAAACACTGGCAAAAGGACAGAAGCTGTGAACAAGCTCCTGAAACACAGAGCCACATGTCTCAGCCCCTGTGTGCACCAAGCCCCATCAGAACTACTGCTGCTGGAGCAAAGGAGGAGCACCAAGCCCCATCAGAACTACTGCTGCTGGAGCAAAGGAGGAACAAAGGAGGAGCACCAAGCCCCATCAGAACTACTGCTGCTGGAGCAAAGGAGGAGCAAAGGAGGAGCACCAAGCCCCATCAGAACTACTGCTGCTGGAGCACAGGAGGAGCACAGGAGGAGCACAGAGGAGTGTAGGAGGAGCACAGGAGGAGTGTAGAATGTGTGGAGTGACGTCAGAGACTGGAGCTGCACTTTGTCACTGCAGCAACAAACTCAAGTTTTACACTGAAAATAATCTGAAATAGATGTGAGGCTGAAACTAAAGGAAATATAGAGCTGATGCAAAAGAAACATGAGCCAAATATAAGACTGACATGATTCACAAATAAAATCATCAGAATAAAAATACATTCATCATAAATAATTGACTTTAAATCCATCTTTCATGAATAGATTGACCCATATTAAACTATAATTAAATGTGTGTCTCCACATGGGACTAACTGCTGCTGTGTTGTGTCTTCTCTCCATCAGATTTCTGTGATCTCACTCTGGATCCAAACACAGCTCACAGAAAACTCAAACTGTCTGACAACAACAAGAAGGTGACACTTGTGTGGACGGAGCAGCCGTATCCAGATCATCAGGACAGATTTGACTTTTGGGCTCAGATTCTGTGTTCCACTGGTCTGACTGGTCGCTGTTACTGGGAGGTCCAGTGGAGTGGAGATGTTTATATATCAGTGTCTTACAGAGGAATTAGAAGAAAAGGAGCCTGTGATGACAGTGGGTTTGGATGGAATGATCAGTCCTGGAGTCTGGTCTGTTCTAAACGTGGTTTCTCTGTTTGGCATAATCACAAATACACCTCCCTCCCTCAGTCCTGGTCCTCCTCTTCTGGGACAGCCTCAGTGTTTGTGGACTGTCCTGCTGGCTCTCTGTCCTTCTACACAGTCTCCTCTGACCAACTGACCCACCTCCACACCTTCAACACCACATTCACTCACACTCTGCTCCCTGGGTTTAGTCTCTTGTCTTCTGACTCCTCAGTGTGTGTGTGTGCTCCGACACACTCACCCTCCTCTGTGTAAAATACAACAGTCAAATCTGTAGAAAAATCACTCTGTAAATGTTTTATTTTGATTTTATTTGAGCAGAGATTTCTTTTCTAATGTGTTATTTCCTCTAAAAGACAAACTGCAGACATCAGCCTCACACTAGTGTCTGTACTGAACAAATCACTGTGTTCAATATGAACTTTACAAACTCATAAACAGGCACCACATGCAGTAAGTGTACAGTCTGTATATGTGCTACTTTGGTCCTTGTTTGTTTGATTGGGTTCAATACTCCCATAAGAAAGTATGTTGTATTTTTATGTTCTGAGGCAGTGTTTTTGTCCAATAAGAAGGAGGAGGAGACACAGTGGTGTAGACCATAGTAATTAGTACATGTGGTCTTTTATCAACCTTTCTTCAACTTGGAGAAGCCGACCGGAGCCACACCAAACAAACTAAACCACGAACTCATATAAAACAATGGAAATATGAGTCTTATTGTGTTTTCAACCACAAATAAAAGACAAAAGTTGAAACATAAACTCTGCTGTTTATTGTTTCTAAGGTTTGTGAATGTGACATAAACATTAAACTACTTGGCGTACCTAAACACGAGGAAAGATTTGGTTCAGTTTGTTTTTGGCATCAAATAGAAAATAAAAAGTATAATACTTGATGGATTCAAAATATATATTCAAGTTATATTATGTTATCTCACTGTTCATTTTAAAGGTACTGTAATGTAATGTTCACTCTTTATTTAGTCATTACTATTAGTTATAGTCAGTTCACTACTTTATTTAGTCATTATATTCAACTATGTAAACTATGTAATCTGCACTAATGTTTGTTCTTGAGTCTTGCAGAAAATGTCTTTTGAAAGTGCAGGATCCCACGGGAAGAAGGTCACTGTGAAACCGAAACATCATGGGAGGATGTTTTGTGACCTTCTGGAAATGCAAAACAGAATATATTTCTCTGTGAATTTCGTCATATGTTTTTACACTGCTTGCCCCCCCCCCTTTAGATGTGTATGTAACTAGGGTTTCCTAACTTTAATAAAAGAGGTGAAAGACGGTCTGGGCCCCAGAGAGGGTGGTGGTTTGTAACTGGGGTTTTTTGCCTCTCCGCTCTTTCTCCTCAATATTGAGACAAAATAATCTCTCTTGTCTTCTCTTCTCTTTTGAACTCTAATATAGGTTGTGAACCTATCAACTTGGTCCTTCGAGCCGGATCCCAATATACCGGAGGACTCGATGTCGGAGACCCAGGAGAGACTGTGGCCACAGCATATGAGACCTTTTCCAGGACTGGTTTTCTTCGATATCTTTTGGAGTCTAAAGGTTGACGGGATACCGAGGGAGAGAGACGAGACGAGTGAGTAAGTCTTGCTTTAAAAAACGGTATGACTGGGGGTCATGCGCGTAGAAAAACCCTAATTATCCTAGGCTCCAATTAGGTACTAAAACCTACTAATACTAATAGTAGTAGTAGTACTAGGGACGGATACGGAGTCCCGTTACCGGGTAAAATAGTGATATTTTACTGGCTGGTACAAAACCGTGATAAGAGGGACGGATGCGGAGTCCCGTTACCGGGTAAAATAGTGATATTTTACTGGCTGGTACAAAACCGTGGAATAAAAAGCAAGGGTGTGTGAGAGAGAGAGACGTGTGAGTGGAGATTCTGAACCACTAGGTGACGAATCTCATACCAAAAAGGTTGGGGAAATACGGTGTATTTCTGTGGATGCAGAGGCAAGATCTCTCCGCCTGCTGAGGCTAAAGTGAGAGATACCACACTAATCACTCGTACCAACCTGTTGTTGTTGTATTCCAGCGATAGAGACCTCCCTAGGAGTTAAAAGCTGGACTAAATTTGAGGAAATAAAAATGGGAAATAAAACTACAAAGTTGACACCAAAAGATAGACTAAAAGTAAAAGACTAGAAAGCCGTGCACGCAAAATATCCTGAAAAATGTACATAGTTAGATTTGTGGGTAACAAAATATAAATTTGAAGGCGAGTTAAAATCTTCTAAAATAATGGAGCTCCAAAATAAAATACTAAATAAAATACAAAATGAAATACAAGAAAAATGCAAAAATAAAGAATATGATATGTGTAAACTATCTATCATTACTATACTATACTATACTATACTATACTATACTATACTATACTATACTATACTATACTATACTATACTATCATTTGGAAAGATGGTTGGAATTGGCACAAGCCAGAGGAAAAGGCCAACCAGAGGCAAAACGTAAGCAACAAATTATGCTTAATACAAAGGAGGAAGATGATTTCACCACTGTAATCTGTAATAGCGGCTCAGCCAGAAACACCAGTACAGCAGGCTCAAGCTGAGATAGAGGGAGCAGTAGCGGGAGGGGAGCAACAAGCGCCCCCGCCCCCATATCACCCGTATCAAGAGGCAACAGAGCTATTATACCAGATGAAAACTACACAAACTAGAAGTGAGGCAAAAGCTAAAGGTGAAAAAATTGAATTTAGTAAAACCATGAACAACCTAATGAAGCATCCAAGCAGGAACAAACTTTCATTATTCCTACTGCCCCCATGATAAGTAGTACAGAGGTACAGATCAAGATAATTTGGAAACACTGTCCCATGATGACAAACAACTCCTAGTTAGGTTGACAGCATTAAAAACAAGGATCCAAAATAGATTCACTAGGAGAGCAAATTATATGAAAATAAACAGAACTAAACAAAAAGAGGATGAAGATTTTGAGGAGTTTAAACACAGATTTACAAAAGTGTTTAAAGTACATAGTGGACTTGAAGATGAAGCTGGCAATGAAAATTGTGCATACAGACAGCAATTAAAGAATACTTTGCACGCTAATTCTACCACAAGAATTCGTAATTGGATTGACAAGCATTATATAAATTTTGCTACAGGGGCACTGGACCAATATGTGGATCATGCAATGCATGCAGATAAAGTGATAAAAAAAACCACAGGAAGGAAAAATACTAGTTGATTTACAAGCTGCATTAGGGTGCGGACGCACCTTACCAAAAGTTACTCTACTTTTTAGTTTAGTTTTACTTTAGTTTGTTTATTATTGTGTCTTGCATACAAAGAGTGCCGAGCCCTTAAATTCCACAGGTTATAAGACACCATTAACAATCCGTGTGATACAACAAACAAAAACAAAAAGAAAACAAAACAAACAAAATCTACTAGTTAATGGGGTACAAATTTCTTTCTTGTGTGATACTGGTGTGTGCAAAACCACCATGAAAACTAAAGTCCCACATATGATACACAGTGGGGAGAGCAGCAAATGGAGAAATTACACATGTTTCACTGACAAAACCTGTCATGATACAAGATCCGAAGGGAAAGACAATAAAACTAGCTGTATTGTATTTCCCTGACTGCCCGTTAAATTTGTCGTTATGCATTGGTAGCTTTAGGATTAGTCCTAATCCCAGATAACACAGATAACATACGTAACATACAAGTAAAAATAATGCAAGAAGTTCAAACCAACAACTTATATGTTATTCACCCAGATGATGAGGAAGAACTGTTTCCCTGACATGCATTAGAACTTACACAAGAGGAAGAGGCCATATTAAGTGACATACCACAGTGTTTGTGGTCAAAAGGGCCATCTGATGTAGGTCTGATTAAAGGGGTAATACCAGTAACAATTAGACCCAAATCCGAATAATACAGACCTTGTGTGAAACAGTATAAATTAAAACCTGATGCTATAGAAAATGGCCATAAAGTGAGTAAAAATAAGCTTCAAAAATACAGTGAAATATTTAGGACATAGTTTAAGTGCTGGAGGCCGTACAATAATAGCAGGACGTAAAGAGGCTATACTTAAAGCACCAAAACCTCAAACAAAGAAACAAATGATGTCATTTCTAGGAGTAACTAATTACTGTAGACAATGGATATTAAGGCAATGTTCAAATATTAGGCAATTTAAAAAAAAACTGTATAAATGTCATATTCTGTCCAGATATACCAAAAGAAAATCCTAATTAATGGTAGCAGTGGTTATATGTATACTTTTTTGTTGATAGAATGGTTCAGTGATGATGTACAGGAAAGATTATGGTGATTTTTGTGATAATAACATGAACAAGGAGAATAAGAATAACAAGAATAATGAATATATAATAATAAGAAGAATAATAATAAGAAGAAAAAGAAAAAGTAGTTAATACTAAGAAGTAAAGTAAAAGGAAGGTGGATGAAATTTTTGTTCAAAGTTTGAATCAGAAGAACGGGGTGGGATTAAATAAGTGTACACTTCTTCCCACATCCTTTTTGATAATGTTCAAAGTTTTTGTGGAAGATAATTTATTTTATTTTATGGACTGTAATGACATGTATTACATGATTTATGAACATACTCAAATAAAATTCAAATAAAATTCAAATTCAAATCACATAATTGTATTGAATTGGCAGAAGAGACTACTAAGTGTAGACCAAAAGACATTAAAGGGACAAAATCATACAGGTTATGCAGTAGTCACAGACACAGAAATATTACAAGTAAAAGCGTTGCCCCATACTTATTCTGCTCAGGCTGCAGAATTAGTTGCATTAACTGAGGCATGTAAACTTATGAAAGACAAAAGATGTACAATATTTACAGACAGCACTTATGCTTACTCAACAGTGCACACATTTGCTAAATACTGGCAACACCGAGGAATGGTTACTTCTATAGGAAAACCTGTAGTACATGCTGAGTTATTAAAAGCTCTGACAAAACTGCTAAAAAAGCAGCAGAAAATCTAGTGCATGTGGCTAGTCTAAAAATAGACCAGGAACTTGACATAGGACTGCTAAAAGACATCAGATGTGGTTAAAAAAGGGAGCTAAATTAAATGATGACATTTAAATGATGACCAGAAGGAAAACCTATTTTACCAAAAAATCTTTTAAAATATGCAGCAATTTTGACACATGGTGTCTCCCATGTATCAACAGTGGGGATGGTAAAGCATATAGGTCAAATATATACAACGTATGGATTTAATAATTATGCAAAAAAGTTTTGTAGAGCATGTCTCATATGTGCTAAACATAATCCACAAGGAAATTTAAGACCAAAAAGAGGAAGTTTTCCAAAACCAAAATATCCATTTCAAGAAAAACACATGGACTATATACAACTAAATAAAAGTGAAGGAAAACAGTATTGTTTGGTAATAATAGATGCCTTCTCTAAATGGATAGAGTTATTTCCAACCAAAACAGCAGATGCGCTAACAGTAGCAAAAGCATTGTGCAAAGATATCATAACTAGATATGGAATACCAGAAATAATATGATCAGATAATGGAAGACATTTTGTAAATGAAGTAATCACAAACATAGGGCAATTATTCTGCATTAATTTAAAGAATCACTGCGCTTCTCACCCCCAAAGTGCAGGATTAGTAGAAAGAATGAATGGTACTATTAAAAACAGATTAAAAAAGTGTATGGAGGAAACTAAAAGACCATGGACACAGCGTTTAGACCTGGTAAAATTATACATTAATGTACTATGACATCAAAAGGTTGTAAAAAGGTGATACGTGTAAAACAATAACTTATGTTATTTACATGTTTATGCTCACTATGGCTGCAATAATGCTCACACTGGCATTTTGGTATGGGTTAGTACCTTTAAGATCTGTAAGACTGCCTGCCCCTTCAGTGACACCAATGCAAGCTGTGCATTCCTACGTTTATGTGAAATATAAACGTAATATGTAATAAAATACGCTAATGACTATTGGTACCTTACTAATGATTTTCAAAACCAAGGGTGGGATACATTAGTAGCTGACCAGGATAATACATGGACACCGACACAGGCAAAAACTGACTGGGCAGGTAGGCAGGCAGAGCTCCTAACCTTAGCCAAAACCAAATCCAATCTACTGGTAACAATAAATAACATAAAGAAAAATTTGACTAATAATGGTCAAGAATGTTGGATGTTTTTGCTGAGACCTCATATAACAGGGATAGATCCTATTTACAAATTAATTATATGTGAAATGTTACAAACCGCTGAACCGGTTCTGAGTCCCAGGCTGCAAAGTAGCGGAATAAAAATTAAAGCAACAGTAACTTTTACTAAAGAACAAGTGTTCAATATGGCAACTGGTGTATCTGATTTTGGAAACAATTGGCTAACAATGATAGAACAGGCATCAAAGTACTTTAATAAAGACTGTGTTGCTTGTACGGGACCCAGACCGCTTTTGAGAATGGTACCAACACCTCCTGAGTTAACAGTGCAATGTGTGGAGGATATCTTAACTAAAACAGCACCAGAGGCACTAACTAAACCTGAAAAACAGAAACCAATATTTGAGGCCAAATTGCCAAAAGGAAATTACACCTGTATCCAACGCTCAAATTCGGTAACGAATGTTTTAGGTAATATTGATGGAAATCTATGTGAAAAAAAATCTGACTACAAATAAAGCACTACCCAGTGGGAAAATACTTAGAGCAAATATGCCAAATGAATTTTCTGGAGTATGCGCTTTAGTTAATCTGATAATACCTATAGAAGTAATGTCAATAGAACAAGAACAATTAACAGCATTGATTGAACAACAATCTACTGAAAACCATGCGATTGGAGTGCCCAGAGGGGTTCCTGATAAATATAAATTAGCTAATCAAATTGCCACAGGATTTGAAAATATTCCTTTAATAGCCGCTATAATTCCAATCACTCCCAATAAAAACATAGACAGAATCAACTACATCCACTACAAAAATTGGGGAACTACACACAGGAGGGGTTTGAAGCAGTGCACGAGCAATTAAGCGCCACCTCACTTATGCCGCATAGCTGTTGACACGCTCCTGGCAGAACGGGGTGGAGTTTGTTCTGTTATTGGGGCCAGCTGTTGCGTGGTCATCCCTAACAATACCGCTGCAGACCTATCAATACTAACAATGCTAACATGTGTGTGCAGATCCAGAGGCTGAATAAAACCCAGAGCCTCTGTGTCAGACGTCATCACATCTGAACAACGGCAGCAGCTCCTTCACACAATGGCACCACCAACAGGATGAATGGAGTAGGATCCTGTTCGTGACGCCATTCTGATATTTAACTCAGTTCTAACATGACTTCAGAATTAACAGAACAGAACAGCAGGTTTCAAAACATTTTAAAGGACTATCCAAGGGCTTCACAGAGATGGGAAAGCACATTTACAAATAACTGTTCAAAACTTTCTATTGTGTCTTTTCAGTCGTCAAACGTCCTCAAAATGGCCCCTGTATTAAGAAACTAAACCAATAATGAATGTCCATTTGAGAGGGACACATGAAAAATGACTGTGGTCTGTGCTGGACATGGACAGGATATGAAAGTCTATTTATATATAAATAGACATATATATGTACATATACCCCAAAAAATCCAACAGTGAAAGGCAAGGCAAGTTTATTTGTACAGCATAATTTGTACACAAGATAACTTCAAAATGCTTTACATAATATGAATGCCGTAATGTCCGGGGGATCAAAGATTCTGACTCGGGGTAAAAAGTTTAACAGTCACCACTGCAAGGGGATAGACTGGTAGTGGAACTTACCAAAGAGTTGTAGTTGTAGGAGTATTTAATCCAGGACAGGTAGGTACTCCAGGTAGAGGGATTGGAGGAAACCACACAGCTTAGTGTGGTCTTCAGATCTTGGTTTATATGTTCCGTCTATTTGTCTGGGGATGAAAGACTCACAGCTGCACCAACCCTTCACAGAAGGAGCCCCAAACTTGTGAGGTGAATTGTGTTCCTCGGTCGGAAACAATGTCCAGGGGGATCTCATGAAGTTGGAACACATTGTGAATTATATGATCTTCAGTCTTTTATTTTTATTTATTTAACTTTTATTTTACCAGGCAAAACATTAAGAACACATTCTTATTTACAATGATGGCCTGGGCATGCCAGAGCAGCCAAGGGAAGGGGAGTTAACACAATTAGACTCACATCATTTCATTAAAATATAAAACATTTACATCTGTCACTAAAAATCTCCTTTCGTATCATTAGTAAAACATTAACACATGTCTTTAAAAATTACCTTCAGTCTCCTTGGTGGTCGGATGTTTCAGTAGAGCAATGAAGTGGGCTGCTTTGGAGAATTGGTCAATAATTGTGAGTATGACTGTGTTACCTTGAGATGGAGGGAGGCTGGTCACGAAGTCCACTGCAATGTGTGACCAAGGGTGATTTGGAACAGGCAACAGTTGGAGCACACCTGCGGTCAGGGAGTGGAAGGCTTTGCGCCTGGCACAAACTTGACAGGCCAAAACATAGGCTCTGGTGTCTTTGTCGATAGTTGGCCATCAGAAGTCATGTTTAAGCGAGGAGAGTCCGGTTGACCCGAGGAGGGCTGGCGAATCAAGAGCAGCAGCGACCACACATGTAAGCGGTATGATGGGTTCTGGAAGAAAAGGTAGTGTCTTCCTGCAGTGAGTGCGCATCTGGCTTGACATTGCGAGACCCTGGACGATAAGTAAGGATAAAGTTGAATCTACAAAAAAAATGGGGTGAGTTCACACGCTTTGAGAATTGTATGTGCGTCAAATATTTATGGTCTGTCCAAACCAGGAAAGGCTGCACCACCCCCTCCAATGAGTGGCGTCATTCCTCCAGGTCATACTTTACCGCTAACAGTTCTCGGTCTCCCACATCGTAGTTACTCTCGGCTGGTGTAAGATGGCGTGAGAAAAATGCACAGAGGTACAAACAATTGTGGGGGTCAAACCTTTGAGAGAGTACTGCCCCAACTCCCATTTCTGAAGCATCCACTTCCACGACAAACTGGCAAGAGGGATTGGGCTGACGTGGTACTGGAGCAGACGTCCTTCAGCTCGACAAAGACCAACTGGGCTTCTGGGGTACAATTAAACTGTTTAGAGGGAGAGGTACATTTGGTCAGAGGTGCCACAACATGACTAAAGTCTCTGATGAACCGTTGGTAAAAAATTAGCAAATCCAATAAACCTCTGTAACTGCTTTCTGCTGCTGGGTGTCGACCAGTCAGTCACCGCCTTTACCTTCTCTGGACCAGCTTTGACTTGTCTCCTTCCAACAATAAAACCCCAAAAACTGACCTTGTCGGAGTGGAATTTAAATTTCTCTGCTTTCACATAGAGCTTATTCTTTTCCATTTTTTTTCTTATTCTTTTCCATTTTTCCCCTTCCCTTACTCGGACTAAATGACAGGCATTTCTGAGATTCAGCCTATGAGTGGCATCGGATACTTATTTTTAATGGTAATAATTTTAAGACCCCTAAAGTCGACCCATAGTCTTAAGGTTTTGTCTTTCTTGGAAACAAAAAAGAACCCAGCTCCAAAAGGCGAAGAGGGCAGACAAATTCCATCGTATCCTGTTCAGGTATGGAGAGGTTGTAGAGACGGCTGGAAGGCAAGGGGGCGCCGGGTATTAGGTTGATGGCCCAATTGTAAGGTCTGTGGGGGGAAGAAACAAAAAGAGCTCCATTAAAATACCTTTCCGCTGACCCAGTCGACCATGGGATTATGTTTGACCAGCCAGGGATGGCCCAGAACGAGTGGTGTGGAGGGAGCAGAGATCACATACAACGGCTCTGTCTCCTGGTGAATGCCTGACAAAACTATGAAAATTGGTTCTGTGATATTGTTTACCCTGGCCAGTAGTTTTCCATTCAGGGCCCCTTGACAAAGACAGCCTTTAATGCACTGTCGGTCCAGTCCACAGCCAATGTCCAAATTTAATGTCTGCCGATCTGGTACCCTGAACGAGACTAAACAGGAGGAGCACCTGTGATTACATTTTAATTTCCCTTGGCAAAGCAAGCACGTGTGCAAGACATTTAAAAAATAAAATTTAATTAGGTGTCATTACGCTCCTGCTGGTGAACCGTGAAAAAAAAAAAAAAATTATATATATCTTTGCACCCCTGCTGGCCAACCCTGAGAAATGAGTCATGTCCGAGATATATATTTTTTTGCTTCTTGTCATGCATCCAATTTATTCCACAATTTTTGTAGGAATCCAATAATGTTAATATTTCATGTGTATGGTAGGGGGCGCTATAGTGTTCATTTTGATTAGACTTAATAGTGCATTCCATTCATGTCTGGATCCTGCATTTATGATAGTAGTTTGAGCTCTGTGGGCCAAAGCTCGTGGTTTTGAAAAGACATTGAAAAAACAGGAGACAAAGGCGTTTTTTGAAGGCGTGGTACGGCCAAACCAAGTTCAATTTGCTAAAAACATGGATGCTTCATGAAAACACATATGTCTCGATGTGGCATGTGAAATCTGAGCTCATTTGGACCAAAAACCTGGAACTAGGTACGTTTTGAAAACATGCAGCAAAAAATTTGGCAAATTTCCAATCCAATATGGCCGACCTCGTGTCCATCATAGGGCAGTGCTATGATTGTGTTATTTGCTTATCTCCTGGAGCTCTGTCACTGCTGTGAATTTTGTGGATGTGTATTGGCTCACAATTCATTTTTGTCATTTTGAGGTTGGCCATTTTTATCAAATTTTTCGCTGAACTGGTTGATCAAATGCATCAATGAAAAAAAGTCAATAATGCATTTGATTTATATATCAAATGTTATAGTTGTTCCCCGCTATATATCGCGGTTCATCTTTGGGGGTCTCACTGTTTTGCGAGTTTTTACAGTGTATGAACCTGCATTGTTCTGCGTCTCCTGTACAGTACAAAATGTGTTCAACCAAATCTACATAAATGTTTGATCAACACTACAGCAGAGCGGAGCCAGGACAAAGAGGCGTGGTCAGAAGAACCGTGAAATACATGTGAGCCACTATTAACTAATTAAACAAGAAAGAAATGTGACTTGTGAAATTTTAATGCCTGTTTGAGAAAAGTGTATAAAGTGTGTGGTGAGGGGTTTTACAGCTGCAAAACATATAGAATAATTGTAAAAAATAAAGCTGACTACTTCGCAGATTTCCCCTATTGAGAGTTATTTTTAGAACATGACCCCCGCGATAAACGAGGGACCAGTGTATTTTACATTTCAGTTTTCTCAAAGTGCTTCATAATGGATTAATCATTCACCTTCATCAGCCTCTGGAGGATCACAGTCCAAAATCTTTACTGTTTATCAGAGATCTCAGGAGAGACTTTATATCAAACAGAGGAGAAGAGGAGCAGAGGAGAAGAGGAGCAGAGGAGGAGCAGAGGAGGAGCAGAGGAGACTCACACAGACTCAGGAGGTGTTGGACTGTTTGTCTGAGGTAATAATGACTTATATTTACTTGTGTTGTGTCACAGTCACTTTGTGGCTTTTTGAACACATTCTTTATGTAATCCTAGTTTTATGGTCTCAGACTCTTCACTTCTAATGGGTTATTGAGTCATATTTTCACCTGTTTTACATTTAAAATACACTCAACTTTTAACATTAGTTTAACTTTTATTTGAAGTTGTACTTGATTCATTTAAATCTGAGATAATTCAGTCAGTGCAGTTTTTATGCTGTGTCTCTGTGTCTGAGGATATATTTTTAGGTAATTGTACTTTTTTGAGTAGATTTTTAAACCTGTACTTGTACTATCTGTTAAAAATGAAGTAGTACTCTTATTTTAAATGTGTACTTTTTCCTTTTACTTGAGTACAGTGGTTGAAGCTTGTACTTGAGTCCATCTTTAGCCATGCAGCTGTACTTTTACTTGAGTACACATTTGCAGTCCTCTTTCCAGCTCGTGTTGTAGCTGCTGTAACCTGTTGTATTATGCTGAGCCATAGAGTGTAGATGAGACAGGCCAAAGACACTGTTTTACACATGTAGTGTTCACTTTGAGCAGCTCAAATGTAGAGGGACAGGGCCAGAGGGAGCTGCAGGCTCAGACCAGCTCATTTACATTTATTCACCAAATCATCTTTTGGTTTTCTAGTTTATACAGAGAAGTGTCAGAAAGACTTGAGTGTTTGGGATATGAGCCTGTTATTGGTTTGTTTTGTGTCACAATCACAGGTCAAAGGTTTGATATAAAGTCTCTCCTGAGATCTCTGATAAACAGTAAAGATGTTGGACTGTGATCCTCCAGAGGCTGATGAAGGTTAATCATTCATATTTTATTATTGTGTTGCTATAGTTTCAGACGTCACAACATTCTATAGAACAATCATATTTAATACACAAGAGTCAAATGTGTTTTATTCAAACACTCAGGCCCTGGAGGCTCCGTTCAGTTAAAGGTGCATCTTTTCTGGCAGAGGGTGCACCACCTCACTGTCTCTATGGAGATTTCATTGATCAGAATGTTCCACAGTATGGCTTTAAACGTATCTGTTTTGCATTAATTCATTTCCAGGTGTTTTTATTTCTCAAAATTGCAAAACATACATTTTTACTACAAGTTCAATCACCACCAAATGGCGTCACCTGCTTGTTACAAGATAGAGTTTAATGCCATACTATGGAACATTTTGAGTAAAACAATAACGTCTCCATGTAAACAAGCAGGTGTCTGACCCTCCACAGCAAAGTTACACAGTGCACCTTTAAGAGAAAATAAGAAAGAAGAAATGTGATGTCAAAGATGTTTGTAGAAAAGTAAAGAGGGAAACGTTTAGGACCAGACTCAGGATCTGGGCCAGATCCAAGTCACAGACAGAGTCCAAAGTCCAGGTCCAGGACAGGTCCAGACAGCAGCAGTGATGGAAGGAGTTGAGCTTTAAAGCTCTGAGTAATGTCAGGTTTATTTCTCTGTGTTCTGCTGAGTCCACATTAAAACACATGGGAATAGAACCACCAACCTGTCGCTGAGTCCAAATGTGCCTCTGTGTCTTTGATTCTTTACTGTCTGTTTTACAGGACACTGTGTCTCTGTGTTTCTGTTTCAAGTGTCTTGCCTAAGGGTTGTGGGGATGATGCCACTTTGTCTGGAGTTCAAGACAAAACTCTTTTATTGGAGATTGACTTTTTTAGATCTGCAAATCCAGACAAACATTAACGGTCTTTTCCTTGTGAAATATAATCCTAAACTCATGTCTGGTTAATCTGTTAATTCAATTCAATTCATTTATTTTTGTAACACCCAAAATCACAACAACAGTTGTCTCGAAGGGCGTTCATGTTTTGGTTGATGGGGGAAACCGGAGTACCCGGAGGAAACCCATCCAGACACGGGGAGAAACATGAAAAACTCCACACAGAAAGGCCTGGGCGACCCGGGGATCGAACCAAACCTTCTGCTGTGAGGCATGAGTGTTGCCACTCAGCCACCGTGCTGCTGTTACAATGGGACAGAAAAAAGAATGACATCTCAAAAGTGATTGTACAGAAAAATGGGTTAAAATCCAAAAAAATAGAAGAAAATGAAACTCTCTAGAACCATCCATCCATCCATCCATTTTCTTCCGCTTATCCGGAGCCGGGTCGCGGGGACAGCAGTCTAAGCGGGGACTCCCAGACTTCCCTCACCCCGGACACGTCCTCCAGCTCCTCCGGTGGGACCCCAAGGCGTTCCTAGGCCAGCCGAGAGACATAGTCCCTCCAGCGTGTCCTGGGTCTTCCCCGGGGCCTCCTCCCGGTGGGACATGCCCAGAACACCTCCCTAGGGAGGCGTCCAGGAGGCATCCTGAGCAGATGCCCGAGCCACCTCAGCTGGTTCCTCTCAACGTGTAGGAGCAGCGGCTCTACTCCGAGCTCCTCCCGTGTGACCGAGCTCCTCACCCTATCCCTAAGGGTGCACCCGGCCACTCTGCGGAGGAAGCCCATTTCGGCCGCTTGTATCCGCGATCTTGTCCTTTCGGTCATTACCCAGAGCTCATGACCATAGGTGAGGGTAGGAACGTAGATTGACCGGTAAATCGAGAGCTTCGCCTTTCAGCTCAGCTCCTTCTTTACCACAACGGACCGATACAGCGACCGCATCACTGCAGACGCTGCACCGATCCGCCTGTCAATCTCCCGCTCCATCCTTCCCTCACTCGTGAACAAGACCCCGAGATACTTGATCTCCTCCACTTGGGGCAGAGACTCACCACCCACCCGGAGAGAGCAAACCATCTTTTTCCGGTCGAGAACCATGGCCTCGGATTTGGAGGAGCTGATTCTCATCCCAGCCACTTCACACTCGGCTGCAAACCGCCCCAGTGCCTGCTGCAGGTCCTGGCTCGAAGAAGCCATCAGGACAACATCATCTGCAAACAGCAGAGATGAGATCCTGTGGTTCCCAAACCATGCCCCCTCCGGCCCCTGGCTGCTCCTAGAAATTCTGTCCATAAATATAATGAACAGAACCGGTGACAAAGGGCAGCCCTGGCGGAGTCCAACATGCATCGGGAACAGGTCTGACTTACTGCCGGCAATGCGAACACAGCTCCTGCTCCAGTCATACAGGGACCGGACAGCCCTTAGCAAAGGGCCCCGGACCCCATACTCCCAGAGCACCCCCCAAAGGACACCACGAGGGACACGGTCAAATGCCTTCTCCAAATCCACAAAACACATGTGGACTGGTTGGGCAAACTTCCATGAACCCTCGAGGACCTGATGGAGAGTATAGAGCTGGTCCAGTGTTCCGCGACCGGGACGAAAACCACACTGGTCCTCCTGAATCCGAGGTTCGACTATTGGTCGGATTCTCCTCTCCAGTACCCTGGAATAGACCTTACCGGGAAGGCTGAGGAGTGTGATTCCCCTGTAATTGGAACACACCCTCTGGTCCCCCCTTCTTATACCACCACCCCGGTCTGCCACCCTACAGATACTGTCCCCGACCGCCACACGATGTTGCAGAGACATGTCAGCCACAACATCCAGAGACTTGAGGTACTCAGAACGGATCTCGTCCACCCCCGGAGCCTTGCCACCGAGCAGCTTGCTAACCACCTCGGTGACTTCAGCCAGGGTGATGGACGAGTCTGCCTCCGAGTCCCCAGTCTCTGCTTCCTCCTCGGAAGACATGACGGGGGGATTGAGGAGATCCTCAAAGTATTCCTTCCATCGCCCGACAACATCCCGAGTCGAGGTCAGCAGCTCTCCACCCGCACTGTAAACAGTGTTGGTGAAGCACTGCTTCCCCCTCCTGAGGTGTCTGACGGTTTGCCAGAATTTCTTTGAGGCCGTCCGATAGTCCTCCTCCATGGCCTGAACTCCTCCTAACCCCGAGTTTTTGCCTCTGCAACCGCACGAACTGCGGCACGCTTGGCCCGCCGGTACTCATCAGCTGCCTCAGGAGTCCCACGAGCCAACAAGGCTCGATAGGACTCCTTCTTTAGCTTGACGGCATCCTTTACTTCCGGTGTCCACCACCGGGTTCGGGGATTGCCGCCGCAACAAGCACCACAGACCTTACGACCACAGCTACGAGTGGCCGCATCGACAATAGAGGTGGAGTCCATGTCTCCAGCCTCCCCCGGGATCAGGGAGAAGTTCTCCCGGAGGTGTGAGTTGAAGACCCCTCTGCCAGAAGGCTCTGCCAGGCGTTCCCAACAGACCCTTACAATATGCTTGGGTCTGCCAGGTCTGTCCGGCTTCCTCCTCCGCCAGCGGATCCAACTCACCACCAAGTGGTGATCAGTTGACAGCTCAGCCCCTCTCTTCACCCGAGTGTCCAAGACACGCGGTCGGAGGTCAGATGACACGACAAAAAAGTCGATCATCAACCTCCGACCTAGAGTGTCCTGGTGCCACGTGCACCGATGGACACCCTTGTGCTCGAACATGGTGTTTATTATGGACAAACTGTGACTAGCACAGAAGTCCAATAACAAAACACCACTCGGGTTCAGATCAGGGAGGCCGTTCTTCCCAATCACGCCCCTCCAGGTGTCACTGTCATTACCCACATGGGCGTTGAAGTCCCCCAGGAGAACAACAGAGTCCCCGGTTGGTGCACTGTCTAGTGCCCCTCCGAGGGACTCCAAGAAGGCCGGGTACTCTGCACTGCTGTTTGGCCCGTAGGCCGACACAACAGTGAGAGACTTGTCCCCGACCCGAAGGCGCAGGGACGCGACCCTCTCGTTCATCGGGGTGAACCCCAACACGAAGCGGCTGAGCTGTGGGGCAATGAGCAAGCCCACACCAGCTTGCTGCCGCTCCCCGCAGGCAACGCCAGAGAAATGGAGAGTCCAGCCCCTCTCAAGAAGTTGGTTCCAGAGCCCAAACTGTGCGTGGAGGCGAGGCCAACTATATCTAGTCATAACGCTCAACCTCCCGCACAAGCTCCGGCTCCTTCCCCCTCAGCGAGGTGAGATTCCATGTCCCCAGAGCCAGTCTCCATGTCCAGAGATCCGGTCGTCGAGGCCCCCGCCTTCGACTGCCGCCCAGATATTCAAGCACCGGCCCCTTACGGATCCTCTTGCGGATGGTGGGTCCACATGAGGACGGCCCCACGTCACTCCTTCGGGCTGAGCCCGGCCGGGCCCCGTGGGGAAAGGCCCGGCCACCAGGCGCTCACTGTCGAGCACCCACCCCAGGCCTGGCTCCAGGGTGGGGCCCCGGTAACGCCGGTCCAGGCGACGTAACTTGCCTTGTTTTTACACTCTTCATAAGGGGCTTCTGAACCGCTCTTCGTCTGACCCGTCCCCCTGGACCTGTTTGCCATGGGACAACATAGCTCCCAGGATCATTCGGGCACTCAAACCCCTCCACCACGTTAAGGTGGTGGTTCAGGGAGGGGCAAATCAAAACATAAATATTCATAAATAATCATCATGTAATTAACATTAAAAGAGAAGAGGCAGTGTGTGTGTGTTTTAATATTACTCGTTAATAACTTCTTATCTAATTTTTCTTCAGATGGTGTTAATTATTCATTATCTAATATGTGGAGTGTTTTCTTTGTGGCCCATGTCTTTATAAATCAGATATAAGTAAAAGTCTGAGTTCTGATTACTGTTTGTTTGATGGAAGGTCATTTTGTCTTTTTGTTTCTTCTCAATGTGAACATTTCATTGTACAGTTGTATTTCATAAATGTTTAGCTCTTTTGGCGTCTCCTTCTTTACATTTTGATGTGACAGTTTCTTTATGGAGACACTTGACAAAACATGAGATGAACCATGTGAGCAGTGGGCGGGGCTAAACAGTGTGATGTCATTCTGTAGGACTTTGGACTGAGCATGGATCAGAGAGAGACCAGAGAGGACGCAGCCCCTCCCACCACCAGCAGGGCGGCGCTGGAGAGTGAATGTTCTATTGGACGACTGATTGATTTTAAAAAGGAGCATGGTCCACAGTGAGTCTGAGCCAAAGATTAGATCTGCCTGTTGGAGTGTGTTTACATGCACAGAAGAAATCTGACCACAAACACCAGGTTTACATGTGTCGGGTTATTGTAGGATTAGGGTCAAACTCAACTGATTTTAGTCTTCACTGATCTTTGTCGTTGCTGCATTTGTTTGACCTTTTTGATCTATTTTCTTCTTTAACACATGAGGTGTAAAAATCTGAATGAAATCACATCAGATTTTACTGTTTTAAGTCACATTTGAGTAATCTGACAACTGTAGAAATCAGATTATGATCATATTTTAAGTGTGCATTTAAACACAGACACTGAAGGATTTACAAGTGAAAACGTTTAACAAACATCCATTACATTCAGTGTCACTGTCAGGCCTCGACCTGGACCAGAGTCTGGACATGAACAACTTTGAGGTTTAAAATAAAAACATGTTAACAATAGAATGAATTTAGAGAAATAATGAAAGAGAAAATACTTTGTAAAATGTGGTGTTTCTTTGTTCAAACTGTGGCACTGCAGCGTCTTTGTACAAGTATCAGACCTGAGTCATAACAGTCCCATGTGTTTTACTGTGACTGAAGTGTGTTTTCTTCTGTGTCTCAGGATCCACCAGAAACATCCTCCATCTGAACCTGGTCCCATCTGTGAGTCCCTCAGGAGTGACAGGTCTATGGGACATCGACCTGTTTTTGACACAGAGCCGTGAGTTTCCACTGAATAAAACAATTGAAATGAACATAAGTGTTTGATGAATCTCTCTCACAGAGTGGAGCAGCAGGGTCCAGAGGTCTCCAGTGGTCAGCACCATCAGACACAGCTGGACTCCATATTTAAGGTCTGTCACTAAAGTTTGTAAATGTTCAGATGAATGAGAACTTGTTCCACACAGATCTGACACTGACTGCATTTGTGTTGTTTATAATGTGTCTGTTCAGCTTCTGGAGGAGGACATCTTCACTTTTGTCCAGAAGGAGCTGAAGAAGCTCCACAAGGTTCTGAGTACAGATTACCCAGAATGCTTAGAGCCTGTGGAGGATGAAGAGCAGAGGAGCAGCAGTGAGGCTGTTATGAAGATCACACTGAACTTCCTGAGGAGGATGAAGCAGAAGGAGCTGGCTGAGCGTCTGTGGAGCAGTAGGACCATTTAACACATTTAACAAGGTGCTCACAGTCATTTTATATTCTCTGAGACTCAGGCCTGTATCTGTTGTCTTCATTCAGGGACTTATTCTGGAGTTTATCGGCGTAAACTGAAGTCTAACCTGCAGCAGAAGTTTGAGTGTGTGTTTGAGGGCATCGCTAAAGCAGGAAACCCCACCCTTCTGAATCAGATCTACACAGAGCTCTACATCACAGAGGGAGGGTCTTCAGAGGTCAACCAGGAACATGAGGTCAGACACATGGAAACAGCCTCCAGGAAACCAGACCAGGCAGAGACAGCCATCACATGTGAAGACATGTTTAAAGGCCCAGCTCACACACATGGACCCATCAGAACAGTGCTGACAAAGGGAGTGGCTGGCATCGGGAAAACAGTGCTCACTCAGAAGTTCAGTCTGGACTGGGCTGAAGGCAAAGCCAACCAGGACATACAGCTGCTGTTCCCGTTCACTTTTAGAGCACTCAATGTGCTGAAGGAGAGAAGCTTCAGCCTGGTGACACTTGTTGATCACTTCTTTAGTCAAACACAAACAGAACTCTGCAGCTTTGAACACCTCCAGGTGCTCTTCATCTTTGACGGTCTGGACGAGTGCAGACTTCCTCTGGACTTCACCAAAACCAAGGCCCTGACCGACCCCACAGAGTCCGTCTCACTGCACGTGCTGCTGGTAAACCTCATCAGGGGGAGCCTGCTTCCCTCCGCTCGCCTCTGGATAACCACACGACCTGCGGCGGCCAATCAGATCCCTACTGACTGCGTCTCCATGGTGACAGAGGTCAGAGGGTTCACCGACCCACAGAAGGAGCAGTACTTCAGGAAGAGGTTCAGAGACGAGGCCGACACAATCATCTCCCACATCAAGACGTCCAGAAGCCTCCACATCATGTGCTACATGCCAATCTTCTGCTGGATCGCTGCCACAGTCCTGGAGCATGTGTTGAAAAGCAGAGAGAGAGGAGAGCTGCCCAAGACCCTGACTCAGATGTACATCCACTTCCTGGTGGTTCAGGCCAAAGTCATGAACATCAAGTATGAAGGAGGATCTGAGACAGACCCACACTGGAGTCCAAAGACCAGGATGATGGTGGAATCTCTGGGAAAACTGGCCTTTGAGCAGCTGCAGAAAGGAAACCTGATCTTCTACGAGTGTGACCTGAGGGAGTGTGGGCTGGACGCTGCAGCGGCCTCAGTGTACTCTGGAGTGTTCACACAGGTCTTTAGAGAGGAGCCAGGCCTGTACCAGGACAAGGTCTACTGCTTCATCCATCTGAGTGTGCATGAGTTTCTGGCTGCTCTTCACGTCCATCAGACCTTCATCAACACTGGGATCAACCTGCTCTCAGAGAAACAAACATCATCACGGTCAAATATTTTTAGCAGTAAATCAGTCCAGTTTTACCAGACAGCTGTGGACCAGGCCTTGCAGAGTCCAAATGGACACCTGGACCTGCTCCTCCGCTTCCTCCTGGGTCTTTCATTGTCGACCAATCAGAGCCTTCTACAAGGTCTGATGACACAGACAGAATGTCGCTCCCAGACCAATAAGAAAACAGCTGAGTACATCAAGAATAAGCTGAGTGAGGATGTGTCTGCAGAGAGGAGCATCAACCTGCTCCACTGTCTGAATGAACTGAATGAGCATTCTCTGGTGGAGCAGATCCAACAGGTCCTGAGTTCAGGACGTCTGTCTGAAGGTGAACTGTCTCCTGCTCAGTGGTCAGCTCTGGCCTTCATCTTACTGTCATCAGAAGAAGATCTGGACCAGTTTGAGCTGAAGAAATACTGTGCTTCAGAGGAGGCTCTCCTGAGGCTGCTGCCAGTGGTCAAGGCCTCCAACAAAGCTCTGTGAGTAACATTTGTTTAACAGAGGATGGTTTGATTCAACTTCTACATGAACAATGTTTTCTCTCTCCAGACTGAGCAGCTGTAACCTGTCAGAGAGAAGCTGTGAAGCTCTGTCCTCAGTCCTCAGCTCCTCCAGTCTCACACACCTGGATCTCAGTCACAACGACCTCCAGGACTCAGGAGTGGAGCTGCTGTGTTCTGGACTGAAGAGCGCCCCCTGCAGACTGGAGACGCTCAGGTGAGACACACCCATGATGCACTCTGCCCCCTTGTGTCCACATGAGTGTAATGCTGTGTCTTTAGGCTGTCTGGATGTCTGGTCTCACAGAGGGGCGGGGCTGCTCTGGCCTCAGCTCTGAGCTCCGCCCCCTCCCACCTGAGAGAGTTAGACCTGAGCTACAACCATCCAGGACCCTCAGCAGAGCTCCTGACCGCTCTACAGGACCAGTGCCCCCTGCTGTCTGTCAGGTGAGAGCGCCCCCTGCTGTTTGTCAAAGGCACAACCACACACACAGCAGCACACTGGAGGTGAGGCCTTTAGGCACAAAGGCAGAGGAACCACCAACCCTCAGGCGACTCCCAGCTCCATCTGCATTGGTCCAGATGTTGGACCTGGTTTATGGATCATATCTGTGTAATTACTTGGCCTCATGAGAATCGAAAACTGGCTCAAAGTTCTGTGTTTTCTCTGTCAGCTCAAATGAACTAAGTTGAACATAACTTATATTGTACAGCAGTAGTAGTAGTAGTGGTATTTATAGTAGTATTTTTACCTGTATATGTCTCCTGTGGTCCCTTTATTCACAGAGGTGTCAGGATTGTCCCAGAGCTAGATGGGGTTGGGCTGAGGTCTGTCCTGGATCTTGGGTTTAGACCTGGTCCTTCTCCTGGTCTCTGTCTGGATCTGAGGGTCCACTATGTAGGACTCAGGGTGGGGTTCTGACGGGACTGGGTCTCTAACCTGTGCACGTGGGAGTTGAGGATGAGGAGATATATACAAACATACACCTAAGTCCTGTGCTTGTCCTGTGGAGTCTGCTGCTCCTTTCTGCTCACTATGATCCTGGTGTAGTCCTGGTTCAGTTCTGGTAGATCCAGTCCTGGATTATTGTGAAGTAAATATGTGTGTTTTAGTGGTGTTCAAAGTCAACATCACTGACACGTGCTGTAACAGTCAGTATTACCAGTGTATTTCTGTTGTAGTACCTGATAGCACCATATGGTGGCGCCTCTCTATTTGTAATGTACTGTAAGGTCACAGGTCATCACTTGTTGCTGTGTTATGGACACACACCTGTGCGCTCTACAGCTCAAGTAATGTGTGGTACAGGTATAAAACGGACTCTTTCATGTGTGATTGTTGTTGCCGTGGAGACGTGGCATTGTTTGGTTTATAAATGTGAAATAAACCAAGTATCAGTGTAAATCTTGTTGTTCTTCTATCCCAGAGCACATGTTAATGGCTGTAGCTAGCGCTCTCTGCCTGACCACTACCACACGTTACAGTGCTGAAAACTCCATGGCTAACTCCCCGCGCACATATTCACTTATTTATTTCTCCACTCTGGGTTTGAAGACTTTAGTGTCTGTTTCTCACTGATTCCTGGGTCTTTGTGGATCATTTAAAAACTCAGATGGAGCTCAGACTTGTCTCTGTCGCTCTGTCTGTACAACAGGCTCTGATCCTCATGTGTCCACACACAGAGGCCCCGCCCCCAAAGTGTCCACACACAGAGGCCCCGCCCCCAAAGTGTGTGTGTGTGAAACTAATGCGTGTTTCAGTCTCATGTCGTGCGTTTCAGTCTCATGTCGTGCGTTTCAGTCTGATGTCGTGCGTTTCAGTCTCATGTCGTGCGTTTCAGTCTCATGTCGTGCGTTTCAGTCTCATGTCGTGCGTTTCAGTCTCATGTCGCGTGTTTCAGTCTCATGTCGTGCGTTTCAGTCTCATGTCGTGCGTTTCAGTCTGATGTCGTGCGTTTCAGTCTCATGTCGTGCGTTTCAGTCTCATGTCGTGCGTTTCAGTCTCATGTCGTGCGTTTCAGTCTCATGTCGTGTGTTTCAGTCTCATGTCGTGCGTTTCAGTCTCATGTCGTGTGTTTCAGTCTCATGTCGTGTGTTTCAGACTGGAGTTTGCTGGAGCTGTGAGGTTGACACCAGGAGTCAAAAAGTGTAAGTGTTAAAATAACTCAATTTGAAACAGACACTTATTTAAAATAGATAAAATGGCACAGTCCTCACATAGAATATATATTGTTGTGTGAGAGACCTCAGACTGTGAGGTCCACAGCTGTGTCCACGACTGACTCCTGAAGCAGATCCTGAAGAGTCCAGTCTGGAGCTGTGTAACTGCACTCATGTTTCAGCTCAAACACAACAGTGATCTTCATTCTTCTTCTGGAGACAGTGGATTTAAACCAATCCCCTGTTCTCCTCTGAGCTGTGCCTCTGCTGCCTCCTCCTCATCACTAGAACAACAACAGACACACAAACACTGGCAAAAGGACAGAAGCTGTGAACAAGCTCCTGAAACACAGAGCCACATGTCTCAGCCCCTGTGTGCACCAAGCCCCATCAGAACTACTGCTGCTGGAGCAAAGGAGGAGCAAAGGAGGAGCACAGGAGGAGCACAGGAGGAGCACGGAGGAGTGTAGAATGTGTGGAGTGACGTCAGAGACTGGAGCTGCACTTTGTCCCTGCAGCAACAAACTCAAGTTTTACACTGAAAATAATCTGAAATAGATGTGAGGCTCTGAAACTAAAGGAAATATAGAGCTGATGCAAAAGAAACATGAGCCAAATATAAGACTGACATGATTCACAAATAAAATCATCAGAATAAAAATACATTCATCATAAATAATTGACTTTAAATCCATCTTTCATGAATAGATTGACCCATATTAAACTATAATTAAATCTGTGTCTCCACATGGGACTAACTGCTGCTGTGTTGTGTCTTCTCTCCATCAGATTTCTGTGATCTCACTCTGGATCCAAACACAGCTCACAGAAAACTCAAACTGTCTGACAACAACAAGAAGGTGACACATGTGAGAGAGAAGCAGCCGTATCCAGATCATCAGGACAGATTTGAGACCTGGGCTCAGATTCTGTGTTCCACTGGTCTGACTGGTCGCTGTTACTGGGAGGTCCAGTGGAGTGGAAGGGTTTATATATCAGTGTCTTACAGAGGAATCAGTAGGAAAGGAGGCAGTTATGTCAGTTTGTTTGGAGACAATGATCAGTCCTGGAGTCTGGAGTGTTCTAATGGTGGTTTCTTTGTTTGTCATAATAAAGAACGCACCTCCCTCCCTCAGCCCTGGTCCTCCTCTTCTGGGACAGTCTCAGTGTTTGTGGACTGTCCTGCTGGCTCTCTGTCCTTCTACACAGTCTCCTCTGACCAACTGACCCACCTCCACACCTTCAACACCACATTCACTCACACTCTGATCCCTGGGTTTATGCTCTGGCCTGACTCCTCAGTGTGTGTGTGTGCTCCGACACACTCACCCTCCTCTGTGTAAAATACAACAGTCAAATCTGTAGAAAAATCACTTTGTAAATGTTTTATTTTGACTTGATTTGAGCAGAGATTTCTTTTCTAATGTGTTATTTCCTCTCAAAGACAAACTGCAGACATCAGCCTCACACTAGTGTCTGTACTGAACAAATCACTGTGTTCAATATGAACTTTACAAACTCATAAACAGGCACCACATGCAGTAAGTGTACAGTCTGTATATGTGCTACTTTGGTCCTTGTTTGTTTGATTGGGTTCAATACTCCCATAAGAAAGTATGTTGTATTTTTATGTTCTGAGGCAGTGTTTTTGTCCAATAAGAAGGAGGAGGAGACACAGTGGTGTAGACCATAGTAATTAGTACATGTGGTCTTTTATCAACCTTTCTTCAACTTGGAGAAGCCGACCGGAGCCACAACAAACAAACTAAACCATGAACTCATAGAAAACCATGGAAATATGAGTCTTATTGTGTTTTCAGCCACAAATAAAAGACAAAAATTCAAACACAAACTGTGCTGTTTATTGTTTCTAAGGTTTGTGAATGTGATATAAACATTACTTTTCACGGCGTAACTAAACACGAAGAAAGATTTTGTTCAGTTCATTTATGGCATTAAATATAAAATAACATGCTAAAATGCTAACAATGCTAACATGTGTGTGCAGATCCAGAGGCTGAATAAACCCCAGAGCCTCTGTGTCAGACGTCATCACATCTGAACAACTGCAGCAGCTCCTTCACACAATGGCACCACCAACAGGATGAATGGAGTAGGATCCTGTTCGTGACGCCATTCTGACATTTAACTCAGTTCTAACATGACTTCAGAATTAACAGAAAAGAACACCAGGTTTCAGAACATTCTAAAGGACTATCCAAGGGTATGGTGTGTTCTAACAGACACACACACACACACACACACACACACACACATAGACCTGAACAGACAAGCCCCGGAGCTGGGGCTATTCTGGGAAGAAGGGAGGGGAGCAACGAAGGAAGGCACTTAAATAAAAAAAACAAAAAAAAAACAATGAAAAACACCACACGCAAATAAACAGTGCACTGCAAATGAAAAGAATTACCACCACCAGAAGAACCAACACAACACCAGACCGGACACTCAGCTCCTGAAAACAGACATAATATTAAAATTGCCAAATACAATTGTGATCCGTTATCTTCATGAGTTGCAAATGCAGTATCTGTCCACGCGCAGATACTTGATTGTCCATGCTAAAAATACAATACAAAGTTATCGAACAGACCACTACATTTTTAAATGAGACCCACTGGAGCATCTCTTACCTGCCATGAGGCGCAGCTAAACAGGGAAGTGCCGGTGAAATGGGGCAGTAGAAGCCAAAGGGACAGCAGCAAAGACTCAGGCACTTTTATGGCCTGACATCGCGAACAGCCAATGAGAACCAGGAGCTCAAGACGCAGAGCTCGCCTACGGTGCATAAAGCCACACTTCCACAGGTTTATATTGAACATTGTAACTTCAAAGTCAGTTTTATCAAAAATGCTTTTCTCACATACGGACATAAAGGTCACCATTTGAGTAGCACCTACATACACCAAACTTTACAATCTTGTACTTGACTAAATGTTGGTGGATCGTGCTGAAGGATTTGTTGATATTTCATTCTGAGCCTGATTCATAGATGTTCACATTTTCAGTAAGATTTAGTTTACTCAAATACTAAATATTCAAAATCCAATCCATTTTCATTTTATTTATATAGTACATTTAAGAAAAACTTAAGCTGAAAAAAAGTAAACAAAAATCACATCTACAGATCACACGATACATAGGAAAACAAAAATAAAACACAAAAATATCCTGTCTAGGTAGTATTAAATGCCAGGGTGAAGGGGATGTGGTGATACAGGAAGTGCTCCACTGTGTTTTTAAATTCCACACACCTTCACTAGAATCATTTGGCTAATTTCAGTTCTGGAATTGCTCCAATCTCCACTGAACTAAAGGTAAAAGGAGCTGTTCACTTGAAAACTACCACTTGATGACATCACAAGGTGGAACAGAGCATTTTGATCTTTGGAGATGTTACAGACTAATAATAAAGTGTGACTCAAACATGTGTGAATGAAACAAAACACAACTCCACGTGTGTTTTTGAGGAGGAAACAGCATTAGAACATGGATTAAAGCTACAAGAGTCACTTTTTCATAATATAGAACAAAATATATTGGCTACTACATTTGATGAACATGAATTAAAGTACTTTTGTGTTGATATAGTGAGTCTGTGATAGAGCCAGTCGAGGACACAACAGAGCAGCAATGCCTGGACCAAGCAGATGAGAGGTAAGAGATATCAGCTTGAATATTATAATAAACATAATAAGTAATAAATCCCAAAATATAGTGAACACAAATAGTAGAGAACCAAAATACAGCATCAACAAACATATGCAGTTGTGTATTTGTGTTGTTGTTTGCCATATGGGGAGTGGGATGAGGAAAAAAACAAGCAGGAAGAAGAAGTTAAACCCGTCCAGAAGTCACCCATGAAGGTACCTGTGGTCATCTTGGTCAAAGCTGCTGCATCAGAAAACACTTGACCCTTTAAAGAAGACGACCAACTGAGCCAGAGGTGAACAGGCTTTGCTCGTTTAATGACTGATACAATTTGTCTTAAAAAGTGTGGGAAATGTAGTCCCCCCGACATCAAAGAGGACAGAGAACAGAGCCTCAGAGGTGATCACGGTCATAGCAGCTCCATCTGTAAATACACCAGCTCTGGAGCAGAACAAGCAGAAGAGCGGCTGGTGAGCACCACTTTGTTTGTTATATGGGACATAAATGTGCAAGTAAACTCTTTCATTCTAATCCATAATAATTCTATTTTTCTCACTCAGTCCAGGAGCAAAAAACTAAAGCACAGATGATGATGGTGAGACCAGCTCCGTCTGTAAATACACAGGCTCTGGACACAGCAGAGAGACAGGTGAGCACCACTCTGCTCATTGTATGGGAGACTGTTAAAATATGTCTTCAAACCATTTAATTTAATGCACAACTAAACTACAAACGTCTAACATGATAAATGTGTTTTTTCTATAGTCTGGGAGGAGCGGTGAGACCAAAAGCAAAGAGGACAGAGAACAGAGACGCAGTCCAGGAGCAAAAAGCAAAATCAGAGGTGATCATGGTCGGTTATGTCTGTAAATACACAGGCTCTGGAGCAGGACCTGCAGCAGAGGGACAGGTGAGGCTGAGCTTTGGTCTTATTCATGTAACGGGTCAAATTGTAGCAGGAGTAGGCGTGACCGTCCGTAGGTGAAGGGTCATAGTGCCGTGCATAATGACACGCCCCTTTTACTACGTGTTTTCGGTCAAAAACATGTCTCTTGCCGTGTACAGACATTAAACAGAGCTTATGTAAGTGATCTTTCTACCTCGCACATTGAGCGACCCCCTTGTTGTTTGCGTGACTAAAATTAAAGTGAAATGTGCTTGTTTTACAGTGTAGTATTTGTAGTTTGTGCGTTCATTTCATAGGCATGTTCTCAGACGACTCCCAGCCATCCACCGCACGAGAGAAGTAGCACTAAGCACTTGATGTGAGTTTGTGTGCACTTCTACTGCAAATACTATTACTACTACTGTGTTTATGTAAAATACTCATTTATTATTCTGAATTGAGTCATGGGTGATAAGTTAAAGGAAGACAAGTACAAACATTTGAACTCAACCTTTGGCAAAAGTATTAATCTATTTGAAAGTGTGTGTTTTATAGGAACATGATCAGTTTTTATACTCACTGTTTTTTTTATCCCACTACTGTGTCATTTTACTAAGTGTATATGGGCCTATAACACATAATTCTTGCACATCACACACTGTATATAGTTTGAATAAAATGTGGGCAATGGTGCAATACGGCGTAGTAAAGTGAAGTGCCAAACTATTCTACTGTTTGATTTGATTTGCTGTTTTATTTTGGATGATATTGATTAGTGTTTACTCTGATGTGGAATAGCACTGGACACTTTACCTGCCTTTACTAAATTGCCGATTGCTTTGCCTTTAGTGTTTTAAAGGTGCCACCCTTGTTAAATAAATGAGCTAAACTTACTTCCAGCCTCTCTCCAGTTTATTCTGGTGCCTGCACTCACTGAATACTACATTCATTTGTGGCACAGTGGCTGTTCAACACACAGGCCGTTCTGAGTGGAGTTGCATGTTTTTCCCTGTGTCTGGGTGGGTTTCTTCCATGCACTCCACTTTCCCCCATCACCCCAAAACATGTTCGTCAGAAAATGCTGCTCCTCAGGACGGGGGCAACAAGCAATGTAACAGGTGAGTGAATCTATACCTGAATAATTATAGTTACAATCTTATCTGCAAGAACTGACACCTATAAATCTCTGTTCTTTCAGCCCTACGAAGAAAAAAAGATGGAGGAACAGAGAAGCTCCGCTCTTCACAGGACTGTCCACATCAGGTAAGACTCGTTTAACAAACATGTCAGCAAACATCTGGTCACTGTCTGATTTATGGAGGTATCAGATAAAAAAAATACATATCTTGTGTATTTTGGGAAAGACAAAAGGAAAGAGGAAATGTCAAAATTGCACTTCCAAATAGTCACTCTAAAAACACAGATTTCTTTTGGCCGTATAAACAAACACAAAATATCAGATCTAAATATCGGGTTATGTCATTATGTTAGCTCTCTGATTTTACTGAGCATGTAAATGTTCCCTGTGTTTACACGACATTTCAATAATCTGATAACTCCAGAAATCAGATAATGCTCAGATTTCTGGCGTGTGAACATAGACACTGACAGCATGATTGGTTTTTATTCATATGTTTTTGTTTTAGGTCCCCCTCACCAAAGAACAACTGTTTCCAAAGGATGAAACGGTTCAACTGTTTCTCCTGTGACACCAAGGAATAAGCCAAGTCTTACTTTATCAAAAATAATTTATTCAATTGGCACAAATTGAGAAAAAAAAACAGAGAGGGATTAGGAAAACGAGGTGAACATCATTGCAGACTGTAGAATGTTTGCATTGGGACAATACAGGATTTGCAATCTGCATCTCTGGAACTCAGCTACAGTGATCTTTGGGTTCTTCTTTATCTCTCTCACCAAGGCTCTTCTCCCCCGATTGTTCAGTTTGGCCGGACAGCCAGCTCTAGGAAGGGTTCTGGTCATCCCAAATGTCTTCATTTAAGGATTATTGAGACCACTGTGCTCTTAGGAACTTTAAGGGCAGCAGAATTTTTTTGTAACCTTGGCCAGATCTGTGCGTTGCCACAGTTCTGTCTCTTCAGGCAGTTCCTTTGACCTCATGATTCTCATTTGCTCTGACCTGCACTGTGAGCTGTCAGGTCTTATATCGACAGGTGTGTGGCCTTCATAATCAAGTCCAATCAGTTTAATCAAACACAGCTGGACTCCAGTGAAGGTGTAGAACCATCTCAAAGATGATCAGAAGAAATGGACAGCACCTGAGTGTAGTGGGTGTGTCTGGACTGACCGGCTCACACCTTCTGTGTTGTGTTGTGTATGAAGGACTGGGCCACACATGGAGTATTGCCCTTCAGGAGAGGATTTATTATATGTCTGTGTGAAACATATACACATGTCACAGAACAGCCACCAGGTCTGAAAATCCCACACACACCTCTGCAGAAACACAGAAAACCCCACAGACACGTGTCACACACACCTGCTAGTACAAATTCATCTACCAACTGTACATTTTTTACAGCGCCGTATCTGAATATAAACATTATTTCACACATTTTCTATCAACAACATCAAAGGATTTACAAATCATGAACAAAACACAAATGGTACAATCACAAACTTTCTATCAACTATTTTAAACTCTGAACACGGGAACAAATCTACTGGTTACCTCCCTCTGCTCTCCTCATAACAACTGAACTGCACTATTCCACAGGAAGTGCACCGCCAAAATAAAAGCACAAAATAAATCTAAGCATGATTTTACTATTAAATAAAACAGGATTTTGGTGAAATTGATAAACTTTAGAATCACATAAGCTGCATGAGTTAAATATATGAAAGTCACAGCAAACAGTCTGAATATTTATGACCCTGTGATATTTCAGTTTTTCTTTAATAAATCTGCACAAATTTCTACAATTTCGTGTTTCTCTGTCAATAGTAGTAGTTAGTTTATTCAGACACACACAGAAAAATAAATAAAACATTGTCACAGTCACATACACAGAATTTGTTGATTGTGACTGAAAGGCATTGGCTGAAGCTAAACTTATTTATGCCTAATTCCACATATAAAGAACAATATACACAACAAGAGAAAACATAACAATTTCAAATAATTTTACAAAACAGAAGAAATACATTTGTTTTTATGTCTTACAGTTACCTCTGGGTTTATATTTTTATATATAATAATCATTAGTCGTCCTTATTATCATGATCATAGGTGTTATTTTTAATCATCAACATATTATTATTATTATTATTACTATTTTGTTTTCTTATTACATAATTTATATTACGTAATAGACAAAGTTTATACTATGTTCATTAATGTTCAGTTGTCATAGTAACAGTTTTACTATTGCTCTATATTTTTCTAGAATGTTTAATTTATACATTTTTTTGAATACTTTAATTGATGTGCAGCTTTTTAATTCATTGTCCAAACGATTCCATAAATTAACGTCTGTAACTGAGATGCACATAGTTTTTTTTTTTGTAGTTCTTGCCATAGTTTTTTGGAAGATGCCAGTTCCCCTCAGATTATAGCGACTCTGGGTCTGATCAGCTCCTGGACACAGTGTGGAAGCCTGTGGTTATGGGCCTTATACATAACAACTGTATTAAACTCAACCAGATCCTTTAGTTTGAATGTTTTTAGTTTAATAAAGAGCGGGTTAGTGGATGCATAATATTCTGCCTGATTGACAATCCTAATCGCTTTCTTTTGTGAGGAAAAATACTGGATTCATATTGGATTTATAATTGTTCCCCCATATTTCCACACAATAATTAAGGTATGGAAGGAAAAGAGAACAATATAATATAAACAGTGACACAATATAATATAAACAGTGACACAATATAATATAAACAGTGACACAATATAATATAAACAGTGATATAATATAAACTGTGGGGTGTTGCACATTAATGAGGAAAAAAATGAACTTAAATGATTTTATCAAATGGCTCCAATAAAACAAAGAGTGAAAAGTTTAAGGGGTCTGAATACTTACCCACTGTAGGTGATTGGTCGTACAAGAGGATCCATAAATTCTTTTTAAAAATGTGTATTTAGACCAGTTGCATCAAGCTCTTTTGAGTTTTTTAAATCTGTAATTACTTTGGCGACTTCATGGTCTGAAACATGAGTGATCCTGAACAGAGCCTGATCAGGGTCATTGATATTATCAGTGCAAAGTGAAGTGTCGGGTGATCTCCTTTACAGAGGTTATGGAAACATTGTTTAAATGAGGAGCTAAATAAATAGTTTCTTTAATAATGGAGTGAATTACATGTAGCTCCATCGTCTTGTTATTTCTGTTTGATTGACGTTTGTTTTGGTGTTGAAAAATAATTTTACCGTTGCCTTTTGTGTTTGCTATGACATTTATAAAGGAGTTATCTTTGTCTGTCTTACACTTGCAGTTACTTTATTTCACAGATGAGTAAATCTGTCTGTGATTGAACCTGTTTTCAGAAACTGTTTCAGCAGCTGGTCTCTAGTTTTCATAAGATTCCTACATTCTTTGTTCAGCCATGGAAAATTACATTTTGTCTTTAATTTACACTTCCCCCTAGTGGAGAAGTTTGATATAACATCTTTAACACTTTTGTTGAGTTGACTGTTACAATATTAAGGATCATCTCTGGACAGGATTCATTCCCAGTCGACTGATGATAAGACTTCAGACACATTTTGTTGTTTCCTTTGTATAAATTCATTTAGAGATCTTTTATTAGATGGAATAATAAAATCGTTTGTGATCCTTGACCTGGTGAGTTTCCTTAAACTATAAAACTGTGGTCTAAAATACCAATCAGAAGGTTATACGACTTGACCGTCCCCTCACCCCCATCCCCCAACCCAGAGGTCACCAACACAGGGCCCGCGGGCGCCAGGTCGCCCCCAAGGACCACATGAGTCGCCCACAGGTCGGGTCTAAAAACAGCACAACTCAATGAGCTGAATCTAAATTTAAATTCATTCTCTTGCTATTTTTAATAATTTAAAAATGACAATACCTTAAAAATATGTTTTTTACTGTGTACGTGAAGTTTAGATAAGTTAAAGTGAACTCTGACCTACTCAGTTCAAAGGTTAATATTGTGCATGTGACAAAACCAGTGCTCCGCTCTCGAGCGGAGATGATGAATGCAGTTCACCCCAAAACACGGCAGGAAAAAATTATAATTTTCACAATGAATTTTACGACTATAAAAGAAACCTGCTCGTCTCAAGATGGCGCCGGGGTTGCTGGCTCGCCGCTTGGCTCTGCATGGTTTTATATGTTTTATATTGATTTTAACTACTTTTAAGAGGACCGTCAACTCACTGCTGGTGTATGATCGTCAAGAGTTGTTAAACATTGGACAAAACCTTGGTGCATGTTCAATCTATGAAGCGAATAAGTCCAAGTCCTTCTACCTGGCTGACGTGCCCGACTGTCTCCTCCGGGTCAACGCGCTCCAACCAAGGAAGCGTAAACGCCGTGGAATACGAGCTGGGCGGCTTGTGAAGCTGAAGGCATGGCTGGCACTTTCTCCCGGCAGGGTGTGGTCCTCCTCATTTCCACAGGAATACACGAGTTGTCTTCGCCGCTTGGCTGCTTCCCATCGTCGGGCAACTAGAGGAGGTCTACGCGCTGCGCCCGTGCCGTTCCTCTTTTCGCCGGGCTTCACGTGTGTCCCCCGGTAATCTCCGGTCGTTGAGCCGGGCTGCCCCAGCGGCTGATGAGCCTGTGGCTACAACAAAGTGTGCGCTGCTGAATGCGCGATCTATCGTGAACAAGACGTTTGTCCTGCAGGATTTCTTCAAGTCGCGCTGTTTGGATATACTGTTTTTAACTGAGACGTGGATCAACACCGGTGAGTCTGCCGCCTTTTCAGAGCTTTTACCTCCTGACTGTACTTTTATCAACATGCCAAGAACCACTGGCTGTGGTGGCGGTATCGTTACTGTTTTAAAGAACTGTGTTTATCACAGGATTTTATCTCCGGGTCCTTTCTCCTCTTTTGAACTTAGTTGCTTTGAGCTGCGACAGACAGATCCAGTGTTGTGCGCTGTGATTTACAGACCGCCTAAGTACAACAAAGACTTTATTAAAGAACTTTCTGATTTTATGGCTTTGATGTCCTCTCAGTATGATAGGATTTTAATTGTTGGGGATTTGAATGTGCATGTCTGTTGTCCTACAAAACCTATGGTCAACGAGTTTTTAGATTTTATTTATGCTTTTAATTTGACACAACATGTCACTGGCCCCACGCACACGCACGGACACACTTTAGACCTTGTGTTGTCTTATGGTTTTCACGTTGACAATGTTTCTGTTGGGAATGCTCTTTGTTCTGATCATTGTCCAGTAATGTTTGATTTTACCTGTTGTAATGACACGCCGCTGCCTGCTTCTGTGCGTAAAAGCCGACTTATCAAGTCAGACACAGCCGCTGCCTTTTCTCCTCTTTTTACGGCATCTTGGTTAACATGCCCCACCTCCGCATACATGGATGCGGATCAACTAATGAATGTATTTCTGTCCACTTGTACTTGTGTCTTGGACGATGTAGCCCCCTTGAAAGGCTTGCGTCCAAAATCAAAACAAGAGCCCTGGCTCAATGAAACCACACGCGCAGCACGACGTGAGTGCCGTAAAGCACAAGTGGAAAGATAATAAATTGGAGGTGAATTATCAAATACTCAAATGCAGCTGGAAAAACTATCAGCGTGTTGTTAAAGCTGAAAAGACTAAGTTTTTATCTGAACTCGTTTTAAGTAATTGCAGTCAACCCTGTGTTCTTTTTAAAACAATTGGTTCTGTTCTTAACCCTAATCCATCCACTACACTGGAGATGACGCGGGACACTTGTGAAAAATTCCTGTCTTTTTTTGATAGTAAGGTTGAGGATATTAGAGCTAATTTATCTACTCTGTCTCTTTCTTCTAACCTCACCATAACAACTCAGTGCTCAAATGTTTTTAGTCAGTTTGAGCCTGTGTCTTTGTCTGTGCTTACAGGGATAGTGAATAAACTTAAACCTTCCTCCTGTCCCACAGACCCAGTCCCACCTCGGTTCTTTAAAGAGGTTTGGGAAACTATTGGAAATTTTGTTAAAGAGATTCTCAACAGCAGTCTGTATTCTGGTGTTGTTCCTTCTTTTTGTAAAAAAGCTGTTGTTGAGCCTTTGATCAAAAAACCTGGTCTTGACCCTACAATTTTGTCTAATTATCGACCAATTTCTAAACTCCCTTTAGTGTCGAAAATTTTAGAAAAAACTGTCATTGCACAGCTGCAGCCTTTCCTAGATGCAAACGGAACTTTGGACACTTTCCAGTCAGGCTATAAAGCGTTTCACAGCACAGAGTCTGCACTTTTAAAGGTTTTAAATGACCTGCTTTTAATGACAGACTCTGGTAATTCTGCCATTTTAGTGCTTTTAGACCCGACTGCAGCTTTTGACACAGTTGACCACTCAACTCTATTAAACCGTCTTGAATATTGTGTGGGTGTCAGGGGGACTGCCTTGGACTGGTTTAGGTCGTACCTAACAGGGCGGTCCTTCACAGTCAGGCTGGGGGACTCTACCTCATCCTTCACCCCACTTGTGAGCGGAGTCCCCCAAGGTTCAATTCTGGGGCCTATTCTTTTGCACTTTATCTTCTCCCGCTTGCGGACATTTTTAAAAGACATGGCCTTTTATATCATTTTTATGCAGATGATTGCCAGATTTATTTACCAATTTCTAAAAAAGACAACTGCTCCCTGACACCCCTACTCGACTGTCTATGTGACGTCAAGGCTTGGTTGGCCCAAAACTTTTTAAAATTGAATGAAGCAAAGACCGAGGTTATACTGCAGTACCCTCACGGATGTGGGACCTCTTCAAAATTATGTGCGTCCCACAGTCACCAACCTTGGCGTCACCATAGACAGCGATTGTAAATTTGACAAGCATATTAATGGCGTTTTAAAATCTAGTTTTTATCATCTTTTATCCAAAGTCAAACCGTTTTAATCTTTTAAACTTTTTGAACAAGTTGTGCATGCTTTTATTTCTTCGCGCCTGGACTACTGCAATGCACTTTATTCTGGCATTTCACAAAACTCGCTTTACCGACTGCAGTTAGTCCAAAACTCTGCTGCACGACTTTTAACGGGAACCAAAAAACACGATCATATCACACCAATTCTTGCGTCTTTGCACTGGCTTCCTGTTAATTTTAGAGTTGATTTTAAGATTTGATTGTTTGTTTTTAAAGCTTTGAATGGTATGGCCCCAGATTACATCTCGGACCTCATCAAAATTTACATCCCGGTGCGCGCTCTGAGGTCTGAGGGCCAGCTCCAGCTCGTGGTCCCTAAGACCAGACTTAAAACCAGAGGGGACAGGGCCTTTTCTGTGGTTGGACCTAAACTGTGGAACGCCCTGCCCCCCCACATTCAAACAGCTCCCACTGTAGAGTGTTTTAAGTCTCGTCTTAAGACCCACTTTTATTCTCTGGCTTTTTACACCGCGTGAGTTGTGTGGTCCTCTGTGTTTTTTTAAATTTATTTTTATGTGTTTTATTGATTTTATTTTTTATGTCACTTTGTCTCTGTGCAGCACTTTGGAAACAATTTGTTTATGAAATGTGCTATATAAATAAAGTGGATTGGAAGTGGATCTCATCTCACTAACTCCCCACCAGGAGGCGCACTACAGGCAGAAAAAAGCCCTGAGCTAAAGGCGACTTTGGATAAACAACAGGCTTTTTTCACGAGACCAGTGAAAAAGTTACAAAAAACAACCGAGATTTAATTAAAAGTTTGTAAGTTGATTTTTCTTTAACATTACATAGTTGATAACTTTTTGAAACACGGTGCAACACAGTTTATGTTTTGTGAAAAAAAAACATTTTTCCTGTGAGATGTAGTGATGAAAGTGTCACCTGGAAATGTAACAATTAAATGTAACAAGTACAATTAATAAAGTTAAAGTGCTGAATATTGATCTGTTTCCCTCCTCGCTCATTGTTGATAATCATCTGTGTGAAGACACTGATCACGTTAATGATTTCTCACAATAATTATCATTTATCATTATTAATAATGTACAACTAAAGACAAAATGATCAAATGTGTTATTTCTGAAGAGCGTCTCAAACTGGTGGCCCTTCGTACGACTCTCAGGTCTCAGGTTAAAAAAGGTTGGTGACCCCTGACCCCTAAACTTAACCTGAGGATTAGGCTCAACGCAAAATATGAATGATTAACCTTCATCAGCCTCTGGAGGATCACAGTCCAACATCTTTACTGTTTATCAGAGATCTCAGGAGAGACTTTATATCAAACAGAGGAGAAGAGGAGCAGAGGAGGAGCAGAGGAGGAGCAGAGGAGGAACAGAGGAGGAGCAGAGCAGCAGAGGAGGAGCAGAGGAGCAGAGGAGGCTCACACAGACTCAGGAGGTGTTGGACTGTTTGTCTGAGGTAATAATGACTTATATTTACTTGTGTTGTGTCACAGTCACTTTGTGGCTTTTTGAACACATTCTTTATGTAATCCTAGTTTTATGGTCTCAGACTCTTCACTTCTAATGGGTTATTGAGTCATATTTTCACCTGTTTTACATTTAAAATACATTCAACTTTTAACATTAGTTTAACTTTTATTTGAAGTTGTACTTGATTCATTTAAATCTGAGATAATTCAGTCAGTGCAGTTTTTATGCTGTGTCTCTGTGTCTGAGGATATATTTTTTACATAATTGTACTTTTTTGAGTAGATTTTTAAACCTGTACTTGTACTATCTGTCAAAAATGAAGTAGTACTCTTATTTTAAATGTGTACTTTTTCCTTTTACTTGAGTACAGTGGTTGAAGCTTGTACTTGAGTCCATCTTTAGCCATGCAGCTGTACTTTTACTTGAGTACACATTTGCAGTCCTCTTTCCACCTCGTGTTGTAGCTGCTGTAACCTGTTGTATTATGCTGAGCCATAGAGTGTAGATGAGACAGGCCAAAGACACTGTTTTACACATGTAGTGTTCACTTTGAGCAGCTCAAATGTAGAGGGACAGGGCCAGAGGGAGCTGCAGGCTCAGACCAGCTCATTTACATTTATTCACCAAATCATCTTTTGGTTTTCTAGTTTATACAGAGAAGTGTCAGAAAGACTTGAGTGTTTGGGATATGAGCCTGTTATTGGTTTGTTTTGTGTCAGACTAAATGAGGCCCACACAGACACAGAGCTCAGCCTCCTGTCAGTCATGTGAGTGAAGCCCCGCCCACCTGGACTGCAGCCAATAGAGGAGCAGCTCTGACTCACTCCAGGAAGAAGAAACAAAAAAGCCACTTCCTTCAGCTACGCACTTTTCTCTGAGACACTTTGGACTCTTTGGATCCACTCAGGTTTCACCAGTTTGATTCTATTTAATACTGGGTTTAGTCCTGGTTTAGTTCTGGTTTAGTCCTGGTTTTGTCCTGACTTTAGACCTTAGGTTTAGTAGACTTTGGACTTTGGGTTTGGTACAAATTTAGTTTAAACCTGAGTTGGTCGTGGTTTATTTCCTGGTTTATTTCCTGGTTTATTTCCTGGTGTATTTCCTGGTTTATTCCCTGGTTTATTTCCTGGTTTATTTCCTGGTTTATTTTCTGGTTTATTTCTTGGTTTATTTCCTGGTTTATTTCCTGGTGTATTTCCTGGTTTATTTCCTGGTTTATTTCCTGGTTACAGTCTTGTTGTGTCGTTATGTCTCACAGTTTGAGAGGGCCAGTTTCAGCTTTATCTAAACTTACTGTATGTTTCCCATTAACTGGACTCTCAGAATCATGAGTCTTTATGTTCTTAGTTTTGTTTCTTCTGTGGATCAGATGAAACAGGTGAAACTCCTTCAACAGAAACAAACACAGTGGAAATTATACAGTTTTTAACGGAACATTTAACTAAATGTCGTTATAAAAATACAGAACAAAAGCAGCAGAGCCACAGTATTTTAGGTGTAAACATAGAATGAATAAAGTGGCATTAATATGTGACTGATCTAAACCTTGTGAGTTCACAGCACAGAGCTCAGAGCCACAGTTACCCACAAGGCTTTGACCTTTGAACTCTGCATCAATGCACCAGGGACTGACTTTTCTGCTCTAAACTCACAATGTTGGATATTTATTTATTTATTTTTTTAAACACTTTTTTTGAACTGTTTTTATAATAATTATTATTTATTTTTCCTTCAGATCAGACTGTGTTTTCCCCATGTTTTTAATAGAACTTGTTAATAACTTCTTATCTAATTTTTCTTCAGATGGTGTTAATTATTCATTATCTAATATGTGGAGTGTTTTCTTTGTGGCCCATGTCTTTATAAATCAGATATAAGTAAAAGTCTGAGTTCTGATTACTGTTTGTTTGATGGAAGGTCATTTTGTGTTTTTGTTTCTTCTCAATGTGAACATTTCATTGTACAGTTGTATTTCATAAATGTTTAGCTCTTTTGGCGTCTCCTTCTTTACATTTTGATGTGAAAGTTTCTTTATGGAGACACTTGACAAAACTACATGAGATGAACCATGTGAGCAGTGGGCGGGGCTAAACAGTGTGATGTCATTCTGTAGGACTCTGGACTGAGCATGGATCAGAGAGAGACCAGAGAGGACGCAGCCCCTCCCACCACCAGCAGGGCGGCGCTGGAGAGTGAACACTCTATTGGACGACTGATTGATTTTAAAAAGGAGCATGGTCCACAGTGAGTCTGAGCCAAAGATTAGATCTGCCTGTTGGAGTGTGTTTACATGCACAGAAGAAATCTGACCACAAACACCAGGTTTACATGTGTCGGGTCATTGTAGGATTAGGGTCAAACTCAACTGATTTTAGTCTTCACTGATCTTTGTCGTTGCTGCGTTTGTTTGACCTTTTTGATCTATTTTCTTCTTTAACACATGAGGTGTAAAAATCTAAATTAAGTCACATCAGATTTTACTGTTTTCAGTCACATTTGAGTAATCTGACAACTGCAGAAATCAGATTATGATCAGATTTTAAGTGTGCATTTAAACACAGACACTGAAGGATTTTAAGAGTGAAAACGTTTAACAAACATCCATTACATTCAGTGTCACTGTCAGGCCTCGACCTGGACCAGAGTCTGGACATGAACAACTTTGAGGTTTAAAATAAAAACATGTTAACAATAGAATTAATTTAGAGAAATAATGAAAGAGAAAATACTTTGTAAAATGTGGTGTTTCTTTGTTCAAACTGTGGCACTGCAGCGTCTGTGGTGAGGGCCTCATGAACACTTTGTACAAGTATCAGACCTGAGTCATAACAGTCCCATGTGTTTTACTGTGACTGAAGTGTGTTTTCTTCTGTGTCTCAGGATCCACCAGAAACATCCTCCATCTGAACCTGGTCCCATCTGTGAGTCCCTCAGGAGTGACTGGTCTATGGGACGTCCTATTGAATTTGCCACAGAGCCGTGAGTTTCCACTGAATAAAACAGTTGAAATGAACATAAGTGTTTGATGAGTCTCTCTCACAGAGTGGAGCAGCAGGTTCCAGAGGTCTCCAGTGGTCAGCACCATCAGACACAGCTGGACTCCATATTTAAGGTCTGTCACTAAAGTTTGTAAATGTTCAGATGAATGAGAACTTGTTCCACACAGATCTGACACTGACTGCATTTGTGTTGTTTATAATGTGTCTGTTCAGCTTCTGGAGGAGGACATCTTCACTTTTGTCCAGAAGGAGCTGAAGAAGCTCCACAAGGTTCTGAGTACAGATTACCCAGAATGCTTAGAGCCTGTGGAGGATGAGGATGAAGAGCAGAGGAGCAGCAGTGAGGCTGTTCTGAAGATCACACTGAACTTCCTGAGGAGGATGAAACAGAAGGAGCTGGCTGAGCGTCTGTGGAGCAGTAGGACCATTTAACACATTTAACAAGGTGCTCACAGTCGTTTTATATTCTCTGAGACTCAGGCCTGTATCTGTTGTCTTCATTCAGGGAGTTATTACGGAGATTATCAACGTAAACTGAAGTCTAACCTGCAGCAGAAGTTTGAGTGTGTGTTTGAGGGCATCCCTAAAGCAGGAAACCCCACCCTTCTGAATCAGATCTACACAGAGCTCTACATCACAGAGGGAGGGTCTTCAGAGGTCAACCAGGAACATGAGGTCAGACACATGGAAACAGCCTCCAGGAAACCAGACCCAGCAGAGACACTCATCACATGTGAAGACATGTTTAAAGGCCCAGCTCACACACATGGACCAATCAGAACAGTGCTGACAAAGGGAGTGGCTGGCATCGGGAAAACAGTGCTCACTCAGAAGTTCAGTCTGGACTGGGCTGAAGGCAAAGCCAACCAGGACATACAGCTGCTGTTCCCGTTCACTTTCAGAGCACTCAATGTGCTGAAGGAGAGAAGCTTCAGCTTGGCGACACTTGTTCATCACTTCTTTAGTCAAACACAAACAGAAATCTGCAGCTTTGAAGACCTCCAGGTGCTCTTCATCTTTGACGGTCTGGACGAGTGCAGACTTCCTCTGGACTTCACCAAAACCAAGGCCCTGACCGACCCCACGGAGTCCACCTCACTGCACGTGCTGCTGGTAAACCTCATCAGGGGGAGCCTGGTTCCCTCCGCTCGCCTCTGGATAACCACAAAACCCGCGGCGGCCAATCAGATCCCTGCTGAGTGCGTCTCCATGGTAACAGAGGTCAGAGGGTTCACCGACTCACAGAAGGAGCAGTACTTTAAGAAGAGGTTCAGAGATGAGGCCGACACAATCATCTCCCACATCAAGATGTCCAGAAGCCTCCACATCATGTGCTACATGCCAATCTTCTGCTGGATCGCTGCCACAGTCCTGGAGCATGTGTTGAAAAGCAGAGAGAGAGGAGAGCTGCCCAAGACCCTGACTCAGATGTACATCCACTTCCTGGTGGTTCAGGCCAAAGTCAAGAACATCAAGTATGAAGGAGCATCTGAGACAGACCCACACTGGATTCCAAAGACCAGGAAGATGGTGGAGTCTCTGGGAAAACTGGCCTTTGAGCAGCTGCAGAAAGGAAACCTGATCTTCTACGAGTGTGACCTGAGGGAGTGTGGGCTGGACACTGCAGAGGCCTCAGTGTACTCTGGAGTGTTCACACAGGTCTTTAGAGAGGAGCCAGGCCTGTACCAGGACAAGGTCTACTGCTTCATCCATCTGAGTGTGCAGGAGTTTCTGGCTGCTCTTCACGTCCATCAGACCTTCATCAACACTGCGATCAACCTGCTCTCAGAGAAACAAGTATCATGGTGGACATTTATTTTTAGTCAATTTAGCAGTAAATCAGTAAAATTTTATCAGACAGCTGTGGACCAGGCCTTGCAGAGTCCAAATGGACACCTGGACCTGCTCCTCCGCTTCCTCCTGGGTCTTTCACTGTCGACCAATCAGAGTCTTCTACACGGTCTGATGACACAGACAGGAAGTAGCATCCAGACCAATCAGAAAACAACTGAGTACATCAAAAAGAAGCTGAGTGAGGATGTGTCTGCAGAGAGGAACATCAACCTGCTCCACTGTCTGAATGAACTGAATGATCGTTCTCTGGTGGAGCAGATCCAACAGGTCCTGAGTTCAGGACGTCTGTCTGAAGGTGGACTGTCTCCTGCTCAGTGGTCAGCTCTGGCCTTCATCTTACTGTCATCAGAAGCAGATCTGGACCAGTTTGAGCTGAAGAAATACTGTGCTTCAGAGGAGGCTCTCCTGAGGCTGCTGCCAGTGGTCAAGGCCTCCAACAAAGCTCTGTGAGTAACATTTGTTTAACAGAGGATGGTTTGATTCAACTTCTACATAAACAATGTTTTATCTCTCCAGACTGAGCAGCTGTAACCTGTCAGAGAGAAGCTGTGAAGCTCTGTCCTCAGTCCTCAGCTCCCAGTCCTCTAGTCTGACAGTCCTGGATCTCAGTCACAACAACTTGAAGGACTCAGGGCTGAAGATGTTGTCTGTTGGTCTGAAGAGTCCTCACTGTAAACTGGAACAGCTCAGGTCAGAGGGTTAAAATTACTCACTTTTATTACATAACCTGTTGGTAGTAGGAAAACAACATTTGATAAAAGTAACATCAAGACTTTTTATTTGGGTTGAATGCAAGTTCAGAGAGTTGTACCACCAGCCCTCTTTTTTTTTTTCAGCGTGGCCTACACAAATAACGTAAATGTGTAGAGGGACCTGGGAACTGAGGGGTTTCTTCCCTCAAAAATTATTTTGTAAAAATCACTTAAATTACTTTATTCTACTGTTTTTTAGTTACATTTTTTTAAGGGTCTTATTAAAATAAGTCGGAGCATTATCATCTATATTTAAAACTGAAATTCAAAAGGCCTGTATTGTTCTTTTACATGTTTATACTAAGTAATTTATTTCAAGTTAAATGTTGAATTCAATGCTGTGAGTTACGCCTAAAAATCAGCTGAACTCTTTGATGCTCTGGGCAGGTCAGGTTTTTGGGTTTTGTGCAGAGTTGGTGCATTTTAAAACCTTTTCATAATAAGGCTCATTCTGGAGGTTTTATTTTGAAAGGGCCAAAGGAATGAACAATGAAACAAAGTAGAAACAAACGACTCACCGCACGTGTAGCCGCTGACCGCTCCTCACAGAGCCACAGCAGAGTCGCTCTGTGTCAGATGGAGAGATGTGAGAGGGCGGAGCTCCCTTCAGCCACACACCCCTCTCACATCTCTCACGTCTGGAGTCAAACAAGCCCAGCACCGGCCCACATAGGCTGAGGCTTAAACTCTTGTGTGGTGGTTCTAGTCTCTAATGTCCCTCTGTCTCCTCAGTCTGTCCCACTGTGGGCTGTCCCCTCACAGCTGTGGGCCTCTGTCCTCAGTCCTCAGCTCACAGTCCTCTAGTCTGACAGTCCTGGATCTCAGTCTCAACGACTTGAAGGACTCAGGGCTGAAGATGTTGTCTGTTGGTCTGAAGAGTCCTCACTGTAAACTGGAACAGCTCAGGTCAGAGGGGTTAATATTATGCAATATTATTACATAACCTACTTTGGAAAAGAACATTTCATAAAAGTAAAATAAATATATGGGACATTTTTTGTCTCTTTTGGTTTGATTGTTACCAATGAATTGACTGTACAATAATTTGTGTCTTCAGACTGTCAGGTTGTCTGGTCTCAGAGGAAGGCTGTGCTTCTCTGGCCTCAGCTCTGAGGTCCAACTCCTCCCATCTGACAGAACTGGACCTCACCTACAACCACCCAGGAGACACAGGAATAAAGCTCCTGTCTGCTCTACAGGAGGACCCTCACTGCGCACTGGACACTCTCAGGTTTGGACCACTATTATAAATACTCACAAAAAACAATAAAATAAAAAAAATTCATTCAATGTAAGAAGAAACTTCAAACTGAGTTCATACTCAACACTGCGATTAATCTGAACTGAATCATGAATAAACTGAAAATCAGAAGTGCTTTTTATCCAATTAAAACAGATTTCAGAACCACCAGAGGAGGCCCACGTACCACAGTTTGAGAACCACTGTCAGATTCTACATAACAACAAAGGAGACCTATTCTGCAAAAATCACTTTTAACTATGTTGTAATTGTTTTAATCCACACACTCAGAGTTGTATTTAGAGTGATTCATGAATGTTTGAATGATCTTTATTCTCCTGTATTCAAGACGTCATGGCTCCGATCTGCCTCCTTTTTTCACACCACGGCGACTCTCACTGCTCTGGATTTATTTATCACAAATGAAAAAAACAAAAACAAAACCCTGCTGCTCATTAGTGTGAACTACATTTAAATCTATCCAGAGGTGAGGCTCCTTTGTTGTGATGATGTTTCTGGTGACGTATAATAAAGGGACATGTGTGAATCAGTTCTTAAAACCTCATTGGTCTCCAAAATTTTACAACCCAGAAGTCAGTGGATTTGTTTCTTTTATTAAATCATTTTAGATTAATATCCCATCTTCTTCCATCCATTTTCTTTTGTTTTATCATTATAATGATCCACTGGTGAAAGAGATTATCACTTTACACTAGACAAAAGTACAATATGTCGTCTTTATTCTCACACAAACTCTTCTGACACTCTCTGATGTGGTGTTTCCTTTAGACTGAGACCTGCTGGAGAACGATGGATGAATCCGATCTGGAGATGTAAGTCTGACTTACTCCATTTAACACTGATTAGTTTAATAATTTTATTTGTCTCACACAAACAACACTTCAATACGGCTCATGGTTATTATGATTTAAATTACTGTTGTTTTATGAGTTTCAACAAAAGCATCATGGGAAATAACCAAACACCTGGAGCATGTCTCATCTGTCAGTCAGACTGAGACTCACTGGCCCCTCCCCCTCGACTCTCTCTCCTCTGTGGGTGTGGCCTCAGACTGTGTGAATCCAGAGTTCTTCTTAAAGCAGATCCTGAAGAGTCCAGTCTGGAGCTGTGTAACTGCACTCATGTTTCAGCTCAAACACAACAGTGATCTTCATTCTTCTTCTGGAGACAGTGGATTTAAACCAATCCCCTGTTCTCCTCTGAGCTGTGCCTCTGCTGCCTCCTCCTCATCACTAGAACAACAACAGACACACAAACACTGGCAAAAGGACAGAAGCTGTGAACAAGCTCCTGAAACACAGAGCCACATGTCTCAGCCCCTGTGTGCACCAAGCCCCATCAGAACTACTGCTGCTGGAGCAAAGGAGGAGCAAAGGAGGAGCACCAAGCCCCATCAGAACTAGTGCTGCTGGAGCAAAGGAGCACAGGAGGAGCACAGATGAGTGTAGGAGGAGCAAAGGAGGAGCACAGGAGGAGCAAAGGAGGAGCACAGGAGGAGCAAATGAGGAGCCCTGGAGCCACACTGACACAGGCACAGCTGTTGGACACAGGTCTACAAACAAGCACAAGTGACTGTGGATTCATATAGAGACATTTTAAAGGAGAAAGTCTGTGTCATGGAGCACAGAGGAGTGTAGGAGGAGCACAGGAGGAGCACAGAGGAGTGTAGGAGGAGCACAGGAGGAGCACAGAGGAGTGTAGGAGGAGCACAGGAGGAGCACAGGAGGAGCACAGGAGGAGCACAGAGGAGTGTAGAATGTGTGGAGTGACGTCAGAGACTGGAGCTGCACTTTGTCACTGCAGCAACAAACTCAAGTTTTACACTGAAAATAATCTGAAATAGATGTGAGGCTCTGAAACTAAAGGAAATATAGAGCTGATGCAAAAGAAACATGAGCCAAATATAAGACTGACATGATTCACAAATAAAATCATCAGAATAAAAATACATTCATCATAAATAATTGACTTTAAATCCATCTTTCATGAATAGATTGACCCATATTAAACTATAATTAAATGTGTGTCTCCACATGGGACTAACTGCTGCTGTGTTGTGTCTTCTCTCCATCAGATTTCTGTGATCTCACTCTGGATCCAAACACAGCTCACAGAAAACTCAAACTGTCTGACAACAACAAGAAGGTGACACATGAGACAGAGGAGCAGCCGTATCCAGATCATCAGGACAGATTTGAGCTCTGGTATCAGATTCTGTGTTCCACTGGTCTGACTGGTCGCTGTTACTGGGAGGTTCAGTGGAGTGGAGATGTTTTTATATCAGTGTCTTACAGAGGAATCAGAAGGAAAGGTGACAGTTATGACAGTGCATTTGGATACAATGATCAGTCATGGAGTCTGGTCTGTTCTGAAAGTGGTTTCTTTGTTTGTCATAATAATGAACGTGCCTCCCTCCCTCAGCCCTGGTCCTCCTCTTCTGGGAGAGTTGCAGTGTTTGTGGACTGTCCTGCTGGCTCTCTGTCCTTCTACACAGTCTCCTCTGACCAACTGACCCACCTCCACACCTTCAACACCACATTCACTCACACTCTGCTCCCTGGGTTTGGGCTCTCTTCCTATGACTCCTCAGTGTGTGTGTGTGTGCTCTGACACACTCACCCTCCTCTGTGTAAAATACAACAGTCAAATCTGTAGAAAAATCACTTTGTAAATGTTTTATTTTGACTTGATTTGAGCAGAGATTTCTTTTCTAATGTGTTATTTCCTCTCAAAGACAAACTGCAGACATCAGCCTCACACTAGTGTCTGTACTGAACAAATCACTGTGTTCAATATGAACTTTACAAACTCATAAACAGGCACCACATGCAGTAAGTGTACAGTCTGTATATGTGCTACTTTGGTCCTTGTTTGTTTGATTGGGTTCAATACTCCCATAAGAAAGTATGTTGTATTTTTATGTTCTGAGGCAGTGTTTTTGTCCAATAAGAAGGAGGAGGAGACACAGTGGTGTAGACCGTAGTAATTAGTACATGTGGTCTTTTATCAACCTTTCTTCAACTTGGAGAAGCCGACCGGAGCCACACCAAACAAACTAAACCATGAACTCATAGAAAACCATGGAAATATGAGTCTTATTGTGTTTTCAGCTACAAATAAAAGACAAAAGTTCAAACATAAATCCTGTGCTCATCATTTTTTCTAAGGTTTGTGAATGTGATATAAACATTAAATTACTTTCATGGCATACCAAAAACATGGGGAAGGATTTGGTTCAGTTTGATTGTGGCATCAAATAGAAAATAACATGCTATAATGCTAACAATGCTAACATGTGTGTGCAGATCCAGAGGCTGAATAAACCCCAGAGCCTCTGTGTCAGACGTCATCACATCTGAACAACTGCAGCAGCTCCTTCACACAATGGCACCACCAACAGGATGAATGGAGTAGGATCCTGTTCGTGACGCCATTCTGACATTTAACTCAGTTCTAACATGACTTCAGAATTAACAGAACAGCAGGTTTTAGAACATTCTAAAGGACTATCCAAGGGGTTCACAGAGATGGGAAATGAGCACAGTCACAAAAAAATATTGAAAACCAAATGTGGCGGGAGCGGTGGAGTAAAACCTTGATTCGATCTTCACTTTAAATAATAAATCTCCAACAGCGCCACCCCAGGAATTTCACCTGGAGAATATAAAAGTAAGTTTTACTTAAGGAGGCCAAGAGACTATTCCAATTCACAATGTTTATTGGAGTCACAAATAGTAAAAATGCAATACTTCATTAAACTAGTTTATCTAAAAAACAAATATAACTTTGTTAAAACCCACCACGCACACACACACACACACACACACACACGCCCAAATGGACAAGTCCTGGAGCTGGGGCCTTTCTGGGAAAAAGGCAAGAGAGCAACTGAGGATGGTATTTAATTAAAACAACGAGAAACACCACACGTAAATTAATAGTGCACTGCAAATGAAAAGAATTACCACCAACACCTGAAAGGACACTCAGCTCCTGAAAACGGGGCACAATGACATTTCTATATCTAACACAAGCACAGGAATACGGCAACGATAGTCCAGTTGCAAGAGTCTCGTGAGTTTGTCCGTATTTCGTGAATTGTCTCTAGTCCATTGACTCCATAGCAGAGAGACAGGTCCAATGTGTGTGGACACTCGGAGCAGGACAGAAGTCCACGCACACCCTTTTAGCACGGCGCCGGTGGACCACGTGTACGTGCACAGTGAAAGCAGCCGACAGTAAAAGTAGCCGTAGTCAACAGAAAAAAAAAACAGGACAAAACGGCAGCGTCTGTATAGAAAAGGACGCACACAAAGATTACAATTTACAAGCACATGCACCAGTGACACATACTCACCACTTGAGCACAACTTGTGCTCCCTGTGAGGGAGAGGGCAGGGAAGCTACAGTGCCTGTAGACAATACACAGGGCTAAAGCTAAGGGACCGCTAAAAGACAATTACAATTGTGATCCGTTACCGTCATGAGTTGCGAATTCAGTATCTGTCCATGCGCAGATACGCGATTGTCTGTGCTAAACATTGAATATGAAGTTGTCGTAGTGATGTGTCCTCCGTGTCGAGGCTTCGAAGCATGTGTTGAGTAATCCAGTGTCATGAGGCACGTATATCTGCTCCTGTGTTGCCTCCCTGTGTGCTCTCTCTCCCTCCCCCACCAGCCTGAACCTGGAGCTGGGCGGAGCTCCCAGCTCCTCCCGCACACACCTGCTTCCCATCAGGGCAATCATCACCACTTGCCGCGGATAAGAGGAGCTGAGAGAAGACACTTGGTGCCAGACTGTCTACGTGTCAAACGTGACTATTCTAGCTCCATTTTTGTACTCTTGTTGCTTACCTCTTCGATGCTAATTGGAGTTTGCTGCCTCCCAGGTTCCAGTTCTCCTGACCTTCCCAGCTCTCTGGTTCGGCTCCTGACTCCGCACTCCGCACTCCTGCTCCGGTACAGTCTACTCCTTACCTTCACCTCCTTATCTCGTCCTGGGCTCCGGCTGCTTCACGTCTCCTGTCCTGGCTCCTGCTTCTCGGTCCGTTCTGGCCCGGCTTCCTCTGCCTCAACTCCCAGTCCCGTCTCCGTCCCGGTTCTGGTGGTTTCCGCCCCCCCCTCCTCTCGGCGCCCCTGGGCTCTGGCTCGCACCCAGCTCCGTGCACCGTGTTGGATTATTGAACTCTTGTATTATTATTATTATTATTATTATTATTATTATTATTATTATTATTATTATTATTATTCACTATCTGTAAATAAACATTGTAATCTTTGGTCCACCCAACACTGGCATTACGACAGAATTGTCTGGCCAACATGGAACAAGCAGACTCCGGACCGGATCGGACGCTGCGCCAAGTGTTTTCCCACCACGGGGTGATTATTGGGGAGCACGACCAGTCCATCCAGATGCTTTTGGATTATAACCAGACTCTTACGCAGCAAGTGTCCCAGCTTACCGGCCAAGTCACTGCTTTGCTCGCCGCCTCATCCTTGGTTCCACTTGCTGCTGCTGCCGCCATCGGGACCGCGGCACCGCCACACACCCCCGAGTCGAGGGGCACGGATCCTGAACCCTACTCAGGTCAGCCCGGCTTATGTTGCTTTTTGTTTCAGTGCATGTTCATGTTCCAGCAGTGCCCCGCCTATTTTAACTCCGAGGTCGCTAAGATACGATACATCTGTGGACTACTCCGGGGGAGAGCACTTCAGTGGGTAGAGATCCGGCTGTCTAACACCGCACTGGACAATCTGAACTCTGAAGACTTTGACTGCTTTTAAATTGTTCTTTGATCATCCGCAGTATCAGGCGGATGCTGCTGCCCGCCTGTTAGGTCTCGCCCAGGAGCGTAGGTCTGTAGTGGCCTACACTATTGAGTTCTGGACCCATGCTGCAGAGGTGGATTGGACCGATAGTGCGCTGTGGGCCGCCTTTTTAAGAGGATTAAATGAACAACAAATGAACATTTGACGGACGAGTTGGTTTCCCGGGACGAGCCCCCTGATTTAAGATCTCTTATTGCCTTGGCTAACCGGATTGACAACCGGCTACAGGTGCGACGCAGGGAGACACGCCAGTCGCCTGTTGCGCACGAGACGCGTGCATCCCCGTTGCCTCTGGACCGGACCCGCTTGGTTGCTGAGGAGCGTCGACGGCGTCGTCGCCTGGCGACCAGTAGCACTGGGAGTACTGGTGGGTCAATCTCGTAGGCAATAGACTTCTGTTGGACGCTACTCTGTGCCTATACTCGGACACCTTACCTGTCTTAGCTATCGTTGACTCCGGGGCCGAAGAGGATTTTATTGACAAGTGGCTAGCGGAGCAGTTGGGGATTACGCTGGAGGCCCTGGAACACTCCCTCAATGCCCAGGCCCTTGATGGACGCATCCTTGCCCTCGTTACTCATGTCACGGAACCCATCACACTTGTCGGGTAATCACCGCGAGGTTTGGCTCTTCCACGTCCTCTCCACCCCCTCGTCGCCGCTGGTCCTGGGTTACCCATGGTTACGGACGCACAATCCGGGTTTTTTCTTTGTCGCAAAGGACAAGTCGCTTTGCCCCTGCATTGACTACAGGGGGCTTAACAACATTACTGTTAAGAACAAATACCCGCTTCCACTCCTGGACTCCGCTTTCACACCTCTCCATGGGGCCACCATCTTTTCTAAGCTCGATTTACAGAATGCTTACCACTTAGTGCGCATAAGGGAGGGGAACAAGTGGAAGACTGCTTTTAAGACCCCTCTCGGCCACTTCAAGTATCTAGTCATGCCTTTTGGCCTAACCCGGGGGTCGGCAACCCGCGGCTCTAGAGCTGCATGCGGCTCTTTAGCGCTGCCTAGTGGCTCCCTGGAGCTTTTTCAAAAATGTTTGAAAATGGAAAAAGATGGGGGAGGGAAATATATTTTTTGTTTTAATATAGTTTCTGTAGGAGGACAAACATGACATGAACATTCTTAACGTTTTCCAATGGTGTAAAAATGTGTAGAATAAATATAAAATTTCAACATTTCTGTCAACGAAGATTTGCGTCATAGCCTGCGACACACGTTTCTACCAGCAGGGCGGGATGCCAGGCAGGTGGCTGTTGTAAAGAAACCGGCGGCTGTGTGAGGGGCCATGGATCCCAAAGGGAAAAAGAGAAAAATAACTGAGGAGAACAGAGGATTCAACGTTTTTTGGACTGAATAATTTGCATTCATTGCCAATGCGGAAGGATTGCTTGAATGTTTGCTCTGTAACGAGAAGTTGTCAAATAACAAAAAGAGTAATGTGGAAAGACATTTCCAGGGAAGACATGCTACATTTGCAGCCGAGTATCCAGTTGGGAGTGAGAAAAAGTGCGATTGCATTACTTCTGGAGAAATTAGAGGAGCGCAAAAATAGATTTAAGAAGTGGATTGCATCTCCAAACTTCACTACTGCTGCAAGTTTTGTTGCAACCCGGGAAATAATAAAGCGTGGAAAACCGTTCACAGATGGTGACTACATGAAGGAGTCATTCATCAACATATCAGAACACCTATTTGCAGACTTCAAAAACAAAACCGAGATAATACAGAAAATCAAAGACATGCCTCTCTCCGCTAAGACAGTGAAGGAAAGGGCCATTAAAATGGCAACATCACCGATCAGCAAATCAAGGACATTAATTCAGCACCAGCATACTCAATTGCCTGTGATGAGTCATGTGATGTGATCGATATTGAACAGACTGCGCTTTTATGCAGGTATGTGAATGAAGTTAAACTTGAGGCGGCATCGTACAACAGAGTAGTCACGTGGTGCGTCATTCTCTACAGGATGCGCTGCAGGGAAAATAAACATTTAATCATGAAGGCTCATTATGTATTTGTAGCCAACTTAGTCATTTTGATAGTATGCTAATATAGATACATACAGCATGTGTTGCCTTCATTATAAGGCTTATATGAGGCCTTTAATTTTTTGCGGCTCCAGACATATTTGTTTTTTGTTTTTTTGCTCCAATATGGCTCTTTCAACATTTTGGGTTGCCGACCCCTGGCCTAACCAATGCCCCTGCAGTATTTCAGGCCCTCATTAATGATGTGCTTCGTGATTTTCTTAGCCGGTTCATCTTCGTTTATCTTGACAATATCTTGATTTTTTCCAAATCTCCGCAGGAACATCAACACCATGTCCGTCAGGTCCTTCAACGCCTTCTGGAAAACAAGCTGTATATCAAAGTGGAAAAATGTGAATTCCACGCGGAGGAGGTTGGTTTTCTGGGCTTCATTGTGGGGCGGGGCCGGGTGAAAGCTGATCCAGAGAAGATCCAAGCCGTTACTAATTGGCCTTTTCCGCCAACCGCAAGCAGCTTCAATGATTCATTGGCTTCGAATTTTTATAGACGATTCATCCATGACTTCAGTCGAGTCATCTCTCCCCTCACTAAACTGACCTCGCCCTCATTACCATTCGCATGGTCCCCAGAGGCTCAGTCCGTATTTGATAAACTTAAGAACTTGTTCACCTCCGCCCCATCCTGCACCAGCCTGACCCTGTGCGCCAATTTATTGTTGAGGTGGATGCGTCAGACACTGGGGTGGGAGCAGTTCTGTCTCACCCCAGTGTCTGACGCATCCACCCCAGTTTTTTTGCACTGTAGCACTTTGAGATTTGATGTCAAATGTAAAGTGCGTTATAAATAAAATGTATAGTAATAATAATAATAATTAAAACTGCAAGCAGTGATAAAGGCCCTCGCCACCCCTTGCGACCGCGGGGTACACGCCACCGCGGAGATCCTGCCTTTCGTTCCCGCTTACATCGTTCCCCCCCAAAAATCAGCGACTGAGTAATACTACTCCATTCATTCCAATGACACCATTTATCACATTTTCACGCCTGAACGGTTGTAAATAGAGGTATGTGTTCATTGGCTTTTTTGTTCAGTATGATGAGAGGAATATGTGTACCAAATTTCAATGGTCTATGACAAAGTAATAATTTTTCATCCTTGTTGACCAAAACCCATGTATTTCAATGAGAAATGTCAGACGTTGCCATGGCAACACCTTTGAAAACAGAGGTATAGTGTCATTGACTTTTTTGTTAGGTATCGGAATAGGGATGTCCATGCCAAATTTCAAATGTTTGTGATAAAGTAATTTTTTTGTGCACCATTTAAAATTTCAAGGGGGCGCTGTGGAGCAATGTAATATTTGATGTGTGTAAATTGCATATCTATGCACTCAAAATAAGATTTTAAACAACGTATATTAATGCTGGAAAATAGGACACAGCATGTTCAAGTTACGGACAATTTAGAATTTCAAAAAACGTCTTTTTTCTTTGAAGGCTGGCCACACCCACATTTTATAACTTAAAAAAATTTAGGAGAGTAGCCTATAATCCCACATGTGTCTAATTTATTTTGACCAATTCGCAAGTTTCTTGAATGAATATCCAATGCGCAAAAAATTCAAATGTGTGAGGTAAAATTTTGAAAAAAGTGGGTTCCGCCCACAATGGCCGACTTCCTGTAGGGTTTAGGGTGGGGTCATAATATATTTTTTTACTTGTCTTGACATGTTCTATGTTTGTACCAAATTTCATTTGTCTACGATGAAAAACATCTCTCATTGCCGCAATGTATTTCAAATTTTGAGGTGGCGCTATTGAGTCATTTTGTTACGTAAATTTTTTTGCACATCAAAATACAACATTTCTTGCCAATCTTGAATTTTAGGCCATAGTTTGATGAGTGTAGAGCATCTATTTAGTCTACAACAAAGTGCAGTACTCTGAACCCCATTCATTTCAATGACACATTTATTATGTTACCACGGTAACATAGTTGAAAATAGAGGTATGTTCTCTTTGGCTTTTTTGTTCCGTATAATGAGAGAAATATGTGTACTAAATTTCAATGGTCTATGACAAAGTAATAATTTTTCATCCCAGTTATCCAAAACCCATGTATTTCAATGAGAAATGTCAGACGTTGCCATGGCAACACCTTTGAAAATAGAGGTATGGTGTCATTTACTTTTTTGATCAGTATAGCAATAGGGATGTCCATGTTAAATTTCAAATGTTTATGTCAAAGTAATTTTTTTAGTCCTAGTCAAAAGTTCAAGGGGGCGCTGTGGAGCAATTTATTGTCTGACCTGTGTAAATTGTATATCTATGTGTTCAGATCAACAGTCTGAATAAAAAAGTATATTCCTGCCGGGACATAGGACACTAACTGTGTGAGTTACACGCATTTAAAACCTTCAAAAAACGTCTTTTATCTTTGCAGACTGGCCACACCCACATTTTATAATTTAGAAAATTCCAAAAGAGTTCCCTATAATCCCACATGTATCTAGTAAATATTGACCATTTTGCAAGTTTCTTGAATGAAAATCCACGGCATAAAAAATCCAATTGTTAGAGTTAAAATTTTGAAAAAATGGGGTTCCGCCCATAATGGCCGACTTCCTGTAGAATTTAGGGTGGGGTCATAATATAATTTTTTTCTTATCTTGACATGTTCTATGTTTGTACCAAATTTCATTTGTCTACGATGAAAAAGGTCTCTCATTGCCGCAATGTATTTGAACTTTTGAGGTGGCGCTATTTAGTCATTTTGAAACATCAATTTTTTTTCCACATGAAAATACAACATTTTTTGCCAATCTTGAATTTTAGGCCATAGTTTGATGAGTGTAGAGCATCTATTTAGTCTACAACAAAGTCCAGTACTCTGAACCCCATTCATTTCAATGACACATTTATTATGTTAGCACGGTAACATAGTTGAAAATAGAGGTATGTTCTCATTGGCTTTTTTGTTCAGTATGATGAGAGGAATATGTGTACCAAATTTCAATCGTCCATGACAAAGTAATAATTTTTCATCCCAGTTATCCAAAACCCATGTATTTCAATGAGAAATGTCAGACGTTGCCATGGCAACACCTTTGAAAATAGAGGTATGGTGTCATTGACTTTTTTGTTCAGTATGGGAATAGGGATGTTCATGCCAAATTTCAAATGTTTGTGACAAAGTATTTTTTTTACATGCCATTTAAAAATTTCAAGGGGGCGCTGTGGAGCAATGTAATATTTGATATGTGTAAATTGCATATCTATGCAGTCAGATCAAAAATTTGAACAAAATGTCTATTAATGCCGGGAGATAGGATACTGCATGTGTGAGTTATGCTCACTTTAACACGTCAAAATATTGCTTTTTTCTTCGATTGGTGGCCACACCCACATTTTATGATGTAGAAAAATTTAAGATAGTTTCCTGTAATCCCACATGTGTCTAGTTCATTTTCACCAATTTGCAAGTTTCTTGAATGAAAATCCAAGGCGCAAAAAATCCAAATGTGAGAGGTAAATTTTTGGAAAAATGGGGTTCCGCCCACAATGGCCGACTTCCTGTAGGGTTTAGGGTGGGGTCATAATATAATTTTTTACTTGTCTTGACATGTTCTATGTTTGTACCAAATTTAACTTATCTAAGATGAAAAAGGTCTCTCATTGCCGTAATGTATTTCAAATTTTGAGGTGGCGCTATTGAGTCATTTTGATACGTTAATTTTTTTCCACATGAAAATACAACTTGTTTTGCCAATCTTGAATTTTAGGTCATAGTTTGATGAGTGTAGAGCATCTATTTAGTCTACAACAAAGTGCAGTACTCTGAACCCCATTCATTTCAATGACACATTTATTATGTTACCACGGTAACATAGTTGAAAATAGAGGTTTGTTTTTATTGGCTTTTTTGTTCCGTAAGATGAGAGGAATATGTGTACCAAATTTCAAATGTTTATGTGAAAGTAATGTTTTTGGTCCAATTCAAAAGTTCAAGGGGGCGCTGTGGAGCAATTTATTGTCTGACCTGTGTAAATTGTATATCTATGTGTTCAGATCAACAGTTTGAATAAAAAAGTATATTCCTGCCGGGACATAGGACACTAACTGTGTGAGCTACACGCATTTAAAACCTTAAAAAAACATCTTTTTTCTTTGCAGGCTGGCCACACCCACATTTTATAACTTAGAAAATTTCAAAAGAGTTTCTTATAATCCCACATGGGTCTAGTTCATTTTGACAAATTTTCATGTTTCTTGAATGAAAATCCGAGGTGTAAAAAATTCAAATGTGAGAGGTAAAATTTTGGAAAAATGGGGTTCCGCCCACAATGGCCGACTTCCTGTAGGGTTTAGGGTGGGGTCATAATGTAATTTTTTTCTTGTCTTGACATGTTCTATGTATCTACCAAATTTCATTTGTCTATGATGAAAAAGGTCTCTCATTGCCGCAATGTATTTCAAATTTTGAGGTGGCGCTATTGAGTCATTTTGAAACATTAATTTTTTTGAACATCAAAATAATAAATTTTTCACCAATCTTAAATTTTGGGTCCAATAAAATTGACTTTTCGTTAACGTTCAGGGGGTCAAAAGTGAATTCAAAGTCGCGAGCAAAATAAAGAATAATAATAATAATAATAATTAAAACTGCAAGCAGTGATAAAGGCCCTCGCCACCCCTTGCGACCGCGGGGTACACGCCACCGCGGAGATCCTGCCTTTCGTTCCCGCTTACATCGCCCCTCCCCCCAAAATCAGCGTCTCAGTAATACTACTCCATTCATTCCAATGAGACCATTTATGACATTGTCACGCCTGAACGGTTGGAAATAGGGGTATGTCTTCATTGGCTTTTTTGTTCAGTATAATGAGAGGAATATGTGTACCAAATTTCAATGGTCTATGACAAAGTAATTATTTTTCATCCCAGTTAACCAAAACCTATGTATTTCAATGAGAAATGTCAGACGTTGCCATGGCAACACCTTTGAAAATAGAGATATGGTTTCTTTGACTTTTTTGTTCAGTATAGCAATAGCAAAGTCCATGGCAAATTTCAAATGTTTGTGACAAAGTAATTTTTTTACGTGCCATTTAAAATTTCAAGGGGGCGCTGTGGAGCTATGTAATATTTGACATGTGAATTGCATGTCTATGCACTCAGATGAATATTTTGAACAAAACGTATATTAATGCCGGGAATTAGGACACTGCATGTTTGAGTTACGGGCCATTTAAAACTTCAAAAAACATACTTTTTCTTTGCAGGCTGGCCACACCCATATTTTATAATTTAGGAAAATCCAAAAGAGTTCCCTATAATCCCACATGGGTTTAGTTTATTTTTACCAATTTGTAAGTTTCTTGAAAGAAAATCCAAGGCACCAAAAATACAAATGTGAGAGGTAAAATTTGGGAAAAATGGGGTTCCGCCCACAATGGCCGACTTCCTGTAGGGTTTAGGGTGGGGCCATAATATAATTTTTTACTTGTCTTCACATGTTCTATGTCTGTACCAAATTTCATTTGTCTACGATGAAAAAGGTCTCTCATTGCCGCAATGTATTTCAAATTTTGAGGTGGCGCTATTGAGTCATTTTGTTACGTTAATTTTTTTGCGACATGAAAATACAAAATTTTTTGCTAATCTTGAATTTTAGGCCATAGTTTGATGAATGTAGAGCATCTATTTAGTCTACAACAAAGTGCAGTACTCTGAACCCCATTCATTTCAATGACACATTTATTTTGTTACCACGGTAACATAGTTGAAAATAGAGGTATGTTGTCATTGGCTTTTTTGTTCAGTTTGTCAAGCCAAATGTTCATGTCGAATTTCAAATGTTTACGTCAAAGTAATTTTTTTGGTACAATTCAAAATGTCAAGGGGGCGCTGTGGAGCAATATCATGTCTGACCGATGTAAATTGTATATGTATGTGTTCAGATCCACATTTTGAAAAAAATGTATATTAATGCCAGGAAATAGGACACTGCATGTGTGAGTTATGTGCAATTTAATACTTCAAAATTTTGCTTTTTTATTTGCAGGCTGGCCACACTCACATTTTATGATGTAGAAAAATCCAAGACAGTTCCCTATAATCCCATATGGGTCTAGTTCATTTTGACCAATGTGCAAGTTTTTTGAATGAAAATCCAAGGCGCAAAAAATCCAAATATGAGAGGTAAAATTTTGAAAAAATTGGGTTCCGCCCACAATGGTCGACTTCCTGTAGGGTTTAGGGTGGGGTCATAATATAATTTTTTACTTGTATTGACATGTTCTATGTTTGTACCAAATTTAATTTGTCTACGATGAAAAAGGTCTCTCATTGCCGTAATGTATTTCAAATTTTGAGGTGGCGCTATTCAGTCATTTTGATACATTAATTTTTTTCCAGATGAAAATACAACTTGTTTTGCCAATCTTGAATTTTAGGCCATAGTTTGATGAGTGTAGAGCATCTATTTAGTCTACAACAAAGTCCAGTACTCTGAACCCCATTCATTTCAATGACACATTTATTATGTTACCACGGTAACATAGTTGCAGACAGAGGTATGTTTTCTTTGGCTTTTTTGTTCAGTGTGCCAAGCCAAATGCCCATGCCGAATTTCAAATGTTTATGTCAAAGTAATTTTTTTGGCCCAATTCAAAAGTTCAAGAGGGCGCTGTGGAGGAAAAAAAAAAAATCTGACATATGTAAATTGTATATGTATGTGTTCAGATCCACATTTTGAAAAAAATGTATATTAATGCCGGGAAATAGGACACTGCATGTGTGAGTTACGCGCACTTTAACACTTCAAAATATTGTTTTTTTCTTTGAAGGCTGGCCACACCCACATTTTATGATGTAGAAAAATCGAACACAGTTTCCTATAATCCCACATGGGTCTAGTTCATTTTGACCAATTTGCAAGTGTCTTGAATGGAAATCCACGGCGTAAAAAATCCAAATGTGAGAGGTAAAATTTGGAAAAAATGGGGTTCCGCCCACAATGGCCGACTTCCTGTAGGGTTTAGGGTGGGGTCATAATATAATTTTTTACTTGTCTTGGCATGTTCTATTTTTGTCCAAAATTTCATTTGTCTACGATGAAAAAGGTCTCTCATTGCCGTAATGTATTTCAAATTTTGAGGTGGCGCTATTGAGTCATTTTGATACGTAAATTTTTTTGAACATCAAAACACAACATTTTTTCCTAATCTTGAATTTTAGGCCATACTTTGATGAGTGTAGAGCATCTATTTATTCTACAACAAAGTCCAGTACTCTGAACCCCATTCATTTCAATGACACATTTATTATGTTACCACGGCAACATAGTTTAAAATAGAGGTATGTTCTCATTGGCTTTTTTGTTCAGTTTGCCAAGCCAAATGTCCATGCCAAATTTCAGATGTTTATGTCAAAGTAATTTTTTTGGTACAATTCAAAAGTTCAAGGGGGCGCTGTGGAGCAGAAAAAAATCTGACATATGTAAATTGTATATCATTTTGTGTAGATCAAGATTTTAAACAAAATGTATATTAATGCCGGGAAATAGAACACTGCATGTGTGAGTGATGCACATTTTAACACTTCAAATTATTGATTTTTTTTTTGCAGGCTGGCCACACACACATTTTATGATGTAGAAAAATCAAAGGCAGCTCCGTATAATCCCACATGGGTCTAGTTCATTTTGACCAATTTGCATGTTTCTTGAATGAAAATCCAAGGCGCAAAAAATCCAAATGTGAGAGGTAAAATTTTGAAAAAATGGGGTTCCGCCCACAATGGCCGACTTCCTGTAGGGTTTAGGGTGGGGTCATAATATAATTTTTTTCTTGTCTTGACATGTTCTATGTTTGTACCAAATTTCATTTGTCTACGATGAAAAAGGTCTCTCATTGCCGTAATGTATTTCAAATTTTGAGGTGGCGCTATTGAGTCATTTTGACACATTAATTTTTTTCCACATGAAAATACTACTTGTTTTGCCAATCTTGAATTTTAGGCCATAGTTTGATGAGTGTAGAGCATCTATTTAGTCTACAACAAAGTCCAGTACTCTGAACCCCATTCATTTCAATGACACATTTATTATGTTTCCACGGTAACATAGTTGCAGACAGAGGTATGTTCTTATTGGCTTTTTTGTTCAGTTTGCCAAGCCAAATGTCCATGCCAAATTTCAGATGTTTACGTCAAAGTAATTTTTTTGGTCCAATTCAAAAGTTCAAGGGGGCGCTGTGGAGCAGAAAAAAATCTGACATATGTCAATTGTATATCATTTTGTGTAGATAAAGATTTTAAACAAAATGTATATTAATGCCGGGAAATAGGACACTGCATGTGTGAGTGATGCACATTTTAACACTTCAAATTATTTATTTTTTTTTTGCAGGCTGGCCACACCCACATTTTATGATGTAGAAAAATCAAAGGCAGCTCCCTATAATCCCACATGGGTCTAGTTCATTTTGACCAATTTTCATGTTTCTTGAATAAAAATCCAAGGCGCAAAAAATCCAAATGTGAGAGGTAAAATTTTGAAAAAATGGGGTGCCGCCCACAATGGCCGACTTCCTGTAGGGTTTAGGGTGGGGTCATAATATAATTTTTTACTTGTCTTGACATGTTGTATGTTTGTACCAAATTTCATTTGTCTACGATGAAAAAGGTCTCTCATTGACGTAATGCATTTTGATTTTTGAGGTGGCGCTAATGAGTCATTTTGAAAGAATAATTTTTTTGAACATCAAAATAATAAATTTTTCACCAAACTTGAATTTTGGGTCCAATAAATTTGAGTTTTCGTTAACGTTCAGGGGGTCAAAAATGACTTCAAAGCGGTAAGTATAATAATAATAATAATAATAATAATAATAATGGAAATTTTTTTTCCACCCATTATTTTTCTCCTAAACCATAACAGCTACAGTCATGTGACTTTGTCACATTGTGCCCCATCACAAATAAGGCCCCTGTGATTTTTTTCACACGTCCACGTCAAAGCGTTTGTCTTCTACGAATTTTTGAAAATGAAATTTGAAGAGGGCGCTAGAGAGCCATTTTGTGAGAGAGTGCCTTGATTTGCATATCATTGCGTTCAGCTCATAAATGTGCATAAATGCTGTATTAGCGTTTTCCCAACAAAAAATGTGTGAAAGAGAAATATTTTTTTGAAATATTCCAAAAATTATGATTTTGTTGAAAATTCACCCTGACCACACCCAAAGTCATAATCAAAATGTAATTGTTAATCTTTAATCACACATGGGTTTAGAGGGATTTGGCCAAATTTGAAGTGTTTGTGATGAAAACTGGGCGAGAAAATGTCCTGAATGCGAGGGTGTGCACTTTTGTCGTTCCCGGGTTTGATCCAATATGGCCGACGTCCTGTAAATTTTAGGGCAGGGCCATAATATAATTTTTGTCATGTCCCGACATGTTCTATTTTTTGATGTGAGTTTCGGATTTTTACGTCGACTTTTTTCTGAGTCGGGCTCCCATAGGCCCCATGAAAATCAAAGTTTGAGGTGGCGCTACCGAGTCGTCTTTCGTTATTTTTTCTCGGGGTCTTTTGTGACAATTAGAGCTCGTCGAGTTCTAATTTTTGACACCACTCACTGCCATGTCGGGGCGTGTTTACTACTTGATTTTTGCCATTTTCCACGCTCCGGACGCGGTTTTAATGAGTCCCTCGCCGGGACGGAGTCCCAGGCTCGGGCCTAATTAAAACTGCAAGCAGTGATAAAGGCCCTCGCCACCCCTTGCGACCGCGGGGTACACGCCACCGCGGAGATCCTGCGTTTCGTTCCCGCTTACATCGCTCCTCTCCCCAAAATCAGCAACTGAGTAATACTACTCCATTCATTCCAATGAGACCATTTATCACATTGTCACACCTGCACGGTTGGAAATAGAGGTATGGCTTCATTGGCTTTTTTGTTCAGTTTGACAAGCCAAATGTCCATGCTTAATTGTAGATGTTTATGTCAAAGTAATTTTTTTGGTCCAATTCAAAATTTCAGGGGGGCGCTGTGGAGCAATATCATGTCTGACTGATGTAAATTGTATATGTATGTGTTCAGATCCACATTTTGAAAAAAATGTATATTAATGCCAGGAAATAGGACACTGCATGTGTGAGTTACGCGCAATTTAATACTTCAAAATTTTGCTTTTTTATTTGCAGGCTGGCCACACCCACATTTTATGATGTAGAAAAATCCAAGACAGTTCCCTATAATCCCACATGGGTCTAGTTCATTTTGACCAATTTGCAAGTTTTTTGAATGAAAATCCAAGGCGCAAAAAATCCAAATGTGAGAGGTAAAATTTTGAAAAAATGTGGTTCCGCCCACAATGGCCGTCTTCCTGTAGGGTTTAGGGTGGGGTCATTATATAATTTTTTGCTTGTCTTGACATGTTCTATGTTTGTACCAAATTTCATTTGTCTACGATGAAAAAGGTCTCTCATTGCCGTAATGTATTTCAAATTTTGAGGTGGCGCTATTGAGTCATTTTGATACGTTAATTTTTTTGAACATCAAAATACAACTTTTTTTGCCAATCTTGAATTTTAGGCCATAGTTTGATGAGTGTTGAGCATCTATTTAGTCTACAACAAAGTCCAGTACTCTGAACCCCATTCATTTCAATGGCACATTTATTATGTTACCACGGTAACATAGTTGAAAATAGAGGTATGTTCTTATAGGCTTTTTTGTTCCATATGGTGAGAGGAACATGTGTACCAAATTTCAATGGTCTACGACAAAGTAATAATTTTTCATCCCAGTTATCCAAAACCCATGTATTTCAATGAGAAATGGCAGACGTTGCCATGGCAACACATTTCAAAATAGAGGTATGGTGTCTGAGACTTTTTTGTTCAGTATAGCAATAGGGATGTCCATGCCAAATTTCAAATGTTTATGTCAAAGTAATTTTTTTGGTCCAATTCAAAAGTTCAAGGGGGCGCTGTGGAGCCAAAAAAAAAAATTGACACATGTAAATTGTATATCATTTGGTGCTGATCAATATTGTAAACAAAATGTATATTAATGCCGGGAAATAGGAAACTGCATGTGTGAGTTACGCGCAATTTAATAGTTCAAAATATTGCTTATTTTTTTGCAGGCTGGCCACACCTAAATTTTATCATGTAGAAAAATCCAAGACAGTTCTCTATAATCCCACATGGGTCTGGTTAATTGTGACCATTTGGCAAGTTTCTTGAATGAAAAGCCGAGGCGCAAAAAATCCAAATGTGAGAGGTAAAATTTTGAAAAAATGGGGTTCCGCCTACAATGGCCGACTTCCTGTAGGGTTTAGGGTGGGGTCATAATAGAATTTTTTACTTGTCTTGACATGTTCTATGTTTGTACCAAATTTCATTTGTCTACGATGAAAAAGGTCTCTCATTGCCGCAATGTATTTCAAATTTTGAGGTGGCGCTATTGAGTCATTTTGTTACGTAAATTTTTTTGCACATCAAAATACAACATTTCTTGCCAATCTTGAATTTCAGGCCATAGTTTGATGAGTGTAGAGCATCTATTTAGTCTACAACAAAGTCCAGTACTCTGAACCCCATTCATTTCAATGGCACATTTATTATGTTACCACGGCAACATAGTTGCAAATAGAGGTATGATCTCATTGACTTTTTTGATCAGTATGTCAAGGAGGATGTATGTGCAAAATTTCAAATGTTTATGTCAAACTTTGCAAAAACAATGCATTGGAGTTGTAGGGGGCGCTACCGAGACATTTTTCAAAATTTTTATAAACGCAGGTAAAAAAAAAAAATTTTTCACCAGTCTTGAATTTTGGGTGCAATAAAATTGACTTTTCGTTAACGTTCAGGGGGTCAAAAATGACTTCAAAGCGGTAAGTATAATAATAATAATAATAATAATAATGGAAATTTTTTTTCCACCCATTATTTTTCTCCTAAACCATAACAGCTACAGTCATGTGACTTTCTCACATTGTGCCCCATCACAAATAAGGCCCCTGTGATTTTTTTCACACGTCCACGACAAATCGATTGTCCTCTACGAATTTTTGAAAATGAAATTTGAAGAGGGCGCTAGAGAGCCATTTTGTGAGAGAGTGCCTTGATTTGCATATCATTGCGTTCAGCTCACAAATGTGCATAAACGCTGTATTAGCGTTTTCCCAACAAAAAATGTGTGAAAGACAAATATTTTTTTGAAATATTCCAAAATTTGCGATTTTGTTGAAAATTCACCATGACCACACCCAAAGTCATAATCAAAATGTAATTGATAATCTTTAATCACACATGGGTTTAGTGGGATTTGACCAAATTTGAAGTGTTTGTGATGAAAACTGTGCGAGAAAATGTCCTGAATGCGAGGGTGTGCACTTTTGTCATTCCCGGGTTTGATCCAATATGGCCGACTTCCTGTACATTTTAGGGCGGGGCCATAATATCATTTTTGTCATGTCCCGACATGTACTATTTTTAGATGTGAGTTTCGGATTTTTACGTCGACTTTTTTCCGAGTCGGGCTCCCATTGGCCCCATGAAAATCAAAGTTTGAGGTGGCGCTACCGAGTCGTCTTTCGTTATTTTTTCTCGGGGTCTTTTGTGACAATTAGAGCTCATCGAGTTCTAATTTTTGACACCACTCACTGCCATGTCGGGGCGTGTTTACTACTTGATTTTTGCCATTTTCCGGGTTTCGGACGCGGTTTTAATGAGTCCCTCGCCGGGACGGAGTCCCAGGCTCGGGCCTAATTAAAACTGCAAGCAGTGATAAAGGCCCTCGCCACCCCTTGCGACCGCGGGGTACACGCCACCGCGGAGATCCTGCCTTTCGTTCCCTCTTACATCGCCCCTCCCCCCAAAATCAGCGACTGAGTAATAATACTCCATTTTTTTCATTGAGACCATTTATGACATTGTCACGCCTGAATTCTTGGAAATAGAGGTATGTCTTCATTGGCTTTTTTGTTCAGTATGATGAGAGGAATATGTGTACCAAATTTCAATGGTCTATGACAAAGTAATTATTTTTCATCCCAGTTAACCAAAACCAATGTATTTCAATGAGAAATGTCAGACGTTGCCATGGCAACACCTTTGAAATTAGAGGTATTTACTTTTTGACTTTTTTGTTCAGTTTACCAAGCCGATTGTCCATATCAAATTTCAAATGTTTACGTCAAAGTAATTTTTTTGGTACAATTCAAAAGTTCAAGGGGGCGCTGCGGAGCAAAAAAAATTCTGACACATGCAAATTGTATATCATTTCGTGCAGATCAAGATTTTAAACAAAATGTATATTAATGCCGGGAAATAGGACACTGCATGTGTGAGTTATGTACACTTTAACACTTCAAAATATTGCTTTTTAATTTGTAGGCTGGCCACACCCACATTTTATGATGTAGAAAAATCCAAGACAGTTCCCTATAATCCCACATGGGTCTGGTTCATTGTGACCATTTGGCAAGTTTCTTGAATGAAAAGCCGAGGCGCAAAAAATCCAAATGTGAGACGTAAAATTTTGAAAAAATGGAGTTCTGCCCAAAATGGCCGACTTCCTGTAGGGTTTAGGGTGGGGTCATAATATATTTTTTTACTTGTCTTGACATGTTCTATGTTTGTACCAAATTTCATTTGTCTACGATGAAAAAGGTCTCTCATTGCCGTAATGTATTTCAAATTTTGAGGTGGCGCTATTGAGTCATTTTGATACGTTAATTTTTTTCCACATGAAAATACAACTTGTTTTGCCAATCTTGAATTTTAGGCCATAGTTTGAGTGTAGTGCTTGTATTTAGTCTACAACAAAGTCCAGTACTCTGAACCCTATTCATTTCAATGACACATTTATTATGTTACCACGGTAACATAGTTGAAAATAGAGGTATGTTCTCATTGGCTTTTTTGTTCCGTATGATGAGAGGAATATGTGTACCAAATTTCAATGGTCTATGACAAAGTAATAATTTTTCATCCCAGTTATCCAAAACCCATGTATTTCAATGAGAAATGTCAGGCGTTGCCATGGCAACACCTTTGAAAATAGAGGTATGGTGTCATTGACTTTTTTGTTCAGTATAGCAATAGAAATGTCCATGCCAAATTTCAAATGTTTATGTCAAAGTAATTTTTTGGTCCAATTCAAAAGTTCAAGGGGGCGCTGTGGAGCAATTTATTGTCTGACCTGTGTAAATTGTATATCTATGTGTTCAGATCAACAGTTTGAATAAAAAAGTATATTCCTGCCGGGACATAGGACACTAACTGTGTGAGTTACACGCATTTAAATCCTTTAAAAAACGTCTTTTTTCTTTGCAGGCTGGCCACACCCACATTTTTTAACTTTGAAAATTCCAAAAGAGTTGCTTATAATCCCACATGGGTGTAGTTCATTTTGACCAATTTTCATGTTTCTCGAATGAAAATTCGAGGCGCAAAAAATTCAAATGTGAGAGGTAAAATTTTGGAAAAATTGGGTTCCGCCCACAATGGCCGACTTCCTGTAGGGTTTAGGGTGGGGTCATAATATAATTTTTTACTTGTCTTGACATGTTCTATGTTTGTACCAAATTTCATTTGTCTACGATGAAAAAGGTCTCTCATTGCCGTAATGTATTTCAAATTTTGAGGTGGCGCTATTGAGTCATTTTGACACATTAATTTTTTTCCACATGAAAATGCAACTTGTTTTGCCAATCTTGAATTTTAGGCCATAGTTTGATGAGTGTAGAGCATCTATTTAGTCTACAACAAAGTCCAGTACTCTGAACCCCATTCATTTCAATGACACATTTATTATGTTACCACGGTGACATAGTTGCAGACAGAGGTATGTTCTCATTGGCTTTTTTGTTCAGTTTGCCAAGCCAAATGTCCCTGCCAAATTTCAGATGTTTACGTCAAAGTAATTTTTTTGGTCCAATTCAAAAGTTCAAGGGGGCGCTGTGGAGCAGAAAAAAATCTGACATATGTAAATTGTATATCATTTTGTGTAGATAAAGATTTTAAACAAAATGTATATTAATGCCGGAAAATAGGACACTGCATGTGTGAGTGATGCACATTTTAACACTTCAAATTATTGATTTTTTTTTTGCAGGCTGGCCACACCCACATTTTATGATGTAGAAAAATCAAAGGCAGCTCCCTATAATCCCACATGGGTCTAGTTCATTTTGACCAATTTGCATGTTTCTTGAATGAAAATCCAAGGCGCAAAAAATCCAAATGTGAGAGGTAAAATTTTGAAAAAATGGGGTTCCGCCCACAATGGCCGACTTCCTGTAGGGTTTAGGGTGGGGTCATAATTTAATTTTTTACTTGTCTTGACATGTTCTATGTTTGTACCAAATTTCATTTGTCTACGATGACAAAGGTCTCTCATTGACGTAATGCATTTTGATTTTTGAGGTGGCGCTAATGAGTCATTTTGAAAGAATAATTTTTTTGAACATCAAAATAATAAATTTTTCACCAAACTTGAATTTTGGGTCCAATAAATTTGAGTTTTCGTTAACGTTCAGGGGGTCAAAAATGACTTCAAAGCGGTAAGTATAATAATAATAATAATAATGGAAATTTTTTTTCCACCCATTATTTTTCTCCTAAACCATAACAGCTACAGTCATGTGAGTTTCTCACATTGTGCCCCATCACAAATAAGGCCCCTGTGATTTTTTTCACACGTCCACGTCAAAGCGTTTGTCTTCTATGAATTTTTGAAAATGAAATTTGAAGAGGGCGCTAGAGAGCCATTTTGTGAGAGAGTGCCTTGATTTGCATATCATTGCGTTCAACTCACAAATGTGCATAAACGCTGTATTAGCGTTTTCCCAACAAAAAATGTGTGAAAGAGAAATATTTTTTTGAAATATTCCAAAATTAGCGATTTTGTTGAAAATTCACCCTGACCACACCCAAAGTCATAATCAAAATGTAATTGATAATTTTTACTCACACATGGGTTTAGTGGGATTTGACCAAATTTGAAGTGTGTGTGATGAAAACTGTGCGAGAAAATGTCCTGAATGCGAGGGTGCGCACTTTTGTCGTTCCCGGGTTTGATCCAATATGGCCGACGTCCTGTACATTTTAGGGCGGGGCCATAATATCATTTTTGTCATGTCCCGACATGTACTATTTTTTGATGTGAGTTTCGGATTTTTACGTCGACTTTTTTCCGAGTCGGGCTCCCATAGGCCCCATGAAAATCAAAGTTTGAGGTGGCGCTACCGAGTCGTCTTTCGTTATTTTTTCTCGGGGTCTTTTGTGACAATTAGAGCTCGTTGAGTTCTAATTTTTGACACCACTCACTGCCATGTCGGGGCGTGTTTACTACTTGATTTTTGCCATTTTCCGGGTTTCGGACGCGGTTTTAATGAGTCCCTCGCCGGGACGGAGTCCCAGGCTCGGGCCTAATTAAAACTGCAAGCAGTGATAAAGGCCCTCGCCACCCCTTGCGACCGCGGGGTACATGCCACCGCGGAGATCCTGCCTTTCGTTCCCGCTTACATCGCCCCTCCCCCCAAAATCAGCGACTGAGTAATACTACTCCATTCTTTTCATTGAGACCATTTATGACATTGTCACGCCTGAATTCTTGGAAATAGAGGTATATCTTCATTGGCTTTTTTGTTCAGTATGATGAGAGGAATATGTGTACCAAATTTCAATGGTCTATGACAAAGTAATTATTTTTCATCCCAGTTAACCAAAACCAATGTATTTCAATGAGAAATGTCAGACGTTGCCATGGCAACACCTTTGAAATTTTAGGTATTTACGTTTTGATTTTTTTGTTCAGTTTACCAACCCAATTGTCCATGTCAAATTTCAAATGTTTACGTCAAAGTAATTTTTTTGGTACAATTCAAAAGTTCAAGGGGGCGCTGCGGAGCAAAAAAAATTCTGACACATGCAAATTGTATATCAATTCGTGCAAATCAAGATGTTAAACAAAATGTATATTAATGCCGGGAAATGGGACACTGCATGTGTGAGTTATGCACACTTTAACCCTTCAAAATATTGCTTTTTAATTTGAAGGCTGGCCACACCCACATTTTATGATGTAGAAAAATCCAAGAGAGTTCTCTATAATCCCACATGGGTCTCGTTCATTTTCACCAATTTGCAAGTTTTTTGAATGAAAATCCACGGCGCAAAAAATCCAAATGTGAGAGGTAAAATTTTGAAAAAATGGGGTTCCACCCAAAATGGCCGACTTCCTGTAGGGTTTAGGGTGGGGTCACAATATATTTTTTTTTACTTGTCTTAACATCTTCTATGTATATACCAAATTTAAATTGTCTACGATGAAAAAGGTCTCTCATTGCCGTAATGTATTTAAAATTTTGAGGTGGCGGTATTGAGTCATTTTGATACTTTAATTTTTTGGAACATCAAAATGCAACTTTTTGTTGCCAATCTTGAATTTTAGGCCATAGTTTGATGAGTGTAGAGCATCTATTTAGTCTACAACAAAGTGCAGTACTCTGAACCCCATTCATTTCAAAGACACATTTATTATGTTACCACGGCAACATAGTTGAAAATAGAGGTATGTTCTCATTGACTTTTTTGTTCAATTTGCCAAGCCAAATGTCCCTGCAAAATTTCAAATGGTTATGTCAAAGTAATTTTTTTGGTCCAATTCAAAAGTTCAAGGGGGCGCTGTGGAGCCAAAAAAAAATTGACACATGTAAATTGTATATCATTTGGTGCTGATCAATATTGTAAACAAAATGTATATTAATGCCGGGAAATAGGAAACTGCATGTGTGAGTTACGCGCAATTTAATAGTTCAAAATATTGCTTATTTTTTTGCAGGCTGGCCACACCTACATTTTATCATGTAGAAAAATCCAAGACAGTTCACTATAATCCCACATGTGTCTGGTTCATTGTGACCATTTGGCAAGTTTCTTGAATGAAAAGCCAAGGCGCAAAAAATCCAAATGTGAGACGTAAAATTTTGGAAAAATGGAGTTCTGCCCAAAATGGCCGACTTCCTGTAGGGTTTAGGGTGGGGTCATAATATAATATTTTTCTTGTCTTGACATGTTCTATGTTTGTACCAAATTTCATTTGTCTACGATGAAAAAGGTCTCTCATTGCCGTAATGTATTTCAAATTTTGAGGTGGCACTATTGAGTCATTTTCATACGTTAATTTTTTTCCACATGAAAATACAACTTGTTTTGCCAATCTTGAATTTTAGGCCATAGTTTGATGAGTGTAGAGCATCTATTTAGTCTACAACAAAGTGCAGTACTCTGAACCCCATTCATTTCAATGACACATTTATTATGTTACCTCGGTAACATAGTTGAAAATAGAGGTATGTTCTTATTGACTTTTTTGTTCAGTATAGCAATAGGGATGTCCATGCCAAATTTCAAATGTTTATGTGAAAGTAATGTTTTTGGTCCAATTCAAAAGTTCAAGGGGGCGCTGTGGAGCAATTTATTGTCTGACCTGTGTAAATTGTATATCTATGTGTTCAGATCAACAGTTTGAATAAAAAAGTATATTCCTGCCGGGACATAGGACACTAACTGTGTGAGCTACACGCATTTAAAACCTTAAAAAAACATCTTTTTTCTTTGCAGGCTGGCCACACCCACATTTTATACCTTAGAAAATTCCAACAGAGTTTCTTATAATCCCACATGGGTCTAGTTCATTTTGACAAATTTTCATGTTTCTTGAATGAAAATCCGAGGTGTAAAAAATGCAAATGTGAGAGGTAAAAGTTTGGAAAAATGGGGTTCCGCCCACAATGGCCGACTTCCTGTAGGGTTTAGGGTGGGGTCATAATATAATTTTTTTCTTATCTTGACATGTTCTATGTTTGTACCAAATTTCATTTGTCTACGATGAAAAAGGTCTCTCATTGCCGCAATGTATTTGAACTTTTGAGGTGGCGCTATTGAGTCATTTTGAAACATAAATTTTTTTTCCACATGAAAATACAACATTTTTTGCCAATCTTGAATTTTAGGCCATAGTTTGATGAGTGTAGAGCATCTATTTAGTCTACAACAAAGTCCAGTCCTCTGAACCCCATTCATTTCAATGACACATTTATTATGTTAGCACGGTAACATAGTTGAAAATAGAGGTATGTTCTCATTGGCTTTTTTGTTCAGTATGATGAGAGGAATATGTGTACCAAATTTCAATGATCTATGACAAAGTAATAATTTTTCATCCCAGTTATCCAAAACCCATGTATTTCAATGAGAAATGTCAGACGTTGCCATGGCAACACCTTTGAAAATAGAGGTATGGTGTCATTGACTTTTTTGTTCAGTATGGGAATAGGGATGTTCATGCCAAATTTCAAATGTTTGTGACAAAGTATTTTTTTTACATGCCATTTAAAAATTTCAAGGGGGCGCTGTGGAGCAATGTAATATTTGATATGTGTAAATTGCATATCTATGCAGTCAGATCAAAAATTTGAACAAAATGTCTATTAATGCCGGGAGATAGGATACTGCATGTGTGAGTTATGCTCACTTTAACACGTCAAAATATTGCTTTTTTCTTCGATTGGTGGCCACACCCACATTTTATGATGTAGAAAAATCCAAGATAGTTTCCTGTAATCCCACATGTGTCTAGTTCATTTTCACCAATTTGCAAGTTTCTTGAATGAAAATCCAAGGCGCAAAAAATCCAAATGTGAGAGGAAAATTTTTGGAAAAATGGGGCTCCGCCCACAATGGCCGACTTCCTGT